>NC_080673.1:189325215-189950215 GCF_030445035.2 Dasypus novemcinctus | reverse complement strand
TTTCTTATCAAACTCCCCCTTTGTGACCCTCTAAATACCACCTTAATACCCAACTCATTCCAACTGCACTGACATTTTACCTGCCGGTCTCCTACATTAGTCTATGAACTTTATGAGAAAGTGATTGTGACTGACTCTTATTTGAATGCCTTCTGTCTAGCATATAGAATACAATGGAAAAAAAGAGTCCATCAATGCTTGTTGGATGAATGAGACCTTTGTAAAGAAACCTTTGTAAAGAAAGATTGACCTCATAATCAATACTGTTTTCCCTTCTTTCTCTTTTGGCATCAACGCATAACTGAATTATTTTTAAAAGTATTGTATTTCTTGTTTTCATAAAATTATTAAATAAATAATACCTGTATATTTTCAAATTTATGAAATTCTAAAAGGCATAAGGCAGAGAAAACAGGGCAGTTCCTACCACATAGAGATAATCAAAGATAATATTTTGGAGTAAGTTCTTATAATATTTTTACTTTTACTATGAAGAGAGTTTTTGTACTGTTCAAACTATTTTACAACCAGTTTAATTACACTTAATATATCATAAATATTTCCAGTTTGTTAATTTCTTCCCTGTCCAATTTTTTAAAATGACTGCATGTTTTATATCATATGGGTTTGTTATTATTTCTTAACTGTGCTGGTTTGAAGCTGTGTGTACTCCAGAAAAGCATGTTCTTAAGTCCATTCCATTCCTGTGGATGTGAACCCATTGTAAGTAGGAAATTTTGATGGGGACACTTCAGTCAAAATGTGGTCTAGGCCAATCAGGGTGCATCTTAATCCTAATCATGTATTCCCTTATAAGCAGAATGAAGCCACAGAGTGAGCAGCAGGAAGTTGAACACACATGGAATAGATAAGAGGAGAGACTAGGAGACACTTCCATGCCTTACCATGTGACAAACTAAGAACAGAGTCACCAGTAGACAGCCCCAGTACACCAGCTGTCAGGAAGAAAGCATCACCTTAATGATGCCTTCACTTGAACTGACTTTTTTCTTCTTCTTCTTACTTCTTTATTAGAGAAGTTGTGGGTTTACAGAAAAAACATTTATAAAATATAGGATTCCCATATTCCACCTCACCACCAACGGCTTGCATTTGGTATGGGGCATTTTTGATGACAGCATATTTTAATAATTGTACTCTGAGTTAAAGCCCATGATTTACTTAGGATTCACTGTTTGTATAGTGAAGTTCCATGGATTTAAAAAATTTTTTTATTGTTACCATACATACAATCTAACATTTCCCCTTTTAATCATATTCAGTTATATATTTCAGCGCTGTTAATTGTGTTGGCAATGTTATGTTACCATTATCATCATACATTACCAAAACATTTCCAACACACCAAGTAAGAACCTTGTACATTTTAACTTCCCATTCCCTATCCATACCCTGTCCCTTGGTAACCTATATTCCAGATTCTGACTCTATGAATTTGCTATATATCTCTCCTTGTTCCTGTACGATGCTGTTTTGATTACTGTGACTTTGTAATAAGTTTTAAGATCAGGAAGTGTGAGTCATCCAACGTCATTCTTCTTTTTCAAGATGGCTTTAGGTATTTGGTGCTACTTACCATTCCATATAAATTTAATGATTGGTTTTTCCATTTCTGCAAAGAAGGTTGCTGGAATTATGATTAGGATTGTATTCAATCTGTGAAATGCTTTGGATAGTATTGACATCTTAAAGATACTTAGTCTTCCAGTCTGTGAATTTGAATTGCCTTACATTTATTTAGGTCTACTTTTATTTCTTTCAGCAATAGTTTATAATTTTCTGTGTATAAGTCCTTCACATCCATGAGTATACTTATTTGTAGGTGTTTAATTCTTTTAGGTACTATTGTGAATGGATTTTTTTTCTTGATTTCTTGCTCCAATTGTTCATTGCTTGTGTATAGAAACTACTAATTTTGGAGTATTGGTCTTGTACCATGCCACTATGTTGAATTCATTTATTAACTCTAGGAACTTTGTTGTCAATTTTTCAGGATAGTCTATATATAGGATCATATCATCAGCAAATAGGGAAATTTTACTTCTTCTTTTCCAATTTGGATTTTTAATTCTTTTTCTTACTTAATTGCTCTAGCAACAACTTCCAATACAATGTCAAATAACAGTGGTCACAGTGAGCATTTTGTCTTTTTCCTGATCTTAGAGGGAAAGATTTTAGTGTTCACCACCAAATAGTATGTTAGCTGTGGGCTTTTAATATATGCCCTTTCTCATGTTGAAGAAGGTTCCTTCTATTCCAAGTTTGTTTTTTTATCAAGAAAAGTTGCTGGACTTTGTCAAATGACTTTTCTGTGCCAATTGAGGTGATCATGTGTTATCATTTCTTTCATTCTGCCTTAATGTGGAGTATTACATTAATTAATTTTCTTATGCAGAACCAACCTTACATATAAGGAGTAAATTCCATTTAGTCACAGTATATAATTATTTTGGTTTGCTGTTGGATTTAGTTTGCTAGCATTTTGTTGATGATTTTTGTATCAATATTCATGTGAGATATTGTTCTGTGTTTTTTTTTTTTTTCTTGTGTTATTTTTACCTGACTTTGGGATGAGGGTGGTTTTGGCCTTGTAGAAGGAATTAAAGAATTTTCCCTTCTCTTCAATTTTTTGTAAGCGGTTGAGCAAAATTGGAGAGTTCTTTTCTTGGAGTGTTTAGTAGAATTCCCCTGTGATACCATCTGGTCCTTGGCTTCCCTTTGTTGGTAGGTTTGTGCTTACTGGTTCTATCTCTTTATTAATAATTGGTTTGTAGAGATCTTCTAGTTCTTCTTGAGTCAATGTAGGTAGTTTGTATGTTGCTAAGAATTTGTGCATTTCATCTATATTTTCTAATTTATTGGCATACATTTGTTTGTAGCATCCACTTATAGTCCTTTTTATTTCAGTGGGGTTGGTTGTAAAATCCCTCTTTTTATTTCTGATTTTCATTAATTGCATCTTCTCTTTTTTTTTAGTCAGTCTAGATGAAGGTTTGTAGATTTTGTTGGTCATTTTGAAGATTCAACTTTTGATTTTGTTGATTCTTTCTATTGTGTTTTTTTTCTATTTCATTTATCTCCAGTCCAATCCATATTTCTGTATTTCTGCTTGCTTTGGAGTTAGTTTTCTCTTCTTTTTCTAGTTCTACCAGTTTGAGGTAAAAGCCTATTATTTGAAATCTTTCTTTTTAAAATGTAGGCATTTCGAGGTATAATTTTCCCTCTCAGCACTGCCTTTGCTATATTCCACAAGTGTTGGTATGTTGTATTTTCATGTTCATTCAACTGAAGACATTTCCTAATTTCACATCTGAAATCCTCTTTAACCCATTGGTTATTTAAGAATATGTTGTTTAATTTTCCACATATTTGTGAGTTTTCCCTTTCTCCTTCTGTTACTGACTTCTACCTTCATTCCATAGTGGTTAGAGATACACATTGCATGATTTCAATGTTTTTGAATTTTTGGAACTTGTTTTATGTGTGCCAACTTTAGGTCTATCCTGGAGATAATACACATGCACCTGAGAAGAATATGAATGTGTATGATTTGATGTTGGGTGCAATGTTCTATACATGTTTGTTAAATCTAGTTGGTTTGGTTTATTATTCAAGTCTTCTACTCCTTATTGATCTTCTGAGTAGATGTTCTATCTATTATTGAGACTGCCTATTGATGTCTCCTACTATTAATGTAGAATAATCAATTTCCTTCTTCAATTATGTCAGCATTTACTTCAGATAGTTTGGAGCTTTGCTGTTTGGAGCACATATATTTATAAGGGGTACATAGTCCTGTTGAATTGTCCTCCATAGCAGTATGTAATGGCCATTTTTATCCTTTTTTTTTAATAATGAAATCATAAGTTGGCATTATCTTTTTTTTTTTAAAGATTTATTTATTTATTTAATTCCCCCCCTCCCCCAGTTGTCTGTTCTCTTTGTCTATTTGCTGTGTCTTGTTTCTTTGTCCGCTTCTGTTTTCGTCAGCAGCATGGGAAGTGTGGGCGGCGCCATTCCTGGGCAGGCTGCACTTTCTTTCACGCTGGGCGGCTCTCCTTACGGGGCGCACTCCTTGCGCATGGGGCTCCCCTACCCGGGGGACACCCCTGCGTGGCACAGCACTCCTTGCATGCATCAGCACCGCGCATGGGCCAGCTCCACACGGGTCAAGGAGGACCGGGTTTGAACCGCGGACCTCCCATGTGGTAGACGGATGCCCTAACCACTGGGCCAAGTCCGTTTCCCCATTTTTGTCCCTTGTAACTATTTTTGACTTATGTTCTATTTTATCTGATATAAATATAGCCATTCTTTTGGTTATTACTTGCATGGTATATTTTTTTCCATCCTTTCACCATCAACCTACTTCTATCTTTGACTTTAAAGTGAATTTATTGCAGACAGCACATAGTGGGTCATGCTTTTTAAAATCAATTCTGTCAATCTCTGCCTTTTGACTGGAAAGTTTAATCCATTTACATTTAAAGTCATGACTGATAATACAGAAATTTCTTCTGCCATTTTACTGTTTAGCCTTTGTAAGTCTTATACCTTTTTGTCCCTTATTTCCATTAAAGGCTACTTTTATATTTATTGGATTTCTTCTGTTGTACTATGTTGAATATCTTCTCATTTCTATCTGGATATACATGTCATCTGTTTTCCATGTGGTTATGATAGTGTTAAAATTTGACTTCCTAAATATATTTACAACCATATTTAGTTTGATACAAACTTTACTTTAATAGTGTGCACATATACTTTTTCTATACTTCCTGATTTCCCAACAAATTTTTGTGTTTTTTACCATTTCTGTCTTTGTACATTGTATGTCTAAAAATATAGATTTTTCATTACTTTATGTATTTTTGTTTTATCACCTGTAGGAAGAAAGGGAGTTATATACCAAACAATACAATGCAAATGATTACCTTTAGAACAAATCTTTATTTCTTTATGCTTCACTAAATCACTGTCTTATATCCTTTCATTTCTGTCTGAAGAAATCCCTTTAGCATTGCTTGTAGGGTAGGACTAGTGGTTATGGATTCCCTTAGCTTTTTTCTGATAATATCTTAATCTCTCCCTCACTTTTGAAAGAGAGTTTCACTGAATATAAAATTCTTGGCAACCAGTTGTTTCTTTTAGCACCTTAAGTATTTCAACCCACTGCCTTCTTTCCTCTATGGCTTCTGATGAGAAATCAGCACTCAGTCTTATTGGGAGTAACTTGTACATAACACATGGCTTTCCTCTTGCAGCTATCAGAACTCATACCATGTCTTTTACATCTGATAGTATAATCAATATATGATGGTGTGTGTTTTTCTTTGTGTATATACTGTTTATGTTGTCTTTGTTTCTTGCATGTTTATTCCCTTTGCTAAGTTTGGGAAGATCTCTCTCATTATTTCTTTGATTGTTATTTCTGCCCCTTTCTCTCTCTTCTCCTTCTGAGACTCCCACAATGCAAAAATTGATATGCTTGATGGTATTGCATAGCTCACATAAGCTATTTTCTCTTTTAATATTTATTTTTTCTTTCTGCTTCTCAGTCTAACCATTTCAGTTGCTTATCTTTAACTTCAATAATTCTTTCTTCTGCCAGGTCCATTATGGCCTTTAATTCCTCCTATGTAGTTTTCATTTCAGTCATTGTGGTCTTCAACTCCAGTAGTGCTGTATGGTTCCTTTTCAAAGTTTCTATCCCTTTACTTGGACATATTGTTCACTCATTTTTTTCCTGATCTCCTGTGGTTCGTTCTTTTTACTTTTCTTCATCTACTTAAGAGTATTAGTATCATTTTTAAGACTTTCTTCATTATGTCCACATTGCCATAATCTTCATTGGTGTTTTCTGTATTTTTAGCCTCCTTCTTTGGGTTGGCCATCATTTTCTTTTCTTTGTTTGTCTTGTGCACTTTTGTTAGATACTGTACATTTTAAAATATTAACTCCCTGGGATATCAGTTTCCTGGTTTTGTAAACAATGGTGATAACACAGTGATTTTCTTGAGCTTCAGACCTCCTATCAAGAAGGTCTGCCCAAAGCAAATATGCTATGCAGAGTTTTTCCTGTCTTACTGTGCCTCTGTTTTGTCCTGGGCTTTTGCTTTTTAGTTGCTTTGGCGTTTCCCTGTTTTCAGGAGTTTGGTTGTCCCATCTATTTCCTAGGAGACAAACCTCCCTTTCCCAGGTAAATGAAGCTAGTAGGCCTTTGTCCCAGACTTTCCCCTCTATTTTTTACATTCATTTAATTGTCTCATGCTTCTTTTGCCTGGAAGGCAAATTCTGGTAGGAGAGTCTCCCCAGGCCTGACTTTCCCAATTAACTCTTTTCCTGACAAAACAGAGCCAGGAACCTATGAAGTGGGTATAGACTGGCTCCAAGGTGTTTTGTGGAAGGTGTCTGGAAGGGCACCAAAACTTCTCCAATGGCTCACCAAAGCTGAGTTGTCCTGGCCTGCCCAGCACATACAGCCTTTCTACTAAATTTCTGCTGCAGCCCTGAGGAAACCCTGCATCTTGAAATCTCCCTTATCTGGGAATGGCTGTCATGGCCTTTGTCCTGAGTAGTTTGAAACAATAGCTGTACTCAGAGTTGGACCCTGTGATCTGAATTCATTAATCAAAAGCCATGATCAGTGACCAGTCATGCATATTCCTGTTCTTGTCACAAGCGACTAATCAGGGTCTGGACCCTGTGGTGGCCTGTTGTAAGAGTGGAAATGGTTGCTGGTAACCACCACACAGAGTAATTTAGTGTAATTTATCAGCCTCTTCCTACTGTTCTTCCCTGGATGCCGTACAGTGTTCTTTGGTCCTTTGGAGCTTCAAAATATTTGTTTCAGACAGTTCCTTCCTGTTTAATCGTTGTCTTGATGGAAAGACTGAGTCCTGGAACTCGCTACTCCTCTATCATCCCTGGAATTCCATGACTTGGACTTTCTTTTGGCTTCAAAATTGTAAACAAATTTATACCTTGTTTAACATAACCCATTTCATGGTATTTGCTTGGGCAGCCTAGAAAACTAAAACATATTTTGGTACTGAGACACTGGGGACTTTCTATTGCAAATAGAAAAAAAAGTTGAAATAGCTTTGGAATTGGTTAATGAGTGGAGGCAGGAAGATTGTGAGATGCTTAATAGAAAAGTCCTAGAGTAATTTGGAGAGACTGTTGGTAGAGATATGGATTCTAAAGGTACTTCTAATGAGGTCTTAGAAGGAAATGATGAATGTGTATTGGAAACTGGAAGAAAGGTGATCCTGATTTTACAATGGCAGAGAATTAAGCAAAATTGAGTTCTGATGTCAGATGGAAGGTAGAACTTGATAGTGATGAACTTGGATATTCAGCTGAGGGGATTTCCAACCTAAATGTGGAAAGTACAGCCTGGGTTTTTCCTTGCCCCTTTTAGCAAATTATTAGGGGGAAAGGATAAGCTTAGAACTGAACTCCTATGCACAAAGGAACCAGAAATTGAAGGTACTGAAAGTTCTGAGTTTCTAGAAAGGGAATCCCTAGAGAATAATGATATGTTTGAGGACTTAACTGAACATGGACCCAGTCAGCAATTTCCATGGAAGTCAGGAAAGGAAATGCAGTTATCCATGAAAGATCTGTAGATCGTTCTTTTGTCTTATGGTTTAGATCGCTGTGAACTACATGCAAAACCAACAAGTTTTTTTTTTTGTATAATTTGTGTGAATGAAACCACGCCAGTCTGGATTACAAGGCATAGAGAAATGACAAATTGAAGGAAAAACCACTTCAAGGAAGGGCACAACCATGGAAGCTGAAGTCTGGACTAAAGAAAACTTCTTGGGTCAAGAGAGTGGACCCACCCATGTGTGTGGAAAGTATGAGTCTGCCTCCATGCTTGGAGAAGGTAGACCTTCTGCCACATTGTTCAGAAAGAGTGCTGTCATGCCAGTGTGCAGAGAGGGTAGACCCAATGCCCCTACATTTGTGGAGAGCTTAGATGCCATCCCAATGCTTAGAGAGAGTGGAGCCTTCTCTCTAATGTTTGGGGAGAGCATAACCTTTCAGCAAGCACTTGGAACAGGTGCAGCTTACCCTTCCCCAAGTGTTAAGGACAGGACATTTATCTGTAGATGACACTCAGACTTTGAAATCTAATTGTGTATGACCTGTTGGGTTTTGGTATTGTGACCCCTGTTTTCCTCCCAGTTTTTCCCCACGGAATTGATATCTTTATCTTATGCCTGTCCTCCTGTTAATATTTGAAGCAAAAGTCTTGTTTTCTAGGTTTCACATGTCCACCAGCAGGTGAATTGTGCCCCAAGACAAAGATTATGCCAATAACCAATTTTCAATAGACTTATACTAAACTTTATTTCTGAAGTGATTTAAAGCTTTTGCGATATTGTGATATAATGAATGTATTTTGCATGAAGAAAGAACATGTCTTTTAGGGGTCCAGAAGGTTAAGTGTGGTGATTTGAGCTGTATAAACCCCAGAAAAACATGTTAAGTCATTCCATTCCTGTGGGTGTGAACCCATTGTAAATAGGACCTGTTGATGAGGTTACTTCAGTTAAGGTATGGCTCATCCCAATTGAGAAGGGTATTAGTCCTATAACTGGAGTCCTTTATAAGCATAATTAAATTCAAACACAGAGAGAGAAAGCCACAGAAGGAAAAGATAGAAGCTTGCTGGAATCTGGAAGAGAAGAGAGAGACCCAGAAAAACCACTATGAGCCTTGACATATGACAGATTAAAAACTAAAGATCACTAGCAGCCAGCCCCAGAATGCCAGTTATCAAAAAGAAAGCATTGTCTTGATTATGTTTTGATTTGGACTTTCTTTAAGCCTCAAAAACCATAAGTAAATAAATTCTGAGGGTTTAACCTGACTCATTTCATGGTATTTGTTTGAACAGCCTAGGAAATTATTTTCATGTGGTTTAAAATAGTATATACATATTGTCAAAATGTAAGATCGAAAAAAAAGCAAAAAGAGCAAAAAGCAGCAAAAACACACAAGAATCCTACCACCCAGAGCTAATCAAAAGTAACATTTTGGAATATGTTCATATAACACTTTAACTTTTACTATGGAAAGATAGATTTTTTTGTACTGTATACAGTACTCTGTAGCCAGTTTAATGAGATTTAATGTATCATTAAAATTTCCAGCTTATTAATTTTTCATCCAATTTTTAAAATAATATCCTACCATATGGACTTGTTAAAATTTATTAACCCTTTTCCTATTTAGGATATCTATTTTATTTAACTTTTTTTGTAATAACCAAGGACTCATTTTTTACGGGTTATGAAGAAGAAAAATTGATAAGTAAAGGGAGAATCGGAGTGGAAGCCCTTTATACATTCGTCTCCAAATTGCCAATTGGAGATAATAAATAATGTATACTACCATCATCAATATTTAAGAACATGAATTTCATTAAACATTTACATTATTGTCATTAAAGAAAAATCTTTGTCAATTTCACTAGTGAAATATGGCATATTATTTTCAAGTTTGAATTTTTGTAATGATAGAGAAATTTTGGGGTTTGAATATTTCCATATTGCAATTGTTAGACACTTGTCACTTGTTCATTAAATTTATATATTATTGTAATTGTGTGATTGTTATTCATTCGCAAATTTACAATATTTTTATCACACTGCTGTTCTTTTATTTGTTGTGATTTCTATTAATTAGAATAACTTTGCAATATATTTCATAGATTTTCCACCCAATTTTCCATTTTCATTCTAATGCTGAGGCATTGCATACAATCCATGAAGTCCTGTTAAGTATTAGTAATGACTTTGGGTAACCTTGAGTTTTTTCTTGAGTCCAACTTTAATGTGAATATACTCATAATATTTTCATAATTATATTAGATTTTAAAATTTGAGATATATTATCTTCATTGTTATAAAGAAATATAATTTTATTCTTATTCTTCTAAAATTTATTTTAATTTAGCATGGGTAGTCCATTTTATCATAGAACTTATGCTTTCAACAGATGCAAAGTTTTTCTTATCACTGAAGACATGTATTACATGAACTGATTTCCTAAAATTGAACAGCTTCATGCATGTGAATAATTCCCTGCAACGTTTGGTTTTCTATTCTTACAAATGAGTGAAGCACTCAATTCACTAATATTGGCATCTATAATCATAAATGTTTGTTCATCACTTTCTTTTATTGAGATTTCTTTGTCTTGTTTTGACTTCACAGATAATTGATTGATCAGAACTATTATTAGGAAATTTCAGGTCCTCACCTCTTCCAATTAAGTTAATAATTTGGAGTTAAACTAAATTATTTTTTAAAGAAATAGAACAATCAGCTATAGTTAGTTCCACATTATTCCAAGACATTATCACATTTGCCAGTATTATTTCAAAAGCCTTCTAACCAGTTACCTTATTGAGTAGACATTCTTTTTCATGCAGCAATCAGTGACCCTTTCAAAGGACAAATTAAATCATGTCAATCTTCTGCTCAAAATACTACAAAAGCATCTCCTCCCACTTGGAATAAAATACAAAACATTCTTACCAGGAATTCATGATCTACAACTTATACAGTAGAAATAGTATAAGTTATAAATCAATTTACTGAACACACAAGTAAAGAATGGTTGTATCATGGGTAGAAGGGGCATATCCAACCCTTCCCAGCATAATCCTTTTCTCCCCATTTCCAAATAGAACTGGCATAGAAGTTGCTCCTTCTAGCATGTCAATATACCTCTTCTATGTGATATAAATATTAGGAAGGGTAAGGAGGATTATTGTAGGAAATGTAATAAACAATGGCATATGATACAACAGAATATTAGTATCATAAAATATTAAGTATACCTTCATCTGCGCATATTTATCTGTATGAATATATATATAAATATAATTTAATGAAAATAATTTATCCATATTAAAAAAAGCTACATGCATTGAGAAATATTATGTATGGATATATTTTTCAATAATATAATCTTGAAAATCTTTCACTGATAGAAATCTAAATTGAAGTCTGCCACATTGGACATTCCATAGAAAGTCATACCTCCACTAGATATATATTTTTAAGATTTATTTTATTTTTTAAATTTATTTCTCTCTCCCCTCTCCCCAGTTGTCTGCTCTCTGTGCCCATTCACTGTGTGTTCTTCTGTGTCCTCTTGTATTCTAGTCAGTGGCACTAGGAATCTGTGTGTCTTTTTGTTGTGTCATCTTGCTGCATCAGCTCGCCACTCCTGGGCAGGCTGTGCTTTTTTCGTGTGGGGTGGCTCTCCTTATGGGGCATACTCCTTGTGCATGGGGCTCTCCTACGTGGGTGATAGCCTGCGTGGCATGGCACTCCTTGCCCACATCAACACTGCACATAGGCCAGCTCACCACATGGGTCAGGAGGCCCTGGGTTTGAACCCTGGGCCCCCACATGGTAGGCGGATGCTCTATCAGTTGAGCCAAATCCGCTTCCCTGTCCATTACATTTTGATCTGGTCCCCAATATACTATTTTGGTCCAGTTATTCATCTGCAATTAATCCAATTCCATATGACTATAAATCAGCCTATATTGACTTTTACTTAGAAAATGCACAATATTTTGCTCTGTGAATGTGTATGGTGGAAGGGCAAAACAACACAATTAAACTGGTATTCCAGTTACTTTTTCATGTCTTAGTGCTCAAAGATAAGGTTAAAACCCACTCAGCAACTCTGCTATTCACCTTGTTCCTTTTAGATAATAAAATGGAAGATTAGAATCATAGACAGAAAAATGCTAATATCAGGGAAGGTTTTGATTGGCAAATTGCCTGAAAATAAACTGGCAAATTGCCTAAGAACAATACTATACATCGTCTTTGCTTTGGTCCTGGAATTTGCCTTGGAGAAAATGTTTAATTATACATATCCACTTATATTTTTAATATTTGATTTGTAATACCACAAGAGAAGGCTTCCCAATTTGTTCCACTAAAATTATACACGGTATATAGAATGGCAGGGTTCCTATGTAATGATTTTAGACCTGGTCAACAAAAAAGCAATTTCCCTATATAGACAACTTAAGTAGTGTAGGTAATTGATTTGCATAGTTCAGTCTTTAAACTTGTAAGAATGAAGTAAAAATTAGGCTCTTCAGAAGTGCATTATCAAAGAAATTACAACTGAATAGATTTGACTTAATGTATAAACTTAAAAAAAAACATAAACTGTGACTGTATGCATGATGAGAACTGAGTTTTATTTATTTGCTAAAGAGAAACATCTACATTGACTGGTCCTTATGCAATTTTATTTACATCTTTCCCTTTTTTGAAAACTATATAGGGAATTGGAATCAATAAATATGTTCCTACTGGAATGGAAGTAAGGGGGAGAAGATGGTAGTGAGGAAAAGATGGACTGTTCACCAAACAATTAGATCCTCATGCTTTAATAAATGTTTTTAAAATATCTACTGTGGCCAAACTGTGCTATGGTTTGATGATGAAGACTGAAAAGATTGAAATAATAATGAATTGCTTTAACATATCAAAGGCCTAGTATATATACACTGCTTTAACATCTGATATGTTTGACTACAGTTGGCAATCAGGTTTGACTGTAGTCTATTTTTCTAAGATGGTGAGGTCATAATGAATGTTTGTTAAATGAATGATTGAATTAGTGGATAAATGAGTTATGATTACGTAACTATTTATTGTCCTATAACAATGTTGGGTCTATTACTTTAACTCCAACATCAATATTTGTTTTCAGCAAGATTTTGTTTTAATAAACTTTAAGGAGAATGCTTCTTTCCCCATGCAGTGAACACTGCATTGGATCAGGAAGTAGGTTTCTAGGTTCAGTCTTCAATATATGAATAGCACAAGCACTTGGACAAATCTCCTAATATTTTATGGTTTCCATTTTTCTATTTATCAAATAAAAGTTTGCATGGAAATTCTCTATGACTCTTTAGCAATACATAGTTTTATGATATGAGCAAAAATAATCAAATCTCTTAGTATTCTTCTGAAATTTCTAAATTATTAATTGCTTTTTTGGCTCAGGTCTTCAAATGCATTTTTTTAATAAGCCTTATGGATATTTACACAAATGAATTTTAAAAGGAAACCATTTTTCTTTTTCTTTTTAATAGTCTTAAGATTGATCTATTGTCATTCATGTCAATCACTTTACTTCATACTATGCAAGTGCCATTGTGGATACTATGGTTTGGTGAAAAGGGATTGGTATCCTTACAGCTTTTCCTGAGTTTTTCCTGTTCTGGAAATGAATTGGGAACCTAACAATGTATGTTTCTTCGACTCCTAGAACAAAGTACATGCAGTTGACCCTTTGTCATTAGGAAAGAGACTTAGTGAGCATCAGTATCCTCAAATGAAGTTTCTGATCTAGAATAGTTTCCTGAGCTTAGAAGCCAGTTTGTCTGTGTAGAGCAAAAAAGGAAAAAGACACTGATTCTGATTTTAAAAATTGCAACAGAGTAGAATAATGTAATAGAAAAAAACTGCATAATATAATCAAAATCACACTACTAAACCACTAATTTAAAAAAACAAAGCACTTCTGTAGTTAAGTTGTCATGCTTTTGCATGAAATTTTTTGGTGGGGCAATGACAAATGAAAAAAAATGACTGAACTTAAATATCTAACTTATTGGTACACACTTTATTTTTGGAGATGGAACAAGATATACATTTCTATCTTGTATCAGTGGTGATGTCTTTCAATTACCCTCAATATTTCTTTTTCAGTTTTATATATATGTTTTTAAATTCTTTAGAAGTTATGATATCTTCTAAGGAAGGTAAATGATTTTTCTCAATTCTCATTTGTGAAACAACATGTGAATCAAACCATTTTTTAAGACTGATCATTTAATGGCCAGTAATGTTTGAAAGTAAGAAATCTTGAGTCAAGCAAATGACTGCAAATCCTGACCTGACCACTTGCCAGCTATAGGTTCGTGAGAAATTTACTCCACTTCACTAGGCTTCATTTTGTTCATCCATAAAATAGAACAGTATGAGAACTGCCCTCAGGGTTTGTGGGAATTCATTAAAGACAATATATAATAACTGCTTAGAACAGTCCTTGGCATATAAACATTGGCTATTTTATTACACATATGACAAAGCAGTGTGCTAGAAGCCAGGGATACAATGGAAATGAAAGCATTTCCAAGGAGAGCTTGCAGGGAGAGAGGATGGGGGGAAGGGATAGAGGGAGACAGAGAGAAAAAGAGAAAGAGAGCTAGAGAACTGTAATTAGAGTGTATTCGTATTTCACAAAATAAATTAGCTATTGCTACAGTGCTGACCCTTAGCTATAGTGATAATTGTTATTTCAACATTATTTTGTTATTCCAGATATAGGAATTCTTCTTAAAAGACTTGACAACATGAAATAAATTGACATGTTGCTGTTTGTCTCTGAGAACTGGAAAACCTTACTTCTGTATTGAAATCCCTTTTTTACCCTGAACAGAGTTAAATTAGTGAACACTAGATGGCGACATTTGTGAAAAATTAAATTGGAATAAGCTGTGTAAAATTAAAAAAATCACAGACTTCTCTCACCCCAACTTTGTTTTGTTTTCATTTGTTTGTTTTATTAGTTGTTGTTGTTGTTTTTCTTACTGTTTAGAAGATAGGGTTTAAAAATTCAGGAAAAAAAAAAGAGAGAGGTGGGTACTTACACATGTTTCTCTTGTTAACTCCTAAGTGCTCAGATCTGTACTTGCCTTATTGCACTGTTCCGAGGAGAGTGATTGGAAATTGACACACAGCACAAAAGAACCAATGGACAGGTAGGCATATTTTGAAAATAACTTGGTGTAATAGTAATGCCTGATACTTAGGTACTAATGATTCTGGAAACTGCTGTGCCATTATATATGATTTTCATTAATAGAGTGCTTAGGAAAGTTGACATCTATCAGCTAATTTCATCTTTCTACAATCTAGTGAAGTTAAGTACATTTTAGGTCCTGGTTTGTAGTTGAGGGAACAGTTTTAGATAGATGTTAAAATCTTTTGAAAGACTGTGCCACTAGTAAATTAGGGAGTTGAGTTTCAAATTTCAAATCCAGGTCATTTTAAATCTAGACTGAGGTTTTAACCATTTTGTTGTGTAGATATTGAAATCACAGAATTTCATTACTTGAGATATCCATAAAATACACAATTTTGATGCATAGCCTTAGATTGAAGCTTAAGTTAAATGTGACTTTTAAAAAATATATTTATTTATTTATTTCCCCTCCCCCCCCCCCCAGTTATCTGTTCTCTGTGTCCATTTGCTGTGCGTTGTTCTTTTTTTTTTTTTTAAAGATTTATTTATTTATTTAATTCCCCCCCCCCCCCCCCCGGTTGTCTGTTCTTGGTGTCTATTTGTTGCGTCTTGTTTCTTTGTCCGCTTCTGTTGTTGTCAGCGGCACGGGAAGTGTGGGCGGCGCCATTCCTGGGCAGGCTGCTCTTTCTTTTCACGCTGGGCGGCTTTCCTCACGGGCGCACTCCTTGCGCGTGGGGCTCCCCCACGCGGGGGACACCCTTGCATGGCACGGCACTCCTGGCGCACATCAGCGCTGCGCATGGCCAGCTCCACACGGGTCAAGGAGGCCCGGGGTTTGAACCGCGGACCTCCCATATGGTAGACGGACGCCCTAACCACTGGGCCAAAGTCCGTTTCCCTGTGCGTTGTTCTTTTTGTCTGTTTCTGTTGTTGTCAGCCCCAAGGGAATCTGTGGGTTTTTTTGTCATTGTTGTTGTGTCAACTTGCAGCATCAGCTCTCCGTGTGTGCGGCGCCACTCCTGGGCAGGCTGCACCCTCTTTCGTGCTGGGTGGTTCTCCCTATGGGGCACACTACTTGCATGTGGGGCTCCCCCACGCAGGGGACACCCCTGGGCGTGGTACGGTACTCCCTGCGCACATCAGCACTGCGCATGGGCCAGCCCCACACCGGTCAGGGAGGCCCAGAGTTTGAACCGTGGACCTCCCATGTGACAGACAGATGCCCCATCCAGTGGGCCAAGTCCGCTTCCCAAACGTGACTTTCAAATACTTTGAACTGCAGGTAGGAAACAAATTTTTTGCAACTATTGCTCTTAAGATACAGAGAATATATTTGACTCCTTTGACTTTGTTAAATCAGGCAAATCAATTAAAAATAATCATATTTATTTTTCAGTCATCTTGATTGCCATTTTGGATAGACTCAATCAATTATTTGTATAAATAAAACTAAAATACTACAGAAAAATAACAGGTTTCATTTTTCATTGTCCTTAAGAGTTGATAATTAACTTGATCAGATTCCAGAAAAAAACAAAAGGAAATAATCAATTTATTTTTTTTATATAGTTATATATTTCATAGTTTGGATTCTATGTAAATTATAGGAAAACGTACAGCTTTCATATTTTCAATGTTTATAAGTCAAGTTATAACTTAAAAAATAACATCTAAACTTTACAAAATGTGTATTTTGAGGATTAGCTCTAAAAATCTGTGCTTTTTAAAAATAAGAGTATTTAACAATTCACCTATCTTTTTATGTAATTATATTTATATTTTAAATCAGGGAAACTAATATTAAGCTTAAAACCTTTTAAAACTATGAGCAAATGTTGCTAATCATTAACTTTGATTTTTGTGGTAAGAAATAGTGTGGGAATAAATTCAGTTCCCATTCAGTTGAATTTGAAATTTTCTACACCCCAGCTGATTCATCTTTTACATATATCAAGTTTTTCTCTTATATTGGCATATAAAAATAGACCCTTGTCACATGAGATTATAAGGTCAATCTGTTGCTCAGACCTGTTAAAATATATTTTTACCATAAATTGATGGATTCTTAATGTAGAAAATTAGAAAAATATGGAAATTAAAGTATAATTAAAAATACCCATGATGTGGGCTATGGGTGGAGGGCTCTTTGTCTCTTCAGAGATAACTAAGTTGTTTGACTTGTGGGTGTGGAACGGTGGGGGGCTGCAGTCCTGCCCTTGGGGACTGGCAGCGGCTCCAGTCCCAGGAAATGTTTAACAATGCGGGGGCTATAAACTTTAAGTATTTAGGGGAAATGAAAAAACCAAATGTGCTAAAGGCTTATCTAGAATGTCTGGAGTCCATGCTAAAAGCTTACCTAAGATGTGGAAGATATATGCTAATTGAAGCCTATTGAGAACTGAAACAAAGAGACCATTTGGCCTTTCCTCTCTGTATAAAAGACGTTTGAAAATCTTGTTCGGGGCTCGGGATTCAAACTGAAAGCTCCCGAGTCTGGCCGGCCGTCAATAAACCATTTTTCCTTCTCAAAATCATTGCTGAGTCCTGGCCTCTCTATACTCAAATAATTGAACTTCTCTTAAATTCCACATTTTTGGCGACTCTGGTGGGACAATAAATGAAGGCCAGAGACGGTAGCATTTTGCTGCCCCTTCCAAATCCCCGAGGAAGCCGGGAGGACTCGGGTGAACCCCAAATCTGGGCGCCCCTGGATTAAATTTAATCCAGAAAAGATGTGGGCTCCACCAGAATCTTCCCGACAAAATCCAGGGGCAATGGAAGGTCTGAAGAGAAAGATTCTGGGAACGAAAAAGAACTCCGAACATGGAAGAAGGTAAGACTCCCCGGGTGAGCACAGTCTGGAAGGCCCTAGCTTTAATTGCTAGGAAGGGGAGGCTGATCACCTCCCGAGAGAACCCTAGTAGCCCCAGAAGGCTGGGGGTAAGCCGTTCTCTCTAGGCTTGGGAAAAGGAGGAAAACCGGGGAAAAGCCCTGGTGTTTTAGGTTTGTCTAACTGCATGTTAGAATCTGGTACTGGTCTTATATCCACTAAAGGAGTGGAGTCTCGATTTTAATAGGAAGGGCTATTTATAGGTTCAAGTCCTAATGTCCTGGAAATTGGTCTAGATTAAGGGAAACAAAACTTGGTTACAGGAAAATGGATCGGCTTTTCTGGTGGAGCTTGGTCTGGGTGTAAAGTTTAAACAGTGGAAAAGTCTAGCTGAAATCTTTTGTTATGGTGCTAATTTGTGAATGAATTCGCTTTATACCAAATGTTAAGTGTTCTGAGGTTTCTGATGGCTGTGGGGACAGCCATGGTGAAAATAAACATATAAACTTGTGGGTCAGATTAGTGACCTTTGTGCTTCTGTCTGTGTCAGCTCAAGGCTAGTGTTGGAGTTGTATCCTTATGTAGAGTGGAATTACAGCTGAGCTGGAGCCCTCCCTTGCCATTGGCAAGGGGGTGAAATGATTCTGGGGCAAAAGCTGAGGAGTCTGGATGTTTGCGGAGTCTAGATGTTTGTGCATGCTCTGCTGTCTTGTCTTTGGTCTGGCCCTTTGCCGGGGCTTGGAGGCCATCTGTGTCCGCACCACGCACCCAAGTTTGTTGGGGATGTCCCAGTCAGGGTGGCTGGGTCCCTGGGAGAGTTGCCAAATTTGAGTAGGTTCTGTCTGCCCATTTTGGCTGAGAGCTGGAAAGGGGGGAGCGGCTTGCCCCTTTCCAGTGAGTCCACCATTCTATTCATAAGCCGCATTCCTGTTTGTTGTGCGCCTGACTGCCTGGAAGGGGGGGAAGTGAAGGAGGTGAAAAGCAGAATCAGAATAAATGCAGTAAAGTTCCCTCCTTAGGGTGTCAAAGCCAAAATAAGTTTGCATTCTGCTCAGGTTCTTAGAAGGTATTGTAGTAACCTTAAGTAAGAGAATGTGTTCTGTGAAGGTAAAATTTGTCTTAAGGGTATAAATAATTATAAAAGTTTTACAAAGCATTGTTTAAGGTATTTAAGTGGCTAATTGCAGAAAGTCATTATTTAACAAAACTGAATTGATAAATAATAATAATAAAAGGCAATTTTATAACAAACTTATTCGGCAGCCAATCTCCCCTGCCAACTTGCTTCCAAAAAAACTGTTTCTGGTATTACATGCTACTAAGTATTTAAAGTGAAGAAAAGTTCATTATTTTAACAAACTTGTTTAGTATTAATGGCAATTATATGTTGTAAGAAGTTTGCCTGGTAACTTAGTATGTGGGATATATGGAGTGTGTTTTTATTGTTAAGAAAACAGAAGATGATTTTGTCCTAAGATAAAATGATTGATTATTGGAAAGAGTAGAGTGTGGGACAGAACCTGAATGAATACTGAAAGTGTAGAAGGTTTGTGGAAGTGAAATTTTTATGATTAAATTGAGTAAGATCAATATACAAAGAAAATATTTTATCAATAGCTTCTTGTGCTTTAACCTCATCATATCCTCAATGTTTGAAGAAGAGTCTTACCTCTTTTAAAAGAACATTTTATGTTCTAGAAATCAAATCCTGAAAAGTAGCCTTTTATTTCAAACTAACTGCAAGAGATTTATTCTTTTACTTTAAAGGAAAAATTAAAGTAATGGTTAAGTTCATTTAATATGTTATAAGTTGAATGAAAGGTATTTAAAGGTGTTATAAAATTAATAGGTTTTAAAAAAATTAATAAAAACTGTAACTAAGAGTTAAAATCATTTATAAATGCATTTATATTATAAAACAGTGGAAAGACAATAACTGAGATTATAGCTGGGTGAATTTAGCCTGAAACTATTATTTAAGTGTAAATTCTACACTAACCTTTCCTTTGTTTATGGTTACTTCAAGCCTAACCTCACCCTTTGCCTTTGCCTATGGTTATTTCATAATTGAGAAGAGCTGGGACATCACTATCTCCTCTCCTGGTATTAGTAACCCTTTCTCTCATGAATTCAAGTGTAAACTAAATAAATTGCTGCCTGATAGAATAAGGTTAAATGGCCACTGGAGTTTTATTATCTCCAAAACCAAAAAGGGGGGTGGAGGGGGAGAAGTCTCCTGCCTTGACGGTCAGTGTTCCTAAGAATGGCAATTCATGAGAGAAAGCAGTCTGTCTCCCTGAGGCTTCAAATAGCCTCAGTAAATATATATAAAATTAATCTTGTTGCTTATCCAAAACTCTGCTAATTTCAAAGTAAAATATAAAGTTCTAAAACAAAATGGTGCTAAGGCATTGAGAACATTTTGGTTATTACAATCCATTAAGTAAGAAAGAAAATTCTTGTGATAAACTGCATGGTCATAGTGCAAATTAAGAAGAGTTTCAAAAGTCTTTGAAAAGTTTAAAGTAACTAAAGTCATGTTGTTGTGTCAAACTATTCATGTCTGCCTATTTGCTCAAATTGTTGAGGTTAAATATGCAGTTATATTTATAAATATTCTTAAAGCCCAAATTGAACTAAGCAGGATGAAAAAGTCATAGAAATCTGATTATGGAAACAATTGGGAAAGGGCCTCCTCTTTGCAAGAGCTTTTAAGGCAAGACTAGGTGTGGTAGATTAAACCTATCTACTAGGCTAGGGAATTAAGAATCAGTTTGCCTGGTAATTTCCCAGTTTAAACCTTTGTCAGCCATAAATTGCAAACAAAAAAAAAACACACAAAGATTAGGTTAATTTTCACATAAGAAAAATGTTGATGTAACCTGGCGGCCTGCTGCCTCAGTCTCCCACTCCCGGGTTGGACAGCAGTGGAGGAGACCAGTTTAGGCCAGTCCTATGGGCAGTGGAAGGATGCCCAAGAAGGAGCTAACTAAGTCGGTGCCATTTCAGCACTAAATTCTATTCCTTATTTGAAAAAGGGGGGAGCAGGTAAAAGCTAAAATGGTTGGAATGTGATAGAGGAAGCAGTTAAATCAAACTTTTGCGTGGGAAAGTTAAATCTCAGATAAGCTGTAACTTCTGAAGTATCCAATCTATGGAAAAACAGGAAGAGCTTGCATGCTAGGCTTAGGGGTATAAATTGTGTCATTTTTCTTTGTTCGTGGCACCAGCCATATCTGGCTCTGCACCCCTTCTTGCAAGATTGAGAATAAATTATTTTCTTCTCCACAATCTGGTGAGCCTTAATTCTTCCAGAAGATTTCTTTCCAACGAAATAAAGGTAATTAGTGGCTCTATTAACAAATTTCAGTAAGTAAAGGAAAGTCCATAAAAACTATGGAGAGATCTTTCCTGGGTTATGATTTTAAAAAAATTTAAGTAATTGTGTAATGTGTTTTAAAACCTGGTAGTCAGTATGCATGTGTTTTAAAACCTGGTAGTCAGTTATGCTTTTAAATTAATAATTTTCATAACTTAAAGAAAAGAAGTTTTTAGCTTCCTGTAAGGGAAAAAGAGAACATTCCTTGCATAAACTATTATGGTTTCAATTTTATTTAACTTGAGTGTAATCTCCCATAGTTAATTTATAAACTGAATTAACATTATGTACGAAATCTTTAGAGTAATGAAAATTGTAAGTTCACATTGGTGAAATTAGGCTAAAGGAAAAAGATTGTAGATATGCTCTCTTAAATAAAGAGTAAATTTCTTTCATTGGTAATTGTAATTTAGTAAGTTTATTTAAACATGAGGTGTCTAGTCAATGCGGTTATAGTCAATTATAAAGAGTTTGTAAAACATCTTCCAAACTGAAAATGTTTAAATAATTCTAGTTGTAGAAGTCATTGTTAACTAAAGAAACTTAGATTGGTATTGGTAGCAGAAATAACTTCATGATAATAAACCTGTCTGAAGGCCACTGCAAAATACACATTTAAGTAAATGGTAATAAAAAGTTGTCTTGATTCTATTGGAAATATTCTGTTTTCATTCTAACAATGAAAAATAATATTTTTCCTCTATTACTAAAGTAAAGTACCTACTGTTATCTTCATAGTAAAATTGTGTAAGTAAATAGTCATTTGATATATGTATTGCGTTAAGTTGTTTAAAATATATATAAAACAAGGAATAAACTTTAACATTGTCAAACTCTTGTGCATTCGAACCAGGCCTTGTATACATTACAGGTGGCCTCTCCATGTGAGTTATTGGCTAAGCTGGTCACTGACCCCTCAATTAAAAATATGTGCTATATCAGTCTCTGGTTCTGCTCCTGAAGTTGATGGAAACTATATTGCAGTTTCAAGCTCCTGCAGCCAATAATGACTCGGTACAGCCAAGTGTACAATGGATATCGCCTCCAGACTGGCACTGTTCCATGGTGCCAGAGAGCACTATGCACCAGGCTAGTAGAATACTGGAAAATCTCTCTAAGATGAAAGATGCTGCAACTTGCTCACTGCGTTGAAGAACATGCTAAGTGGAGCCATGATACCAGGATACTGTAAGTAAAACTTAAACACAATTGGCATTATGGCCTGCTCTCATGGAGAGATAACATGTAAGGTATTACAAACCTGAAACTCAAAACTAATAATTGCAACTCTGAATCCTTATGCATTAAGTAATACATTAGTTAATATTAAGTGCTATACTTTTATCCTGTACTAAATATATGCCTAATAATTGTAATGTTATCTTTTCTATTTTGGATCAAGTGCAGAAGTATATTAGACATGTTAAATCCCTGGTAAAATCATTTTCTAAACAGTTAATAACATGTCTATAGAATAAGGTGGCAGTCTCAGCCAGTCTCAGTCAACTTCTATATTCTGCTGTACTCTGCTGTGTAGCAAAAGTGAGGCTTGCTTGCTGATGGTGAGTCACCTATTGAACAAGTCAAAATTGCTAGAAATTGTACAATGAAAACCAAGGTGTAAAAATCTTTATTCTGTAGTTCTGATCACTCCCACAGGTGAAAACTAAGAGTATTTCCAAATTAGTGTTATAATCCTGAGTGAAGCCAGTTGCCCAAGGAGTGCCAGTTCACCAGGAGCATCTGACAGAGCGAATGAGTGTCAATCATTGAACAGCTTGGAATGTGTCTTCAGACAAAGCTAAGTGTCTGTTGCAATTTCTCTCTAAAGATGGATAACTTAAAAAATATATATATATGCTGTTCCCACCAGCTTTTAAGGAATGCCATCTTTATAGGCACCTAACCTTGTCTACCTCTGTAATCCAATGTGTCCTCTTTTAAAAACAGGTATTCCAAATTTTTAATTAAGTTTGTTTCTTTCAGAGTGAACATCTTATTAACCATATGAAAACTTCATCCAACTTCGTACAGAATGCCAGATCCATCTTCCTCCAGTTAGAATAAATTAAAGAGTTTTTACACCTTATTAGGCAATGACTACAGCCCATGGCCAGCAGGAAGCAGTTACAGAAAAGAGATCGTCTCCCTTCAGCACCCCTTTTAAATTAAAGGTGTAAACTCTTTAAGAGTAAAATAAAAGTAATAGATGGATCTGGAACCTGACTGGAAATCCACGTGAGTGCCAGTGGCAGCAGAATAACTGCGGGAGGCCCCTGCCCAAGATTCTGCTGTCCAGAATGAAAAGTTCTAAACTTCTAAAAACAGTCCTGGATGCTGTACTAAAGACTGATAAATAATCAATCAAGACAACAAACAGCCATCCACCTCATAGCTCCAACAATAATTATGCCAAAGCTTAGCAAGTTAAACTTTGGCAGAAAGGGGGGAATGATGTGGGCTATGGGTGGAGGGCTCTTTGTCTCTTCAGAGATAACTAAGTTGTTTGACTTGTGGGTGTGGAACGGTGGGGGGCTGCAGTCCTGCCCTTGGGGACTGGCAGCGGCTCCAGTCCCAGGAAATGTTTAACAATGCGGGGGCTATAAACTTTAAGTATTTAGGGGAAATGAAAAAACCAAATGTGCTAAAGGCTTATCTAGAATGTCTGGAGTCCATGCTAAAAGCTTACCTAAGATGTGGAAGATATATGCTAATTGAAGCCTATTGAGAACTGAAACAAAGAGACCATTTGGCCTTTCCTCTCTGTATAAAAGACATTTGAAAATCTTGTTCCGGGCTCGGGATTCAAACTGAAAGCTCCCGAGTCCGGCTGGCCGTCAATAAACCATTTTTCCTTCTCAAATTCATTGCTGAGTCCTGGCCTCTCTATACTCAAATAATTGAACTTCTCTTAAATTCCACAACACCCACACTTTTCCAATCCACAGATAAGTATTATTCATATTTAGTATCTCCTCCTCTAGTATTTTCTTCATGTGTTAAGTACAAATAAGATAAAACAGATGCACAGGCACACAAACACAAACACACATACATCATGCACGTTCCCATATGTCTCAAAATTGGAATAACGCTGAATATAAAACTTTAGATTCTGCTCTCTTTCTCTAACTTAACATTATTTTTATGCATGTCTCCTGCTTACAAATACTCTTTGAGAAACTACATGACACTGTAATCATTTAACATAATTTATTTAAACATTGCCATATTGATTTACATTGAGGCTGTTTTACACTGTAATAAATAATTGCAATGAACAGCCATATACATACTTTTTAAAGTATATTTTGGATTATTTCTTTCAAATGGTTTCTTAGAAATGAAAGTACTGCATCAAAGGGTGTGAACATTTTTAAGATTCTTTAAATATATTGCCAAATTGCTTCCCAGAATAACCATTTTTATTTCCACCAACAGTTTATAAACTGCCTGTCATAATACACACTAGGCAATTTTTAGCATTTTTATTTTTAAAATCTTCATCAATTTGGTGGGTAAAAAAGTCGTCTCCCATTGTTTTAATTCCCACGTCTTTGATTACTAGTAAAGCTGAAGAGTTCATGTGGGTACTTTTTATTTGTGTTTCTTTTGTGCCCTTGCAGTTTGTGTTCCTTTGAGGCAACTTTATTGAAATGAATATAATAGCAACATCAAAACAACATGGTTGCCATACAACTACCAATCAGCTTGAAGCCAGCTTAGCTCTTTTTGTTAAGAATATGAATAATGTATAAAAGAATTCTGCAAATAAAAGCACCTCGAGGGTAGAAAACTGATGCTAACATAGCATTGCTTTTTCAAGAAAATAAGTTGTGCTTTGAAGTATTTTTGCTACTTCCTTTCTATTCCCTTGACGAAATTTTGTTTTCATAATGTTTATTCAGTTAACCTTCGAATTTTCAGTACTTATCTACTTTGATGCTTTCTCCAAATCCCCTATCCTTTTTGATTCATGTGCTTTGGGTTTTCTTGAGCTGATATATCTCTGTCAAAATTACTTCATAGTATAGTGCACTACCCATATATCCATTTCCGATGGCATGCCTATTGCTTTAGGAAAGTATGTTTCATGTGGACATGATTTTTTTTTGCACGCTTTGAACAATACTTCCCATTTGTGTAATAGCAACCTAGACTTTATAATAATAAATTATCCAGGCCTGACTTGGTAATGGGCTTTTGTAGGTTTCTAGTGCAGGCTACTGTGCATTTAAAAATAACTGAGAGGTGGGCTACATGATTTGAATACAATTCGTGAAATGAAACTTGTAGTCTTATCCTTCTTTTCACTTGATGCTCCTTAAATCTCTTTTACGTTGAGATGTAGAGAACATGCTAAAAGAAAAAGGGCAGTGTCTTTCTGTTCAGTTTGATCGATGGGTGATTGGGAGTGATTTATTTTTTTTTAATCCACGTGTGAGGGAACTTTCATTTCCTTCTAAACAGATGTATGAAATCTGAAGTAACTCAAGTTTCCCACAACCACAGTCCAATATTGCCATGGGAATTGGGTAAATTTCTAAATGGGGCCCTGGAATCCTTGATGCCTAATGCAAAACTATAGACGTCTGATTTGATTTGAATTGAAATGTTCAAAACCTCCTTGAAGACTAAAGACTATTTCCTCAAGGAAAAAGAAAAGGAGATATATCATCAAATGGATGTAAACTGAATTTGCTTTCTCAAGGGTTAGACAATTAGATCTGTGTCTTGTGCACATAGAGATAACAATTAAATCTATAAGATTATGTGACAACACTATTCAAAACGCTAAGGCTGTTAGCTTTGACTTGAAGCAAAATAGATCAATCCCTGCCTAAGTGCAAAATAGTTAAGATTCTTTCAATATCTTGTAGGTTATTAAAACAATTTGTTCAGAGCCTACATTTTTCTGAAGTACATTTTGGCATGAATATAATTCTGTTTATGCCACTATTCTTATTGGCCATTACTTAACATTTTCCTTAGCAATAACCCACTGTACTCAATGCTTAATAACTAAATAGTTTAATTATTTGGGTTTGAATGGTTGTGGTCAATTGGGCAAATGGACTTATTTTTGCCAGTGAATGATCCATGATATTGAATGGCAAATTATGTATGTTTCTTTTTCACTAGAAAACAAAACATTTTGTAATAGTGCAGGAATATTGTATGAAAGAATATTTTAATATTATTCTATCTACACTTTCTATTACTACCTGCTACTATAGGTTACTTTTACTACAACTAGATTGCAATAATCAAGGGTAAACTAAATCATTGAAAATCTTCTCCATATATCATGTGAGCTTCTCAAATATATGTATTGCCTTCTTCTTCAGGTTCTTTCTCCACATCCTTTTCCAATTCAGTCTTCAGCTCTAGAGAAAGTTAGTAAGTGACTGAGACAGCCCTTGATTTTGTTGGTGGACTTATTGGTACATTTGGACACAGATAAGCATTATTCTTATTTAGTATCTCCTCCTACTCTACTCTAATGTATTCTTTTTTTTTATGGTAGAGAACTATTTCGTGATACTAAACAAAGAATATTTTAAGGAGTTGGAGTGTGCTAGTCAAAGTTTAACTCATCCAAAGAATAACTTCTTTTAATGAACATGCTTGTTTCTGAAAACAGAGATCATTTTCTCTGTCCATCAAGATTAATCCTGGAATAGGGTTGCCTGATTTAGCAAATAAAAACCAGGATGTCCAGTTAAATCTGAATTTCAGATAAGCAACGAATACATTTTAGTATATGTATATTCCAGATCTTGCATGGGACATACTTGTACTAAAAACGTATTCCTTGTTACATTAAGTTCAAATTTAACTGGCCAACCTGTCTTTCATCTGACAGCCCTTTCCTGAAACTACTATTTGCAGCACTAGCTCATTTGCCCCTATTCTACATAAGGTCATTATTGCTGTCCTGCTGTTGGACTCTGCTAAACACAACGGATAAGAAAAAGATAGGAAACTTCCATTCTTTCATTCTTCTACTCTTGCATGAAAGTGTTTTATGATCAAGGTTGTAGAGATGTTTTAGCTCCAGATATATATCTGCCACCTACCCATTCCAGGGACCGAGCTAGAAGAAATATCCCTTCTAATTCTTGATTCAGCCAGCAAAGAACAAGGTTCTTAGAAAAGTCATCTAGAGCGTTTTAAGTCTACTTTTCAGTTATTTAAATTATGGATATATTTGGTTGACTGCAACAATGAGCTGCTTTCATGTACATTCTCTTTAATATTTTCTCATTTCACAGGTATATGGCAAAAACTATATTTCCTCCCCAACCCTTCTGTAGGTAAAAAATGGTGCTATTATCCCTAGGATACATTAAGGAAAGGGAACATGGTCAGGCTTTTGTCTTGCTCCTAGCTAGATAAATAAACCGATGAAGAAATTAACTTGTGAGATATTATTATATATCAGGAACTACACTACATTATCAACCTATATGCTTATCAGTGCTATGAGATCAGAGCATTGATACATGATATGATATGATTTCATAGGATCTTATTTCATTTTCAGCGCCTTGGTTTTATCTTACATTTTCTTGCTTTATATTGATATAGCCTGTGCATTAAAATCAAAATTATTTCCAAGAGTACCTAGTCTCCAAGATGGCCAAATAAGTAATTTAGGCCCTACAGTCTTTGAATGTTCAGAAGGGATGTGAGACTGAATGTGTATTCAGGGCTGCCTCCAGAGGATGTGGAAGATATGCTAATCCAAACTGGCTTGGATGTGGAGAATATGTAACTCACCGGGAGGAAATAACCTATCTGATACTAAGATCTGAAGAACCTAACCAAAGGTCTGTTTACCATCACTGTTAGTCTTCCTAATCCTATATCCTCTGTATAAAAGGGTCTGTAAAAGGCTGTTCGGGGCTCGGTTTTTATTAGGACAAGAGTCCGCCGAGCCCGGCCGGTCGAAATAAACCAACTTCCTTCTCGGTATTCTCGTGTCCTGTCCTTCGAAACCGCGCCTATCCGAATTTCTCCACTACAATATAATGCTGTTCCTTTTGCCTCTCTTCCCCTTTCCTCTTTACCCTCAAGACCACTTCCCATGGGTGCCTTCTGAACCCATGTCAGCTGGTTTGAAAGGCTTTTATCTGGGGTTCCTCAGACTGCTGTGCTTTCCTCTGCATTGGCAACATAATTTCTTTTCTGTTGCTAGGTCTCTGAGCTCAGGAAGGCTTGGTTGCATATATTGGAGAGCAAGCACCCTCCAGGGATTTGCCATACCCAAGACCCCTTCTCTAAATGACCGACTAAGGCTTAGTCCTCCACTGGACATTTCTCAAATAGAGAGGTTATTTTCCCTATCCCATGAACCACAACAGTTGACCTAGATGAGGGCATCTCCCAGTGATGGGGATTGTCCAACAGTTGGCCTAAGGCTAATTTTTGTATGAATGCCTTTCAAAAGGCTTATTGGGCTATTTGGATTAATTAGTTCATCTTTTAGAAAATCTGATGCAGAGGAGAGAATAGCTGACCCACATTTAATTCCAGATCTCTCAAGTGAGGTAGAGTAAACAAAAGCAAACTTGAATCCTGTTTGACACTTAAGTTCCTTAGCAAAGCCATTCTTAATCCTGACAGTATGAGGTCCTCTGTTACACATACTCATGTTAAATTTCACCATTATAACTATACATTTGTTTCCATGAAGTTATAAGGTGTCCTGAGGGTAGACGCTAATTTGTATCTCTAGTGTAGGTGCTTAAAAAGATGTACAGTGGAATGAATTTTGAATGAACTATTTTTGTAAATTAATAAATGAACATTTTTATGTTATAGAAATATTAAGCATATTTATTTTATAATGGATTATACTTTAGTCTCCAAAACACATGGAAAACCCCATACCTTCCAATTTTACTTAAAACAAAGATCTTTCCTTCTGCTTGGAAAGCTTTTAGAAACACTGGTTGAAATATTGCCAGTTAAGCCCTGGGTCACATCCTCCCTCCTGTTCTCTACTTGCCTTGCTAATTCCCAGCTGTTTTGGTTTGCTAAGGAGCAAAATGCAAGAAATGGGGTGGCTTTTACAATAGGAACTTATTAGGGGAGAATCTTAATGTCTCAAAAGTGTCAGAATCAAGACAGCTCACCGAATTGCCGTCTCACCGAGTTATAGCTGAGGGCAGTGCTGGATTCTTGCCATGTGGCAAAGCTAAATGACTGCTGATCTTTGCTTCCTCCTCCAGGCTCACTTTCTCCCTGAACTCAGCTGTGGGTGATCATGTATATTGCTCAGCTCTTCCCTGGCTTCATCTCTTCAGCTTCAGGCTGCCCGGCTGATTCCAGCCTCTTGTCTCTCTCTCTCTTAGTCTCTCCTGGTTTCTCTCTCTTTCTGTGGATGGCAGTGATCCTGGAGTCCTCCTTCACAAGACAGGGTAAAAGTGGCAGCTTTGTATTTCTGTCTTCAGTTCTCCACTTGCTTATAAAAGACTCTAGCAAGAGGGCCCGAGGCCCAACCTGGGTCACACCTCACTGACAGATTCCATTCAAGGGCCCTTAAGTGAGCTCATCAATAGTGATCTCATCAAAAGATCCCATAACTGAATTTTATGCAATCAGAGTGTTCCACAGGAATGGACTAGTTCTAAGAACATGATCCTTTCTGAGAGTCACAAATTTTAATTTTTTTTATGCAGTAGAGATTCCTCATTCCATTGCCTGCACTGCAACAGTCCTTAAATGAAATGAAAAGTTCTTAAACTTTTTTTTCATGGACCCCTTTGCCAGTCAAATGAAAACCACAAACCCCTTACTTACTAAGTCCACACTATACTGTGTATTGTTTAATGAATATATCACATCCACACTAAAATGCCCCCCACAAGAATAATGTTTTTCTGAATTTCAATTTAACCTCACGGTCCCCTTGTTAAGAACCTCTGATCTAAAGAAATGTGATAAATTCATCCCTGACTTACTAGAGTAACTAAGACAGACTCTTATCCAAAGAGTGTGCATTGTTTGTTGACAGAAAAAAAAATGTTAAAAATTGAGCATGGTCTTGACATTTTCTTTTCTGCATGGATCCTCTGGAAAGGATTTCTGAGCTTGAGAGCTAAAGAAATTATTGTGTCTAATACTCTGATTTTATAAATTAGATTAAAAGTCCAGAAAGGTTGTAACTTATCAAGTTAGAGACTGCTAGATTATTTTACCTAATGATAAATGCTCTGCAGAAAATTCACCAGAGAGCAGAGATAGGTAATTACTCCATGAGGCACCATGAAGCTCCAGAAAGTGGGTTTGCAGAAGTTCATTTGAATTGTGAACCCAATTACACGTAAGAGCTCACTATATTTTGGTGTGGGGGGATAGGATTTCAGGCACAAGATATAGAGCATAAGTAAAGGTTCTTAGATTAGTAAAAACCTGTCCTGCTTAAGCAACAAAAAGAAAATTGGAAAGTCTAGACTATAGCAAGTGAAAGTGAGAGTAGAAAAAGATGAAGCAGAGGACTGATTGCAGAAGGCCTTGTGGACTGCGACAAGACATTGGGATTCTCTTTTAAATTGAATGGAAAGACATTGAATGGTTGCCTGTGTCTCTATCTATACAAATTGAGGTTTTCACATATTTATAAACATTTATTATATATCTCCTGTGTACCAGAAATTATTGGCAAGCTTTGTAATCCAAAGATGGATTAAGCAAGGCCTCTAAAACCTTGCCCTCTGTTGAAGAAACATATATAAAAATTGTGTATTTACAACACGATATTAATCCTGTGAAAGCATGGACATCATTCGATATTCTCTTCCCTGTATCCACAGCCCTTAATACAGTGACTTGCATATAGTAGGTGCTCAGTGAATGTTAGTTGAAGGAAGTGAAGGAGAGAGGAAGGAAAGTAATTAGGTGGCAGATATGGATGATGTTCTTGAGAAATAATATACCTCGACCTCAATTTTACCATTTGTTTTCTATCAGAACTCCCCCTGGGAAAAGACAGTGTTAGTTTAATCTTCACTTCTCCTTGCATAAATCATTTCCTACAGTTACTGAGGTATTACCTTTGTAGAACTATGGACTTTTGGAGGTAAATGTAGAAAAAGCTATCACTGATTTCCCAGGTGCAAAATTGCATCAGTCTGTCAGTTTATCTAGAGCTTGCATGATACACCTGGACCCCCCAAATACAGTGAATCTGCTCGACAGTCTTTGTGGAAATGCCAGCAAGCCTGATAAATATTTCATTATGGAGTGTATGAGTGATAGTGATATAATTGAGGGTCATTATAAGAAAGTAGGTGTGCAAGGAGAACATTTATGAGGAGGAGAAGGAAGGCAAAGAGGAAGGTCTGAGGCTTGCAGAGGAAATCTTGGAAGCTGGGTACTTGTCCTGACCAAGTAATCAGAGGGAAGGAGGCCTTTATGTAAATCTTGATTGCCTCCTTCAAGGAACCAAATATTAGGAAGGTAGCTCATTTTTTTTTTAGCAAGCCACTGAGATTTTCATTTCTTTAGGCACCAAGGGGCAGCCATGCAATGGAACTATTTACTGTTGTTTCATTCTGTCTTCTCTGGCAATAATTTTGGAATGACAGCAGTATCTCTATTATGGGAGGAGACCAGAGAGGCGTTAACAGACCCTTAGTACTAGAAAGACAAAGATTATCTATTCCAAAGTTTCAGTCTGCAGACAACGCAACTGAGGTTTAGAGAGGTCAAGGTTACACTGTTTTTCATGGCCGAGCTATTAACAGAATCCAGGTCTCTTGATTCTCAGTCAAAAATATTTTTTCACAGCAGGGTGGGTCCCAGATGTTTTTTGAGGCAAAGTGATCTGAAGAGGGCCTGCCCTGATGTAGAACAAGGTGTGGCTTGTGAATGTGAGTTAGTCAGCCTGTTCATTCTTCCAGTACTGTTTGTTGTTCAGTCAAAACAGTAAATGGCCATGATTAGGGTTTTTATGAAATTTCAACCATTAGGAGAGAAACCAAAAATCCTTAAAGGCTTTTCTAATAAACGATCTTAACTGGTATATAATACCTACTACCTATGGTGACTTGGGCTGTCACCATCTCATGCAAATTTTAAAAGCTGCCTGGCATGCTAGGTATTTAATCAGTCATGGGAGATGAAGTAATGAACTAGTTTGCCATATGACATGAGGAAACCATGGAATGGGCAATGGATTTGGCTTCAACCAGACCTGTGTTCAAACCCTTACTCTGTGTCTTACAGATTACGAGAACCTGGGAGTAGGTAGAAACCTGATTTTGCCTCAGTTTTCTCCAATGTAAGGTGATATTAATGACTTTGAAAAATGGTTGTTGCAATAATTTGTTTTCTCATGTAAAATGATGACAATCACACACATGTATATACGTGACAATAAATAATAGAGATAATAATCTGAATATTTTGTGATTATAAGAGTAGAGCAAAAGTTAGAATTCTGGGTCAGTACCCATGTAGGCCAATGGATTTTCTTCCTCTTTTGGAGTAGAACCTCAGACAATGTAGTTGGGAGATTTACAGAGAGAACAATAAGTTAGGAGGATCTCTGTCTCTGGTTCTATCATTTGCAGCTGTTTGAACACTTGGAAAGCTACTCAATATGATGCTTCTTTTATGTGTCAACATGGCTAGACTATAGTACCCAATTTTGCTGTGAAGGTTTTTTTTTTTTTTCCTCTTTTCACCATTTTATTTTATTTTTTTAGAAGATACATAGATCACACAAAATGTTACATTAAAAAAATATAAGAAGTTCCCATATACCCCAATCCCCACCCCACCCCCATTCCTCCCACATCAACAACCTCTTTCATCATTGTAGTATATTCACTGCATTTGATGAATACATTTTGGAGCACTGTCACACAGCGTGGATTATAGTTTACATATCCATTCCATTCAGTGGGTTATGGCAGGGTATATAAGGTCCTGCATCTGTCCCTGCAATATCATTCAGGACAACTCCAAGTCCAAAAGTGTCCCAACATCATACCTCTTTTTCCCTCTCCCTGCCTTCAGCAACTCCCATGGCCATGTCACCACATCAAAGATATAATTTCTTGCATTGCTAGAGTCATAATAATTCTATAGTAGAATACCAGTATGTCCACTCTAATCCATATTTTTTCCTCCATCTTGAGGACCCTGGGATGGCAATGTCCTTTCTACCTCTAAATTGAGAGAGGGCATAGATCCCACATGGCTGATGGATGGGATTCTCCTGCTTGCAGTTGTAGACTCTCTCTGTTCCTTGGTGTAGTGGTTGACCATCCTTACCTCCTTGTTAGCTGACCTGGGTAAGTCCAACAAACTGTAGAGTCGGTGTTGCAACTCTGCTGAAGCTCAGGGCCCAGCTGGCATATATACAGTCCAGAGATTCAAGCCTTCTGGGCATAGAGAAGTCACATCTGAGTCCAACTCCATCACACTCAGGAGCACAGATTCCAAAGCAGGACCCAATGATAAGGTACTGAACTCCAGAGCCATACGCCATGACTGTAGTACCTGGGTGTCTCTGTAGCCCTCAGGAGCACCACTCCCTGGGATTGTATCTACTTTGGCTGTCTCCAAAATCCTGCTGAGACATGCATAAGCACAACCCTGCTGATGACCTTCTGACTCATTTTGCAGTCTCTTAGCCACATAAACTCATTTGTCTTTACCATTTCCCCCTTTTATCAAAGTCTTTTTCTAGTTGCATCACCAGCTGGTAATTGGTAGCAATCCTTCAGCACCAAGGAGGCTCATCCCTGGGAGTCATGTCCCACACTGGGGGGAAGGTAATGCATTTACATGCTGAGTTTGGCTTAGAGAGTGGCCACATTTGAGCAACGTAAATCTCTTAGGAGGTAATTCTTAGGCACCCTGCAGCTCTAGGCCAAGTTGAAATTTCAAGCACACGGGCTCATAAGCATAGATATGTGAAGATATTTTGAAGACATGGTTAAAACTTACAATCAGGTGACTCATTTTAAAGGAGATTATTCTCCATAATGTAGGGGGTCTTCATCCAATTGGTCAAAGCACTTTAAAAGCAGATCTGAAGTTTCCCTGAGAAAGAAGTAATGCTGCCTCAAGACTGCAGCATCAACTCCTGCCTGAGTTCTAGCTTGCTGTCCTGCCCTACAGACTTTAAACTTGCCAATCCCCACAATCATGTGGGATATATATATATTTATATATATATATATTATTTCTTTCAACCGATTGGCTCATGTGATTGTAGGGATTGGCGAGTTTAAATGTCAAATGTTTATATATATACACTACTGCTTCTGTTTCTCTGAAGAGGTTGTGACTTTCCAGGATATATTTGCTATACCTGATTAGCCTTTATTATTTAAAAAAATGATTGGAAACGTATTGAGCTATGAGACCTAAGTTAATTAACCATGTGAAAACTTAGCACTGTGTCTGGCTCAATAAATGATTATTATTATTATAATCACTCTTATTCCTCACTGAAAGTTTCTGGGAGCCTATCAGAATATGAAACCTACTGAGACAGGGTGTTAAGGGGGAAAGCATGGCTTTGAGACAAAGTTTCGTGCTTTAATTCTGTGTCTTTCACTCTTCATCTTTAATAATTGTCTCCAGAAAGGAGGGTATTTAGTGGAGAATGAACCAAGGCATCATTGTAGGTGGTACAGAGACCATGCCCAAGTCACACACAGCAGTCCATAGAGAAACAACATTACATAATAGGTTTATTATTTATCAGAAATCTTGTATTATGCTAATGACAGTTTATGAGTGTGTATCTTCTTAAATTACTCTCTTCCTTTCCAGAATATATAATATAAAAGCTCTTTCCCATTTTAAAAGTAAAAGAACTATTATCGCCTGGTTGAGATTATATTATTTTCTCAGATCTAAATTTGCATACAAGGGGACCAGACCACTCTTCTTCCTCTACCCCACTTTTTTTTCAGGTAACAATAGACTGCATACCACACTTGTTATTGACAAAGCTGTAACTAAAATTTGGAATTCTTGACTATTAAGACCATTCCATTGCATCAAACTGAATCCAAAGATCTCCATTTTCTTACACATTAAATACTAAATACAGTTAGATGCCCTAAATAATTAAACATGCTTAATTCCATGCATAATAATTAGACCGATTTAATTCCAAGCATATGTCTTTATTCTGAAGATGCTTCATGAGAGCTGTTTATTCACATATTGAATCCAAGTCCATAAGCATGCTGAACTGTAGAATAATCATCATCTGCCTATCAAGTAGTACAAAAAGAGAAAAAAAATCACCAATTTAAAAGCAATTCTGGAAAAAAGGAAAAAAAACCCTGAGCTCAGAATTACTATCTCTGATCCCCAAATGAGTCCTTTACACCAATATTCCTTCCCCTCAGTAGAGTGGAAACAAGGGCCAATGGAAAGAAGCACGGGTTTTAGTGTCAGAGAGACTTGGATTGCATACTCAGACTCCCACTGATTATGGAGTTTTCTGGGCCTCAATTTCTTTATGTGTATATGGATATAATTCTCACCTCACAGGGATGGGGTAAGGATTAAAGAGAAAAAACATCAAATTAAGTCTCATATTAGTAAGTACTAAATGAATGCTTGTTATTCTCCTTTCTAATCTTCATGAGTTATTATGGACACATGGCTCTGAAATGTCAGCTTCCCTCTCCTGCTGAAGGTTGTTTTCTTCACAAGAGCTGTCCATGTATAGCATTCCTTACAAGTGCATGTATTGACCTTCTAAGTAACCCCTTTCAATGATATGGCCAATGTCAGTCTTTATTTCCATTACCTTCTCAATGATTATCAGTAGCTGTTTGGCTTCTGTTTAATTTATGTTCATATTTAGGATGATCTCTTTACATCTGGATCAAAGGGAAGAAACCTTCCCCACTAAACATATCAGAGAAGAATATGTAAAATGTTAGCACCAAAAGTAGCCAAAAGGAGTAAATGCCACTTTGTTTTCACCTGTGAAATTTCCACAGTCTAATTTCAAAATCTGAAATGTAATCTTATCTGGAGAATGGCTCAGTACAATAGTAAAGACATTTTCAGAACTAGAGGAACCATTCTGAAATTAGAGTCATTTAAAACAAATTAAATTATTCAACACCATCAACTTGTATGATTGGAGGAGGATCTCAGAATCATCAAGCCCCAAATGTAAGCAAGCTACCCACCTAGATCAGTCAAAATATTTCTTCCTTAGGAGAATGTTCTCAAACTGGAGAGCATTTTATGGAACACATGTGTTTGACAGACTTTAAAAAATATATGCCTTTATTTCCATGCTAATGTTTAAATTGTAAACATACCTGGTGTCATTTGCATAATGTTATAACAGGAAAATGTATCAAGATTTTAACACCAAAATTTATATTTATAAAAATATTGGTCTAGAAAATCACTCAATCAATAGCATTTAAATATGATTGCAGTATTTCTGAAACTTGCATGTATCTTATATAGAGTATCTGGATTTTCTTTTTCCTTTTAAAAGTCACCAGCCATCTTACTAATATTGCAAAAACATTGTCCTAAAATATTTGCTCTACCTATTGCTAACTGGGTGATTTTGGAAGATTTTCTCAAACTTATGGAAAAGTAGTGTTCTCATCTGTAAATGTTAAAGTGGAAATACTAATGATCTTATAGACTGATAATCAAAGGACCTGAGCTCAAGTATTTAACTCGTGGTCTCACCTAGAAGGTATGAGCAATAAATAAATTGATTTATCCTTTTCCTTCCTCTAAACTCCATTTAGAGACTGGCTTTATGAGACTATCAGCTCTAGTCATCCTATGTATAATTAAGCAAAACAAATAATGAGCTTGTATTGTTACTAAGAAGAGAATATTATTAATATATAAAATGACTCGAAAGTGCATTGTCTTAAGAAAACCACCTCTAAAATAAGAAATAAGAAAGTTGGAATATTTAGGAATCCTAGTACTGCTTTAGGACAATTGTGTGATCTGACTTGCAGAGGAGTCACCAAAACCCTTCCCCATCCTGGCAAATGGACCACCTGATTCCACAATCTGCAGGTGAACCACCACCCCATGATGGATCCTAGGAGTTAATGAGATACAAAATCAGCCACATCATTTCGAGCCTTGTGTCTAATGAGATTAAGATGAGTCCTGAGGATCCATATTGCAAGGGTCATAGTTTTTCCAACTTTACCATCTCTTTTCCCCAATATGATCTTCTCTTGGAGTGTTGGCACAAACAACTGATTGTGTTGCTTTCTTATTTTTGTCATCTTTGAATTTCATGTCCCTGTCAAACTCCTTCCTACATGTTCTCCTGTAAGACTGAATCTTTTTCCTAGATATCCCAAATATTTGATGCAAAAGCAGGGAGTAGGCTGATATCAAACCGACATTCTTTCATTCATTTGACAAATAGTTACTGAATCTTTAAATGTCCAGGATCATTGTGAGGATTAAATGACTGAACAGGTTAGAATACTTAGAACAATGTTGTGTGTACATAGTTGATGCATTTCTTTATGAGTTGCTTGCCCATTTCATATGTGGTAAGGCCCTTGCAAATCTCTCTAAGAATTTAGTGTGTCATTTAACTCTTTCTTAGCTGTCTGATATGCAACATGATAAGAATCTCTGGAGGTTCGGGTGTAAGGGAAACAATCTCTAGTGCAAACAGATGAGATAGAAAGGTGCTGGATTTGGGCATATGTTGTCTATGTAGGGATAAAGGCTTAATCCTGAAAAGCAGAAGGGTAGGATTAGGGCTAAAATTGTATCCACACTGTAAATAGGTAGACTCAAAATATGGGAAGACTCATATAGAGACTAACCAGATCCTCTTAGAAGCCTCTCTGGAGACAGGCCAGATCACTGTTGCATAGGAGTCTGGAAGGGCATCAACTCAATGTGTGATAAGCAGATAAGGGGGGTGGATCATAGCAGTGATAGCCAGAGAGAGGTCTGACCAAGCAGGGTCCACAGACTGAGGAAACTCTAGTTGCATAATCCAAGGTGACAGCATCCAGGCTGAGTGTCTGAGAAGCAGAGTCTGGAGCTCTGAGAGAATAACTAGTTTACAGATTTATTGTAAACAGAGATTGTCTAAACTGATTTGTATCATTGCATGAGGCCAAATCGCTAACGCTGCCTGCTTCTTGTCTTTCATCTTTAAAATAATTTCTCCAGAATCAATAAACATGTATCATTTGAGTATTAAAAACCAAGAACAAGAGTAAATTCTAGAAATATCCAATAAAATTGTGAGACCTGGATTTTGTTCCTATGTGAATTACCCCTCTCTGGGTAACTTAGCAGACATTTGCATGCAGTTGTGTTCATTATGTGAGACAGTGGATGAAATGTAATGATAACATAATAAATTTGATATTTAGAAACAATCTTTTCTAAACAACATTTTGTCTATATCCAAAGAAAATCTATAACCAGGGGAGTGGAAGTAATGCAATTATTCCAGTGGTATTTTTTCCTCAAAGAAGTTTCAAAATTATTTCTGAGCCACTATTTGAGTCAATATCTTGACCAGTTTTCAATGGTGAGGTATAAAAGATGTAATTAGAAAATTAGAAAAAAAAGTTAATTGTGCTTTATGGAATTACCACTTTGTGTGTTATTTAATAGACACATCTTGTGCTTTTTTTGTTGATACCTTTGAATTATTACATGCATCAAAACTGATTTGATTCACAGAACATGCCAATAGATAACATAATCCGTCTTTAGGCAGTTATCTAAATAACTAGTTTGTCTAGTATAATTCTATAGTTGGTGACTTAAATCTAACAAGTCTACATGTTTGTGTGGATAATAATTGTAATTTGTTGCTTTCATCACTATGTTAGTGTTAGATAAACTCTTCCCTCAGAATCATTCTATTTGATTCTCAAAAGTAACAATTAAGGATACAACGTGTTTCCTACTTCTATTTTAAAGATTAAGCCTGTATTCGAGGAGTTTAGTCATTTAGGCAGGTCACACTATAAAAAGGAAGAAACAGGGCTCAAACTCATTTCTTTTGAGGTCAAAGAGAGAAAGCTCTTTCTACTCCATTATGTGGAGTTCTAAAAGACTTATGTGCCATAAAGATGAATGCTAGCATAAAAGACCAAGTCTAAGAAGTCATTAGAAAGACATCTAGGAAATAACAGCAGGGAAAAAATTTTGAATATGGAAATGTTTGTGTGCGCACACATGTACACGTGTGTGTTTGTGTGTGTGTGTGTTAGGCAGGGAACGTAGGTAACTTCAATTAAATGCACTGGAAGTGTTCTTAATTTTGTGATATGTAATGAGGCTATTACTGATGCTGTCTCTGATCCAAATAAGGGTAGACTTTTGAAATTACCTATCAGGTAAAACTGTCAACAGTCTCTGCAAATCCTCATGCTTTTTGATACTTTCATCCCTAGCTATTTTAATACAATATATGCTTATATCTCTTCTGCTAATTTATTGCCTACTTTTTCTTCAGAGATTGCAGGTTTTTAAGATTCACGTTTTCCCAAAACTTCTCACAGACCCAAAGTCTGGTTTGTCCTTGTCTCAACTCCAATGACTTAATACTTCATAGATTTGTAATCAATTATTTTCAAATTATTTTCTTTCATTTAGAAAACAACTATTAAATGACTGCCATATATCAGACAAAGAAAATATCTGCATGGAGGAGAATATTCCTCCAACTCAGCTCCATAGGACAACAAAATGGGCCTCAGTCCCACATTGGGAAACAAAATGGGCAAAGTCAGAATAAGAATATTGCACTTTGTGTCCATAGCACCAAGTGTAAAGCTTATCTTGCCACACATTAGGAAATATAATGATTGTTTAATTGATTGATTATAATGGCTTATCCAGCAGGTTCTCAGATCAATAAAGTGGTAGCAACTTAGAACTACCATTAGCTCTTGTGGTTGAGTTATACTCTATATAATAACTTGTGATTGAGTAATAGACTACATAAAATAATTCAGTAAGGAAATGAAGATATCTAAGGGAATTGAAGATAACTTATTTATATAAGTCTAAATATGTCTCCTAAAATATTATTACACAATTTTCTCATCAATAACTTTTTGGGCTGTAGATTAAGCAAATTTAGCTCAGTTCTCTTTGAGATGATCAATTATGTATGTATATATGTACATGTATACATATATGTGTATATATGTACACACGTGTACATGTTCATATATTTATAATAGTCCTGGGCTTGTGTGTTTGAGTGTATGCACATATGTGGTTCTTTAAATTTAGCTAAAACTATTTTTCTGCTGAACTATATACAAGGGGAGGAGGAAAGCGTATGGACTTTCTTTTTCAGTCATGTGGGTGCATTTTAGTAGACAACTACAGTGTTTTATTATCTAAGACATTTCTACATGTAAATATCAAGAACCCAAAATAGATTTCAAAAACACTTTGCAATAGTGATTTGTCTTATCTCTTTAAAAAAGACTGCAAAGCTTTGCAAATTAAAAAAATAAAGAGAGATAATTCTAGTCATATGGTTGTCTGGGTACTCTAGATACATGGCAAGGAAGAGGAAAGATATAATAACGTGTGGATACAAAATTCCACTGGGATAAGAAGGGTTCACAAACAACTTCAAATTCCATTTACATTTTAAAAGAAGCACATTCTAAAATAATTTCCTCTTAGAATGTTGTAAAGCCTGAATTTATTTTTTATAACCACCGGGAGCTACTTTCTTCATAGTGCTTGAACATATTTCCTTACTCTAATGTTAAACTATTTTTTGAGCTAGTTGTGCCAAAATATCTATCAAAATTATTTTGAGGTGTGAAAATATTGTGTCATCTGCTTATAAGTCCAAAACAGCCAGAGACAGATTTTATTTAAAATTGCTTGCCAAATTATTCGGTCAAGAGAAAAATATAGTAATTTGCTAACTATCATCCAAAAGGACTATGGAAAAATGGCAGAGTAGGGAACTGTAGGACTCAGTCCTTCTACCAAAACAATGAGTAAACAAGCAGGAACTGTCTGAAACAACTATTTTGAAACTCTGGAGGCCAGAATAATACTGTGCAGCAGCTACGGCAGAGCAGGCGGAAGAGGCTGATAAGTTATAGTAAAGAAGAGTAAATTGCTCTCTCCAGCCAGCTGGTACTGGCCTTTGTATCCAACTTTTGCAGAACTCTGCCAAGGGATCCAGGCCTGGCTTGTTCACTGGTAACAGAAAGGGATGTAAAACTCTTATTCCTTGAGAACAGGGTGGGCATGGCTGATCACCGATCATGGCATTTGATTAGTGACTTCTGGTCACCAGGGACTCTGCTTTTAGGTCACCTATTGTTTCAATCCCTACCAGACAAAGACAGCAATAGTCACTGTTTTAACACTCCCTGGATAGGGGATATGGCTGTGGGGTTGGAAACATAAAGATACTGCACTGCCTTAGGACTCTGGAGGATAGTTGGTTGGAGAGCTGCATTTGCTGGACATGCCAGGAAAGCTCAGCTTTGGGAAGCTGTCAGCAAATCTCCTGGTGTCTTTCTTGATCCAATCCAGGGGCTCTATGGGCCATTCTGTGTCTCCTCCATGGTCCTCAGTCCTGTTTTGGCTGGGAAAGACTGACTTGGGAAAGTCCTTTCCAGTGTGCCCACTCTCATAATTTGCCCTCCAGGAAGAAGCAGCTTCACACTATGAAAGGAGTATAAAAACTATAGAGGTGGACAGTCTGGGGCAAAGCCTACTGGCTTCAAACACTGGGGAGAGGATGGTCTGTCTCCTGGGAAAAAGAGGAAATAAACAAATGCATGTAAACAGGGGAATGCCAAAGCAACTAACAAGCAAGCACAAGAGAAGATGCAGGTGCAGAAAGACAAGGAAAACCATGTCCACTGCATTCCCCTCAGGTGGACCTTCCTGATAGGTGGACTGAATCACAAGAAAGTCTCAGTCTTATCACCAGTTGCTTACAAAATCAAGAAGTACATATCTTAGGAAATAAATCCCGAAGTTAACATTTAAAAATACTATAATGTACAGTGTGCAGCAAAAAGACTACTAATATAAATAAAGAAACAGGAAATGATGGCCCATCCTTAGGAAGAGGAATAAATTTCAGAAAACATTTAAAGAAGACATGAATGTGGATGTACAGATCAAAGTCTTTAAAAAAATAATCTGAAAAGCATTCAAGGGGATGAAAAACATACAGAGAAGAAACTAAAAGAGAATAATGAATGAGCAAGATGAGTGTCTTAGTAAAGAGATAAATATTTTTCAAAGGAACCAAACAAAGCTACTGGACTTGAAGATTGCAATAACTGAAATGAAAAATTCCTCATGAGGATTGAAAAGCAGAGAGAAGCTGGCAGAAGAAAGAAGCAGTGAAATTGAAAACAAGGCAGTTGAAATAATTCAGGCTGAGAAACAGAAAGAAAAAAGAATTTTTAAAAGCAAAAATAGTCTCAAGTGCTCCTGGGACACCAACAAGTATACCACTATAAACATTATGGGAGTCCCAGAAGGAAAAGAGAGGAAAGGCAGAAGAAATATTCAAAGAACTAAAGACAGAGCACTTCCAAAACTTTGCAAAGATATGAATATGCACATCCAAGAAGTCAAGAAAATACCAAACAGTATAAATATGAATAAAAATACATGCCATCATATATTGATCATACTATTAAATGCATAAGAAAAGAGTTCTGAAAGCTGCAAGAGAAAACACGTTACATGCAAGGGAGTTCCAATTAGACTGAGTACTAGATTCTCATTAAAAACAAACAAACAAACATGGAGGCAAGAAAATAGTGGACTAAACTACTTAAAGTGCTAAAATAAAAATAAATAATAATAATAATAATAAAATAAAATAACTACCAGTCAAGAATTCCATATTTGGTGAGACTTTCTTTTCTTTTAATCCCCTCCCCCCCTGCAGCTTTTTGCTTGCTGTCTGTTCTCTGTGTCCATTTGCTGTGCATTCTTCTGTGTTTCTGTATTTATTTTTATTTATTTCTCCCTCCCCTCTTGCGGCTTGCTAGTTGTCTGCTCTCTGTGTCCATTCGCTGCACACTCTTCTGTGTTTTTACTTGTCTCCCTTTTTTGTTGCGTCACTTGCTAAATCGGCTCTCAGCAGTGCTTGTGGGCCGGGCAGTACTCCATGGCACTTGTGGGCCGGTGGCTCTCCACAGCATGCGGGTGAGCCTGCCTTCACAAGGAGGCTCCAGGACATGAACCCAGGGAACCCAAGTGATTGAGCCACAAGTTCTTCCTGTTGGTGAGATTTTCTTTTAAAAATGAAAGAGAAATTCAGACATTCTCAGATAAATGAAAGCTGGGGAAGTTCATCACCACTAGACCTGCCCTAAAAGCAATACTAAAGAGAATTTGTCAGACTGAAAGGAAAGGACATTAGACAGTGTTTAAATGCAGCATAACAAAATAAAGACCTGTGGTAAAGGTAACCCTTTGGGTAAGCAAAAATACCCGTATTGTTTTAGTGTATTGTTTGCTATGTAATGCCATTTCTTACTTCCTATAGGTGCTAAAATTTAAATGCATAAAAAGTAACAATCTATATTTTGGTCAGACAATGTACAAAGATAGAAATGGTAAAAGAGTACAAAAAATGTTGGTGATACAAAGGAGTTTAGGAAAAGAATATGTGCATGCTATTAAAGTTAAGTTGGTATCAAAGCAAATATGATTGTTAAATATTTAGGAGTTTAAATTTTAACTACCAGGAAGATAGATGAAAAACATATTCAGATAGAAATGAGAAGGCACTCAATATGGTATAACACAAAAACTTAAATAAATATAATTGTAAGCATTAACACAAGTGAAGGAGAAAAAAATAAGACTTACAAGAGCAAAATAGCAAAATAGCAGAAGAAATTCCTGTATTATTAGTAGTGACTTTAAATATAAATGGATTAAACTCTCCAGTCAAAAGGGACAACTGATAAAAAAGTGTAACCCAGACATATGTTGTTGGCAAGATACTCACCAAAATGTCAAAGATACAAGTAGGCTGAAAGTGAAAGGATGGAAAAAATAGTCTAGGCAAGTAGCTATTAGAGGAGAGCTGGGATAACTATACCTACAATAATATTAGATAAAATTTAATTTAAGTTAAAAAGTTTAGGGAGGAAAAAGATGACCATTATATACTAACAAAGTGAACAAATCCATAGGAAGATGTAACAATAATAAATATATATGCACCTAAATGCAGAGCCCCAAATATATGAAGCAAATATTGACAGATATGAAGGGAAAAATTGACAGCTCTACACTAATAGTAAGAGAACTTAATATACCAACTCAAGAAATGATAGAACATTCAGAATTTCAATAAAGAAAAATAAGGATTGAATTATATTTTAAACCAAGTAGATCAAACAGACATATAGAGAACACTTCGACCAATAAAAACAGACTGTATATTCTTCTGGATGGGACATGGATCATTCTCCAGGATAAACAATATGCTGGGTCATAAAACAAGTCTCAATAAACTAAAAAATACAGACATCATAAAATATATATGCTGTGACCACAATGGAATGAAGCTAGAAATCACTAACAGAGGGAGAAGTGGACATTCTCTTAAATAACCATGGGTTAAAGAGGAAATCAGAAGCAAAAATAGGAAATATTTTCAGGCTAATGAACGTGAAAATTCAATGTATCAAAACTTTGCAGCAAAGGTGGTGCTGAGAGGGACATCTATAGTTTAAATTCCTACATTAAAAAAGAAGATACTTCAAACCATGGATCTAACCTCAAAACTAGATGAACTAGAAAAAGAAGAACAAACAAACACAAAACAAGCAGAAGGAAGGAAATAACAAAGAATAGACAAGAGAAAAATAAATAGAAAATACAAAAATAATAGAGATAATCAACAAAATCAAAAGTTGGTTCTGTGCAAAGGTCAATAAAAGTATCAAACCATTAGCTATAGATAAAAGGATAAAAAAAAAGAATAAAAATAATGAAAATTTGAAAGTAAAAGGGGGGCATTACTAACAACCCCACTGAAATAAAAATATTATAAGAGAATATTATGAACAACTGAAGCCAATAAATTGAATAAAAATAATGAAAATTTGAAAGTAAAAGGGGGGCATTACTAACAACCCCACTGAAATAAAAATATTATAAGAGAATATTATGAACAACTGAAGCCAATAAATTGGATAATATAGATGAAATGGACAAATTCATAGGAATGCACAAACTGCCTATTTTGACTCAAGTAAAAATAGAACATCTCAACAAACCAATTATTAATAAAAAGATGAAAATGGTAAGCACAAATTTACCAACAAAGAAAAGCCCAGAATTGGATGGCTTCACAGGGGGATTCTATCAAGCATTCCAAGAAGACTTAACTCCAGTTCTGCTCAAAGTCTTCCAAAAATTGAAGAAGAGGGAACACCCCAACTCATTCTCTGAGGCCAATATCACCCTCACAACAAAAGATACCTGAAGATCAATATCTCTTAACACTATAGATGCAAAGATCATCAACAAAGTGTTACCAAACTGAACGCAACAGCACATCAAAAGAGTTACGCATTATGATCAAGTGAGATTTATTTATGTAAAGGAATTTCAACTTAAGAAAATTATTTAATGTAATACTCCACATTAACAGAATGAAGGTAAAAACCACATGATTTTCTCAATTGATGTAGAAAAGACATTTGACTAAATCAAGTACCCTTCTTGATAAAAATACTTAGAACATTAGAAATATAGGAGGAGCCATCCTCAACATGAGCAACAGCATATATGAAAATCCCACAGCAAACATCATACTTAATGGTGAAAGACTGAAAGCTTTCTCTGTAAGATCAGAAACAAGAAAAGAATGTCCACTCTCACCATTGTTATTCAACATTGTATTGGATGTTCTTGCCAGAGCAGTTAGGCTAGGAAAAGAAATGAAAGTCATCCATATTGGAAAGGAAATAGCAAATCTTGCCCTTTTTGCAAATAATATGATTCCAGAAAATCCTCAAAAATCCATAATAAATCTCCTATGGTTAATAAATGAATTCAGCAAAGTGGTGGGATACAAGATGAATACCACAAAATGAGTAGTATTCCTAAACACAAGCAATGAACAATTGGAAGAAGAAATCAAGGAAAAAAATCCATTTGCAATAGCATCTAAAATAATAAAATACCTACGACTAAATCTAACCACAAATGTAAAGGATTTGTACACAGAAAACTACAAACATTGCTGAAAGAAACCATAGAAGACCTAAATAAATGGAAGGATATTTCATATTTAGGGATTGGAAGCTAAATATTGTTAAAGAGATCAGTCTTTCCCCCAAAACTTATAGATTCAGTGCAAGTTCAATCAACATTCCAAGAACCTTCTTGGCAGAAATGGAAAAAGCCAATCATCAAATGTATATGGAAGGATAAGGGACCCCAAAGATCTAAAGCCATCTTGAAAAAAAAGAATTAATTTGAAAGAATCACATTTCCCTGATCTTAAAACATATTACAAAGACACATTAATCAAAACAACAAAGTACTGGCACAAGGACAGACATTTAGACCAATGGAATAGAATTGAGAGCTCATAAATCACCCTCATAATTATAGCCCACTAATTTTTGACAAGGGAATAATGACCAATCAATTGGAAGAGAATAGTCTCTTTAACAAATGGATCTACATTTGTCAACAAAAGAAAAGAAAAAAAAAAAAAGGAAGAAAGAGGATTCCTACTTCACACCATATGCAAAACTCAATTCAAAATGGATCAAGGCTCTAAATATAAGAGATAGAACTATCAAACTCATAGAAGAAAACATAGAAAAACAACTTTTGGACCTTGTGTTAGGCAGTGATTTCTTAGATTTTATACCCAAAGTACAAGCAATAAAAGAAAAAATAGATAAGTGGGACCTCATCAAAATTAAAACTTTTCTGACTCAAAGGACTTTATTATGAAAGTAAAACAACAACCTACACAATGGGAGAAAATGTTTGGAAACCTCACTCATATCAGATAAGGGTTTAATACCCAAGATATATAAAGAAATCCTTAAAAAGGAAAGACAAACAACCCAATATTTAAAAATGGGCAAAAGTCTTAAACAGACGTCTCTCAAAAAAAGTTATACAAATGGCCAGAAAGCACATATGAAAATGCTAAACATCATTAGCCATCAAGGAAATGCAAATCAAAACCAAGTAGGTACCATTTCATGCCCTTTAGAGTGACTGCTATTAAAAAATGGAAAATAAGAAGTGTTGGAGAGGATGCAGAGTAACAGAAACACTTGTTCCTTGCTGGTGGCAATGTAAAATGGCATAGTCTCTATGGAAGACAGTTTGGGAGTTCCTCAGGAAGCTAGGATAAAACTACCATATGACATTGCAATCCTTCTGCTTGGCATCTAATAAAAAGAATTAAAAGCAAGGACTCAAACAGGTATTTGCACAGAAATGTCCATAGCAGCATTATTCATAATTTCCAAAAGTTTGAAGCGTCCCAAATGTCCATTAACTGATGAATGTAGAAATAAAATTTGGTACATACATACAATAGAATATTATTCAGCTGTAAAAAGAAGTGAAGTCCTGATACAAGCAACACATGGATGAACCCTGAAGACATTATGTTGAGTTAAATAACCCAGACAGATAAGAATAAATAATGTATGATTGCTCTGATTTGAATCAATAACATTTAGCAAAGTCATAGTATCTGGAGCTAGAATATATGTTACCAGGGGGGCAGGGTATGGATAGGGAATGGGAAGCTAAAAGCTTAAAATGTACAAGTTTCTATTTAGAATGATGGAAATATTTGGATAATGGATGGTAGCACAGCATTCTGAATGCAATTAACATCACTGAAATATATATCTTAAAAGGGGATATGGTAGATTGTATATATAGTAACAGAATAATTTTTAAAAATCCATGGAACTTCAATATATAAACAATGAACCTTAAATTAAGCAATGGACTTCCATTAATAGTATACCTATAAAAATGTGCTATCATCAGTTGTAACAAATGTTCCACACCAATGTAAGGTTTTGGTGATGGGTTAGTACAAGAGAATCCTGTACTTTATGCATGGTTGTTCTATAAACCCACTACTTAATAAAGAAAAAAACACAAAATATTAGGGGTTCCTGGAATAAATGGCAGTTTCCTTATTGATTTTCTTATAAATATGAGGTGTTTTAACTAATTATTAATATGAAATTTAAATGATAGAAAATTAAAATAAAACCTATCACATAGGTGTACAATCTGAAAAATAATTTCAACTGAATCCATGTGAGAACTGTAAATGTTTTTGTTTGTGGCATTTCCATTGTTTAAAATTCTAAAGCACCCACATTTGTAGGAAAAAAATACACAATGCAAATGCCATAAATTGGGCTAGTTTTTGGAATTTGAGAAATGGAATATAACAGCACTTTTCTGCTGAGTAATATTTTCAAATCGATTTCTCCATCATTTTCATATTAGTGAATGTAAAACAAGGCCCAGAGATGTTCGTTTATTCCCACATGTCTGTAGAATCTCTGTTCTACTACTGGTCAAAAGTTCTTTCTTTTAGCATACATTATCTGCCCGGGTCAGAATAAATGTGTACTCATGGAGATAGCTGGCCTTAAAATGGGGTTGAATATCCCTATCTTTTATTTTTTAATTTTTTATGTCATTTTACTTTAATTTAATTTTTTATTGTTAATAGATCCCATAAAATGTTACATTAAAAAACATAAGAGATTGTCATATACCCACTCCTCACCCCCCACCCCCATCATTTTTAATTGTATTTTTTTTAAGACACATAGATCACAAAAAATGTTATATTAAAAAATATAGGGAAGCAGATTTGGCTCAACTGATAGAGCATCCACCTACCACATGGGAGGTCCAGGGTTCAACCCAAGGCCTCCTGACCCATGTGATGAGCTGGCCCATGCGCAGTGCTGGTGCATGCAAGGAGTGCACAAGGAGTGTGCCCCTCAAGGAGAGCCACCCTATGTGAAAAAACACGCAGCCTGCCTGGAAGGGACACCACACACATGGAGAGCTGTTGCAGTGTGATGGCACAGCAGGATGAGGCACAGATTCCCAGTGCCACTGAATAGAATGCAAGCAGACACAAAAGAACACACAGCAAATGGACACAGAGAGAAGACAATGGGGGGGGGAGGGGAGAGAAATAAATAAAAAATAAATCTTTAAAAATATATATATATATACATACATAAGAGGTTCCCAGAGACCCCCAACCACCCCTCACCCCACTCCTCCCACAGAACAACCTTTTTCATCATTGTGGCACTTTCATTGCATTTGGTGAATACATTTTGGAACACTGCTGCACCACATGGATAATAGATTACGTTGTAGTTTACACTCTCCCCCAATACATTCAATGGATTATGGCAGGATATATAATGTCCAGCATCTGTCTCTGCAATATCATTTAGGACAACTCCAAGTCCCAAAAATGCCCCCACATCATATTTCTTCTTCCCTCTCCCTGCCCTCAGCAATTGCCATGGCCACTTTATCCACATCAATGCTACAATTTCTTCCATTACTAGTCACAATAGTTCCATAGCAGAATATCAGTAAGTCCACTCTAATCCATATTTTATTCCTCTATCACGTGGACCCTGGGATGGTGATGTCTACTCCGTCTCTATATTGAGAGGGGGCTTAGATTCCACATGGATGATGGGTGCAATTCTCCTGCTTGCAGTAGTAGGCACTCTCAGTTCCCTAGTGTGTGGATGACCATCTTCACCTCCCTGTTAGCTGACCTGGGTCAGTCCAACAAACCAGAAGGTAGGAGTTGCAACTGCTGAGGCTCAGGGCTCAGTTGGCACATGGACAGTCCAGCGATTCAACTCTCCTGAGTATACACCAACCCTAGCACCAACCACAGTTTCAGTAAAAGTGACAGAAGAAGCATGTGTAGAAAGGTCACATCTGAGTCCAACTCAATCACACTCAGGAACACTAATTCCAAAGTAAGGCCCACTGGCATAGCATTGAACTCCAGAGCCATCTGCCATGACCATAGAACCTGTGGATCTTCATAGCCTTCAGGAGAACCAGTACCTGGGATTGTATCAACTTTGGCTGTCTCTGGGGTCCTGCTGAGGCATGGTTAAGCATGATCGCTTTGATGACCTTCCAACTCTTTTTTGAGGACTCTTAGCCATATCAACTCATTTGTCTTTGCCATTTCCCCCTTTTATTCAAGGTCAAAGCAGAATTTTTAACACATGATTCTACATGTAGGCTGAGATATTTTACTGGTCTGAGTTGACCCTTTTATTCAAGGTCTCTTTCTAGTTGCATCACCAGTTCGTGATTGGTAGTAATCCCTGAGTATCAGGGAGGCTCATCCCCAGGAGTTATGTCCCATGCTGAGTTTGGCTTAGAGAGTGGCCACATTTGAGCAACATGAAGGGTCTCAGGAGGTAACTTTTAGGCACCCTGCAGCTCTAGGCCTACTTCATATTTCAGGCACATAGGTTCATAAGCATATTTATCAGTATCAAGGGCTCATCACTGGACCATCCTTCTTCATTGGTCTTTGCCGTTGCACTTGGGGGAGTGTTACTATTCCATTGGGGAATGTGATAGAGCTCCCCTGGGTAGGAACTCAGCACTCCCTCAGTTGTCATTTGTAACTGTAACTACTATGAAAATACCCAACATATATCTGAAAATTTTTATGTACCCTATATACATGCTCTGGAGAACTCCCTCTCAACCATATGCCCCCCAACAATAACACCCCACACCAGTGTTTCTCCCTTGCAGTAGTTGAACCTCTCTGTGCTACAAAACTTCTTCAGAAATGAAATCTAATATATTGCCAAATTCAATTAATAGGAAAATGAAATATAGTGATGGGTTAAAGAATAAAAATAGAATACATACTAATTTAGAAAACCTAAAATAAAGTGAAAATAAATTAGGGTATTAAAAAATGAAACATATTATAAAACTTTGTGCCTTTCATCACTGTAATAGGTGTTGCCCTATATGTACAGTGGCAAGGCAATTTCTTTCATTTCTTCCTCAGTGTCTACATCCTTTCTTTTTTTTCTTTTCTAATTTTTAATTTTGTCTTCAAAAAAGTTTTAGATCACAGTAATTCACATACACAATATAGGGGACTCCCATATATCCAACATCAAACCCTTTTCCCTCTTCCCCAGCAATGATCTTTTTACGTGTTCATGTTATATTTGCTGCAGCTGATGTACAGATATTGAAACAGCTACCAATCATGTTTCCATTTTGGTTTACATTATTGTTTATATTTTAGACTGTACAATTTTCTAAATTTTTAGTTACCTTATGTTTTACATTATGGCTTACATTTTAGCTTATAGACTTTTATACATTTTTGGCTAAATTACACCAAAAATGTATAAAAATGTATAAAAGCCTATCTTTTAAAAAGGAAATTTTCAAAGTCTCAAAAATGCTATACCTAGGCAAATAAGTGCTTAATTATGGTGCCTATAATTCTTTTTTTTAACAAATCAATTCTATTGATAAATATTAATAAAGCATACAATTTAATCAAAGTATACAATCAATGGTATTTGGTATAATCACATAGCTGTGCTTTTATCATATCAATCATCTTAGATCATTTTCATTATTTCAATAATAATATTAAACAAAAAAACACTTTTGAATAAAAATATCTGTTTTGCAAGTAAATGTACTAGATACATATAAATTTTAAAAAATCATACAACATGTTACACAATATATTTGGTTCATCGTACACAAACATACAGTACTTGTCTTTTGTTTCTGGCTTGCTTCGCTTAACATATTATTCTCATTATTAATAAATTCATCATGACTCACTAGTATGAACTTTCTGCCAAGCAAGCCTAATCATGGTTTGGGCACATTAATGGAGATATGTTTCTGGAAGGTAAAAGGTCATATTTCTACTCATTTATGGACAGTCAGCCCACACATGGATTAAATCTTGAGCTCTTGGTAAAATAAGACCTAATAAAGGACATAGACATATTTGGGCTTTCTGTTTTTTCCCTCTCAACCACAGTGTGAGATTCCTTCAAGTCAATTATAATATTAAATCTCAAATGTCCTTATATCTTTGTCCCCAAACATATATCCTCCATTTTCTTATCTTTAATATATGATAAAAAAATATAGCATTTATATATACATATATGTCGTCACCACCTGGAGGTTTGTTGTATCAATAAATGATAAAATGGTAAGCAAAGATTCTAATACATGGCATGTATTCCTAAAAAGAGAATGTACTTCTAATCTAAGTTGTGTGTCTGTCTCCCAGGGATGGTTCCTAGTTTTTGGCATTACCCGGCCATACTGTCTGTCATTTCAAGATCATTCTGTCTTCTACACAGTTCTGTCCAGGCTCTACTCTCTTACAGATAATGGTTAACTAATCTAAGCGTGAGGCATTGTCTTTGCAGGGTTTAAGTTCCCAGATCCAGAATATAAAAATTAGTTGCAATTATAAATGTGCTCAGCCTCATTTGATTGAACTTTTACTGTGGGCTAATTTCAGAAATTAGAAAAGTGGATGCAGAAATGGTAAGTCACTTCTCCAAAGCAATATAGCTAGTAAAGAGCAGAGTTACAAGTTTAATCTCTTTTGCTAATGCCAAAATCCATGCTCATTATCATTTTCTTATACCTCCTCCTTACAACTTTCCTTTTTGACAAGGATTCTTCTGTTAAGTCTAAACAAATATTTTGAATCTCTCTTTCACTCATCCGTCCTTTACAGAATTCAAATGAATTCTCATTGGAATTTTGAGTCTTGGTTTCTCCAGGCTAAGAAATCCCAGGCCTTCGGTATTTACACATATGAAAAAATTTCAAATCTTGTCAATGTATGGGTCAAGTGAACAGATATGACCATTTTTTTCTAGACCCCTCTGAAAATAAAAATCTCAAAAAGACAATTATTTTGCATTTGTTTTTCCAGCAAAGACACAATCATCTTTTTATTTCTTATCTCCACCTGCTGATTTCACTATTCCCTTTTTGATATTCACTTCAAAATACTAGTTATAATAAAACCACATTGCACTGAGAGTGAATTAATAGTCTAATGGCATATTAATATATGCCTTCCTGTTCGCATTTTCAGCAGCCATTGAAGAGTTAGCATTATCATAGCCACTTTCCCTTCCCTTCAGTAAGTCTTTATGTAGCTTATGTTATGGGAGATGCGACAAGCAAAGATCTAGATACAGAGTGATGAGAAAGATTACTGTTTTGCCCATAGCAGACTTTTAGCATAGCAGGGGAAAACAGGAAAATAAATAGAATTGATAAAGTATTATTAATTGTGTGGTCAAAATCTGAAGTTTTTTTTGTGGGAACAAAAGGGGAGAAGGAATATTGTAAATTGAAAGAATCCAATTAAAATAGAGGCAATGAGACAACCAGCAAGTTGGCAGCAGATAAGGAGTTCCTAGAGACAACTTGTGCTACAGGGCAGTTAGTAATTACCCAGAACTACCTCAAGCATCTGTTTGGGGGCCAGGAGACCAGAAGAGCATCCTGCAGCATCCTTGAAGAATGGAAAGAGGAGACTGCCCATTTGCATAGAAGATTTATGAGTAGAGTACTCCATACCACAGAGGCCAGTGCCATTCTCCACTGGTGACACAAACCTCCACAGGAGCTATTCTGCAGCTGGAAATGGAAGTTCCATTTTCAAAAAATGGGGGAGGAGAAAGTGGTTAGGTACCAACTTCAGCTACTGATTAGTAAACACAGCTGACTAAAGTATAATCCTAAGAACAGTTAAAGTTTGAACCTGTCCAAGTCAGATAAAAGCTGGTAGCCACCATTTTAACTCTGTCCCCAGCATGGGGGAAAGCAGGGTGAACTGAAAATCACAGTGTCAGTAGGGACTGGCTTCTTTCCATCCAGATCAGATTGCAGTTCTAACCTAAGTCCTAGCCCCACATCTGGCAGGAGGAACCTGGGGAACCTGGACCAGCATCTCCAGAAAAATACAGGCCATGACACAGAGGCTGGTGTTCATTCCACTCTGGGGGCAAAAACTGCCTTGGGTGCTTTTGTATGGCTAGAGTTGGAGGTTCCATTTCTGAACCCTAGGAAGAGCTGAGTTTTGGACTTGTCCAGGTCAGAGGGGGGCTGGTAGCTGCCATTTTGACTCCACCCCTGGCATGAAGGGAGGCTGGGCTGACTGAAAATTACAGTGACAGTAGGGACCAGTTTCTTTCAGCCAGACTGGATGGCAGCCCTAGCTTATACTTCAGCCCCACCCCACATCTAGCAGGGAGGAGGCTGGCAGGTCCTGCACCAGACTCTTGGGGTAACTGCAGGTATATTCAGCTGGCACAGACAGAATAGTCAGAAGTCTATAGGGGTAACTGGTCATCTTGGACCCACACAGGCTAGATTGCTGCCCATACCTGCAGCTCCACCCCTGCTCAGGCAAGGGAGAAGGGGCATGAAGCTTCATCAGTCTCTCTGGACAACTAGAGTCTAGGCCTGTATGACTTGGATTATTACACATGGCTGTGGTTCTGTCCCTACCTCCGGCAAAGGAGAAAGTTGGAAGAAGCTTCATTAGTCTTTTGGACAATGTGGGCAGCTTAAGCCTCCACAGCAGACAGCACCAACTACATCATTGGCTCCCACTACGCAACCAGCAAAGAAGAGAGGATAAGAAATCCCTAAACTGAATAGAGACACTGCAACCAAAATAAATACATCTTATAAGCCAGATGTCAAAATGCCAGCAAATTGTTAAAATTGATATGACCTCGTTAAAGGAACAAGATAAGTGTCCAGATGACATAAAGTAGTTGAGACAACTAACCATAGATGTTCAAACAAATCTACTCAATAAATTCAATGAGATGGCTAAAGAGGTTAAGGATATTAAGTAGGCATTGGATGAGCACAAAGAAAAATTTGAAAACACACATAAAAAATAGCAGACCTTATGGGAATGAAAGGTGCAAAATGAAATAAAAAATACACTGGAATCATATAATAGCAGACTTAAGGAGGCAAAAGAAAGGATTGGTAAGCTTGAAGACATGGCCTCTGAAAGTAAACATACACAAGAACAGATGAAGAAAAGAATGGAAAGAATTGAACAAGTTCTCAGGAAATTAAATGACAGCAAGAGATATGCAAACATACATGTCATCAGTGTCCAAGAATGAGAACAGAAGGAAAAAAAGGGCAGAAGAAATATTAGAAGGAATAATGGTAGAAAATTTCCCAACCATATTGAAGGAATGGGTATCTATGTCCAAGAAGCATAATATGCTCCCATCCGAATAAATACAAATAGACAAACTCGGAGACACATACTCATCAGAATGTCAAATGCCAAAGACAAAGAGAAAATTCTGACAACAGCAAGAGTAAATCAATGCATAACATATAAGGGATACCCAATAAGATTAAGTGCTGATTTCTCACCAGAAACCATGGAGGCAAGAAGACAGTGGTCTAATGTATTTAAGATACTACAAGAGAAAAACTTCCAGTCAAGAAACTTATATCCAGTAAGACTGTCTTTTGAAAATAAGGATGAGTTTAGACTATTCAGAGATAAACAGAAACTGAGAAAGTTTGTAACCAAGAGACCAACTTGTAGGAAATACTAAAGGGTGTGCTACATTCTGAATAGAAAAGATAAGCAAGAAAGGCTTGGAAGAGAGTCTAGAAATGAAGTTTATATTAGTAAAAGTAAAAAAAGTCTCAAAAGAGTAGTAAAAATAAAATATGACAGATAAAACTCACAGGTCGAAATGGGTGAAATAACTGTGTTTACAGTAATAACATGGAATATTAAAGGATTAAACTCACCAATCAAAAACACAGACTGGCAGAATGGATAAAAAAATATGACCCACCTATATGCTTTCTGCAAGAGACTCATCTTAGACCCAAGGATACCAATAAATTGAGAGTGAAAGGCTAAAAAACAGTCAGTAACCAAAAAAACAAAATAAAACAGAAACAAACAAATGGAGTAACTATGCACATATATAAGTGAAATAGACTTTAAAAGACACTAGTATATTGCCAAATTCAATTAATATGAAAATGAGATATAGTGATGGATTTAAAGATTAGAAATATAATACATTACTAATTTAGAAAAATTAAAGTAAAAATAAATTGGGGTATTAAAAGATGAAAAATATTATAAAGTTTTGTTTTTGATGTTTTGCCTTTCATTACTGCAATAGGTGTTTTGAAGAGGGGTACAACAGTAACAGGGGAGGAACACTGGCATGGGGTGTTATTGACAGGGGGCTCATGGTTGGGAGGGAGTTGTCCAGGGCATATATTTAGGGTACATAAAAATGTTCAGATATATGTTGGGTATTTTCATAGTAGTTACAGTTACAAATGACAACTGAGGGAGTGCTGAATTCCTACCCAGGGGAGCTCTATCACATTCCCCAATGGAATAGCAACAATCCCCTAAGTGCAACGGCAAAGACCAACAAAGACGGATGGTCCAACAATGAGCTCTTGATACTGATGAATATGCTTATGAGCCTGTGTGCCTGAAATATGAACTAGGCCTAGACTTGCAGGGTGCCTAAGAGTTACCTCCTGAGACCCTTCATGTTGCTCAAATGTGGCCACTCTCTAAGCCAAACTCAGCATGTAAATGCATTACCTTCTGCACAGCATGGGACATGACTCCTGGGCATAAGCTTCCCTGGCACGGAGGGATTGCTACTGAGCACCAGCTGATGATGTAATTAGAAAAAGACCGTGAATATAAGGGTCAACTCAGACCAGTAGAATATCTCAACCTACGTGTAGAATCATGTGTTAAAAACTGTGCTTTGACCTTGAATAAAAGGGGGAAACTGCAAAGACAAATGAGTTTATATGGCTAAGAGTCCTCAAAAAAGAGTCGAAAGGTCATCAGAGGGTCATACTTATGCATGCTTCAGTAGGACCCCAGAGACATCCAAAGTTGATACAACGCTATGTATTGGTTCTTCTGAGGGCTACAGAGATCCACAGGTTCTATGGTCATGGGAAGATGGCTCTGGAATTCAGTGCCATGTCAGTTGGCCCTATTTTGGAATTTGTGTTCCTGAATGTGATGGAGTTGGACTCAGATGTGACCTTTCTCCACATGCCTTTTTTGTCACTTTTACTGAAACTGTGGTTGGTGCTAGGGTTGGTGTATACTCAGGAGAATTGAATCTCTGGACTGTCCATGTGCCAGCTGGGCCCTGAGTCTCAGCAGAGCTGCAACGCTTACCTTCTGGTTTGTTGGACTTACCCAGGTCAGCTAACAGGGAGGTGAAGATGGTCATCCACACACCAGGGAACTGAGAGTACCTACAACTGTAAGCAGGAGAATTGCACCCATTATCCATGTGCAATCTAAGCCCCCTCTCGATATAGAGATGGAGTGGTCATCACCATCCCAGGGTCTACATTATGGAGGAATAAAATATGGATTAGAGTGGACTTACTGATATTCTACTATGGAACTATTGTGACTACTAATGGAAGACATTGTAGCATTGATGTGGAGAAAGTGGACACAGCAGTTGCTAGGGGCAGGGAGAGTGAAGAAAAGATGTGATTTGGGGGCATTTTTGGAACTTGGAGTTTTCCTAAATGATATTGCAGGAACAGATGCTGAACATATATATCCTGCCATAATCCACTGAATGTACGGGGAGAATGTAAACTGCAATGTAAACTATTATCCATGTGGTATGGCAGTGTTCCAAAGAATGTGCCACAATGATGAAAGAGGTTGTTGATGTGGGAGGAGTGGGGGGGGGGGTTAACCTCTTATATTTTTTGAGTGTAACATTAAAAGAAAAAATAGATCATTGAATCAAAAAATGATAATAATAAAAGACCCTAGTAATGTATAGTTTGAGGAGGAATTAAGGGAAATATTCCATTTATAATCGTGACTAAAAGATCCAAATATTTAGAAATAGACTTAAGCAATGATGTAGAGCACTTGTATTCAGAAAACTAAAACTCACTGTTCAAAGAAATTTTAAAAAGACCTAAATAATTGGAATAACATTCCACACTTATGAATTAGAAGACTAGATATCATTAAGATGTCAATTCTACCCAAATTGATATATAGATTCAATGTAATCCCAATAAATATTTCACCAGCATTTTTTAAATAAATGGAAAACAAGATTATCAGATTTATTTGGAATGGTAATATGTCCTGAATAGCCAAAAACATCTTAAAAAGAAGAAGTGAAGTTGGAGGACTCCCACTTCCAGGCTCTAATTCATATTGGCTAGCTACAATGATAACAACAGCATGGTACTGGTATAAAGATGGAAACATATCCCAATGGAACTGAATTGGTGGTTAAGAAACAAACCCCCACACCTATGACCAAGTGATATGTGACAAGTCTATCAAACCCATCCAGCTCGGGAAGAAGAGTCTATTCAACAATTGGTGCTGAGAGAACTTGATATTGATAACCAAAATAAGGAAAGAGGACCCCTATCTCGATATTATACAAAAATTAACTCAAAATGGATAAAAAAACCTAAGTATAAAAGCAAGAGTCATACTGGAAGAAAATGTAGGAAAATATCTTCAAGATCTGGTGGTAGGTGGTGGATGCTTAAAGGAAGTAAGAGGAGGATTGAGATGGACTACTGATGTTTAATGTATGTAGAAGTTTTAATTAGCTTTATTGTAAAGGTGTGGAAATGTATGAAGTTGATGGTAACACTTTATGAGTAACAGCTGGTGTTTAAATCAGAATGTGGCTGAAAAGGGTAGTCTAGGGATGCAAACGCCTATTGAAGGAAAGCTAGAGAATAATCTAGGGACTGAATAACACAGTAAACCCAGAGGTGGATGAGAATGTGGTTGATGGTACAAATGCAAGAATGTCTTTTGTGAGCTAGAGCAGATGGACATCACTATTGCAGGATGGTGGGAATGTGGAGAAGCATGGGAAAAAATAGAACTGAAGTGATCTATGGGCTGTGGTTAACAGTAATAATGTAATTTTCAGGGATCTAAGCCAAAGATGTACTGTGTTGATAACGGCCGAGTATGGGAAAAGTGTACGAAATGAACACTATGGACCTGGTAATATTCTGATGATATTATCTCATAATCTGTAACAAATATTCTACCAAGGTGTGGTGTGTTGAGAGAGAGCTGTTATATGGGATCCTACACATGTGCATGATTGTTTTGTAAGTTTACAACTTCTCTCATAAAAATATATTTAAAAAATAATAGTATGAGCTTGGGGAAAATACACCAAATGTAAGTTCACAACTTTTACTATACACTTATTGTTTATGTATGTTCATATATAAAATATAATTATAATAATAGGGTGGGTTGGGAAAAAGTACACCAAATGTAAGATACTTTGGTTGGTAGTAATTTTTTGAGGATGCTCTTTAATCATTGGGTAAAAATGTTTCACAACAATGCAAGGTATTGTTGGTAGGGTGAGGTATGATTTCCCTGTATGATGTTATATATGTTTGTTTTGTAAGTTTGCAACTATTACAATATACTTATTGTTTATGCATGTTTGTATGTGTGTGATAAAGTTCAATAAATATTTAAAAATGCAGGAAAAAAATAGAGGCAATGATAGTTTAGTTGAATCTTTAATGATGAGTTGCTGACCAAGAGGCCAAAGTGGGATGGGGTGGGTGGGGACGAAAGTAGAAAAACAGAAATACTGAGACTGAGGGGTAGAGGTATTTGTCCTAAATCACACAATTAATTACCAACAGAATTAAAATTGGAGTTCAGGAAGGACTCATGTCTTGAGTCTCCTCTAGGCATAAAAGGGTTTCTCTGTTTCCTTTTCACACACACACTTATATTTGGGTTTACCAGAGAAATCTTATACGATTATAATCTGGGCTTAATTTCAATATTGGGGCTTTCTAGAGCCAACATTATATTCCACGAGTTGAAATCCTGTCAAGTGTGATGGGAGGAGGTGGATTCCCATTGAAGCCAGTGCCCTGTTTATCCTGCCTCAGGCTATACCTTCTAAAAGATTTCTTGAGTCTTCTGAGAATTCTTACTAATAGTAAGTTTAGGCAGTTACCTAAACTGGCAGAGATGGATATGCTTGGGCACCGTGGAAGATTCTAGGGACAGTTGAGATACAGGTTGAAGCAATGTTCTATCTGAATCTTTTCAAAAGATTCTTTTGGGAAATTGAGGTTGAAGTGCAGTGAAGAATGTGGACTGGGTAAAAAGTAGAAAAAGGTGAATTTATAGTGAGTGTCTCTGATCCTAGCTGTGAAACTTTTAAAACTTGTCAATAAATTCTTTGACATTTCCCCTACAAAATGTGTACTCTAATTCCCCACCCCTTGAATTTGTATAACGTTAAATGACTGACCTCTGATGAATAGAATGCTGCAGATTTGACCCTGTGTGGTAAATGGTCTACAATTTTTAACTGCCTCTCCATTCTCTCTCTCAGATCTTTGTATTCCTGAGTCTCCAGGTAAGAAGTTCAGCTACCCTGGGATCCCCATGCTGCAGTGAACACATAGACATAGAGACAGAGGCCCATGGAGCCCCAGCCCTTCCAGCCTTCAGTTACTCAAGTCCAGGTCCCAGCAGGTACATGAGTTAAGACTTCAGATTCTCTAGTCCCAGCCTTTGATCCACCCCAGCTGATGTCTAGAAGAGTAGGAAGAAGCTGTCCTTATTAATCTCTGCCTAGACTGCAGATTCATGAGCAAATCATGCTGCTTTAAGCCATTTGATGAAGCCATCACAGCTATAACATTAGCACAGGCAACTAAATTAGTCTCAGAAAATTTCTGCATTTGCTGTCACAGAGGTAACTATTCCTGGAGCCAGGGTTGAAGCCAGGTTTTCTTTATTCTAAAACTGCTGAATTTTTATCATACTACATGGACCAACAATATATTTCATTTCAGTTTCAGACACATGATTTCCCATTTCACGATTGTGATGTGCACCACAGTGCATTCTGAATATATAACTAACAGATACCTATTGGTACTAAGGGCCACATAGCTGCTGTTTAATAGCTAATTTCTGTGAAAAGAGCCTGTGGCATCAATAGCATACATAATAACAACCAATTCTGAATAACACTGATGGTTTAAATGAACAATACCTGTGGTATCTTGTTTCCAGAAAATTCCCTGAATGTGCATGCTGCCCTGCCCATCAATAGAAGGGGCCCATGACTGATCTGACCAATAGAATGTGGAGGATGTGATGTTCTGGGCCTTCTGAGCGCTCATGCTAGGAAGGGCTACTGGCCTCTGTTTTCTTCCTTTTGGGACCTGAACCACCATGTAAAAAGCCCAGACTACCCTGTCAAAGAGAATGGCCACGTGAAGAGACCACTGAGGATGGTCAATCATGTAGAGGTAGAGACCAACTGGAGGTTTACTGAGGAGCCCCAGGAATGCCACCAGATGCACAAGACCCCAAGAGAGGCCCATAAGGCAACTACCCAGCTGATACCCTGCCAACCCATGGAATTGTGAGATAGGATAAAATGGTTATTTTTAAAGACTCTATATTTTGGGGTGAGAATTTACTCAGCAATTAGTTACCTATTGTCATTATTATTATATAGAAAAGAGGTACTAAATATTGGGTACTTTCTATGTATCAAGTACTGTCTAGTCAATAAATTCTGTGATAGAAACAATAGTTACAATTATCAGCATTCTTTAGATGTGGAAACAGCAATTCTTAGATGGAGAAATTGAACTTCACTGTCTGAAATCAAATATTTAGTATGTACTAAAAAATGTTTGACTCCAGAATGTTTTTACATTTGCTTGATTATTTGGCACAGCAATTACATTTATATTATTATTTATTTTGTTTTTAGTCTCAGTAATACCATTTTTTAAGATGAGGAAACTAAAGCACAGAAAAAGTAATAGGCAGCTCAAAAGAATTAAATGAATAAATGACAAAACTGGAAATTGAACTTCAATTTTTCTTTCCTTTTTAAAAAAAATTAGTTCAGTTGATTGTTTTATTGAACCACAAATACATTTCTGTGGCCTATATTCTCTATAGTCTTGTGGGCCATTTTTGGGCAGGCTTGTTCTTCTTAGGCCACCCCAGAGATAAGATGATTTTTATGCCTTATATTCAATTTCAAGGTAGATTCAGGCTGACTCTGTTAGCCTCGTACGTCACAGCATAGCAGCTCTCAAAGTTTTGGGACTCAGGATCATTTATGATATTAAAAATTGTTGAGGAACCAAAGAAATTTTGCTTATATGGGTCATATTTATAGATCTATGCCAAACTAGATATTAAAACTGATACATTTTATGTACTTATTAATTCACTTAAAATAATTCCATAACAGATTAAGATAAATAACACGTTTTTTATTGAATATAGCTATATTCTTGAAAGCAAAAAAATATAGCAATAAAAGGAACATTATACTTTTTTGGGAAATCTCTTTAATTTCTACCAAATATTAATAGAAGACAGCAGGATTCTCACACTTGGTTTTGCATTCAAGCTGCAGCAGTCATGACATGTAGCTTCTGAGACTGTACTAAACAAGACAATATTTGTATGAAAATAGTTTTGAACTCCTGGGTCTCTTGAAAAGGGCTTGGTAATCCCCATAGGTGTCCCCAGAATATACTTTGAGAACCACTGATCTAGAGTGACTTTGCTCAACCTGCATCTCAGTTGAGATTAATTATTGCTGTGTGAAAAGTTGGTAAAACACACTTTTACATAAAGTAAATGGATTCCTTTAATATGTGATCCCTTCTAAGTCCCTGATATTTTAATATTTATTTTAAATGTTTAGGAGAAGTCTCTGGTATGCAGAAATCTCTATTTTACTGGTCATGGAACCATTTCCATAGTATACCCCCCTCTTCTCCCATTTTTTTCCTCAGAATATCTAGTAGAACTAGTAATCAGAAGACTATATATTTCGAGGTGGATGCTTTTTAGATACTTAGGGAAAGCAGTTGTTTCTAGGGGTACTGATCCCTTCTTAAGAAAACCATCTATCAGATTTCACTATTTCTTCCAGGAGAGTTCTGGAGTTGAGTGGAAGCTTCAGGATTGTGAAGGTGATCAGGGTTTCTTTATGAGTTTGGCAGAAGGAATATCCCCTTGAGCTGGCAAGACTGCTATTGTAAAGCTGCCACTCAAGGAAGCCCTCTGAGTCCGCAGAGGTTCATGCCAGAGTTTAGAGACACATTTGCTTAGCATGAATGTAGTGCCTGGAAGTAAAAAAGGAAGTCTATGTCCTATAAATTGACCACACCTAGTAAAGTGGAATTTACTTTGGAGGATTTCCAATTTGAACTGGAGAGATCTGGTGGTGGCTTTTGACCTGGGGTTGAGCTTCACTTTAGAAAAATTCATGGCATGAGTTACTGCCTCCCTTTCTGCATGGTCTCAAATTACAGAGATTACCCATTCATCCTATGGACCTCCAACTTGAAATTCTGAGCACTTTGATGAAACATTTTTCAATAGGGATCAGTTACTGATAATTAAATTGGGGAAAAAACTGAGGAAGTTTCTATTTTAAGGGTGACTTCCCATTTTATAGTTTCATTTAAAATATTCATTATTATTTAATACGTTGCAGGAACTATTTTTGATCCTGGGCATACAATGGTAAATAAAATGGAAACAATTCCATTCTTTAAGCAATTTGTAGTTTTCTACTTCAAAGGCAGGATTTTTATTTATCAGTGGGAATATGTCACTGTTCTTTGAATAAGGCCTAATAAACTTAAAGAGAAAATGAGCTTATACATGTGCACAATTTCACTTAAAAACACATTGTTTTAAAAGAGACAATATTCCAACTAAGCCACGTGAATTGCCCAAAGATGATATCTTATAGAACTCAGGACTTCATAGTATGCAATTCAGAATTCTTTATTATCAGATTGCCCAAAAGTTTTACAATGTGACTTTTTCACAGCACAGTAAAATGATACTTGCTATTAAACACTGCATTGATTACTCCAGGTTATTGTAGAACAGTGAAGATGATAGTTTTGAAGTCACAGAGCCTTGGTTCAAACCATAACCTTTCTTTACTTGTGTATAATTTTGGTAAATTTCTAGGAACCTCAGTAGTCCCTTCTGTAAAATAAGGAGACAAAAGTGGATGTGTTCTGGTACCCTGAAATTTCAATGAATGATAGCTATGTATTAGCTGTTTACCAGCTTAGAATTGCATTTCACTCTTTATACTTGAAAATCCTGTATTTTCCTGGTCTCAATTGTATCATAAAACAGTACTATCATAGTTCTGAATATCCGGTCCCTGATGTATACAGGTATTTGCTGAATGAAAATTATTTTGAAAAGACAAGGGAATCACACTAAAGAAAAAATATATTTCTGCTTAAATATATTTCAATAATATTTTCTCAGTTTTGATAATCACTACTAATTTGGGATAAAAACCCAGAAGAAAGGTATAAGAAATAATTTAATTTTATTCACCAAGCAGATGATAAACAAAGGGAAGGTGGCATTGCCTAAAGGCCACAAGGATAATTTGGTGTAGCTCCTTAGACAATGCTGATGACTCTTTGATCATGATGTTTCCTTGGCTTTCTGCTTCCTGGTAAATTAGAGCCTGGGACCTCTGTTGTATCTTTAGAGCTGCACAGAGGAACTTGACACTTTAGTTCAATCAGGATGTAGTTTTTGTGTCATTCCTGGGCTTGTCACTTCATTACATTAAATGGAAATGCTTTTATTCTAAGTTAATCAAAATAGCAGCGCCAAGTCATATGTTCCAAAGAGAACATTACCTATTGTTAGAAAAAGGACTTTGGCTTTAAGCATTTATGGTCAACAAATGTTAGTTTTATTCAGTATGAATTAATCAGATAATTAGCAAATATTTTAAGGTCATATAGCTTGTTTTGTCATAAACACATCAAAATGGTATTGATGTGGAGACAGTGGCCACCAGAGTTGCTGAGGGAATAGAGAGGGAGGAAGAGGTGTGATATGGGACTTGGAATTTTTGGGACTTGGAGTTGTCCCGAATGATATTACAGGGGCAGATGCAAGACTTTATATATCCTGCCATAACCCTTGAATAGACTTGGGGAGAGTGTAAACTATAATGTAAACTATAATCTATGCAGTGTAGCAGTGCTCCAAAATGTATTCATCAAAAGCAATGAATGTGCTACACTGAAAGAGGTTGTTGAGGTAGGAGGTATGGGTAGGGTATATGAGAACCTCGTATATTTTTTAAAGTAACATTTTGTGTGATCTATGTACCTTTAAAAAAATAAATAAATACATCAGAATGGATGCATCCAGATAACTTCAGTTACCTGGGAGGTTGTAATTGCTGTACGATGTGTAGTCATTAGGCAAACTATAGCCTTATGGCTAAGAGTACAAGCTCAGAAGACAAGCTGCCTAGGTTCAAACCCCATTTCTACTATTATACCAGCTCTGTGATCTCCAGCAAATTTCTTGATCTTTTCTAGGTCTCAGTAACCTCATCTATACAATATGGATAATAATTGTCCCTACAGTTGTTGAGGGGAAGAAAGCTCCCAATACGTGTAAACTAATATAACTACTTGATTAACTCCTTTATATTATCAGCCAGAAAGAACAGGATTAGTCTTTTATAGTCATACCATCATTTCTTTTCTTTTCTTTTCTTTTTTAGGAGGTACTGGGGATTGAACCAGAAATTAGCACTATGGAAGCTAAAGAAACACAGTTCAGCAAACAAAAGGTAATTGCACAATATTACCAAATACTACTTTTTAAAAAAATATGTGAAAGGAATACAAAAATGTCTTTGAAGATGAGCCTTATGCAGTCCCCCTTGGGGTTCATAATTTTTGGACACATAGTTTGTCTGGACGCTATCTGGGCTTTTCATGGAGGCCCCTGCCTCCTCACTCTGTACCTCTTCTTTTGATCTTCTCTCCACCCCTCATGAACTTGGACCATGGTTCATTTTCTTGGTCACTCATGATTTCTAGATCTTTATGGTCCTTCCCATGCCTCTTTCCCCAATTGATATTTTACCCTAATGTCCTAATGTTTCTCAGGAAAACATTGTTAATTTCATATCTGACATCCATTTTGCTCTTGTTTTCTTAAAGTATCCAGGTCAGCAATATGCTCTTTTTTTTTTTTTTTTTAAATAAGGAACTTATCACTTTAAGTTTCAGTGCCTGGAAAAAAGTCTGAGGTGAGTACACAGGATGTTGCTTACATTCTGTTTCTTGATTGGGGTGCAGGTTGCATTGGTATGCTTCATTGGAAAAAATTATCAAACTGAATTTTTCATAAAAACATATTTTGGTTTGAGAATTATTTTTCAATGCAAAGTGAAGAAAAAAGAGAAAGTTAAAGAAAAGGAAGAAGGAAGGAGGGAGAGAGGGAAGAAAGGAAGGGAGGGAGAGAAGGAGGCAAAAAGGCAGGGAGGGAAGGAAAACAATTACAACAAAAACAAAATGCTACTTATACTCTGGACTTCTTGCAGCTAATGGTGTCCAAGTGATCTAGTTCTGAATATGATATATGCAACATTCTACAATTTATGACTTGTGGTAAGAAAGGGGAGACTTAGATAGCACATGACTATTATATTTTACCCTCTTCCATTTCAACTTCTTCATTTTGGGCTCAGGCATGAACCTGAAGATAGATCATATAACTTGCAACCATAAGGGTAAAGCCATGTGCTAAAGACAGCAAAGTAGGAAACTAGCAGGAGACTGGGCTTTAACTTCCTTGAGCAAGAGAATCTGACCTGGATGGCTGACGTGCAGACTTATTATTTGAGAAAAATATATACTTTGATATATGGTCCTCTCTCTCTCTCACTTTTTCTCTCTCTCTTCTTACATGCATTCCAATTCAGTCTTAACTAACGTTCCAACATTTCCTGATGGAAATCCAGTATTCACTCTAAGTCACATATTTAATCTGGCTAAAATTCCACCACTATTATGTTCAAACTGGGCAAAGTTACAATAAATATTTTATACATGGGACTATAGAAACCAATTAGTAAAACATCAGCAGGAGTATCTGCAAAGGTTTAGTGACTGCTGAAAGTGACTAGTTATTTTTACAGGTAATATCACAATGAAGTTCTTCAGATGCTGTTATTTTTCTACTTTTTATATTGACTATTTTGAAATGCTGGCACTGTCTCATGCCTAGTATATTGGAACTTAGACTTTAGAAAGAGCCAGAATTCAGGTAAATATGCTCCAGTGTTTGGTAAAAAATATCAGAAAGGAAACTAATGAGATGGAGTATTTTGAATGTCTCATAAATTGAGCACAAGAGGTTCCCAAGAAGGATTTCACTCTTCTGTGCTGAGCACCATTACTGTACTAAGTACATAGTCTCCTAAGAAAATCTATTTGAAAGGTAGCACTCATTCTCTGTACAAGTTTTAGTAATAGTTTAATCCAGCAATTCAGCAAATGCCACATTGTACCTCAGTCCTCAAACTTTGAGGTCAAACTTTATTTTTGCCACATTCCACAACCAATCCTTCAAACCCCATCTTCACTGCTGTCAAAATACATACAGTCTATATCAATTCCTCCACCAGAGTCCTAGTCCAAACATAGCCCAGACATTTGCAATAGACTTCTGTCTCCTACACCCACTCTGTACCCTTGATTCCAATCTCTCCTCTCCTCTGAAGACAGAAGTCATTCCACCCTTTATTCAAACCCCCCACCCATGCCTTCTCATCACACTTAGAATATGGTGCATATTTTCAAATGTTTTGCATAAAAGTCCTTTATGAAATACCCCACGAATATCACTCTTATGTCTTACCTCTCTCTTCTCCTCTCTCCTCACCAGGATGCCCTTTTCAAAGACTTTGCACTTGCTAAGTTACTGCTGCCCGAAATACTCTTATCCAAAATAACATCAAGTCTCATCTCTTTCTTTTGTTCAGAGCTCAAACCAAATGTCCCATTATCATACAATCCTGTATCCTGTACTGACCACCCTTTCTAAAAGTTAATCTCCCTCCTCCATTATTCTCTATTCCCTTATCCAGTTTAAGTTTGTCATGGCATGTATCATGGGGAATATTGTATTTTAATTAATCTATCTATTTTCCTTACCATACAATAAAATGTAAGCTCTATGAAAGTAGATAATTTGCATGTTTTATTCACTGAAATGATAGATGTTCCATAAAAATGTGCTGAATAAATAAATTAATAAATGAAAAGCATCAAGTTCTGCTTCACTTTGGACATATGTTCAATTACTGGAGCAAAAGTGGGGGAAATAAAAGAAAGAAGATATTGAAGAAATCTGCTTCCCTGGAATTCCTTGTGTAAGACATTCTGACAATTCTTTGTCAGACACCAGTGCTAACAGTGCAGTTATGATAAAGCATCATTCACCATGGTTTGTATTTCACACATAACAAGAGAAGAACAGCAGCCAGTTCTGTTGACACACAATTCCCCTTCTCCTGACCCAGTATGAGGCCTGCTATCCCCCAGAAAATCCCAACCCATGAACGGCAGGCCCTGAGTTTCAGTCAGGAGAACCACAGCAGGTAGAGAAGCTCTGTTTTGCTTCTTCAAAAGATAAAGGCATGCCCTGAGTCATTTGGTTTAAGATTTATAATTACCAATCTGGTACATCATCTGAGATAAAAAGCAGTTTGTTTTTCTCTCTCTTGTCAAAGATATCCCCCTCCAGACTTGCATGAGTGTGTTTAGGTTGCACCCTCTTATCTTTGCAGGAATGGTGTAGGACTCTGTGAAATGCTCATCTGAATTCCACTCCACCAGCCCATATTCTGCCTGCTCTGCCTTCTCATGCTTTTGCTGTTTTCTTTCTTCATATGCACACACACACACACACAGATACTATCATTTTTAATGTTTTATTCTCTTAGTTTGAACATGCTTTGCATGAGCACTTGAATGTGAACTCTGACCTGCTTATCCAGGCAATGCCTTCCAGGTTTCAGGCAAATGGCTTTTTAATGAAACTGTCATCTTAAAAAAGCAAGTGATGGTGCTTTAGTCAAACATAAGCTATTCCTAAAAGGGTTACATAAACAAGCTAAGGCATAATCACATTCAATTCTGTTTTTCTTTCTGCAAATGGACATTTGTTTTGCTATTTCTCCTTGTTCATATAGGGACATGCCATGAGGAGATCCATGGGTTTAGAGCAGAAAATTTGGAAGTGGGCCAAACATATTGAATCACTATTCCAGCTTTCTAATCTCTTCAGAGAAAACCACTAAACATCTCATTTGATGATATGAATGTTTGATCCCATAAACTGACAATTTTCAATCATAAACTTCTAGTTATTCCAAAGACAAATTTGGTATAGTGCCACAAATCTTTGAGAGAATCTCCACCTTTCCTATGAATGGAATGTTAATACATTAATTTTAATTTCCTGGGCTAGAGAAACAGTTTGGAGGACTCAAAGCTATCCATAAAATATAGCTGAGGTTTAGGAAAGGAAGCCAGATGTACAAGGCACTTTAAATATTTTTTTCCCCTTCATTCTTAAAATCTTCAGTGAGGGGTGCTTATTATATTCCGTTTATGATGAGCTGATGTTTTTCAAAGGTACTCACATGGCATGTAGCCAAGCTGATGCTCAAAGATAGGCCCAACTCTCAAAATATGTAAAATATGCTAAAAGCTCTATGGAAGTTCTGCAGTGGGACTCCAAATGTTTTTATGATGTCTGGGTCTTTAATTTCTTAGCTTATGAGATATGGGGGCATTCTAAGAAATATTTGTAGAAAAAATAAAATTTTGAATGAACTTTTAAGGAACGATAATACTAAAACAAGGGTAAAGAATGATTAGAAATATAGAAGGGGAATAAATACACTGTGAAGGGAAAATAAATATATTGTTGGATAGGCAAACCCTAGACTAACTAGACCTGAAATTTCATGAAAAAGAATCCTTCTACTGAAGAGATAGTTGTGCTTTGGAGGTAGAAGATTCCAGTAAATCAGGCTTATAACTATTCTGCAGAAATAAGGGAAAACCTGAAGGTTTTGAATAATGGCTGTCATGTGCAAAGCAGTGGCTCAGGATGATTCATCTGACAATGGAGTACGGGAAAATTTTAAAAAAAGGAAAGAATAGGGATAAAAGTACAATTAGACACCTGTCATAATAGATTAGACCAAATGCTTGCAGTTAATGCAGCTTTATGGGAAAGTTTATCCAATCATGTACAGTATATTTTGCACATCACATAAAGAGAATATTACGTGCCCTGAAGTTGCTCTTGCCATGTGTGCATTTGTTATTTTTACTGTTTATCTAGCACCTCCTCTATTCTTTGGAGTTTGGAATGCATAATTAATAGATATCTTCTCTGACTTCAAAGAGCTTAACATCTAGTAGGAGGAACAGGGAACTAACTAGACAGCTACAATAAGAAATGCCTATTATTATGAAAATATTAAATGCAAGGTGCTACCAGAGCATGTGGGAATTCATTGCAATTGCAGTTTGACTGTTTCTTTTTTGGATAAGTCATTTGGGACTGTTTTGATTTTGACTTTTGGTTTGTTTTGAACTTCCAAGTTCTTGTTGAATGAATGATACTGTGAACAAATAGAATGCTCCTGAGTAAACAAAAGCAGCAATTCAGTTGCACTGTGTGAGCAAACCCTCCTGAAGTTAGGTGAAAATTTTGGAAAACTGAAATATTGTCCTTACTACAGTGATTCTCTAGAATTCCTTGGGAACTAATAATGGAATGATATTAGCCAACATCTGTTGAGTTCCTGCTCATTCTTTTTCTCTTTCTCACTGTCCCTATATGACACCCCTATTCCCTCACACACCTAGCTACCTTCCCCACATTCACCGATTTACACATCTGTTAGCATTTCTATGGAGGAAAACAAATCCAAATAGTTAAAAACACAGACTTTGTAGTCCCAGGTACCAGAACTCAAAATCCTTTGAGGATCTGAGGTGAGCTTCCCTCTCAAATCTCTCAGTTAAAGTTTATTCATTCATAAATTGAGGATAATTAAGGATTGAGAATGAAAGTTATGGTCACATGAGGTTCTACCACAGCACAACATATAAGTACTCATGCATGATATTTCTTCTTCTTATATACTAAGCATTTAGAATTGATTTCTTGATTCAATGTCTCTTGTATTCTTTGAAACCTGTTATAATTACCTGAAATATTAGAGTAATAGTAAATCTCCCTACATGTATACAACGATAATTTAGTGCTTTCTTTATGCATTCAAGATCCAAAGCTTGTCTAGACTTCACAGAAAGTTATGAGAAGCTTTGCACTTGTATACTGAAAACTCTTAAAAAAAGATATAAATACACATATATATACATACACATATACACACACATTCCCTCTCAAGCTCATCACATCTCATGTGAGAGAGAATGTGATGCTTGTATTTCTTATCTTATTCTTCTAGTTAGTGTGACATATGGGTGAGCAATCCTAGAAACCCAGCACTGGCAAAAGATAGATGCTAATCGCATGGTCTCTGTAATTTGAACTGGTTTGAAGCTATCTAGACAGTCTGCCACTTATTAGTAGTATATTGGCCTTACTTTTAACATGTCACTGCTAGAATGGGCTTAACCCAATCTTCCATAGAGGGAATACAGAGTAAGGGAGAAGTAGAAAAAGGAATTAACATAATATAGCATCATATGCATTCATTTTTTCTTTTTTTAATAGAATGTCTTAGATGAACTGAGGATCATTATGATAAGGAAGGCCCCAAAGAATAGAAAAATGATTAATTTTCTATAATAAGGATGTATAAATGAGCAACACCAAAGATGAACTCTTCGTAGATGCTGTAGATGCTATATTTTATACCAAACATTATAATATTTATTAGGGATCAAAATACCCTATAACTTCCTTAAAAATATGGTGAAAACTTTGATGCCTAAAGAAAAGACTCATCAAATCTTTCATTTTTATAACAGTACTAGATGAAATTAGGTCTAACTATTTCCCAGTTTGAGAACTTATTTTTCTTCATATATATATATATATTGTTTTAGATTTCTCAATCTCCTTTGAGACTGTGGTAGAATTCAGATGTAAAAACACTGACTCTGTCCTTGTGGGGTGTCTATGCCTATGTGTATATGATGAAACTTAGAGATTTGCCCACAGGAAAAATGTATATATGCACACACATTCAGAATATTTTGGAGTTCAATAGCACTGTTTCCCCCTTTTCTGAAGTGCTCTCATTGTGAACCTTCACTTTGGAGAATACTATTGTCTTGTAGATCTAAAGAATTTTCCCCAGAAACCCGAGAGTTTGCTTCAAACTCTACTGCACAAAACAATCAATAAACTTTTTGGAATATAAAAGATGATTGATTCTTAAGGAGATTTTTTTTTTTCTGCTTCGCTATTTCAGAAGAAAACAGAACAGACTAATGATTTTAAAGGGCTTTAAAAAAAAAAAACTTATCCTTATGGAAAATTCCTTTTGTTTCCTGTTGGAGATGCACTTTAGACTTGCAGGAGCTTTTTAGAGATAAGACTCAGACAATCCAGGGGTTGTCCGAAAAAAAAAAAAAGAACTTTGGTATTAATTGCATATGAAACCTAGCAATGAGTCAGGCCCAAACATAATAAAAAATAGGAAACTGACAATAGAAAAGGCTGGCCAAAGCAAACACGGCTCTACTACTCCCTTCTGACTCCTCTGTAGTCTACAGTGTACTGTCAGCATCACGGTTGACTTAGCAAAAGTTCTTAGGATGTGAGCCCTCCCAAGAAGGCCATGACAGAACTTCAAGTATCTAGCCTGATGAAGCCAAAGAAGTTGCAGAGCTGGCAAGTCCGAAATCTCGTCTTTGTGCCACCGTCTTTTCTTGTTCTCTTTATCCCAAATCTCATTGTCACGAGGCAAGATCTGGTTTCTGTCCAGGGAGGGCTACAGTGCTTGCAGGTGGCTCTACCACCTGTGAACATGGAAGTCCAGCCAAAACAATTCTCTCTGGATTGCCCGGCTGGGGATTTGGATATATAATAAGAGATGACTCAGAGACAGGAGAGGAAGCAAGACTCTATTTTGAAGGTGGGGAGAAAGTGGGGGAAAGGCAGCAAGTGGCAAATCATACATGTGAATAGCTCTTTTCTCTTGCCTGCCTCTTGCCTTCCTTCCCCTTCTGATTCTGTTGTATGATGGATGGTAATGAGATAAAGGTACTCTACTTTAAATCACACAGTTCTGTTAAGAACAAATGTTTAAGACCTGGGATTTGTATGTCTTGCTTTTATTTTATTTTCAAGACTGGTTCTACTTCACTCAATTTCCCTCTGAATCTTTCTCCTGGGCTTTAAACTTAATATTTCCTGTCAGAAAGAGTTTCCTATTTCTCCCTTCTCTGGGATGATACAGACATCTAAAACAGAAAGAAAAAATACATGGGCTCCTCATGCTTAAAGATAAGCAACAAGAAATACTTTTTTTGTTGTTGTTAAATGAACTGCTTATTATGTGCCATATATGGTGGAATATATTTACATGGATGAATTTCATTCTGAAAATGGCTTTTGTATATGCATTTTTGGTTGAAGACTCTGAGACTCAGAGATATAAAATAAGTTGACAATCTCATTTGTGAAATAAAAATACCATGAAAATACATCCCCAAAAGCCCACACGTAGGGACCATGAACTCTGTGCCATGTGTGGTTCAAGTACTTTGCATATATTAACACTTTTATCATCACCACAATTCTATAAGGTAGGTCCAAGTATTAGTCCCTTCTTAACAAATGAAGAAACTGAGACCAGGGAACTCAAAATTATATTGGCAGTAAGAAAGCAAATGAAACACAAAAAAAATCTGAGACCTGGAAGACTGGTTTCAGAGTCCTTCCTCTACATTTAGCTGTCTTCTCAGACTTGGACAGTACCTGGAACATAATTCCCAAACCTGTGTGGTTGTGATGATGATTGTAGCAGAGGAAGCAAGCTGTTCAGTATTGTCTCTGGGAGAGACTTTCCAGCCAGTTGCATTTTTCAGCTCCCTCTGCACATATGTGAGGCAAGGTGACAATCGTACCCAAGGATTGTGAAGAGAAGTAACCTGGCAATGGAGTTAGGAATAGGTGGGTCTTCTCCACCTTCCCAATTCTAACTGATAGTTGAAGAGAACTCTGAGGTCTTAGGGAACGATGGAAACATGAAATGAAAGGAGGCTGAGTTCTTGAATATTGACATAGTAGAGAAGCCTGCTAACAGGATTGCCTACCTTAGTCAGTTATGTGAATAAGAAATTAACTTGCATTGTGTTAAGCAGCTGAATTTTGTCATTTATTTGTTAAGAGCCACTAACTTAACCCTAACTAATGTGATGAATATTATAACAATGATATTTCACACACTTTCATTAAGTAGTAGAGTCAGTATTCCAACCTAGATAAGAGATTGATAAAAATCTGTCTTACTTCCCTCCCTCCCTCCCTCCCTCCCTCCCTCCCTCCCTCCCTTTCTTCCTTCCTTCCTTATCTCTAGCTATAGAAATATACTCACTGAAGATTCTCTGAATAGATATGAGCTTGAAAACTGTTCAATTGTAAAATTGAGATATTTGAATTGATCACCACCACCACCCCCTAATCAGAGCCCTCAACCAAAACTCTCCTCTCCTTCCTTCTTCTCCATCTAATACCTGTCAGAAGAGCACAAGTATCTTTTCTGAAAACCAGGTAGTAGCCTGGCCACCCATGGTTGATGTCCATCTTCTAGTTTATCTGGATGTTTCAAAATATGCAGCTGTTTGTGGAAATTCATTATGGAGTCTGCCCTGCTTTCTCCTCAATTTGGAATATAGTGTGTATGTCTGTGTGCATGTGAGAGAAAAAGAGATAGAGTAAGAGAGATTCCGAGAACTAAATTTGATTTATTGATCTGTTAGATGAAAATTTCACATAACCAATTATGTTAACCTAACGATAGCTAATTGGATGAATTTTCTATTTTTCAGTCAGACATACAGATATTATGGGTGGAATGTGGGAGAATGTGGGCTATGATGTGGACCATTGACCATGAGGTGCAGTGGTGCTCAGAGATGTATTCACAAAATGCAATGAATGTCTCATGATGATGGAGGAGATTGTTGTTATGGGGGGAGGAGTGAGGTGAGGGGGGTGGGGGGTATATGGGGACCTCATATTTTTTTAATGTAATATTAAACAAATAAAGATAAAAAAAACTTAAAAAAAAGATATCTAGACATCGTATAATCATTAATTTACCTAAAAAGTCATTAAATAATTAGACAAGTCAAGAACAAATAAATAGAATTAATCATATAATCATTAATTTACCTAAAAAGTCATTAAATAATTAGACAAGTCAAGAACAAATAAATAGAATTAATCATATAATCATTAATTTACCTAAAACATCATTAAATAATTAGACAAGTCAAGAATAAACCAAAATGTTTCTAATTGGTTAGCTTGCATTGATGTAAGAGGAAGGGCACATGGATTCTGTTTTAAGTTATAAAAATTGTATAGAGACATCACAAAATCTATCCTAAAAACTGCATATTACTGTAAGTGCTAAACTTACAATCTACTGATGAGGTTCAGAGATACTAAATGATAGAAGAACTTCTTTATACCAAACTGTAATTTTCTACATTGATCTTCCAAAGTTTCTTAAAATTTTCTCCTTGGTCAAAGATACTTATTTCTGTGATTTTCTTAAGCACCCTCCAATGTCATGAGGTTGTGTTTTGAGGCACAATAATAATAGTAGTAATAATAATAATATGATTCTATATGTGATCTTCACCCTCTGACAGTTAATGCGGAAATCTGAATGATATCAAAATGGACATACTTCTTGTGACACATCAGAGAACTCAGACTGCTTGAAAACCCTGGCAGGCACATGCTAATGCATAGAAATAAACTATTTACATTGCAGTTCAAAATATACACAATGTAGCATTTACCTCCAGGCTAATGGCTTAACAAGGGATTAGGCAATTTGGTCTGTTTCTACAGGACAATATCAGTTGACTTCATTTTGGAATTTCATTCCTAGTTAGAAGGGGAGAGGTGACTTCTTTTTCTTGTTTTGTAAATTGGAATATATAGTAAGGACTTAATTCTAGAAGAACTTAAGACAAATAAATACTCATAACTTTATTAGTGGTATTTATGAGAAAAGACTATAAAATTCATCCATGCTAAGCAGCTTCATGGGATGAAAATAGATGAAAAGAAGAAAACATGATAAAATGAATTATATTTTCATAACAAAATGTAATGAAAGAATTATTACTGTGACTTCAAACACTCGTGATAAAATAGTCTACATTGTTTATAACCATGAGTAATGAAAAGAGTCTAAATATCCAAAATAGGGTAAAGTTACTAAAATTGTATAAATCTATAAATTCTACATTAGGAAATTATTAGCACAATAAGCCCATGGTGTATGACATATTGTGTAAACAGAGTAATTCAGACAATTAAAATATACCAACAAGAATTTCAAATGAGAAAAAACATAAAATATTAATATTATATGCTTTGGGCATTTACATTTTACAGTTATTTAACAAACAATATAGTTAATAGGTGACAGGCATGACTCTAAACATGTTCTGGATACTAATGGATTTAATTCTCCAAATATATGGGAAATGAACTATGCATTAGTTTTCTATTGTTGCATAAAATGCTACCATACTATTAACAGCTAAAAGAATGCACATTTATTATGACAAAGTTTGTTAATTAGGAGTTCGGGCATGGCTTTAGCTTGGTCCTCTGTCTTCTACTTAGGTTACCTTAAGGCTGTAAGCATGATTTGGTGGAGCTGGGTTCTCAATTGGAGGCTTAACTAGGAAGGCATCTGATTCCAACTTTAAATTGTTGGCCGAATTCATTTTCTTATGGTGTTAATGACAGAGGTCGTGGATTCTAACTGGCTGTCTGTGGGAAGCTACTCCCAGATTTTAGAGGACATCTGGCGCTCCCTGTCATGTGTTCTTCTCCAAAGGCAGTTCATCACAAGGCTGTTTGCCCTTAAAGTTCATCAGGGACTCTCCCTTGCTCAAGTCTCCTAAGCTAACATCTTATAGAATGCAACATAGTCATGGGAGTGACTTCCCATCTCCTTTTCCATACAACATAAACTAATCAAGAGTGTGACATCCTATCATCTTGCTGTATTTTATTAATTAGAAGCAAATCACAAGCTCTGCCTGCCTTCAAGACATAGGACTCTTAGAAGGACAGGATTCATTGGAGGTCACCTTAGTTTGTATCTGCTTTTTAGAGGATTTCTACTTAAGGAAAACTGCTTTGTTAATTCTGATAGTCTCCCTGTCAGATGGATAGAATGAGAATTACTTTTCTATTCTCATCAGTAGGAAATCAAAAGCCTCAAGAACATATTTGGCTCATGAGGTCCACATAGTGTATGAAGGCCAGAACATTCCCAAACACGGGCAGCAGAGCTTATATCTCAGCAAACAGAATGGTCGTGACAGCTAAGAAAGAGTGGACCATGACCTGAAAGTCTCAGGCTGGACCCCTCTCCAACAGGTCAAGGAAGTGTAGTGTGAAAAGCAGGGCACAGAAAATCTCAATCTCACGTTTGGAAGCATGAGCCAAATTCCCATTATCTCAGGAAGTTCTATTGGTCAGCCCTGATATATACATTTTCACCAAATTTTACAACAACGAGGCTAGAGTTCAAATTCCTTTTCTCAAGTGGCACTAAGGGGATTTTGGAAACCCCATCTACTGAAAAACTGTGCTCAGTCCACCATGCTGCCCTCAAGTTTAGGCTGCTACTTTTAAGTAGCCATTTGGGAGATGTTATACGTTGAATAATGGCCACCCAAAGATATCAAGTCCTAACCCCTGGGACTTATAAATGCTACCTTATTTGGCAAAGGGTCTTTGCATATATAATTACGGTAAGGATCTGAAGATGACATCATCCTGGTTTATTGGTGGGTCCTAAATCAAATGAAATGTCCTTATAAGAGAAATCCAAAGAGATACACCACAGATGAATAAAGGGGAATGCCTTGTGAAGACAGAGAAGCTGCTTGAAGGTGGAAGTGGCAAGGAATGGGTTTCCCCTACAAGACCCCAGAGGGAGTGCAGCCCTGGCAACACCTTGATTTTGGATTTAGGACCTCCAGAACTGTGAGAGAATAAATGTGTATTGTTTTAAGCCAACCAGTTTGTAGTAATATGTTTTGGTAGCCTTGGGATACAAATACAGAAGGGATGTGATAAAGTTAGCACATGTTCTGCAAAAATTAGAAAAGGGCCTGCTTTCTGATGGACAGCACTCCTTAGACAACCAGCATGAAGAGGAAATACCCGGGGTTGAATTCTAGCCTCCAGTTACTACCTCAACCAGGTATCTCTGTGGAGTGGATGATGCACACAACTGTATGTGAAAGCCCCAAGAATGTATGAGAGAATAAGACTCTGGGTTCACAGAAAGTCAGGGCACCATGAGGAAGAGAAAAGAGTGGAGAAATGGAGGTCAGGTAGTGCAGAGGTCACGCTCCACAAATAACGATTATAACCCTCATTTCAGAGTGCGCCTGAGAAATGCTTCATGTGAATTATCTCCCTACCCTTTGCAATAGCCCCATCAGGGGCATGTTAACCTCATGGCCTTGGAGTTCTGTTGGGAGTTCTCAGAATGCTAACTTCCAAATCTTCTCAGTTTCTCATCACTGTAGGGTTGACTAAGCAGACTCATTTTATTCTGCAGAGAGCTTAATTAGGCATTTCTTTTAGGAAGACTATCAAGTCGAGATTGATTAAGACTGCTTTCAGAATGATATTTAATTGGGATAATGGTTTAAATTGGCTATTGATGGGGGAAGATTTGATTGTGACTAGCTTAATTCCCTCTGGATGAGAGCAGAAAGCTTTCCCGAGCCAATGTTTAGTTATCCAGATAATTTGAAATACATATGGCATGAAAATTAGCCACACATATGGGTGAATACTTTCACCAATCTTTTAGAAGTGTAAACTCTGTAGAAGAGTCACACTCAGTGAAAAGGCGGTCCATTTCCAGGGAGTCTGCTGAGAATTTCATGCTAATTCTGTGTGTCCATATATACCCTAAGGATAAGAGGCAGGCACAGGCAGAATAGCTGGAACTAATAAGTCCTGTGCCCTGCCATGGATAGGACTGGACACATCACACTTCATCCCTCTGATCAACACACTCCTTTCAGCAGTAGCTATTATTATCCTCATTTAGAAAGGTTCAGAGATAGCAGATAATTTGTCCAAGGATATATAGTGAATGTGTAGTGAATTGTGGCTGCGAATTCCAGATTCCTGGAAGTTTGAAGCTAAGTCATTCTTCTGGGAACTATTTAATAAATACCTATTGTGATCTAAACCCCAGGCATTGGGGTTAAAGCAGAGCAAAATACATCCTGTCATCAGGGAGTTTTCTTTCAACTGAGGCAATACCACCAGTGACTGAATAAGAAAATAAATGAATGATCTAGCAGGGCATGGGAGAAATCAAAAGTTTCCAACACCCACTGTTTTCAGCTTCATTCTCTCCTATCCTGTCTGAAATTGTTGTCTTTGATAGGGACCACAGAGGACCCTGCCCTCAAACAAGAGTGGGAAGGAGTAAGTTTCCGGGACGCTGTCCTATAAGCAGACAAGGGCAATGTAAAGTGTGGGTTGTTTCTAACCAAGGAGTCATGAAGGTGATTTTTTACAATGGTATTTTAATAATCCCCTGTTGTCTACTTCTCAAATCGCTCCATCTTACTTCATTATTAACCCCATCTATTTGTTAATCATTATAACTCTGGGGTAAAAGACAGGACTTTTCATCAGTGTCTGTTTCTGGGGTAAGACTGCCTGGTGCTGAATCCTGGCCCTCTCTCCCACCATGTGTGCCTCAGTTTCCCTATCAATAATATAGGACTGAAGAGTCAATGGATAAGCTCAGGAACAGTGCTTAGGACAGGGTCCGGTATATAATAAATGCCCATAAATGTTAGCCATTACTGCAAGTTATTATTATTATTATTATTCCTTCAAGGTATTTCACAGTAAAGGAAAAATGATTTATGTAAGGTAAGATTCTCAGGGACAAAGGCCTGAGGTTCCATTTTCTCCTCTGCTGCTCCCCAGCTAGTCCTACCTTTCCCTTTCCCTCCCTGTCTCACAGCCCAGGTGCCTGAGTCTCCCCTTTCCTCACTCTTGAAGAGAACTTAGCCTTCAACCTGAACTTCACTAACCTTGTGCTCTTACTTTACCTTTCAGTGCCTACAAGGCCTTCAGCAAGTCTTCTAACCATCTGGACCTAAGGTTTCTCATTTTTTAAATCCAGGATAACAACTCCATCACACCATTATTATGAAGGTTAAAAATTGCCAACATTATCTAATAATTATTGATAATTTATTTGTATCAAGGACTGGGGCAAATATTTTATAAAGATATCTTCTGTATTCTTCATAACAACTCTATCCAATAGGTTTTCCTTAAAGAACACATGTTATAGATGAAGAAACTAAGGCTTAGTGATAGAACGTGAATCAAGATTGAATATGAAAAACTGATATAAAATTAAATAATAATATAAGAAATATGACAAAAGAAACCATGACATAATATCCCTCTAAGGGCAGTAAGATTGCAATGGTTATATACAATTTCCAAGAGGCAGTATAATTTAAATTGGGCCTTATAATCTAAAACGAACCTTCAAGACTTTGGCCAGCCAAGGTATTACAAGGTGCACACTTCACATAACTTACATCCTCATACATATGTTTAATACTTCAATATTTCTGCAAAATGATGTTTCTTAAAATTGAGAAATGTATTTATTTAGTGGCATTTATTTTTTCCTCTAAAAATCTGTAATTAAAACATCGATTTTTCTGTTCGCTTTTGTTGATTTTCTTTTTCCAATAACGCTGCTAAGTCATGAAAACTGGAATTATTTATATACATCAACTGGGAGTTTTCTGCCTCAATTTCCTTCCAATAATGAAAAACAGTCCTAGCTTTGAATTAATTGACCATCCAGGACTGCATTTCAGTGTATGTAAAAGTCCACTGGGATGGAATCAGGAGACCTGGCTTCAAATCCTTCCTTTTCCCCTCACTAGTTATGTGATTATAGTAGGTACTGAGCTGCTTGTGCATCAGTTTCTTCAGCTGTGAAACAAGAAATAATTTTCCTGTGCAACTTACAGGGTTCATTTTAGATATGAGTAAAGAGAAACTACCCCGACAACTTGAGTATTCTCTATGTTGAAGTTCTTTCACGGTTTTCTAAATTGCCTTTAAGGTCATCAAAACATTCAGCTTATTTTCTATATCTTTGTTTTCTCAGGGCTACAACAGCTAACTGTTGTAGAATACTTGACCAAATAGTTTTCATAGTATATTTGTTAGGGTTCTCCTGAGAGCAGCAAAAGGATAGAAAGATAGATTATGGATAGATGATAAGTAACAGATGATAGGTAGGTAGATAGGTAGATAGGTAGATGATAGATGATAGATAGATAGATAGATAGATAGATAGATAGATAGATAGATAGATAGATAGATAGATGTAGGTGAAGAATTTTTATTGTAAGGAAAGGTCTCATGTGACCATGGGGCTGGGAGATCCATAAATCCATAGGGCAGGCTGCAAGCTGGAAACTCCTATAAAGGTAATGTTAAAGTTCTTTGTCCACATCCCCAAGAGAAGTTGGCAGGCTAGAAATTCTGACAAGAAGCCTATGTTGAAGTTGAAGGAGAAATTCTTCTTCTGACTGCTGAAACCCTTAGTTCTGGTTTTAGGACTTCCAATTGATTGGATAAAGAGAACCCCACATTGCTGAAAACAATATCCTTTGTTGAATGTAGATACAATGAACTAATTTATAGATGCAAATCCCATAGACAAAATACCTTCACAGTAACAAGAAGACCAGGGCTTGACCAACTAGACATCATAACCTAAACAAGTTGACACATGGAATTAACCAGCATATATGCTATAAGCATTCATAAAATGTAAAAGTATAACAAATGTATATGATTCTTGTTCAATCAACTACTTGAAACCTAAAGACTATCTAAATTTCATTAATTTATTCCCCCACTACTCTCTTATTTAGCACACATTGTGTGCTCCACATTATCCTAGGAACTGGGGATAAAGCAGTGGATAATTAGATGCACACTGTGCCCTCAAGGTGTTACACTCTTGAATGGTTTGAAGTGTCTGTGGACATTTCAGTAGAAGTAACAGCAGCCTGTATGTAAGCACACATACCTCTGTGTGTATGTGTGTGTTTGTGTGTGGGTGTTGGGAATTACATTTTTTTCTAAAACACATTTGGGAAGTGAACCACTCTGTTCAGAGAGCTGTTTACAATGTTCAAATAAGCACTATTGGTCATAAAAGTAGAAGAAAATACACTTTAAAACTTGGATAAATCCCATTTGATTTTTTGACATTGGGTATTTTATAGACCATACATAGAGAAAATAACAGTTTTAAATTCACTGACATTTAATACTTTTGTCAAACTGGCATAAATAGATGAATTGTGTTCTTTCGTTTTTAAATACATATTTTACTGTCATAATTTCACAGTACTTTCCTGTAAAATAATTGAGAAATAAGTCATCTACCACTCTCTGTTTCTTTTCATGATTAATTATTGAGCAACCATAATCTCATTTTCCCTCAAACAATAATAAAACTTGGGATTCCAGGGACATTCTAATTAGAAGAAGAGTGTCTAAAAGAACAGATTAATCCGTGAAAGCTATTTGCATGTGAGCAAAAATCATGTTTAACATTCCAAATGATTTTATCTAGAGGTCATTCTGGCAGAAGACTTTTTAAAATGAGAAGAAAAAAGGATCACCTCTGGGGACTATATGCTTGCCTTCTGATGAATGAGAAAAGAGGATTTCATGCCTATTGCATTCAAAAGGGGTCATAACTTTCCTATTATCTTATAGCAATTTCTTAATTATTCAGAATTTCTTTCTGATAAATTAAGCAAACTAAGTGACAAGATATCTTCACTCTTTTTTAAATAAAGTCCTTTTCCACATTACTGGTTGACAGCCACATTATTGTTTGAGAGCAATGCTTTACCTTTAAATAATTTGTTTCTAAGGAAATAAAACCTCTCTTAAGAAAACAGTTGAATGATTCTTGTAAAATAACTGATGATATTTTAAAAAAACAAATAAATTTAGAATTTGAAAAAAATAAAAAATAAAATAAGTGATGATGTATTTGCTCAATTGTCCCGTCAGAAAGCCCCAAAAGAAATAAAGAAAGCACATCTTAAAACAAGATGGCTTTCATCAGTTGTAACAAATGTTTTACCAATAATAGGGTGGTATATGGGAATCCTGTACTTTATGCATGATTGTTCTATAAACCCACAATTTTTCTAATAAAGAAACAAAAAGGATTTTTTTTAAAAGTAGAGAAGCCAGGATTGAATTGGGAGAAATTGATTTAAACTGCATTACAAGGACATATGGTTCCCTTTCACAATGAAGATTTTACCTTTGTGTGCTCCATACAATAGCATCAGGATTCATATAGAAAAGAATGGAAATTATAAGACCTACGTAGAAACACAATAGTATTATGAGATATAGATATACATTTTCATATCTACTTGAGAGTCGAGGTAGACAAAGAATAATAACAAGAACAGAAGACATTCTCTACAGAGAATATGCTTTCAATTGGCCCTGAAACAGGCTTCAAATGATCATTTATGAGGAAAAAAGTAAACCATGATTATTTAAATTTTAACTAGGGCAAGTTAGTACATCTTCAACACTTTGACAAAGATGCCTAACTTCCCATTCCAGCTCTGTAGCTATGTAATCTTGGGCAAGTGACATAACCTCTCTGTGTCTCAATATTCTCATCTATGAAGTAGAGTTAATAACAGTGCTGCCCTTATGTGGTTATAGTGAGTATTACAAGGTAAATAATAAGTAATGCACTTAGCACATTGTCTGATACTATACCAATGCTGGGCATTATTTTTTGAGTTTTCTTTTGGAATAACTATTTCTCTGTTCTATGTTTCTTTTTTTATGCAATCATTGTTTCTATTTTCCTTTTGTCTCTGCATTCTGGAAAGCCTCTCTAATCTGTACAGTATAGTTCTGCTTCAGTTTTCCACATCAGTTCTTCTCTTCACTGCCTACAAAATATATTTCAATTTTTCTACTGCATACTGTCTGTCCTTATATTCTTTGCACATATAACTCTGATTTTTTGCATCTTTGAAATTTCTTCACCTTCTTATCTTTGAATGGTCCCTTAGACTCATTCTTTTAAAAACACATCCTCTTGCCAACATATTAAGATACTTAGTCACTGTTTTGTAAAATTTTAAGGTTTTTTTTTTTTTTTTTTTTTTTAAATAGGGAAAATAATGACTTCTCTGGAATGATGGCAAAAAAGAAATATTTGGTGCCTTGTCATAAGTTCCCCTTTTGAGTGACCTATCCAGCTAGCCTCACCCTGGGTATAACCTCAACTGGTAACCCAGGGGCCTTAATAGGGATTGGATGATAAGAACTGTCCTTAGTTTCTCCAAACAGCTCTTGCCACTTCTGCCCTTTCACACAGCAGAATTTACTAGCAAAGCATGCATCTCCATATGGGTTAGATGGTGCCTCAGCTTCTCAAATGGCCCTCACTCCTTCTGCTTTACATGCTGTATAGTTTAAAACTGCCCCAAACCATGAGCAGGCCTTCCCCTTCCCTTCTGGGTCACAATGAAAGGAAGAGCCTGGGTCTGACATGGCTGCCCCCACCATGGACCCTTGTAGGAGCTCAGGTTAGGTAAGCCCTGAGCCCTCCACTGTCCTCATTCTCCCCTCTCCAGACTCTTTGATCTAACAAAGCTGTCCTTTCATGCATTCTTGGTTAACCATGCTTGCGCCTGATCACCCTATGAACTCCCACATAACATCCAAAACTTAGGGTGTCTCCTTTTTCTGAATTTTAGGATAATGCAATCTTTATCAAAATGTTTTTCATCAATTTCTTAAAAGAAAAATCTAGCATGGTTGTGTTCATCTGTACATATGTATAGAGTGTTCATCTATTCACAGAGCAATAACAGAATACCTGCTTCTCTTCATTGTTCAGTCAACGACTAGGCTTTTTCCCTTCTCAGATAGTCATTCAATGATTTAACAAAATAAATATTAAACACTTACTGATTTGCAGGCACTCTCCTATATGATGGGGAGACATGGACCACAGACCATAAATGGCTATTGTTCTGATAGTAGGCAAACAGTAAATGAAAAATGTATAAAATATTAATACTGGAAGAAATATAAGAGAGGTAGGGGCCAGAGATGGCCAGGGAATATAGTGAAGAGGAAAAGTCATTTGGCGAAGTCTTGAATGAACAAAGGGTTGCAACACTATAAAAATGGAAGTCTAAAATACAAGAGATAGGTGACAGGGCCAGTGAAAAGGCACTGAGGTGCTAACAAGTTTGGGCTGTGTTAACAGCAGAAGGCCAAGGTAGTTAGAGCAGAAATATGGATGCAAAACTTACTTATTCAGGCTTTAAATAGATTCACAATGCCCTACCCCCTCCCCCCCCCCCCCAAACACAATACTAGATTACTATAGAATTGTTTGAGTGAGGGTGCGAATCTTTTTCTCTTCACCACTAGGTTCTCTGACTGAACTAGAGTCAAATGCAGTTTGTCAACTTCCCAAGGTTTGTGGTTTGGAAACATCGCCTTCCATCTTCCATCCTCCCCAGGTGTCCAATTTTCTGGTCAAGTACACTCTCTTTATTCTGAAATTAGATACAATGGGGAGGGCTAGGCAAAGCAGTTTTCTAATTTCTTTGAGAGTACTCCCTGTTCTGGGTTACACTGAAACATATGGCATGTAGTAGAATTACGTGTATCTCAGTCAATTAACATTCACAGCACTGGTAAGTTTATCCATACTGAATACATTTTCTTTGGTTGTTTTTAACACATATATCTGTCATCAATTTTTGCTTTTTGGTATATCTTTGAAAATATGTTAATGGAGGATTCCAAGGAAGCATACCAGATATGACTGATTCATCCCTGTGTATACTGGTTTGGAGTTATGTAACCCTAGAAAAACATGTTCTTAAACTTAATGCTGTGGGTATGAACTCTTGTAAACGCGACCTTTTGATGAGATTACTTCAGTTAAGGTGTGGCCCAGCTGTAACAGATAGGCCTTAATCCTATTATTGAAGACCTTATAGGGAAGGTCAAAGAGAGAGAAAGTCAGAGAAACATAGCAGAACTCAGAAACAAAGGGAGAAACCAGGAATGGCTGCCTTGTGCCATGGGACAGAATAACCAGGGACCACGGATTGCTGGCAGCCAGTCCCAAAAACCAAAGGCATCGCCTTGATTACACCTTGATCTTGGACTTCTCCTAGCTTCAATACCATGGTCCAGTACATTCCCGTTGTTTACCAACTCATTGCCTGGTATTTGCTTTACTGACTAGAACACTAAAACACTACATTTGCCTGCAAGTCTTGAGGTGATCAGTGTTGAGTGTGGATGATGAATTTGATTTGACTGGCCTTGAAGCTTCCAGTTACTCTTTTCAAGTATGCATCAAAACTCAAGGGTAAAGTCAGGTTTAGTAATGTAGGTCTTTGAGTGCTCCACAGAGGTGGCAGTTGTCCATAACTTGAACACCCCTGTGCTTGGTGAAAGCTCTGTCCTTGTGGCCTAGAATGTATTACCTCCTGTATTTTACTTAGCTGACCCCTTCTCATCCTTCAGGACTCAGGTCAAATTTTATGTTTTCAAAGAGATCCTCCCTTATCAAACAATTTATAATTGGTCATTGTCATATTTCCCCTCATAGTGTCATTTCATTTTCATGATCTCACTGAACACCTCTGTAATTATATATGCATTTGTCTATTTATTTTATGCAATGACTGTCTCCATCATTAGACTGCATGTCCATTGAGGGCAGGGGACATGTCTGCTTTACTTTATTACTTTACCTGTTTCTTAATACAATACTTGGCATATATGGTTTACTGTCTATTATTTGTTGAACAAATGAAAAAAAAAAAAAAACTAAATAACATAAAAGATGTTTGACAAATGTGTTAAATGAACACATTAAGGAAGAAAGGAAGAGAGAAGGAGATGAAGGGCACTGTGGAAGAAAATGATCTCACCAAGGAGAAGAATGCAGAGAAATAAATCATAAAAATGATAAAGGAAATGGGTTTGCTCCAAGTAATGTTATTTAATGCAACTTCCCTCTTTGGCAGAATAATGTCTAAGAAGTATATTACAGGTCAGAGTAAAATTCATATCTCATTACCAAGCATCTTCAACTAGTACAAATATTCTTCTAACATCAGTGATGAACAGAACAGCATAATCTTAAAAAAAAATGCATATTCAAAATTCAGGGAATGATTCATGCAAGGCCAGTGTCCTCTAACTTATTCTTGTTTTCACAGAGGAATTAGTCTGATTTCTTTAAGAAAGTGGAAGAGTGAAAGAGGTAAGGTAAGGAGGCATGACAAATTTTCAGTTGTTAGGTCCTAACTATCTTTGAGAGGTCAGGAAAAATAGAGAAGAAATGTTTACAGGTTTGCGTTTTCTAGATAAATGAAAGAGAGAAGGAAAGAAGGAAGAAAAGAGACAAAGAAATAATTAATATGTTATTCTATAAAACATCATCTGGCCAGTAAGCAGGAAGTTTGAAGCTCCCACTAGAATAAATAGGTGAGGATTTCTCTTATCCTCCCTGAGGAAAGTTGGACAGGGAGAAAGTTATCTAAACAAACATGTTTCATTTTCTTCACTTAAGAAATTCCTGCTTGCAAACTGACAGAAAACGGGAAGCACCAGGAAATTAAAAGGAAATACATCTTTTTGTAAGATTGCCAGGCCCCTCTTGCAAATTAAATATTTTAGGGCTTTCCACCCAAACTGAGCCTCCAGGGAAACACAGATCCTGGTCCTGGAAAGGAATCCAGTTGAAACAGCTAAGTCCCCTTTATGAATAACCCATCCTAAGAGTTAAATATAGGATGTTCTAGCCAAATTCCACCCCCCTCTCCCAAAGAAAAAAAACATAGTTCAAGAAAGGCTACAGGAAGGCAGGCCTGGCAAAAGTGAGTTCAGCAGATGTGCCCCATTAACAGGAATTCAGAAAAAGTACAGAAAACAATAAAAGTAGAAAAACACAGTCTCACATTTTGAAACATAGAGGAGAGCGACTTTACAAACTTATCATTAAAATTCAATCTCTGTAATAGGAGCTGGGAATGGCAGAGCAGGAGTGGGCAAGACCTCAAGTAAAGAGTTTTCAGCAAATGCTGTGGCTACCGGAGAAAGAGATCCAGAGCTAAATCTGCTATCCACTGTACTTTCCGCTTCAACTTGGCTTTTTCATATAAACTTCTAAGAATATGGAACTTTGAATTTCACAAATGCATACAAAGAACAAAGATCCAATGTGGAATGTAAGGGGAAAAAAAAGAAAGGGTATTTTATGCATGAGGGGGCAATTTATTGCTATCACTATTGTTTTTATTAATGATAATAACGAAGACCTCTTTGCTTTCCAATGGAAAGGTACTGGAATTAGGGTTTACATCTATTGAAAACAGGAAGAATGATGATTTTTAATTTCAGGACATATTTGATAAAATCCAGGCACTCTTCCTTTTCTCTGTTTCAGGGCTCCAAGAATGGGATTTTTGGCTTTTCCTGAGTTCTGAGTCTCTAAAGAAATAGGAATGAAAAGGCAAGAAGAAACAAGAGGAGGACCAAGATTCACCAGATAACTGAGGGGTTTGCCAGTCATAGCATTTCCTTCCCAGTTTCTTTTCTTGAGAGTCAAATGGCAAAAAACCCAAGCTCATTTTTTCTTGCCTAGTGACAATTATTGCCGCAAAATACTTTCTTCGTATTTCTATTTTAGCACAATGAAGCACCACATATTTAAACCCAGGAAAGTGGAAAACTTAATTAAGAAATAGGATCACCTTCAGTAGTTCATAGAAAAGCCTACCCTGTAGAATACAATTTAAGTAAACAGACAGTATGAATAATAATTGGAACCTGGTGCTAATTGACAATTATGATATCAAATATTCCTGGTATAGCCTCTTAATTATATTAGAAACAGTACACTCATGCTCTTCAAGTCCAATAATCTCATCAACAGCTTAGCTAGATTTCAGTTTTCTTGGTAGGTGGATGATCTGCACTTGCTGAGATGGTGGGTATTTCCTAAAAATCTACTTTTATTTTTAGATATTTTTTTGTGCTTCACTCAATTTCATTTTTGTTTTTTAAAAATCTTTCCCATTAAGTGCAAGCTAGTAAAGTGCTGCTTTTGGGGGCAAATTATGAATTCTAAATATGACTCACTTGCTACCCTTATTCTATATAGATTAAATAGGAGAGTGACCTGTCTGAATCTTCAGCAGAAATAACTGTACCTTTCTTGGGGTCCTAGAACATTACATAATAAGTAAATACTTGAGCAATTGTCATGTGGAAAGCTATTGATCATGTGCTGTGACTGCTATTAATACAAAAAGAATATGGACCAGAAACTTTATCAAGAAGCTTAATGTCTAGTAAGGGACATGAAATATGGATACAACTCTAATGATAGTCAGAATTGACATACAACCACCCTAAACAAACCCATTATTTGGTTTGGGGACCCTTCAGAGCCTCCATTTTATTAACTTCCTTTGTGATTCAAGAGTTTATATTCTAAACAGTAATTCCCAAACATGTGCATATTTAGCTTATTGGCATCAATTGTATTAATGTTTAGAAATATCTACCATCTTCCTGCCAGGCTCCATTCTCCTGGGGTCCTTCCTAACCCATTGATGTCAGAGTGGACTTGCTCTGCTCAATGGAAAATGTGTGGAAGTGGTGTGTGTTACCTCAGAGCAGAGGGGGGTGAGCAGTCATCACAGGACTCCACTATTTCTCCATTTTCTCTGCTACAACACCAGCATGTCCCAGGGAAGAGCTGCTCCTGTAGCCTAGATCCCAACATGAAGATGATATAAAGCCACAGCCAATTTGCAAAGGTCATGTAGAAAGGAAAGATTGAAGACATTTTGCTTATTTAAAGACATTACAGACATTTAAAGACATTAAAGACAATTTGGGGTCCTTTGTGACCACCACATAACTTGGTTAAACTGGCTGAGAAATGCTGCAAAACTCATACACTCTTAAAAAGAATTTGGGAAATGCTGACCAAGACAAAACTGAATATTTCTGAGAGTCATAAGAATTTGTTGGATAGTGTATAAATACATACTTTAATGCAGATGCTGCTGAGAGTATAAATTTGTATAGCCTTTATAAAAGCAAAATTGTAATAGATATAATAATGTTTGCAATCTCTAGAGAATCATCTCCAACGAGTAATAACAACAACAATGATAATGATGATGAATTTTTTCAACAATGATAATAATAGCTAATAAAGTTTCAGCAGTTACTCTGTCAAGCGGTGTGGCAAATACTTTATATGTATGATTTCATTTTATACCCTCAACAGCCCTATCAAATGAGTTTCATTATTATCTCTATTCTGCAGAAAAAGAACTTCAGACAGAGATAATTTTACTAACTTGCTTAACATCACATGATTCAAGTCACAGAACTGGAATTTTGAACAGTTTGTGGTGATGTGAAAGTGTAGGTGCCCCAGAAAACTCATGTTCTCAAAGTGAATCCATTCCTGTGGTATAAACAAATTGTAAGCAGGATCTTTTGATTACATTACTTCAGTTAGGGCATGGCTGAGGATGATTCTTAATGCTCTTACTAGAGACCTTTATAAGAGAATAAAATTCAGACAGATAGAGAGAAAAAGCCATGGAAGCAAGAAGCTGAAAGCAACATAATCCAGAAAGAAGGAAGAGACCAGTAGATATTGTCATGTGCCTTGCCTTGTGACAGAAGAGTCAGGGTTTCTGGCAGCCAGTCTTCAGAAAGAAAGCATCTCTTGATGATGCCTTGAATTTGAACAAGTTTATCAGCCTCAAAGCTGTCACCTTGTAAGCTATTAAATCCCCTTTGTTAAGCTAGCTCATTTCATATATCTACTTGGGCAGCCTATCAAACAAAGACAGATTTTGGTACCAGAAGAATACATTGCTGCTATTGAAAATACCAAAAATGTTTAAAAACAAAAAAAGAAAAAGTTGTGTAATTGGGCAATGTATAGAGGCAAGAAGGATTTTGAGGTGCTTAGTAGAAAAGGCCTAGATTGTTTGAACAGATTGTTGGTAGAAATACAAAGAATAATGTTACTTCTAGTGAGGCATTAGATGGAAATGATGAATGTGTCATTGCAAACTTAGAAAAAGGTGACCCATGTTTTAAAGTGGTACATAATTTTGCAAAATTGAGTTCTAATGTCAGATGGAAGGCAGATTTTAAAAGTAACAAGCTTGAATATTTAGCTGAGGAGATTTCCAAACTAAATGTGAAAATTGCTGTCTGGTTTCTACTTGGAGCTTGTAATAAAATGTGAAAGAAAAAGGATAAGCTAAGAATTGAACTCCTGGTCACAAAGAAACCAGAAATTCATGGTTTGGAGAATCCTGGACTTCTGGAAAATGAGTCCCTAGAGAATAGTGCTCTGTGACAGTTTGAAGTTTTTAGTGGATTTGGGAAAAGACCATGTTCTTGAAGCTAATCCATTCCTGTGGGTATGGGACCCTTTTATTGGATTGTATTCATTTGGGATAATTTGATTAGATTACTTTAGTCAGGTATGACCCAGGGTACATCTTGCTCCTCTTGCTGGAGTCCTTTATAAACAGAGGACTGAAAACAGAGATACACAGCAAAAGATATCATAGAGAGAGAGAAACCCTGAGAGACTGAGAAAGAGGTCCCAGAGGCCAGAGGCAAGAATGAGTGGAGCACAAAGCCTCAGAGACACCTCCAAGAGGCTCAGGAAGCAGAGGCCTGGCAGAGAGGGGAGAGATGAGCTATATGCCTGATCACCAACAGCTGAGCTCAGTGAGAAAGTAAACCAAGAAGGGAAAGCAGAAACCCAGATAAGCAGATACCTCCATATGTCTTTTCACGTGGAAGGAGTTTGGTGTCTCTAGCAGCTGAACTTTGGTGAGACAGCATCTCTGATGATGCTTGGATTTGGACACTTTCATAGCCCCAGAACTGTAAGATTTAACCTAATAACTTACCATTATAAAAGCCAACACATGTCTGGTATGTTGCTTCCAGCAGCTTTTAACAAACTAAAACTTACTCTGTGTGAGTGCTTAACTGAATATGGAACCATTCTGCCATGGCAGGTTTGGAAAGGCAGTTTTCCAGAAGGGATTTGAGGAAAGTTCTATTACTGATAGTTTGGATCCTTGTGGACTACATGTGAAACTAATAAGATTTTGTGAGTCTTGTATGAACGGACCACTGCCAACCTGGACTAAAAGGGACAGAAAAGGGACAGATTGAAGGAAAAAGTAGCCTTAAGGAGATAACCATAGCAGGTGAGATCTGGACCAAAGACATCTTTTCAGGCCAAGAGCACTAGCCCCCTCATGTGTGTGGAAAGGGTGAGTATGCCTAACAATTGAAGAGGGTGTGCTTTCCACCTCATTGCTCAGAGAGAGTGTTAATACCCCAGTTTAATCATATTCCTGGGGGAGTGAAGAAGTCTGGCTACCACCCATATCCTTGACAAGGGTGGAAACTAAAGTTTGATGGCCACCCTGATGCTTGATGAGGAGGGCAGAGCTGAGAGCCTGGCCATTACCCCAATGCTTGAAGATGTTTAAATCATTACTGTAGTGTTTGGGGAGAGCATTGATTGACACTGCACAAATGCTTGGAAAGTGTGAGTTTGCTGCACCATGAGGTCCATAGGACATGACTTAATTCTATATATGACTCTCAGACCTTGAAATCTAATGGAGTATGCCCTACAGGGTTTCAGAATTGTTTGGGACAGATGACCCCTGTTTTCTTTCCAATTTCTCCCTATGGAAATGGGAATATTCATCCTATGACTATCCTTTGTATATTGGAAGCAGATAACGTTTTCTCTAGGCTTAAGAGATGCACAGGCAGAAGGGAATTGTGCCCCAGGACAGACCACACCACCCATAACCAATTTTGATGAGACTTTGTATTTAGAATTGCTACTGAAATGACTTAAGGCTTTTGGGATATTATGATGGAAAGAATGTATTTGAATATAGAAAGACCATGTGTTTTGGGGGTCCAGAGGGTGGAGTGTGGTGGTTTAAAACTGTATGTGTTCCAGAAAATCATGTTCTTAAGGCTATAAAAATCCATTCCTGTAGGTATAAACTTAATCATAAGTAGGACTTTTGATTAGATTACTTCAGTTAAGGGATGGCCCAGGATGGGTCTTAATCCTCTTACTGGAGTTCTGTATAAGAGAATGAAATTCAGATGCACAGAGAGAAGCCTACAGAAGCTGGAAGCTAGTATTTTCTGCATCAAAATTTATTTCTCAAGAATTAAGAATGCTGTTTGAACACAAAGTACAAATTTAAGTCAAGAATACAATATTGAAAACAATATATACTGTCATCTTTTACCTGGTTACATACAAAAAAAGAAGGGAAAGGATCAAAATGTTGACATTTTTCCTAACTGATAGGTTTATATGTGTTGTCAATTTTGTTTATTATGTTTTTCTCCGCTTTCAAATAAACCATAATGAACATGCATTGCTATTATAATTATTATTCATCAGCATTTAAATTTGCTTATTTTGGAACATAGTGCCTGAATTAAATGGATTAAATGTGTTTTTGCAAAGAAAAGAGAGAGCAATGGTCTCTATTTTTATTGTTTCCTTCTGGCTAAAATCTTTCTAATCACTTTTCATTCTTCTTAAAAGAAAGCGCAAACCCCTTCCAATGGCATACACACTAAAAGTTAAATCAAGAAAAACATTTTGGGAGATGAAACTGATCCATTAAAGTAAGACCAGGTGAAGGAAAACCAGCACTTCGTATGGAACATAACAAAAATCATGGTCCCCCCTTGCTGAACTGAAGGGTAGTGACAATATTTCACCTTCACCTAGTTCCTCATTCACTGACCACCACTTTATTTGATTTTTTTTCTATATTGTATATAACCTTAACTCCCAAGGGAACTCCACCTATTAGTTTTTTCACATCTTAGCATTGAGATACTAGTGACTAACCCTTGATAAACAGTCATGTTTAATTTGGTCTAATCATTATGTTTTTTTCTCAGAGTTAACAGTATTAGTCAACACTTAACTACACTTAGACACTCCATTTCAGACCACTGTTCTTCTGATTTTTCTTGTTTGTTTATTTTCTTGCATGACTTGAAACTAGAGAGCCATGTTTATATATACATGTTTCAAAAGTAAACCTGACTAAAGTTGTGATCTTTTAGTATCAAACAACTTTATTAAATGCTATCAGTACAAACTGTGATAAACCTAGATTGTTTGAAAAGTTGACTTTCTTATTCTTTAAATTATATAATAATTTTGAAACACACTAAGAAGAAAGCTTACTTTCTGTGAAAGTGAGAGGTGTTGGTGTGCAGCAAAATTTTTAAAATATATATTCTGTCCTTGTTCGGCACATTTAGAAAATAATTAACTCAAACATGCAGAAAATTTAAATCAAATGTAAAACTAAGAGTGAAATATCTTTTTAAAATAAGGGAGAGAGATAGTATTACTGGGAGTGCACAGTAGGAGAGAGAGAATCAGTAAATGACAATTTAAACTTCTACGGATCAAGAGACTGAGCCATCTGGATTTAATCAGCACAAATCTATAGCTTGCATTAGCTTTACAATTAAGATACTCGTAAAAATCCACTGTATAAGTAAAAGCTTTCCTGTATCATAATTTAACCATGACAGTCTATCAAATGACTATTTCATGCTTCAATTTAAGACCACAAAGAAAATACTTGATGCCACTGGATTCTAAAAATGAGGAAAACATTTACTTGGTTCATTACCTTCCTTCTTGTTAAGGTAACTAGCAAATATTTTTAATAAGGTTTATTATTAGTGAGTCTTAATAACATGGATTGAATAGATTTATTCTGCATTTCATAAAACAAAGTATCATAATTTTAGAAGAAGCAATTATTATATAGCAACAATTCATGAATGGAAAATAATGTACTCTAAACACAGTGAGCTTAGATTTTAGGAAACATCTTTCCTTGAATCCAAATTGTCTTATTTGGTAGCATTTTAAAAACCTTAAAAATATTACCCAGTTTCAGAAAATATAGAATATACTTGGTGAGAATAAAAGTATAAAGTCTATAAAAATCATTAAATTAAAAAAAAAAAAGGTGGGATTCAACATAAGAGGTTTAGACACAGTGGAAAGTGGTGTGGTGGCAGTTTACTGTGGAACAGATTGGCTTAAACAATGGGAATTTATTAGCTTACAGTTTTGAGGCTAGGAAAATTTAAAATCAAGCCATAATTAAGGTGATATTTTTTTCCTGAAGGGCTGGTGTTCTGGGATTGGCTGCTAGTGATCCTTGGTCCCAGAATCCACTGTTATATGGTAATGTACATGGTGGCCTCTCTTGTCCTCTCTGTTCTCATCTTGTTTCTATTGTCCATCAGCTCTTCCTTCCTGTTGCTTTCTTTCTTCTGACTGAATTTCATTCTGTTTACGAAGGACTCCACTAATAAGATTAAGACCCATTGTTGTTTGCCAAAGGGCTGCCAATGCAAAGTACCAGAAATGTGTGGTTTTTATAAAGTGTATTTATTTAGAGTAAAAACTTACAGCTCAAAGGCCATTAAAAGTCTAACTCAAGGCATCAGAAGAGGTATTTTCTCACACAAGTGTGTTGAAGCAAGATGGCAGACAATCTCTGCCCGGTCGCTGCCTCCCCTCTGGGCTGCACCATCTTCCAGAGTTCAGCATAGACCAACCAGGCATAGAGCTTTTCTTTCATCAGGCCTCTTCTTTCAGGCTTGGCTGCTCATTTTTCTTCTCAATTTCAGTGGCAAGCTATTAGGCTAATGGCTTTTTTCTCCCTGAGGCCTCAGCTCTTCTAGCCTCTCCTTTCTGTAACATGGCAGGATAAAAAATGGCAACACTCTCTTTTCCTGTGTCTTTATGAGTGAATCTTTGTGTTTCAGTTTATATCAGACCCAGCAATTGAGTGGAGACAACTTGAGTCACTCCTTACTGACGCAGTGCAATCAAAAGCCCTAAATCAATCGTATCAGATAATCAAATCAAAGAACTCTCAGCTGAATTTATTGCAATCAAAGGATCTCACACTCAGAGGAATAGATTAATTTACAAACACAATCTTTCTCTTTTTGGAATTCATAAAACAACTTCAAAATGCCACAAGACCCACCCTGATTTAGTTGGGCTATACCTTACCTGAAATAACCTCACCAAAATGTCCTACTTAGAGTGGGTTTACACTGACAGCAATGGATCTATTTCATGAACACATTTTTACTGGGGGTACATGACTCCAAACAACCACAATGGTAATTAAAGAAACGCACCCATTACATATTTCTGTATCTCAGAAAAGAGAAGAGAGTTTTAAGAAATGAGGCACAAGTGAACTCTGGAGTTCAGAAGAAATGGAAAATTTACAGCGCTGAGTTCTGGAGTACCAAAGACTGCCCTTGCTTCTATATCAACATAATTTCAGGGATCTCCATGACAAAATTCAGTTTCATTGATTGACTAGAAGGACCTACTGAACTTAGAAAAGCTCCTAAAGTTATGGTTACATTTTCTTTAAGTGAAAAGATACAGGTTTAAATTATTAGAGGCAAAAGTAGCACAGAGCAGGCACCAGGAGACAACAAGGCATAGAATTACCGATTGTCCTCTCCTGGCAGTCATGCAAACAGCACCAATTTCTCCCATCAATTATGTGACAGTACACATAGATTATTGTCAACTGGGAATCTCACCCAAGCCTTGGTGTCCAGAGTTTTACAGAGGCAGTTATCCACATATGGTAGACTGCCAATGTGCAGAGTTTGAATTGATACCATGTGGTACAGGGCATCATGCGATAAATCACACTGCAAATATAGATTACCTGGTTTAGTCCTATCTCCCCAGAAAATCAAAGATAGTTTTATCAGGTAGGAGAGTTCAAGGGCTTAGAGGTTGCCTCACAGGTGTCAAGGCCAATCTTTTACTGGACACACAGCAATAAAACTCAAAGAAATCTTAGGGAAAAGAAAATTTTCACACTTCTTGAGATGTGTCCCAACCCAATTTTATTTAAATGTCTAAAACTAAAATTACTTCAGCAGACAACTGGGTAACCAAGTAAAAAGCTTGGGGAACTCTCAGCCCCAGTGCATTGAGAGAGGAAAAAGAAAATAAGCTATCAAGATACGGGTTATATATGCAGTAGTTGTGAGGAAGGAGACTAGAAACAAATGTATAAAGGTTCAGAGAAATGAAGTTATGAAAAATTGTCTGTGAATATGATATGGGTGAATAAATAATTTTATATTAACAGAGATTAGAAGGCTGACATTGGTGGATTTGGCGAATCATGAGGCTCTCAGAAGAAAAGAAATTATCAGTAGCCAAAAGAGATTGTACCTGTGTCCAGTCAGAAAGTTAATTTTACCCTAAAAGGGGTGTAAAAACTAAGCACCTTCACATGCCTAGGTTAAGGGAAGTTTTACAGAATGGGATTCCTCAGAACATTGATCTGTGACATGATCTGTCCACTTCCCCATTTTAGAAGAAGTGGGGGTCTGTATGCAAATAAGCTTAGAAAGTGCCGCAGAATATTGCCACACTCCTTGGAGATTTATCATTCATATTAATACGTTAAAAGTATAGGGAAACTGTGCCCTGAAAAAGTAAATATTTTTACCTGTTTACCTTTGTTTAATACAGTGTTATACCATTGTGAGGGACATATTTTAACTTCCCATGAAAGAGTGTGATACAAGTCAGAATATAGCAATGTTGACAAGGAATATCTAGAAGAAAATGGTTATAGATTTTAGTCTGTTCCAGGCTAACAAATTTTCTCTGATTTTTCTGGAGAGTTGGTTACTTTTTCTGGAACTGGGCATTTTTGTATGTGTGGTAACAATATTGTTCTAGAAGACACATTGGATTTGGGATTAGTGTAAAGGTTAAGCTGAGAAAGAGTTTCTGTCAAGTAAGAATTAACTATGGAGCAGCCCATTAATTGTCTTCCCTTGCCCTTTCCTCATATACTCATGGGTACTAAAAGTGGAATCAAGACAACTGAGGCAGAAACTGAACTGAAAGGGTCTTCTCTTTGAGAATGCATAGAAAGCAAAGTTCTAATGACAGGAGTACAGTTAGTTGTTATTCCAAGGAGAATAGATGAACAGATTGTAATATAATCAAATGTCAGAATAATACTCAGTAATAAAAAGAAACATATATGCCACAAAAGAGAGAGATTTTCAAATCTTATTCTTAGAAAATGAAGAAACAATATCTACTGTATATATCCATTTATACAAAATTATTTAATAGGCAAAAGTAATGTATGGTGAGAAAAATCAGAAAAGTGGTTGCTTCAGAGGATTTGTTGACTAGGAAGGGCACAATAGAACTTTCTTGGGTGATAGAAAATTCTACATATTAACAGAGGTATAGGTTACACTGCAGTATGCATTTGCCAAAATCTATTTAATTACATCCTTAAAATTTGTGCATTTCACTCTAATTTATCTCTCTGTAGCAAAAAGAGTCTGGAAACAATATCAAACTGGCTGCTATGTTCTATATTTCAGAGTGATATAGGTTAGAAACTCTAAACTATTTTTATTTATTTATACAAGAAATAAAATTAAGAGGAAATGAGAAATAAGTATGTATATTAAAAATAATGGAAACCAAATTTCTTCCTATTGAATAAAAGAGTTACATTATAAAGGGTGCAATATTAAATATACCCTGTACTGTTGGATCAGAATTAGAAATCTCAGCGTGAACTCATTTTTTACACGCATACTTATGTATGCATATATATATATTGTATATACATACAAAGAGAGAGAGATAAAGAAAGAAGTTGGTAAATGTATGTGTATAAGTGGTGTTTATATGTGTTTGTGTGTGTATTTCCTACCTCTGTACTACAGTCCCAACATTGGAGAGGGACTAGAGACATTGTCAACCCATGAACAATGTGTACATTTGTGCCCACTTCTTGGTTTCTGAACATTACTCTGCACTGACAAGAAACCATAGATCCTTCGAGTAAAAACTGAATCACTGAGCTCTGCACATGCCACTGACACTGCCACTGCCACCACTGCCGCCATGGTTCCTCATATGCTATGTCCATGATGGCTGCCAGCCCTGCCACCGCTGCCCACCACCCTGGCATTCCAAGACATCTCTCACCATGCCAGCTTTGCATGCAGTTGAACATAGGGAATTCTAAGTATTTAGAATAAGTGGAACCAACTGTCAAAAAAGACACTTTACACAAAGTCAGCAAAAATAAAACCCGAGGCAAGAGAGAGAAGCTGACAAACAAAATAAACCCATCTAGATAAACAGATGCCTAGACATTAGGAAAAAAGCTACACATCATACATTGAAACAGGAAGATATGGTCCAGTCAAATTAACAAACTAAAAAGTAGGAGGAGACCCAGAATATTCATATGACTAGCCAAAATTAACTCAGTGATATAAAGGAAGAGATAAAGGATATTATTAAAAACAAAACAAAACAAAACAAAACTGGGTAAACATACAGAAGAAACTGCAAACATATATAAAACATAACAAATTTTATGATAATGAAAGGCACAATGGCAGAAATAAAAAACATACCTCAATCACACAACAGCAGATGGGAACAGTTAGGAACAAATTAGAAAATTAGAAGATAAAATATCTGAAGTTGCACAGATAGTAGAGTAGATAGACAAGAAATGGAATGAATTCAGCAGGGAGTCAGGGAATTGAATGACAGCATGAAATGCACAGATATACACATTCTGGGTGTCCTGAGATGAGAAGAAAAGAGAAAAGAGGCAGAAGGAGTATTTGAGGAAATAATGGTAAAAAAATTCCCAACTCTTATGAGGGATATTGATGTACATATCCAGGAAGCACAGCATACTAAAAACTGAATAACTCTTAGCAGACTTACTCTGAGATACATACTAATCAGATTGTGTATTGCCAAAGAGAATCCTGAAAGCAGCAAGAGAAATGAGATGCATTGCATATAAGGGACACTCAATAAGATTAAGGGCTAATTTCTCGTCTGAATCAGTGGAGGCAAGAAGGAAGTGGTATGACATAATTAAGGTGCTGGAAGAAAAAAAACAACAACAAAGAACCTGCTAGCCAAGAATTCTGTATCCAGAAAAATTTTCCTTCAAAAATGAGGGAGAGATCAAAATATTCACAGAAAAACTAAAATTGAGAGGATTTGTCAATTAAAGTCTTCCTCTTTCATGAAACACTGCAGGAGTTCTACAAGTTGAAAAAAAATCAGGAGAGAAATGGTTGGAGAAAGGTGTAGAATTTTTTATTAGTAAGGGTAACTAAAAGGATAAAAGAGAAATAAAATAAAATACGGTACATAATTACGTATATAAGCCTAAAGAAAAAAAAATTGCTAATGTACACTAAAAACACTAAAGTTAATGGAGTAAACTCCCCTATCAATAGACACAGTAGACACAGATTGGCAGAATGGATAAAAAATATGACCCATCTATACGCTGTCCATAAGAGACTCACCTTAGATATAAGGATACAAATATATTGCAAGTAAAAGTTTCGAAAATGACTTTCCACACAAAGAGTAACCAAAATAGGGCTGGGTTAGCTATACTAATATTAGATAAATAGCCTTTAAGTGCAAAACTGTCATAAGAAACAAAGAAGAACACTATATTTAATGAAAGTTTCAATCTACCAAGAAGAAAGTACAATCATAAATCTTTATGCACCTAGCCAGGGTGCTGCAAAATACATGAGGCAAACACTGACAAAATTAAAGGGAGAAATAGACACTTCTACAATCACAGTGGGGGACTAAACACACAACTCTCAATGATAAGCAGGACATCTCAACAGAAGATCAATAAAGAAACATATATTATGAATAATATGTTAGAGGAACTAGACCTAATGGACATATACAGAACACTGTACCCCCAAACAGCAGGATATACAATATTTTCAAGTGCAAATGGAACATTCCCCAAGGTAGACCTTATGTTAGGTCATAGAACAAGTCTCAGTGAATTCTGAAAGCATGAAACTATACAAAGCAGTATCTCTGACCAAAATCGAATGAAGCAGGAAAATAAATAATGTGTACAGTACTAGAAAATTCACAAATATATGGAAGATAATCAACGCACTCTGAAACAATCAGTGGGTCAAGGAAGAAATTTCAAGAGAAATAAGTAATTGTCTTGAAGCGAATGAAAATGAGAACACAACATAAAAAAATATATGGAATTCAGTTAAAGCAGTGCAGAGAGGGAAATTTATAGCTCTAAATGCCTACATTAAAAAAGAAGAAAGAGCTAAAGTCAAAGACTTAACTGCACATCTGGAAGAACTGCAAAAGAGAATAACAAACTAATCTGAAAACAAACAGAAAGAAAGAAATAACAAAGATTATAGCAGAATTAAATAAAATTGAGAATAAAAATAGATGAAATTAACAAATCAAAAGCTGTTTTTTGAGAAGATTAATAAAATTGGCAAAACCTTGACTAGAATAACAAAGTGAAAAATAGAGAAGATGTTAATAATATCCAAAATGAGAGATGGGACATCAACACTGCCCTATAGAAATAAAGAGTATTATAAGAGGATACAATGAAAAAACTGTATGCCAACAAGTTGGACAACTAAGATGAAATGGAAAAAAATCTGGAAACACACAAGCAACCTCCATTGATTAAAGAAGAAATAAAAGACCTCAACAGACCAATCACAAGTAATGAAATTGAATCAGTAATCAGAAACAGTTGCAAACATGAAAATTCAGGAACCAGAAGGATTCACAGGTGAATTCTAATTAATCCTAATCCTGCTCAAACTCTTCCAAAAAATCAAAGAGAAGGGATCATTACCTAACTCATTCTATGATACCAGCATCACTGTAATATCAAAACCACATAAAGACACTAAAAGAGAAGAAAATTACAGAGCATTCTCTCTAATGAACATAGATACAAAATACCTCAACAAAATACTTGCAACTTGAATCCAACGACACACCAAATGAATTACACACCATGAAAAAATGAGTTTTATCCCAGATATGCAAGAATGGTTCAACTAAGAAAATCAATATTGATGCAGAAAATGTGTTTGAGAAAATTCAGCATCCTTTCTTGATAAAACATTTTGAAAAATAGGAATAGAAGGAAATTTCATCACATGATAAGAGGTATATATGAAAACCTACAGCTAAGATCATACTTAATGGTGAAATTCTAAATGTTTTCTCTCTAAGATCTGGAACAAGACAAGGATGCCCATTGTCAACATTCTTAATAAACATTGTGTTAAAAGTTCTCACTGGAGCACTTAGGCAAGAAAAGAAATAAAAGGCATCCAAATTGGAAAGGAAGAAGTAAAACTATCACTATTTGCAAATGACATTATCTTATATATAGAAAGTCCTGAAAAATTTGCAATGAGGCTGCTAAAGCTAATAAACATTCAGCAAAGTGTCCAGATGTAAGATCAACACAAAAATTGGTAGTGTTTCTTTATATAAAGAGCAATCTGAGGTGGAAATCAAGAAAAAAATTTCTACTTATAATAGCAAGTAAAAGGATCAAATATCTAGGAAGAAACTTAACTAAAAATGTAAAGGACTTGTACACAGAAAACTACACAACACTGCTAAATGAAATATTCCATGTTCATGGATTAGAAGACTAAATATCATTAAGATGTTGATTCTACCCAAATTGATTTCAATGCAATCCCAATAAAAATTCCAACTGTCTTTATTACAAAAATGGAAAAGTCAATTATCAAATTTATTTGGAAAAGTAATAGGCAGGCCCTGAATAGCCAAACACATCTTGAAAAAGAAAAATGAAGTTGGAGGACTCAAGCTATCTGACTTTAAAGTATACTGAAAAGCTACAGTGGTCAAAACTTCATATTATTGGCACAATAATAAATATGCTAACCAATGGAACATAATTAAGAGCTCAGAAAAGGAACCATGAATCTATGGCCAATTGATACTCAACAAGACTGACATGTCCAGGTAACTGGGATAGATAAGCTTCTTCAACAAATGGTGATGGGAGAACTGGATATCCAAAAGAATGAAATGCCCTATTTCATGTCCTATACAAAATTAATTCAATAAGGATCAAAGACTGAAATTTAAGTACAAGGACCATAATATTTGTAGGAGATAATGTAGTGAAGCAGCTACCTGGTTTTGTGGTAGGCAATGATTTCATAAACTTTGCACCACAGCATGACCAATGAAAGAAAAAAAATTGTTAAATAGACTTTCCTCAAAATGAAAAATGTTTTGCTTCAAAGGAGTTTGTTAAAAAGCAGTCTACTCAATGGGAGAAAATATTTGGAAGCCATGAATTCAGTAAGATCTAATATCCAGCATATATAAAGAAATCCTACCACTAAATTATAAAAAGATAAACAAACCATTTAAGAAATGTGCAAGAGATCTAAACAGACACCTTACAAAATAGGAAACATGATTGACTAAAAAGTACATGAAAAGATGCTTAGTATCACTTGCTATTAGGAAAATGCAAATAAAAACTATAATATGTATTATTTCATAGCTACTAGCCTGTCTACTATTAAAAATCAGAAAAGTGTTCTAAAGGATGTGGAGAAATAGGAACACTCATTCACTGCTGGTGGGAATGTAAATGGTGCAATCATTATGGAGGACAGTTTGGTGGTTCTTCAGGAAAATAAGTACAAAAGTGCTATACGCTCCAGCAATCCTCTAATAGGTACATAGCCAGAAGAATTGAAAGTATGGTTACAAATAGATATATGCACACCAATATTCATAGTGGCATTATTCAGAATTGCCAAAAGATGGGAGAAACCCAGGTGTCCCTTAACAGAAGAAAGGATAAACAAAATGTGCTCCCTACATATGATGGAATATGATTCAGCTTTAAGAAGGAATGAAGTATTGACACATGTGACAACATGGATGAACCTTGAGTACTTTATGTTAAATAAAATAAACCTAAAAAAAAGGACAAATATTGCATGATGTCACTAATATGAACTAAGGATAGTGAACAGATTCATCAAGGTAAAGTCTGGAAGATAAATTATCAAGAGATAGAAGGGGAGCAGAGATTGGTGAACTGTTGCTTAATCTGTGCAGGCTTTATAATTAGTTTATTTTAATGGTTTGGAAATGGATGGAGGTGATGGTAGAGCAGTATGAGTGTAATTATCGGTATTGAAGGGTGAGAGTGAACATGAAAGGGGAAGTTTTGGGTCATCGATTTCATACACGGTAGGCCATCTTTTTTTTTTTTATTGACTTTGTAATAATATTACATTAAAAATATATATATGAGGTCCCATTCAACCCCACCCCCCCACCCCACCTCTCCCCCCCGCAGCAACACTCGTTCCCATCATCATGACACATCCATTGCATTTGGTAAGTACATCTTTGGGCACCTCTGCACCTCATGGTCAATGGTCCACATCATGGCCCATACTCTCCCCCATTCCATCCAGTGGGCCCTGTGAGGATTTACAATGTCCGGTGATTGCCCCTGAAGCACCATCCAGGGCAGCTCCATGTCCCAAAGACGCCTCCACCTCTCATCTCTTCCTGCCTTTCCCCATAGCCATCAGCCACCATGTCCACTTTTCCCAATCCAATGCCACCTCTTCTATGTGGATATTGGATTGGTTGTATCCATTGCACCTCTATGTCAAGAGGAGGCTCAGATTCCACATGGATGCTGGATGCAATCCTCCCACTTTCAGTTGTAATCACTCTAGGCTCCATGGTGTGGTGGTTGTCCTTCTTTTGGCCTACTACCCTAACAAACAGAGCCTTTTCAGACCCCTCAAGCTATAGCCAGCATTGAAAATCTCTGGTTAGTGATCCAATTTTATATTCCTTCCACCATTATCCCATAATCTCAATGTCCATTTCTACACATATTCCCCTGAGTTCTGTCTATATAAGTTGGAAAACTCATACAGCTCTTTCAGAGTATAGCATTCTTCCTCATGGTTCACACTTTGTTTTCACCTTTAGAGTTTGTTGTGATTTTAGTCTAGACATAGGTTTGGAAAAGAAGAGGGGTGGTGGTGGTGAGAAAAGAGAAGAATTAGAAATCTCTTGCAAACTACTGACCTCAGGGCACTCCTTTGTCTTTCACCTGGTGACACAGGGTTAATCTTTTCAGGTAGGGTTGGATGGCAGACTCCTCAGGGCAGGATGGAGGTTGGGTGGGTGGTGGTTTCTTCAGGGCAGGAAGGAGGTGTAGATTCCTTGTGGCAGGCTGGAAATTGGGCAATGCAGGCTTGCAATTGAGTTGTACCAGCTTCAGGGCAGGAAGGAGGTCTGGACTCCTTGGGGAAGGCTGGAATTTGAGCTTTCCAGGCTTGAGGTTGGGTGGTATTTGACTCAGCAGGGAGGACATCTGAACTCCTTGGGGCATGTTGGAGGCTGAGGGACGCACTTTTGACATTGGGTGGTCTCCCCAATGTTTATCTGGCAAAGTCTCAGCAGAATTTAGGATTTCAATGTCCCCACTGATATCATCATCAACATGTATGTCTCCATCCTAATCCTCAGGGTTTCACTCTTTTCCAATCAATGCCATCACTATAACAGCAGATACCCTGCAAGGTTGAGATTTTAGTTTCTGCTGTAATTTTGCTTCTCGTACAATGAGACTGTGTCTTGTTTTCAGAGATCTTAAGTCTGTGGCTGTATGAAACAAGAATTTCTTTCAGAGCACACATTTAAACTTTCACATCAGTCATGTGGTATTTAATTTGCATATTTGAAGACTTCATTTCATTCCTTTCTTTTATAACTATACCCAGCATATTTAGGAACAGCCAGACAAAATCATTGTAACTTTAACTGCCAAAAACTTTGTTAAGGTGTTAAAAACACTTTCACCAACATCTTTGCCTCTTATAAGCATGGAAGCATTTGTATCCACTGGTGATATTTTGTTTTTCTCTATTGTCAGCTCACACCATGGATTGTCAGTGGTCTCCTGACTACTGGAAAGGGAGTCATCAGTGCCCTTGAATATAATTAAAGTAGAGAGCCAATTGCAAAATTCCCAGAACCAATTCAGAAATCCCATTTTTAAGATTCTGTTTTTCAAGAACTACTCCCAGGACCAAGCTGTATTAGCCAGGGTTCTCTAGGGAAACAGAACCAACGTTTGATATCTGTAAATAGCATTAGATTTTATCAAATTCTCTCTTGTGAACGTGAGGATGAACACGTCCAAATTCTGCAGGGCAGGCTGAAAACCAGGGGCTCTGATGAAGGTTCTTGATGAGATCCCAGGAGACACTGTCTGTCTGAAGTAGAGATCAGGATTCTCTCTCTGAATGTTGAAATCATTTCCCCTTTAAAGGCCTTCAACTGATTGATGAGATGTCACTCATTGCTGATGGCAATTTCCTTAGTTGATCGTAGATGTAACTAGCCATCTATGCAATCAACTGATGATTAAAGTCCATGAAATGCCCTTATGTCATAATGGCCCAGTGCTTGCTTGAACAAACAACTGTGCACAATTATGTCGCTGAGTTTACAGAGTAGCTTTACCACACGTAGGGAAACCTAGGTATATGGGTGGGGGAATTATATAGGAATTCCCTATTATTTTCAGTATAATTTTTCTATAATTATAGAACTTCTCTAAAAATAAACTTTATTTAAAAAGTAAGTAAGTTTGAGGTTATCAAGGGATGAGGAAAAGAGGGAAGGAGGATTTGTTGTTGGAGATATAGATTGTACAACTTGGAAGTTTTAAAATAAGATTAATTTAAAATTCAATTAAATTAATAAATGAAAGCAACCAATGTGAGCATTTGCTACTTCCCATGGCTTACAGGCATGTCACTGTAGCAGTTTGATATTGAAATTAATATAAAATAAATTTCATATTATTATGAATTATAAAAAAGTTATTTGATTATGTTTGTAAACTGATCTGTTCCTCTGGGCATGATAACCTGTTATTGTATTAGAATCAACTGAGATGTGCTTGATTAAATTATGTTAAGATTAGGGCTTTGATTCAAACATGTCATTAGGTCATGCAGAGCTGAGTCCCCACCCCTTTGTTGGCTGGTAAAACAGACTCTCTTTTGGAAGTTGACACACAAGAGAAGAACACAGAGGAATTGAGACAGCACATTAGACATGGCAGAGGCCCTGTAAAGAGAGATGAGCCTGATAATCCACAGCTGACCTTGTAAAGAGACCAGAGCAGCTGAGCATAGAAAGAAAGGAGCCCTAGCGAGAGAGATGAACCTTATGCCAGCCTGCAGCTGAGGTAAGAAGAAGCTGGGACCACAGAGCCTTAAGAGGAAGAAGGAAGGCTGAATCCTTGCAGACATTTCCCGCCATCTTGCTTCAACACATGGCAAATGACTTTGGGTAAGAAAATACTCTTATGGTACCTTGAGTTGGACTCTAGGGCCTGGTGACTGCAAGTTTCTACCCCAAATAAATATACCCTTTATAAAAGCTAACAGAGTTATGGTGTTATGCATCAGCACCCCTTTGGCTGACTAAAATAGTCAGAATTGAAAGCCCTAGTTGAATCAAATCACCCAGCTCAAACCTGTGTTCCTCAAATAGCTAGTTATCCTCTCCTCCCTTTAATGGCTTTATAGTATAATTCACATGCCATAAAACTCACCCATTTTAGTTTCTATTTGGAATGACAAAATGTTTTGGTAATGGATGCTGGTGTCGGTAGCATAACATTGTGAACATCACTAACAGCACTGTAAAACATATCTGAATGTGATTCAAAGTGGAAATGTTAGATTATTTCTATAGTAACAGAATAAAAATTTTTTAAAGATTCCATGGAACTACACTACACAGTGAACACTCAGTTAAACCATCATCTATGGTTAACAGTACTATTATAAAAAATGTGCTTTTATCAGTTGTAACAAATGTTCCACACCAATCCAATGCAAGGTTTTAATAATAGGGTGTATATGGGAATCCTGTATTTTATGCATGACTGTTCTGTAAACCCACAAATTCTTTAAAAGAAAAAAAAATACTTCTAAAAATATATATATATAAAAAATCCAGGACTGAAGCAAGATGAAATTATACCAGAAGTTAAGAAAGTGCTCTAAGAACAATGGAAAGACAGAGGAACCAGCTTGAAGGAGTTTTAACTGGATGAAATATGCAATTTTGAGAAACAAAGTAAATAATAGCAATAATGTATTATAGCTCATTGAGTTTTGTATATGGCTACATTTTATTTCCTTTCATAGCATATCAATTATACTTATTTTTGAAAATGTTTTACTAGTTTTCCTAGAGTTTCAGTTATACATTTTAAAATAATCTATGTTTCTAACCTATATGATATTTACTCTGCTCAATCATTTCTTTTAATACTTTTGAATGGTATGTCTGCTGGTGGAAGTTATGAACACCTTTAGTTTTTGTTTGTCAAAGAATATCTTTATCATTACTTCATTTTTGAAGAATGAACTTGCTGGATACAAAATTCTAGGTTCTTATTTTTTTCTTTAATCACTTTAAATATTATCTCCAGTTTCTTCTTTCTTGCAAGGTTTCTGATGAGAACTCTGCTTTAATTCTTGTCTGTTCTGTAGTTCCTGGATGTTTTGTCCTGTTTTTGTTGTTGTTGCTTTTCTTTTCTTTTCTTTTCTTTTCTTTTCTTTTCTTTTCTTTTCTTTTCTTTTCTTTTCTTTTCTTTTCTTTTCTTTTCTTTTCTTTTCTTTTCTTTTCTTTTCTTTTCTTTTCTTTTCTTTTCTTTTCTTTTCTTTTCTTTTCTTTTCTTTTCTTTTCTTTTCTTTTCTTTTCTTTTCTTTTCTTTTCTTTTCTTTTCTTTTCTTTCTTCTTTTCCCTTTGCTCTTTAGTTTGGGAAAAGTCTATTGACCTAATGTGAACTCACTGCTTCTTCCCTTAACCACATCCTGTCTCTTGATGAGCCTAATAAAGGCATTCTTAATTTATGTAAATATTCTTGGTTTCTAGCATTTTCTTTTGATTCTTTCTTAGAATTTTGTCGCTTGTAGTACCTATTTGTTCCTGTATGTTTTCTAGTTTTTCCATTAGAGCTTTTAACATGTTAGTGTTATTCTCTATTCACTTCTGATCATTCCAATATCTCATATCTATGTCTGGTTTGGATCTTGTTCTTTTTCTGAAGACCCTTTTTGTTTGTTTTGGTTTTGATTTATTTGTTTGTTTTGTCTTGGTGTGACTTGTACTTCCTTGAAGCCTGAAAATGTTATATCAGTTCTACAAAATGAAGTAAATGGATATTCAGTATGATTATGTATTTTAATCATCTAGGAATTGGACTGTATTTACTGTTCCTTGCAGTAAAAGGTGTCAGAGGCTTCAAATTCCTCTAGGTCCCTTATTTTTGTATCCCTTATTGACTTTGGGCTCACCTCAGAGGTAGCCTGCATCTTGCAACTCTTTCAGCTATGGCCCATTGTCAATATACTGGAGCCCTGTTGTGTGATGGTTAGGTGTGGCAGAGGGGAAGCACTCTATAATCTTAACTCTGCCTCTGTCTTGAGGCAACTACTTTCACAAGAGTTCTTCCATTGTTACAACTTTTTCCCCTTAGAAGAGATGGAAAGTCTAGGGAGGGATAGGATGGGAGGAATTTCCCTCCCTCAGGTTGAACAAGGCTCTAGTATTGCCTTTTACCCAGAAGAGCTGGCCTTTGTTGTTGACAATATTTGGGGAGTATTCCACAGATTCCTCTTTCCCATCCCTGGTAGAGGCTTGAAGGGATCTTTCTTGGCTCTTTACAGTGAGAACCTGGTGGAATTCCTGTGGATAAAACTAGAAAAGTGTGGGGGCACCCCTAGGACTGTGGCTTAAGAATTTTCCATTCTCATGCTAGTCTACACTTAATCTCCAACAATTTGCTAAAATTGTCATTTAAATATTCCAAAAATTTTATGGCTTTAGCAGCTTTTACTCCAAGTAATCAGAAGTCAACCATATCCTCTGGATTTTTCTCACTCCCAAGATTTGTTCAGTATTTCTTTCTTGCTTAAAGACAGGTGTCATAATTTCCAAGTTCTTTACATGTCAGAACTCTTTAAGGAATATTTTTATTGGGCCTTTGAGAAAAATATCTTCTAGAGACTCTTAGTATCATTATATCTTAGAAGTCCTAAGTCTAAAACAGAAGTAAAATATATTTTTATTTTGGGTAGGTAGGGGGAAATTTTTCACTAAGCTTCCCCTGTGAAATACATAAAATTTTTACATAAGTGAATGATCCTTTTAAGGTCTTACTGCATTTTCCATAAGTGCCTATATTTAGCTATAGTGCATTACTATGGAGGGATCTTACCTACTGAAATTTCTATATACTTACTTGGAATATAATTGTCAGCTCCCATTTATCTAGCCATATTTTAGTAATGCTTAACAACTCATGTTTATTTTAAATAATTTAAATCATTGTGTCTGGAGAAAAAAGTACAATTTGAAAGAAAAACAGAAAATAGCATCATATTATCACTTGGAATACATGCCTGGAAAATTAAAATTTATTTTCTTATTACTCATAAAGAACTCAAGATCAAAGAGAATTAAAGAAAAAGAATGGTGACTTTTGGTAGCACTGTACATGTCCCTCAATCCATTCATCATTTTCTTTTCTTCTCTCTCTCTTTTTTTTTTCTCTTGCTTTTCCTTCTTGGATGATTTTTCTCTCAGTTATTTTAGTGAGGTTTTTTCCCCACTTATGTCTTAAAATCTGAAAAGACCTCCTTATAAGCACTCTTCAACACTAGAGTGATATTGGTAACTTAAGCATTTGCCGAACTCTGGTTTCTGGAAAATAGAAGAATAAAAATAGGCAACACAGTAATTTCCAGCAGCTGACCAGCAGACTACTTTCTGTATTCACAGGGGATGAAGGCACTGATAAATTTCTACCTTTGCTTGACTGATTTTTCCAAAAATGTAGTGATTTATTCAGACTGAGATTACTGGAAAAAAAAATCTCTGAATCTGTTTTATCATTCAGTCATAGTGTTGATGCTTGAAGTTACTAAAGTTATCTTCTGGCATGTGCCAGTGAATGGAAAACCAAGGTATTTTTGGGCATCTCAAAGTTAATGCCACCTCATTATTTCACAGTGAAGAAAATTAATAAACCTGCTGACATGGAAAATATTTGGAAATCTATTTGGAAAGAAGGAGTTGGGATAGAATCATGGGAAGAGTGACCAAATATTCACTGGGTCATGCACAGCTATTAAGACTTTCACATAGGAGATGTGATTCAGAAAGAAAAGCTAGATAGTGTACGTTATAATTAGATGCTAAGATCATCAACTCAGGGAACCTGTTTTATACTATTTCCTATTCTCTCCAGCAAGATGCTAAGAATATAATAACTTCTTTTTCTTTCTTTCTTTATTTTTTTAATGTTACATTAAGAAAATATGAAGTCCCCATATACCCCCCACCCCCCCTCCTCCACCCATAACAACAACCTCCTCCATCATCTTGAGACATCCATTGCATTTGGAGAATACATCTCTGAGCACCACTGCACCTCATGGTTAATGGTCCACACCATAGCCCACACTCTCCCACACTCCACCCAGTGGGCGATGGGAGGACATATAGTGTCTAGTAACTGTCCCTGCAGCACTACCCAGGACAACTCCAATCCCCGAAAATGCCCCCACATCTCATCTCTTCCTCCCACTCCCTACCCCCAGCAGCCACCATGGCCACTTTCTCCACACCAATGCCACATTTTCTTTGATTACTAATCACAATAGTTCATGAATAGAATATCAGTAAGTCCACTCTAATCCATTCTCTATATAATAACTTCTTAACTCATTCATTCTGTAAACAGTATGTACTAATTTGGAAATCAGTTCTCATACATTCTGCCAACAGTATGTGCTAATTGGGAAATCAGTTCTAATTGGGTAAACAATTGTGGTTTCTTTGCAGTTTTTACAAACATAGAACTTGGCTTATTTTTTCAAAAAGGAGGTGAAGGAAAGGATTAAAGGAGTGACATGGGTATTTAAAAATATATCTGCAAACTGTTTGGACATTCCTCTCATTGAATAGTGAGGAACTATGGTCCCTGACCTTGAATCTGTTTGAACAAATAAAATACATTCCCCTATTGTATTTTAATGTTTATGAATGTTTATTCTTTATATTTGCTAACTTCTTTTTTTTTTTTTTTGATGGGGGGGGAAGTACCAGGACTGGGGATTGAACCCTGGACCTTGTATGTGGGAAGCTGGTGCTCAACCCCTGAGCTACACTTTCCTTTTAAGCTTTGTATATTACAAGTATTTCATCAGTCCATAAAGAATAGCCTAGTAGATACCTCACAATTTTTATGTATTAGCTTATTCTGGATGGATTTCTGAAAGGAATAATTGGGTAGGTAGGGTAATGATACAGCTGTGGAAGACAGGAGAAATTTACCTAGCAGTGGTGGGTGGATGTTCCAAGTCACGGGACCATCTATAGCACTGAGATCAGAAAGACATCAGTGAAATTGGATGGTGAGAGATGTCCAGCTCAACAGATATGAATAAAATCTAGTGTGGACCTTAAAAGGGCACACAGTCTGGTGAATCAAATAACTATATAATCAGGAAATGATACAATTAGATAAAAGATGAATACCACTTATGTAAAATAATAAATAAGAAAGTAATAAAAAATTAAGAAATGGCAACTGAAGAGGTAGTGGAGAACTTCAAAGGGGAGGTAAAATTTGAGCAGAATAGAGTTAAAGGATACATGGAAGTTTTCCAAGTGGGTAAAATTGGGGGTGGAGGGCATTTCAAATATGAGAAACATCCTGTCTAAAGACCAGAGGAATGAAAGTGCATAACAGAAAGATTTGCAAATTAACTGCTACAGCTGGGATAGGAGGGAAAAAAATAGCCAGAGACCTGGTTCTGAACATAAAGGATCTTCAATAACTTGGAGAGGGGTAGGTGTTATTTCCTGTAGAAATATGTATGTATTATGTATGTATGTGTGTATGTATGGATGGATGGATGTATATTGACCTTTCCTGGAGAATAATGGCTACATTTGAATTTTGAAAAGATAACTTGTAGCAGTTATAGTAAGGAGAAGAGATGGACTTTGGAAAGTTGGTGAAAAATGCTTTGGGTCTGAAATAAAAATGTAATAAAGGCAGGAGAAAGGAGGTGGCATTTGGAAGAGGCATTCAGAAAACCAAATAAATGAAGTGGAAAATGAAAAAGATGATCCACGGATGACTTGGAGGTTGCATACTGAGCAACTCAATGTTTTAACCAGAATAGATCCATTTATTGGAATAAAATATAGAATGAGGCAGAGATTTGGGACCTGGATAAACAACAAGTTAAATTTGGAAAATGTTCAGCTGGAGGTTCCTAAAAGATTTATTTCATGTTCATCAGATAATGTCAATCCCTCTTTCTAGTCCTTCTGGGCCTTACCAGATATCTGTTTTTGCATCTGAATTCTGGGCTAGTACTTCTGGCTTTGTTTTATTGTTGATGATGAGAAATGTAAGAAGAAGTGGAAGGGATTAAAAGTATTCTTCTGTGAGCCTGTACTTTCTATCAGGTGCCATGCACTGTGATATTCATATTATGTATTTTAATCCCTCACATGTAATATATTGTGATTTTTGCATATGATAAAAATGAAGCTTAGAGTGCTTAATTGGTAGAACCTAAATCTTTGAGAAGTTCGCCACTTTTTTAGATCAATAATCCTAGAAAATATATCTAAACAATTTCTATAACCAATCATGTTGTTGATATCTGATGGTAAACCATCTGGAAGAGCTCCAATCAATATTTTAAGGAATGGGAATTTGAGCACCCAGAGAAATCCTTATAGTTATATAAAATGTATCTTCTTACAAGTTCCTTTAATTTCCTCTCTATTTCTTTTTCTCAGCATTTAGGTGCTTCCCTTTTTATTGAGCTGTCAGGATGTTATCCACATCTGCTAAGGAAGCTGCATGATGAAATGTGGTGCATCCATGTTTGAAACCACTTAGAGATTTCTGGGTAGAGTAAATGTTACCACTTGAGGGCATCCTGTCATTATGTTCTGTAATAGTACCGAATTTCTAAATCTACCTCAAACCCTGGTTCTCTGACATAAAAGACTAAGGGGGTGGGGAGGAGGTGAGGAGTTGGTCTTTGCTGGAAATGCTGTGGCAGCAGTGAAAATGGTAATTTACCATGCTAAATTGTTGTTTCCTGGAGTACTAGGTCAGTGAAGGCTGTATTTCAGGAAATGCTAAGTCAACAGAAGAGGGTAAGTGACACAGATAGAAGGTGATGGAATCTTCCTGGCGGGGACCAAAATAGGCATTTCAGATATACTGAGTGCTCTACACATTAAATTGATTTTGCCAATCTAGGAAAACTCTGCACTGGAACATTCGTTTGAGCAGAGAAGGCAAAGAAAACAATATTGTAAGTCGCATTCTTTCCTGTAAATGTGGCAGCATTCTTAATTTGAATTTATCAGCTGTAGGGAAGAAGTTAGAAATGGATGGCATGTATAATTGGAAATTTTAATTCATAGTTTATCTCTAGCACTAGAATCTCTGCCCCGCCCCCCTTAGGTTTTTAGCAAAGGTGATCAATTGCCTTAAAATATGTAGAAATATGCCTGAAGATTTATGATTACTATTTGAATTCAACAAAGCTTTCTTCAATACAGTAGAATAGTAAGTAAAAATATTAACTGTCATCATGATTTCTCAATTACCTCTTGGTGTCCAACCATGCTTACAAATGAACATCTAGATTCTAGGGAAAACATTTTGATCTCTGGAGAGAAAGTTATGGCCAAAATTAGGGTGCATGCTATCTTAAAAAATAAACTCAATTAAACAAAAAGTTTTTACTGATCCACCGCAATCCACAGTTTTGTGGAGTATCAAAGTATCTGAGAAAACCAGTATAAATTTGTAGTCCCATCTGATCCCCAATCTTCTATCCTTTCATTATTATATAAATTGAGTGAATAGCAATGCTATGTTGTACCCCCGTCTGGTTTTACTTATTTTGGGGGGATGGGATATAAGATGTCATATTTATGAAAAAGAAGATAGACGGCAAGTCTTTTTTTTTTTTTTTATTTGAAGGAAGTTGAACTTTTTCTTGTAAATTGATTTATTACATTGTTAACAGTATAAAGGGAGTGGAATATGTTTATACTTAGGAAGCCCAAATTAAAATCTATCTTAAAGCAATGTACTTCTATATACAATATAAAATATAATTTTTATGTGTTTAAAGGCAATTATACATACAGAACATCTGGTTAGTCTTTGGCTATTTGGTTCAATTCTGTTCCTGACAGTTTTTAAATGAAGGGATCTTGAGTGTTACATTTTTTTTTCTCCTTAGCACCAGTAGCTGCTGTTAAGCTATTAGCAGCCACAGCAGGTCAGCAGAGGAATGAGCCATGTCAAGTAGTTACTGGTTTAGGGTCGGTGTTTGTTAACACACAGTTATGACTGCTGTAGTATGACAAGATAGCATCTTAAAATTATCTGCAGGTAAACTTTTCTTGCTAAAGTCAAACTGTCAATTCTCCTACCCAGAAACATTTGTCAGGATTTTTCTCAGAAGCTTGGTCATGGATTTATTTTCAAAGCCCAGTTACACTCCCATGTATATACACATAATAAATCTCCTGGGTCCATAAACAGAGACTATGACAGGTTGGCTAAAATACAAATTTCTAGCTTGGATTTCCTTGATGGCTTCAGGATAACAGAAAGCTCTGGTGGTAGAAGACAAGTAAAGAAGTCTATTAAAGAGTTGAAAGGCATTTATTGTAGGCATTTCACTGGAGGAGAAATGGAAAAGAAAGAAAAGAAATCTGATGAGGTCTTGTTTCTAGTAAATTTCACTCAAGTATGTATGTATGATGTATAGTAAACAACTATCCCAAATTGATTTCACTGAGGGAAAAATAGTTGTTGCCCAGTAGATTTTAAAAGTGACATCAGAAAAAAAAAAGCACAAAGGAGAAGATTACTAAGAAATTTCATATCACCTTATAAATGGAGGGTGAAAAGCAGCTGAGAAGAGTGCTAACTTCTTTTTCATCTGAGCAACAAGCTGCTCCTGTTCCATGAAATGGAATGAAATGAATGCCATGGCCTTTTTAAACAGCACAGGGGATCTATTTATTGTGAGAAGAGATTTGCCGAATAACCGTAAAATGCAGAGATAATTTTGGAAGTCTGCTAACAGCTTTGACGTAGAGACCCTCAGAATCCACCTATACATGACCTCTATTTCACCTCCTACAGATATCTCATTTATTGGAAATCACTTTTCTCATCATCTTCAGCCAACAAATTTGTCAGGTTTAGAAAAGGAGTTTAAAAAAGCAACATTGACAATGACCTGAACTAACTCCTGGTATGATAAAGATTAGGCACATGGAAAATTGTCATAGAGCCCATTAATTTCATTGGAAAGCAGAAGAGCAAATGTGTTTCAGATTTTTTTTTCCATCAGTACTTTTAAAGCAGCATATGTCTGCCATGATTCTCTGTAGTCATGAATTGACAGGAAGGTGGGAAATGATTTAGAAAGGGTAGAGTCCTTTTGAAGTTTCATAAAGGTATTGCTTACTCTGTTGACTAGAAGAATGTGTGGATTTCTTAAGAAATCTTGTGTAAAATGAACTTCTACTTTTATTTTGCATATCATTAATAAACCTGTGGGAATGTGATTTTCTAGATTCTTACTTTTACTCTGAGTTATAATAAATATCAAACTTTAAAACTGCAGCATTCATCTGTGTACCAATTATTTAAAGAGGATGTGACACTTTGATATTGGGGAGAGTGACGTCAACACCCCATAGGTTTGAGAGGGGTGGGTTTGTCCCCCATAGATTAGGAAAGGCCAGGTCACCAACTTGCACTGAGAGAGTTGGACCTGTACATCAGAGATCAGGGAAAATGTTGACTCCCCCTCACTGTACTGGGGGTGTTGAGACTCTACCCCAGAGATTAGGTAAAGTATAGCCATCACCCCAATGTTCTTGGAGGGTAAGGTCTGAAGCTCTGTCACCAGTCACCACCCAGGTGCTTGATGAAGGTGGAACCAAGAAAATAGCCATTGGACAAACCCGTGGAAAAGGTGGGTCCCCAAGAGGCCCAAGGGAGAAAGTACCATCATCTTAAGAATGACTCTGAGACCTTGAAATCTAATGAAGTATGTCCTGCAGTTTTACAGAATTGTAAGGGACCCGGTGACTCATGTTTCCCTCCCAATTTCAACTTAGGATAAGGCAAAAGTTTATCCTTGTCTTGTGTTTGGATATTGGAAGCACGTAAATTGCTTTATAAGTTATAGAGGTCTACAGACAGATGGGACTTTGCCCCAAGACAAATGGCATTTCTATAAACTGATTGTGATGTGATTATATACTTAGCATTGTTACTGATTTAAGGCTTTTTAAAAATATTGCATTGTCTTTTTGGAGTTCAGAAATTGGAGTGTGACAGTTTGAGATTATTTATGAATTCCAAAAAGAGAGATTATGTTTGTAAACTGGTCTGTTACTCTGGGTGTGATACCCCTCAATTGTATTAAATTCAAAGGTTTTATGTTTACTAAATTAAACCAAGATTAGGGCTTTGATTCAACTATGTCTGTAGGGTGTGATTTAGGGTTGAGTCCCTGCCCTCTTAATGGACTGATAGAAACAGATATTCAGCCAAGAATACACAAAGGAGATATGGAAGAGGAGAGAACTTGGCCATTTTAGTCCTATCATGCGAAAGAAAGGAGAAGGCTCAAATAGCCAAAGCCCTGGGAAGAGAGATGAGCCCTATGCCAGTCTACAACTGAGACCAGAAAAAGCTGGGCCCACAGGGTCTTAAAAGGAAGAAGGAAGGAGAGACCAGGCAGAGGTTGCCAGCCATCTTGTTTCAACACAAGGCAACAGACTTTGGTGAAGAAGTAACCTTGAGTTAGATTCTTTAGGGTCAATTAACTGTAAGCTTCTACCCCAAATAAATATCCTTTTGAAAAGCCAATAGATTTCTGGTACTTTGCATCACACCATTTTGGCGGACTAATACACAAAGGAAACTTATCTTGAACATGCATGAGATTCAGTAAAACCAACTCTCAGCTGCTGAATAGTAAATTATTTTCAGTTATTTTGGTATAAATTTTATAGATGTCTACAGAAGTAGATATTCCTATACTAAGTTCTGATTTAAATGGCAGATTTCCATTTCCATAATGGTTATTATGGTTAATTTTATGTCAATTTGGCTGAGCTACTGTGTCCAGTTATTTGACCAAACCCTAGCCTTGAAGTTATTGTGAAGGTATTCTCTAGATGTGATTAGCTTTTATAGTCAGTTGACTTTAAGTAAAGGAGATTATCCTAGAAAATATGGTGGCCTCATCCAATTACTTGAATGCTTTAAGAGCAAGAAACCTATGGTTCCCCCAAATAGAAAAAAATCTGTTTCAAGACTATCACATTAACTATTGACAGAGTGTCCAGTCTGTTGGTTTTCACTGCAAATTTTGGACTTGCCAGTTCCACAATTGCCATGAGCCAATTCCTTTTAAAAAACAAAACAAACAAAACTTTTTAATACCTTCCTTTTTCTTGCTGTTTTACCTCTTCTTTCCTCCCCTCCCTTCCCTTCCTACATCACTCTCATGTACATTCACCTTTCCTTCCTTCCTTCCTTCCTTCCTTCCTTCCTTCCTTCCTTCCTTCCTTCCTTCCTTCCTTCCTTCCTTCCTTCCTTCCTTCCTTCCTTCCTTCCTTCCTTCCTTCCTTCCTTCCTTCCTTCCTTCCTTCCTTCCTTTCCTCCCTCCCTCCCTCCCTCCCTCCCTCCCTTCCTTCCTCTCCTGTTGGTTCTCTTTCTTTGGAGAATCCTGACTGATACAATGGTCTTTTGATAATAAAATATATTTTTAAATCTTCAATGAACTAGCTTGATCGAAAAGAATATTCAGATCCCCACAGTGAAGCAACAGCAGAAACCCTGGGGTTAAGGTATTTCCAAAGCCAGCTTTCAAGCTAGGAATTCTAATAGGAGACTTCCGCATAAGAGTGGAAACCTCAAAGTGTTATCTGTGGGGTTTTCAACCTCTAGATGTGCTTATAGACATCATACCTCACCATGTGAGAAACCCCACCGTCCAATTCACATTATTTCACAAAACTTTCAAAAGTGGTAAACTCAGACTTTCTGATGTTTTTTATACCCAAGATAACAATGTTTCACTTTTAAGCTGTTTTAGACTTTAAATGGCTTTTTTGCATGTATTTCCTCATTTAACCCTAAAAATAACTCTATGATGTCAGAATATTTTATTACCATAGTTAAGAAATTAGGAAACCCATGATCAGTGAAATGAAGGCTGATGCAGAGCTTGGAACTAAATCCAGTTTTTCTGATTCCAAAGCCTGTCCAAAACTGTCCAAACACAATCTGTTAATGAGGTACATTTTACCTCCTAAAGCATCCAGCTTACATCTGTGGAATAGTTCATGCCCTAGAAATTTGGCTCACTGCCTGATAGATTGTTAAATGTCTTTTAAAGATACATTTTTTTCATAATTTTTTTCTGATGACTGCAACTTAGAAACTGAGTATAGGAAAAGTAGCAGAAAGCAATGATACCCAGATGTCAATTTGATACCCAAACTTTCTTCCCAGAAGAGAAGGTAACATCCTCTAGGATTGGGGTTCTTGAACATGGTGGATTCTATGCATACCTGTGTTGATGGCTCAATAACTTAATACCAGAGGACTTACACATGGTACAGTCCTAAAGCAATCTCTAACTAGCATATCATCACAATTCCTCATTCTTGACCAAATGAAATGCATTGGATCATCTTTTCTCTGGAAAGCGTTTTCAATTAACAATCCCAAAATCTGGCCTTACAATTTAACTTAATGGAGCAACCTAATGCTTTTATTCAGAAACTTGATCATGTGAAAAAAAGAGAACAGGGAATTCCTGAGCCGAAGAAATGTATGGAAAATAAAGTCTTACACCAAAAGAAATAATGGATATTAAGTCATCATCAGAAAGGAAAACCAGCTGTTATGGTGGTGATGATGTTAATAAAAAATAATCTGTATATCATATGTATTTGTACATAAGTGTGCATATATATTTATACTTGAGGAAATCTTATTAAAATGTATTGTCCTTTGACATTTGAGGCATCTCGGTAAAGAAAGAATGGAGAATAAATTATTACATGAACAACCTATCACACTTACTAATAATGAAACAGAAGAGTAGCTCCCACATTCCTAAGTTTTTGAGCAGACCGCTCAGTAATCCACAAGATGACATTTCATATACTGAATGCTGGCAATAGAGTAAGTGAAAGGATTTTGAATTCACATTAGGATGGGTGAGTTATTTCTTTACATAATGATATAGCATGCTCTTGTGACAATCATATTTATGTAAGGAGACAGGGTACATTTGGGTACATAAAATACACCTTTTCTCTACCTGCAGTTGAAAAACTTTGGGTAGCTCCTCCTTCAAGATTTGTGGTTTCCTTGTGGCTTCTCATAAAATGACAAAAACAACAATACATCCAAATTGCATAGTTATCATGCTTCATACACTCAAAAAACTCTTCCTAAACATCATCTCATTTGATTACCACAACAACTCTAATGTGCTAGAAAAGCAAGCATTGTCATCTCTACTTGTGGATGGATTTAATTCAGGCCTATGGTTATCCCTCCCTCTTCTGAATTCTTCTAGCACATCTAACCTATACTACATTTTGAATCTGGGCCTTTGTAAGGATAAGAATTTTCTGATGGGTAGTATATGTCAGACATTGTTTAAGTGCATTACGTTAAGTATTACTTAATTTAATCCTTGCCATAACTCTATTATTATCTAAATTTTACAGAGAGGAAACTGAAAAACAGAAAAATTAAGTGATTTTCTCAAAGTCATACATGTAAATAGGTGGTAGAGACTAAATATAAACCAAAGCAGTCTGGTTCCAGAATTTGTGGTCTAGTAGACTAGTCTTAGATTGCATACTTTTAATATAAATGCTATTGATCTTACTATTTTCAATTATAAGTAAAATACTTAATGTTTAATAATAGTTACAAGATTACTTTTAATTATATAATAGTATAATTGTGGAATTCTGTTTGAAAACCACAAATCTGTGAATGCTCATGGTCTGGAGTATTTTCAGTGCTCTTTGCCTCATAACTCAACTGCTTGCTACTGTAATAGAACTTAGAGAAGATGGGAAAATAGGTGTGAGGCTCCTACAATAATTGGGTCTCTTTCTCCACTTATGATATTACTATTATTCTATCAGAATGACAGAGTGCCTCTGACAGGAAAAGAGATACTGATCATAGTTATAATTATCCTAGTTGTTACAAATCATTATCACAGAGTATTTTTTCTTGTTGTTGATGTTGTTTTTGTTTTATTTGTTTGACAGATTCATTTTATTTTTCTATATTCTCTCTAGCTCATATTCCCAAGAGCATTTCAACTCTAAAATGTTTTCACAATGCAACTAAAATTGTTCTAATCTTTCCTGGAGAAACCACTGTGGCTCCATAATCCTAAACCTGGCTGTAAATGAGAAGGTTCATGTATTTTTTCATTGGAGAACTAGAAAGGTGGGAAAGTTCCCCAGTGTCATAATTAACATTTCTTTCCTGGGTCCCAAAGTTCACCAGTTTGCTCACACTTCCTACTTAAGCTCCTGAGATTAGCTTTCTAGCTTAGTGGTCCCTGAGTCTGGGAATTTTTTCCCTCTCTATTATTAACACTCCTTATATCCAAGATTTTGGAAATTATTTGGAAAGCATCTCACACAATTCTAGGTGTTGGTCAATATCAATGAACATGTATTCATTAAGTGCTTGATTTCCAATTCAGGGAATATTGCAGAGAGTTTGAGTTAAACTACCAGAGAGGCAGTTCAGGAGACCACATCTCAATGCTCTGGCTTTTTCCACCGTAAATATCTGCCAACAGCTATATCTACTGCCAGTGTTGAAATTATCAAAGGTTTTTCTAATGCAGAATATTTATATAAGGTTATAAGAAATATGGCACAGTAGTTAAAAGCACACTGTGGAGGTAAATAAATGTAAAGTACATAGAACAGTGCCTGGTACATTGTAAGCCATGCAAATGTTCCCTAGTGTTATTATTACCTACAAATATATGATTATCTACATCAGTAGAACTCAATGTATATTTGTCTAAAAATCATTTGAGGAGACTTTGAAAAATGTGAATTCATGAATTCCACCCCAGATCTACTGGTTCTATATCTTAGCAAATTGTAGCCCAGAAATTTCTATTTTTAACACATTCATGATTTTCATTTAGATGGCTCTGATGCAGTGAATTGAGGAAATAATTTGAGCAAAAGTGACAGACTTTTAAAAATGTATATAGTACTAATTCCTTAAAGAGCTATTATTCAGTCACATATGCTGTGCTAGAATGGTTCCTTCTATGAGTATTTAAAATATCTATTTTGTATATTTTGCTTTGTTTTCCAGTTGGAGAAGGCATGGCAATATTCGTGTTCATCTCAGAATAAGTTGACAATATCTAATGCTACCCCAAATTTTCCTCCAGCCCAACCTTTGGGAGTACTGAAGACATAAGAAAGGAAATGAAAGAGGGAAACAAATAATTTATAAATATTAACAATTAAAAAAAACCACTAAGAGATGATGTATTATGTTTTGAATTGTGTCCCCTCCAAATTATGTTGAAGTCCTAATATCTAATACCAGTGAATGTGGCCTTAATTGGATATATGGTCTTTGAAGATGATTAGTTAAGATGAAACCAAACTGGATAAGGATGGGTTCTAATCCAATATTACTGGTGTTCTTATAAGAGGCAAATTTGGACACAGACAGACATGGGAAGACACCATGGGATGATACAGGCGCAGAGATTGAAAAATCACAGCCAAGGACTGCCAGCAAACCACCAAAAGCTTGGAGAAGGCAAGGAAGAATTCTCCTCTATAGGTTTCAGAGGGAGCATGACACCTACTGACACCTTGATTAGGTCTTCTAACCTCCAGAATTGTGAGGGAATAAATTCCTTTTGTTTTAATCCATCTACTTTGTAATACTTTGTTACAGCAGTCCTAGCAAATTAAGACAACAGGCTACCCTTTGGAGAATCCTAATATACAGATGATATGTGACTTTTCCTTCAGCATCCCCAAGAGTAAATTGGACTAGTGATATTATAAGAAACTCTTAAGCAGGGGAAAATTGATGTCCCAATGGTAATACATAGAAGAGATGGAGTCTTAGGGCAATGGAAGGAGTAAATGCCAACAGGCAACCAAAGACCCTAATGTCATTCCAAAATCATCCTGAATCAGCACAATAGCACAAAGATGAAAAATAATAAATTTTAAAGACCACTAAGGAGAATATGCCATCCATTCAGAAACTGAGATCAGATAGTTCAGGAGGGTAAAGCAATGTTCTCTCAGTTCTGCTTGCATGAATTTCAAATTAGGCTACTGTTACATCCCATAGCATGGGTTGTGTTCACTCAGGATGAGAAATGGTGCTTCAATTTCCCATTCTGTAAAGTGTAAAATAAAATCAACAAAACATCTTCGGTTGTTGTGAAAATTTAAGGGGATAATATGTAGAAAACACATAGAAGATTTCCTTGCACATGATAAATTGTTATGTAATAATTCAGTGAACATTGTATGTATAATATTTCATGTTCACATTAAGTTATACAGTCAGTTCCCAAAGTGTGGTCCACTGAATTCCAGAGAACTTTTAGAGGGTTTAAAAGTGAAAATGATTTTTATAAGAATTCCAAAACCTTATTTGTCTTGTTCAACGGGTTGACATTCGCAATAATGGCACTCAAAAATTGGAAGATTCTTGGGACCTTAGCAAGAAACAAGGCAGTAACACCAAATTATGCTTGTAGAAATTGCATTATTCATTTATATTCCTTGCTGGGGGAAAATATCTGCCTCAATTAAGAGTGCACTTGGAAAAAAAAATATTGGGAATTGTGGGAAGCTGGCATCAGATTAGGCAGGCAAGTCTCAGCTCTTACAAAAAAAACAGAGAAAGAGCCTAAAGCTGTCCAAGGGACCTCTTTTGAGGGTTAGCAGACCAGGACAGTGCTATACAACTCCCAGGATCATGAGGAACAGAGGGAAAGAACCCGAAACAACAAACCATGAGTGATTAAACCTCCTGGCTGCCAGGAAGTTTCCCTTGTCCCATCCCCAAGATATTAAGTGGGGGTAAAACTCCTGGCTCATTGAAGCTGACTGAGAGGGGAATAGATGTCTTCTTCCCTGTCAGCTGTTACAAGGGAAAAGTGGGGGATAGTCAGGGAATTTTCTTCAGAGAATTCAGCCAGCAAGACTACTTTGAATCTTGGTGTTAGCAAGACCAAAACAAAGGAAACCATAGAGTGATACACCTCTGTGGAAAGAAATGCCAATGAGAGCCATCTCCTGACTGGTCTGGAAATTTCAAGGTCAAAAACTTCACTTGGGTCTCTCTGTTCTCTAACTTCTGGGAGAAAATTTACACCCATTAGTGAGTCCAGCATGATTTTGATAATTTAATATGGGCAATTATAAAGACTTAGGATAAGTTTAACTAAATATAAAAGAAGAGCTGTGAAAAAATAATAGAATAGGCAAAAGAGAGAAATTGGCCATCAGGGCAAATTCAGCAACATATTCAGGTCCTAGACATCAGCAAAAAATTACAAGCCATACTAGGAAAAAGGAAGAGATGGCCCAGCCAAAGGAATAAATGAAATATCCTGAAGAGATTCAGAATTTAAGATGATTAATCAACAATAATCACACAACTCTCTGAAATCAATTTAAATAATTGAAAGAAAATATGACTAAAGAGGTAAAGGATATTAAGAAGACATTGGGTGAGCAAAAAGAACAATTTGAATGTCTGCAAAGAAAAGTAACCGAGCTTATAGGAATGAAAGACATGATGGATGAGATTAAAAATACATAAGAGGCATATAAAAGCAGATTTGAATTGCTCTAAGAACAGAATTAGTGATTTCAAAGACAAAACATCTGAACTGAAAAATACAGGAGAACAGAAAGAGAATAGAATGGAAAAAATGGAACAGTGTCACGGGGAATTAAACGACAAGATGAAACACAAAAACATACGCATTATTGGTGTTTCAGAAGGAGAAGAGAATGGAAAAGGAATAGAAAGAATATTTGAGGAAATAATGACTGAAAACTTCCTTACCCTTATAAAAACACAAGAATATCAATATCTAAGAAGAACAACACACACCAAATAGAATAAATCTGAAAGACCTACTCCAAAACAATTACTATTCACAGTGACAAATATCAGAGATAAAGAGAAGATTCTGAAAGCAGCAAGAGTAAAACAAAGCATCACACACAAGAGAACCTTGATAAGATTAAGTGCCAACCTCTCATCAGAAACCATGGAGGCAAGAAGAAAGTGGTATGATATACTTAAGGTACTGAAAGATAAAAACTGCCAGCCAACAATTCTGTATCTGGCAAAGCTGTCCTTCAAAAATGAAGGGGAGTTCAAAGACTTCACAGCAAAGAAAAACTGATAGAATATGTTACCAAAAGATGAGAATTACAAGAGTTATTAAAGGATGTGCTGCAGCCTGAAAGGAAAAAAAATAAATAAATAACCAAGGACAAAAGACTTGGAGAAGAGTGTAGAAATGAACATTACTAGAAAGGGGAAATTAAAGAGTAAAAACATAGAAAATAGTACAATATTACAACAGAAAGCCAAAGGTCAAAATGGATGAAATAAGTTACACTTTACAGTAATAACATTGAATGTTAATGGCTTGAACTTCCCAATCAAAAGACATAGACCAATAGAAAGGATAAAAAAATATGAACCATCTCTATGCCATCTACAAAAGAATCACATCAGAAGTAAGGACAAAACCAGGTAAAAAGTGAAAGGTTGGAAAAAGATATTTCATACAATTAGTAACAAAAAAAGAACTTAAGTAGTGATACTAATATCAGACAAAATAGATTTTAAGTGCAAATCTGTTAGAAGGGATGAAGAAGGTCATTATATATTAATAAAAGGGACAATTCAGCAAGAAGATATAATTATACTAATTATTTATGCACCTAATCTCAGTATTCCAAGATACATGAGGAACACACTGGCAAAGCTGAAGGAAAAATAGATGTCTCTACAATAATAGTTGGAGATTTCGGTACCAACACTCACAGTATTGGATAGAACATCTGGACAGAGGACACATAAACAGAGAGTTTGAATAATATGATAAATGAACTAGACCTAACAGACATCTACAGACCATTGCAACCCCAACAGCAGGATATGCATTCTTTTCAAGTGCTTATGGATCCTTCTCCTTGATAGATCATACGTTGGGTCAAAAGACAAGCCCCAATACACTTAAAAACATTGAAATCATACAAAACATTTTCTCTGATCATAATGGAATGAAGCTAGAAATTGGTAATGGATGGAAAAAGAGAAATTCATAAATATATGGAGATTAAAGTACTGCTCTGAAATAGTCAGTGGGTCAGGGAAGAAATTGCAGGAGAATTCAGCAAATATCTTGAGATGAATGAAAATGAGAACACAACATATCAAAACCTATGAAACACTGCAAAGGCAGTGCTGAGAGGGAAATTTATAGTCCTCAATGCTTACATAAAAAAGAAGAAAGAGCTATAGTTGAAGACCTAACTGCACACTTGGAGTTACGCAAAGGACAAAAAATTAATCCCAAACCAAGTCAAAGGAAAGAAATAGAAAATATCAGAGCAAAAATAAATGAGATGATCAACAAAATTGGCAAACCCTTAGTTATACTGACTGTATTAGTCAGCCAAAGGGGTGCTGGTGCAAAATGCCAGAAATTGGCTGGTTTTTATAAAGGGTATTTATTTGGGGTAGAATCTTACAGTTATCAAGTCATAAAGCATAAGTTACTTTCCTCACCAAAGTCTGTTGCCATATATTGGAGCAAGATGGCTGCTGACATCTGCCAGGGTTCAGACTTCCTGGGTTCCTCTCTTCCTGGGTTTGATTTCTCTCCTGGCTCAGCTCCTCTGTTTTCTCCATAAGGCCAGCTATAAACTATCTGGTGCCAGCTCTGTCTCTCTCCCTGAGGCTTGTGCCATGTTTGGAGCCATCTCTATTTCTCTGTGTTCTTCTCCTCTGTATTCATTTCCTGGAGTCCAGCTCAAAACTCCAGCATCAAAATTCTAACTCTGTCCTTTGTTTTATCTGTGAGTGCCTACCCATCAAGGGGTGGGGACTCAATACCCTACTGACATTCCCCAATCAAAGTCCTACTCATAATTTAATCATGTTCAGGTATAGACCAGTTTACAAATATAATTCAATATCTATTTTTGGAATATTTGAACCATATCAAACTGCTACACTGACAAAGAAAAAATAGAGAAGATGCAAATAAGTAGAATCAGAAATGAGAAGGGGGACATTACCACTGACCCTGCAGAAATAAGGGATATCATATGCCAAAAACCTAGAAAATGTAGATGAAATGGACAAATTCCTATGAGCACACAAACCACCTACACTGACCTGAGAAGAAACAGCAGAACTCAACAAACCAATCACAAGTGAAGAAATTGAAACAGTCATCAAAAACCTCCCAAAGATGAAAAAGCTGAGACCAGATGGCTTTACAGGTGAATTCTACCAATCATTCAAAGATGAATTAATATTGATCTTACTCAACCTCTTTCAAAATATTGGAAAGACTTCTATCAGACTTTTCTATGAAGCCAACATCACCCAAATACCAAAACTAGATAAAGTCACTGCAAAAAAAAGAAAGAAAATTACAGAACAATATCTCAAAAATCCTCAACAAAACACTTGCAAGCTGAATCCAAAAGCACACTAAAAAAATTACACACTATGATCAAGTAGGTTTTACCCCAGAAGTGCAAGAGCAATTCAACACAAGAAAGTCAGTTAGTGTAATAAACTACTTTGATAAATTGAAGAAAAAAAATCACATGATCTCTATATTGATGCAGAAAATGCATATAACAAAATGCAGCACACTTCCTTGATAAAAACATTCCAAAAAGTAGGAATAGAAGGAAGCTTTCTCAGTATGGTAAAGTGCATATATGAAAAAACTACAGCTAGCATTGTACTCAATTATTATTTAATACTGTGCTAGAAGTTTAGCTAGAACAAAGAGGCTAGACAAAGAAATAAAAGGCACCCAAATAGGAAAGCACAAACTAAAACTTTCACTATTCGCTGATGGCATGTTCTTATATCTAGGAAGTCCTGAAAAATCCACAACAAAGTTACCAGAATTAATAGGCAAGTTCAGCAAAGTGACAGGATACAAGATTAACATGCAAAAATCAATAGTGTTTCTATAAACTACTGATGTGCAATCTGAGGAGGAAATCAGAAAAAATTTCCATTTATAATAATGACTAAAACAACGAAATATTTAGGAATAAACTTAATAAGGGACATAAAGAACCAGTATTCAGAACACTACAAAACATTGCTAAAAGAAACTGAAGAAGACTTAAATAAAAGGAAGGACATTCCATGTTCATGGGTTGGAAGACTAAATATTGTTAAGATGTCAATTCTACCCAACTGATTTACAGATTCAAAGCAATCCTAATAAAAATCCCAATAACTTTTTATACAGAAATCAAAAAGGCAGTAATCGAATTTATTTGGAGGGCAAGGGGTACTGAGTAGCCAAAAATGTCTTTAAAAGGAATGAAGCCAGAAGACCCTTAGTTCCTGACTTTAAAGCATATTACTTAGCTACAGTGAAAAAACAGCATGGCATTGGCATAATGACAGACAGTTTGACCAAGGGACCCAATAGAGTAGTCAGAAGTAGATCCTCAAATCTACAGTCCAGTGATTTTTGACAAGGCTGTTAACCCAACCAGCCATGCCAGAACAGTCCATTCAACAAATAGCCCTGGGAGAACTGAATAGCCATATCCAAAAGAAAGAAAGAAGTCCCCTATCTCACACCTTATACAAAAATCAACATAAAATGGATCAAGGACCTAAGTATAAAAACAATGACCATGAAACTCCTAGAAGAAAATGTAGGAAAACATCTTCAAGATCCTGTGGTAGGTGGTAGTTTCTTAAACTTTATACCCAAAGCAAGAACAACAAAAGAAACAAACTGATAAATGGGACCGCCTCAAAATTCAACAGTTTTGCACTTCAAAGGACTTTGTCAAAAGAGTGAAAAAGCAGCTGAGCCAATGGGAGAAAATATTTGCCAATCACATGTCTGATAAGAGCTTTTTTTTAAACATTTATTTATTTATTTATTTCTCTTCCTTCCCCCACCCCCACCCCCATTGTCTGTTTTCTATGTCTATTTTGCTGTGTCTTCTTTGTCTGCTTCTGTTGTTGCCAGCGGCATGGGAATCTGTTTCTTTTTTTGTGTCATCTTGTTGCATCAGTTCTCCATGTGTGCGGCACCATTCCTGGGCAGGCTGCACTTTCTTTTGTGCCAGGTGGCTCTCCTTACGGGGCGCACTCCTTGCACGTGGGACTCCCCGACATGGGGGACACCCCTGGGTGGCATGGCACTCCTTGTGTGCATCAGCATTGCACATGGGCCAGCTCCACAAGGGTCAAGGAGGCCCAGGGTTTGAACCGTGGACCTCCCATGTGGTAGACGGATGCCCTAACCACTGGGCCAAGTCCACCGCCATGATAAGAGTTTAATATCCATGATATATAAGGAGATCATACAACTCAACAATAAAAAGACAAATTCTCCAATTAAAAGAATGGGTAAAAGACGTGAAAAGACAACTGCTCAAAGAAGAAATACAAATGGTGAAGAAACATGTGAAAAAATGTTCCACATCACTAGAGATTAGGAAAATGCAAATCAAAACTATGAGATATCATTTTGTACCTTTTAGACTGGCTGCTGTTAAAAAGTCAGAAGACCATAAATATTGGAGAGAATTTGGAGAGATAGGAATGCTTATTCACTGTTGGTGGGAATGTAGAACGGTACAGCCACTGTGAAGGACTGGTTGGCAGTTCCTAAGGAAGCAATACAATTTCTAGGTATATATTCAGAAGAACTGAGAGCAGTGACAGAAATAGACATCTGCCCACCAATGTTCATAGCAGTATTATTAATGATAACCAAAAGTTGGAAACAACTCAGGTGTCCATCAACTGATGAGTAGATAAACAAATTGTGTTTAACCACATGATGGATTATTATGCAGCGGTAAGAAGAAATGAAGTAGTGAAACATATGGAAACATGGATGAACCTGGAGGACATTATGTTGAATGAAGCAAGGCAGCCAAAGGGGCTTTCTGATACCAGGCCATAAAGCATAGGTTACTTCCCTCACCAAAGTCTATTTTCTCATGTTGGAGCAAGAAGACTGCTGACATCTGCCAGCGTTCAGGCTTCCTGGGTTCCTCCCTTCCAGGGTCTTGCTTCTCTCTGGGTTCAGAGTTCCTCTCTTCCTGGGGCTTGCTTCTCTTCCCTCTGGGTGCTTACTTCCTGAGGCTCCAGCTTATGGCATCAAACTCCAACATCAAAAACCCTTCAACTCTGTCCTTTGCCATGCCTTTTATTCTCGAGACCCCACCCACCAAAGTGTGGGGGCTCAACACCCTACTGGCATAAGAGGTTTACATAATTAGTTAATCAAGTTAACCTATGAATCTGATATAATCTAATATGCCCAGGGGATAAGATCAGTTTATAAACATAATCCAATATTTCTTTTTGGAATTCATCAATAATATCAAACTGCTACATGCCTATAGTATCTAGATGTCTCTAGAGCCCTCAGGAGCACCCCAGCTTGAGGCGCTCTTTACTGTGGCAGTCATGAGATCCTTCTGAGATGTGCATAAGCGTAACCTCTGTAATGACTTCTCAACTCACTTTGAAATCTCTTAGCCATAAAAACTCATTTGTATTAAATATTTCCCTCTTTTGGTCTAGGTCTTTTTCCAAAAGGACATTGATTTTAACATAAATAAGCATAAAGAGTTAATTGATATCATTTCAGATTCCATACAGCAAACATTTTTCACGTTTTTGTGTAGCATCAAAGAAAAATATCTACAGTCGTCTGCAATGCCTATTAAAATACTTCTCTTTTTTCCATTAACATCAGTTTTAGACCAGATTTTCTTCTCATACTCAATGAAAACAACATACTGCAACAGATTGAAGGCAGAAAGCGTCTCCTATTAAGGCAGACATTGAAAATGATTTGGAAAAACCTAAAACAACGTCACTTCTTAAAATCATTTTTTCTTATTTTAGAAATTAGAGTATTTTCATTAAAATGTTATTTATGTTAACATGTATTAGCTCTTTAAAATAAACAAATTTATTTAAAACAACTTTTCAATTTTAATTTCAAAAGTGGAAAAAATATGTATCTCCATATAATCAAAAACCCTTCAGATCCTTAATAATTTTAAGGGTATAAAGACATTCTGAGACAAACATGTTTGAAAGTCATGATTCACATCAAATTCTTAATTCGTCTAGATCCTTTTTATATAATCCTTATTACACTGTATTTTCATTGGTTATTTTAGGTAGAAGTACATAATTTGTTTTCCATTATTAGTGGATGGAACTTAAAATAAGTGTTGGATGTAAAGCAAGTGCCTGGGAGTCAGAAGACAGAGTCTAACTCCTAGTTTTGCCTCAGACTGAGGTTGTCAGGTTTAGCAAATACAAATACAGTATACCAGTTAAATTTGAATTTCAGATAAACAATGAATAACTTTTTAGTAAGTATATCCCATGCACTATTTGGGACATATATATACTAAAAAAAAAAAATCATCATATATCTAAAATTCAGATTTAACTGGCTATCCTCTATTTCACCTGAGAAACCTACCTCACACTATTCTGACCTTAATACAACTATTTCAGGTCTATAGGTTTGCTTTCCTTGTATACAAAATGATGGATATGAACTTCACTAGATGATGTAATCATTCTGTGAATCTATACATCAATGTGTTTAACCTTGGGCTAGGTACTGAATGGGGAAAATGAACATCTTCAGTTATGAAAGCCTTCGAGGAGAAATATTTGCTTAAAACAATTGGCCAGAACAAAAGGAATTTGAGGAAATTTCTCCAGGGCAAAACTGAATCATTTTCATGAGACGAGTCCTTCATTGCCATGGCTGTGTCAGCCAAGTGAGCTGGAGAATAAGGGAGATGCCATCTGGATGGTAGTTATTCTTTCTTATGAGTGCCAGGATCTGGTACAATAATAAAGTTGGATTGGGTAACCAAATTTCCCAATTTCCCCTAGAAGTCCTAGTTTAAAGCAGTTGTTCTAATGTTCTTTCCAGTTTAGTATCTGATCCTTTAACAGGGACTGAACGTGCCAGAAAGCCATAGACCATCATGAAACAAGAGAGACTATGAAAGGGAAGAAAGCCCATCTTGCTGAGGTCTAGCAGACAGGAAACATAGCAAGAAATGTCCTCCAAAGCTTCCTGGGTCAATCCCCACATCTAGGATCAATGCATGAAGAAAAAGTATATTTGAACACTTCCTACCAATTCATATCTTAATAAAAGTTAAAAACATCTCCTTTATAAGGAGACAAGGATTACTCTGGAGAAACAATGACAGCAGAGTTTGTCAAGGGAGTAGCACTAATTAGATAATAGAGTCTATACGTCAGAAACATCTGACTCCTTTTAGCTAGACTGAGAGGAACTTGTAAACCAGCTTTGAATCTTCAAAATGGGTATGCCCAAGATACTTTCATGGTGTCACAATCAATTTGGATTATTCTATTATTCTTTGAGTTCTACTGCTTTCCTGTAGTTGAAGATCCTGGCAGGTTTCTGACAATATTTTCCACAAAATATTGATGCAAGTTGTATTAGTTATCCAAAGGGATACTAATGCAAAGTACCAGAAATCTGTTGGCTTTTATAAAGGGTATTTATTTGGGGTAGAAGCTTACATTTACCAGGCCATAAAGCATAAGTTACTTCCTTCACCAAAGTCTATTGCCACTAATTGGAGCAAGATGGTTGCCAACATCTGCAAGGGTTCAGGCTTCCTTCTCTCTCTTAAGGTTCTATGGTCCCAGATTCTTTCAGTTATCAGTTATAGGCTGGCATAAGTCTCATCTCTCTCCCAGGGCTCATTTATCTCCAGGCTCAGATGCTCTGCTCTGAGTCAACTGTAGACTATCAGGCTGTCTCTCTTCCCTGGGTCTCTGCCATGTCTATGGAGCCATCTCTATTCCTCTGTGTTCTTCTCCTATGTGTTTACTTCCCAGGGTTTCAGCACCAAAACTCCAACTCTCTCTTCCGTTGTGTGGTTTTCTCTGTGAGAAAACTGATGTGGTCCAATCAAAACCCTAGTCATAATTTAATCAAGTAAAAGTGAAACCTCTGAATTCAAAACAATTCAAGGGTATCACTAGCCCAGAGGAACAGACCAGTTTACAAATATAGTCACTATTTCTTTTTGGAATTCATCAATAATATCAAACTGCCACATGAGTATTTCTTTTACTGTACCCTTCATCCTTCCTATCTATAACATCTCATCACTCTGCTCCCTTCTTGGTATTTATAGGTGCACCTCTGGCACTGGCCTCAAGCCCAGGTTCTGATTTTTCCTTTAGGAGACCAGGTTTGACTTAGACTAGTGGTGCTGTAATAGTTGAGAGAAGAAAGACAATTCTGCTGACTGGATAGTCACGGCAAACCTCAAAGTTGTTTCTTTATCATGAGAATGATGACTCTGCGTTCATCTGTGTAAGCTCATGGCCTTCTATTTTAGGTGCATGTGATGGTCAACTGCATGTGCAAAAATGGCTAGATTATGGTGTACAGCTGTTTATTCAAGTAAGCACTGACAGGATTGTTTCTGTGAGGGTCTTTTGTGGATGGATTTGCATTTATAATCAATTGATTGCATCTAAATAGTGCATGGGAATGAAGCAGACTTAAACAAAAGCAGAACCACACTTTTTAATGTCCTAAAATTCGTTCAAGCTGTTCACATATGAATGACCATCAAAAACAGGATGAATTTTTAACAAATAATTACTGAGTTGTCACTTTCTCCCAGGCACTTTCTAGCACTGGGAAAGCTTCAATGCACACTGAAAAAGGAATAAAGAGTATATTTTAGAGGAGGAAGACAGATCATAAATACATAAATATATAACTGAGATAGACTGATATTTATTGAGCACATATACGACCTGGAGACTGTTTTAGGCACTTGTGATGTAGTAAAAAAGATACGTGATAATTCTATGAAAAATTAAATGTCCTGATAAGGCAAAGAGTGATGATGGGATTGAAGTAGGTTAATATAATACATTTAGAATTCATGGTCAGGGAATAATATTAAATTGAGATCTGAATGATCATACAGAGACAACCATGCAATGATTTTGGGGAACAAAAGCCAGAGGAAACTGCCAAATGTGCCAAGGAATGAGACAGAAAAACGTTAGTATGTCTGAAACATAAAGAAAGGCAACATAGTAGGAGATACGGTTGTAAGGAAAGGCAAGGGCAAGATCTCATAGATCATAGTCAGAAATTTGGATTTTATCTAATTGCACTGGACAGCTGTGAATTAAATTCTTCATAAGGATGTTGGGTATAAATGTCTAGCCACAACCAAGGGAGCTAGTGTCATGGTAAGTGGTTATTTTACAAAGGGTTGCCCTAGCTACTTTGGATTTGAGTCAGAAACCTTGGTCTGCATTCTGGGACAATCAAAGAATTAATCAATGTGCCTCTAAAGGCAGGGGATCTTCCCTGGTATCACAGCTGACTCTTACTGTCTGATTATAATGCCAGTGAAACTAAACAAAGTTAAATGTTTTGATGCCCCACTGGTAAATGAGAGAACTATCAATTTTCTAATCCTTGTAACTGACAATCACAGTAAGATTGTTTTTATTTTGTATTGTTTCTATTTGATTTGGGTAAAACTTTTTACTTCCCCACACCCATGTAAATAGACTTGCCTAAAACTGTTTCGGTAAGTGTGTCTTCTATTTGGTCTTTGAAATATCATTAATTGGTAATGTCAAATTTAAGAAAGCATGTAATCAAATTATAAACATTTAAATGTAAAAACAAACCAAAAAATTTCATACACCAGTCTCCAAATATGTTCCACAACATATGTTCACCCTCTGCTTAAACAGTTTCAATAACTCAAATACTATTTCAGACAGTTCAATCTATTTTGATCATCTTCCATTGCTAGAAAAAATTTTATTTAAAGAACAAAATCTTCCTTGGGATTTCCACAATGCTGGTCCTGACTTTTCCCCCTGGAAAGATTTCATATTCCATAGTCAGTCACGCAATACTGCTATCATGTCCCAACCTAACTCCTCCCTAAATTAAGCACGTAAAATTATCTCATGGTTTTCTCCATTCAAGATAGTTTAAAAACCTTTATGAATGTGTTTCCTTCCTGAGGGACACAATGTAATTGATCAAGATTCTCTTTAAAGTGAAGCAGATTTGGCTCAACTGCTTGAGCATCCACCTACCACATGGGAGGTCCAGGGTTCAAACCCAGGGCCTTCTGACCTGTGTGGTGACCTGGCCCACATGCAGTGCTGATGTGCACAAGGAATGCACCCCTCAAGGAGAGCAGTCCCCCATGAAAAAAGTGAAGCCTGCCTAGGAGTGGCACAGCACGCACGGAGAGCTGATGCAGCAAGATGATGCAACAAAAAGAGACACAGATTCCCAGTGCCTCTGACAACAATGTGAGTGGACATAGAAGACACACAGCGAATGGACATAGAGAGGAGACAATGGTGGGGGGGAGGGGGAGAGAAAAAAATCTAAAAAAAAAAAATATCCTCTTCAAAGTATTACGTCCAGTAAAACAAAAACATTTGTGATGTGCTCCAAACAGCACCAAATAGATATTACTGCCATTCTTAAACCTGCTAAAGTTCTACTGCTCTAGAACTTTGTATTGGAGGATTTCTTACATTGAAAACTAGTTTTGAGTTTTATAGGCTGCTACCTTCTTGTTCTATGGATCATATCTTTCTATCTATAACAATAATAGATAATAATAGATATTTATTGAGCTATTTCTATGAACCAGGCACTATGTTCAAGTTTTCCTGTGTTAACTCATTTAATGCTTATCCCTATGAGGTAGATACTATTTTCAATTTTTATTTTTTATTTAGTAATAAATGGTTGGGTAAAAGAATAAATGAATGAATGGTCTTACCATTTTCCTACCTTGTCCTTCAATGGAGCCTGAAGTTGATTCCTATTCTTGTAGAATCATTTATTCAGAATGCCATGAACTGACTTAATTAATGGAGGATAATAGTTTCCAAAAAGGGAGCCCTTAGACATAGGAACTTAAAAGAAGTATCAAGAAATAAAGCTATATAGAATGAAGCAATAGATATATAGCTGATTTCTAAATGCAGGGGCTTGGTCACCTTAAAAATCACTCCATTTAGGTGATGTCTTATTTCCTGCACTATCAAAGCAGCTGTACCTGCCCAAATCCACTGGGCACACAGGCAATCTCTCAGAAACTTGGACGAAGTAATTATAGGGAGCTGTTCATTCTTGTTCCCTCACTCTGATGTGCCAGACAGCCGTTCAGTCAATCTGGATAGTTTCTGGGAATTATCCCTGTCCCTTGTAATTCCTGTTGGAAACAGCCTACATATTCCCTTTTCTTAGCACACAGAAGGTTCTCCTTCATTTGCCATCATGATTTAAGGACAATACATTCTAACTCCCAAATTTAATTTCAGACACATGTGCCTTGGATCAAATATCCTGCTGGCCCCTATCCAACCACACCACCACCCCTCCCCATGGCTTTTTTTTTTTTAACCGTGGATTTCCTAACTTAATTAGCTCAATCTCAAATAAAGGAAAGTCCGAATCGTATAAAATATCATACCATAAGCCATTATGGAATGGACTTCAGATTTAAAACTTTTGTAGAACATAAGCTGAAGTAAAATAATGATATGATATTACTCCTAAAACATTTTTCCTATTCAGTGTTTTACTAGGTACGAATATGTTTTAAATGTATTTTCCTCTACTTGCCATCCTTGTCAGTTCTCCAGTAAACAGGTCTGTGTAGCATGATCTGGGCTGGAATTGTTGAAGAGTGATTCAATAACTGCCTTCATTATTCCAAGTGCGATCACATGGAGGATGGTGACCAGCTGTTCTCCCTCTCTGATGAGGCAAGAATAAGAGGAGAAGGGCATAAATTGCAGCTGGAAGGAACTCAAATGATGTAAGGAGGAGCTCTGGGGGTAGCAAGCATGGCTAAGCAGAGGAGAAGTTAGCAGAGCAGTTAATTCCTTCCCTGACAATGTGTCTGGAATGGTTTGGTGAGTTTTATGTAAGGCAAGGAGTTCACCTAGATGACTTTGACAGAACTTTCTGGTTCCAAGTCTGCTTCATTCCTCATTACTATTTCAATTGGTAGCCCTAATGGTCTACTTTATGATGCAAATGATTTGCAAATGTTAAATTGATGAAGGCATTTTCAAAAAGTAGACAGACAGTTAAAGGAGGATATAGGGTAGAGACTGCAAAGATAGAGCTTCTGAGTCAAGCAGAGAGGAAAGGTCCAAGCTTAACTACTTGTTTGTTTTCTGGCATCAACCAAAATATTTAATGTTCTGGGACTTAACTCATGGTGTTGTGAGAAGTAGGAAAAAGTGATGTATATAAAGCACAAAATACAAATAAATAACACCCATATCCTATTCAGTAAATCTTGATGAGTTCTGTAATTGTTTCTCACTTTAGAACATACAAAGGATTTGTTTATATCTCATTCCTTGATTTTTTCCATAACCCTTAACACTGAGGGTTGGTAACTGATAATACTAAAAGCCAGGGCCCAAAGACGTTGAGGGGCTTGTCCTAAGAGACATGGCTAATAAGAATGATTTAAAAACTCAAATGTAAACTATGCCTTGCTTCCCTGGTTCTAGGATCAATTGTTTATTTTGTTCATTTTTCACCACACTTTATCTAATACACTTTGTACATTTACTATGGTGAAAGAAATAAATATACATAACTGTGACCTTGCCTCAGAATGAGAAGAAAACACTTTAAAACAGCCTTTTCTAGGGACATCTTAATCTGTAGTTGCAGAATAAAGGTCCAGTGTTAATTTTACGGCATGCTTTTAGTTGAAAATTCTTTTCTTAGCAAGTCCCTTTTTCTCTTTTAATATGCTTATATTATTTTACAATAATCCCAACATCCCTGACAATAACTGATGGGGCCTGATGCAATGTGTGCTATTTACTGTGCCCTCCACCTCACCTTGTATTCTCCTGAATCCTATACTGGGAACACCAGTTCTTTCTCCTTAAAACAGAAACTCTGATTGGCTAAAAAAGCTCACAGTTCTGATGAAGGGGTTGGGCAAGTCTAATTTGGAGCGGAGAAATTATACTATGGGGAATGGCAAGAACTATTGAGATGCCTCCTCAGGAGTAAGACTTTCAAACAACCTAGCTTAGACCAGAAGGAATGCATTCTCTTCTCATGCATGCCTCTCTCTCGCCCTTTCATTGGGGTCCAGTACGTGCTCAAATTGTCTGTTTCTCACATTTTTGAGAGGTGAGAGAGTAATAGCAATACCCTAAGGCTTTTCTCTATTGGGGTTTCTCATCTAAATTGTTCAATCCAAAAAATGAAACCAGTAATTATTATCTCAATTCTCTGAAGGATGATATGATGGTAGTGTCATTTTAAATATGTAGAAAAGAAGGTCACTGAGATAAAATGGGTACCCCTTAGAGCATCACGGTTTAGTTCTCCTATGGAAACGTCTTGAGAAAGCCTGATGAAAAAACTTAGCTATTCAGGCTTTCATCACTCTTGTGACTTCCTAATGGTCTCAGTCTTCCTAAGATGTTTCAGTTCCTCTGTGTGCTGGCAAATTACAAGTAGTGCCAAGAGCCCTTCAACATCCACAGGCCCTAAAACAATCTATAGCCTGCTTTGGCTTTGTTTAACCTTTAATTAGTAAAGGCAAATAACAAAAAAATAAATAAAGCATGAAAAAGTTTTGAGTCCTGTGTGAGTAAACATGTTTATATATATTCAATTCATATAGAGTGAATTTATATGCAAATAACTATGCTAATTTCATAGGGAAAAGTAGGGTTGTGATAATCTAGGTCTGCCCACCACCAAGATTATTATATGGCTAACACATACAGATTTACATAATTATGTATTTAGATACAATAGGACACAGGTTTATTATAAAATGTATGAATAGATATTCCAGAAAATGTGAAGATTTAGGCCAGAATATTACGAAAGTCTGGCTGACAAGAATATGAGTTTTTACAGGGACAGTATAATTGAGAAAAACCCTATCATTAAAAGAACAAAATATGTTATGAATCACCTTGAGAAGGCAGGGTAGTTGACCTGGAAGCTGGTTAAAATTGACTTGGATATTCTGGATTCTTTGGGCAGTGCAAAGAAAGAGGCTGTAATGGACACTGTTCTCCTTAGTATGGCTGCTTGGTCACATGGGATTCAGTGATCTCAGCTGGACCTGCATTTCTCCAGGAAGGAGGAGGGTGAGTTAGAGAGGTAGACACCAACTCAAACACTTAGGTCCTTACCGATGACATCTTTGCCTTACCTGGAAAGTGATATGATTAGATAAAACACAATATTCCATGTTCTCTGCATCTGCAATGTGGCCATAAGTATAGAAGTTAAGTACAATCAGCAGACTCTACCTAGAGCAGAGGCTCCAGGGAACCCATCCAGGATTCTAAGATGGAATCCAAGTGCCTCTGTGGTATAACTGTGGACTGTGGGCTAGTCATCTAACCTCATTGAATGTATTTCCTTATCTGAGAAATATGAATAATACATAAACTTGTAGAATTTGAGGGAAGGATTAGTATATGTACACTGGGGATGTCCAACAAGTGGAAGTTATTTTTTTCTGGATAAATTCTCAAATTCTTGAACTGAATTGAGTTTTTTTTTTTATCCCTATCCCTAACTATAATAAGAATGTGTGTGAATATACCTATCATGCATCCATCTTTATTCAGATGGCTTATTTTCTATTTGGGATCACCTTAATTTTCCCCCATTTATCACATATGGTGGTAGGGGTAAGGCAGGCAGGAATGCTTGCCACAGCTCTTAAAACAAAGAATTCTTTTTATCATCCTTCTGCTTGCTACTTTATTAAGTAGGAAGTATAAGACCAGGTGTCTTAAAATGCTGACCAATATACTGTATTTGTATGATAAAAATTGATACCCACAGAATGAGCAAACCCTTTTTCAATCCAAATGCTTGCAGACCCAGGTGGTATTGGAACATCAACTGAATTTTGCTTGTGTTACTTCCAACTTCCACTCAAGCCCTATCCAAAGTCACTGTAATTGAGTAAAGAGGAGAACAAGAACAAAACGGAGAGAATGAAATGGAACTTTGGGGAGTTAAATTGGTAATAGGCTGAGAAAGTTGAGAAAATTGGTAATGGACTAGTGAGCTGAAGCACTGCACTGAACTTCACACAAATTGTGATTGAGAGTCGTTACCACCTGCAAGCTGCCTATTCAACTGCTAGAATGTGTTTGCAGCATTGATTCAGTTCCTGCTGGTCATAGGCCTAGTGTAGGTCCCTTCATCTGGGATGATTTTGGCAGCAAGCAGAGGAAAAATTAAGTAAATAAAAGAGAAGAAAGAGGAGAGAGTGCTGAAAGAGTGTGAAGAGAGAGTTGTCCCTTGCCCTGGAGATGCTCTTGCTGAACTGGGGTTACCCACCCATGAAGCAATAGTGGTCTGATTGAAAAGAAAGAGCTTGGACATATCCAATCCTTCCTGCAAGGAGACGGATTAAATAAATTTTAAGAAAAACAAAATATAGACAATTTTTTCCAAATGTATTTTTGAAACTTCTACATCCTTAACATATTAGGGGAAGTTATAGGTGACCTGTGTCTTAAATACTGATGGTAGGAAGGATAAAAATGACTATTTTAGGGGTTTTATACAAGAGTGAACACATTTCATAAAAATAACGATAATAATGTATTGAAAAACTATGATAAAAGAACTTTACCCACATGTTAGCACTTAATTTCTACAACAATCTTAATAGTTAAGGTGGCTTTAAACCTTCTTGACAGGAGGAGGAGAGGAGTTTGAGAGAGACTAAATACCTTCCCCAAGCTTACAAAGCCAGTCAGTGGTAAGAGTGGGATTTGAACCCTGGCCTGTCTGACTCCAATGTCCATTTGCTTAACCTTTAAGATTCCCAGCTTCTTCATACCAGTAACAGAAAAAGACTCTAAATGAGGTTTGGTCCAACACATTGGATACTTGAATTCACTCTACAAATAGCATCTGTGCCAGTGGCTCATCCCATCTCTTCAACATCACTGCGGACAGGTCACTATCTACCTTCCAAGACAGACCATCTCAGTTTTGAATAATGTGCAATGCTAGAAAGTGACGCATCTTTTCTAAGGCTTAGTTCAAATTTTATCCCCTCTTGAAAGCTTTCCTCAAAAACCCACCTCCCAAATCAAGAAGAATTAATAAATCCTTTGAAGTTTATTGAGTGTAACTTATTAAAATGCTGCCAACACAGCTCCCCCCCTTGCTGCTTTATACTGATTTGGTAAAACAGGATTATGTAATGGTTTAGGGCAATTGTACTCTTAGTACACTAAGCTTCAATGCCACCTGGAAAATTTTTGGAAACAGAAATTCTCAGCTCCCATATGAAACCTACTGAATCAGAAAATGTGGATGGGATCTAGTAATTCTGTTTTAACAAATCCAGCATGTTATTCTGATGTACATCAGACTTTGAGAATGACTGGTTTAAAGCGTGGACTTTGGACATATATAAGAAGAAAAGCTGGGGCCTGCCTTAGCTCCATTCATCTGACTGTGTTTTTCCTGCTCCATCATCATTTCTCCTATAATAACATTATCAGGTATAAGTAATATTAATGACTGATAGACTCGAAGAAATTGAATATAGTAGATATAGTAGACTAAAGCTTTCCTAAATTAAAGAAAGAAGAAGTGTGAAAGACATATCTTTTGCCAGATAAAGTAAATAACTAGGAAAACTGAAATTCATCTTTATTCATTAACATGAAAACAAACATAACATGTTCATCCCAGTCTCAGCACTATTGTGATTGGCCTGAGAGTACCTCCCTTGCTCATGCAGAAATGAACAAGTGATCCACTTGAGGCTAATGAAACTTGAGGAGAAGTTTGTAGGAGACTTCTGAGGAAGGTCTTCCTCATTTTCAGGAAGGAAATGGAATTCTCCCTTTTAAGGGACATAGAGACATGCAACTCCACTGTTAAGAGGGGAGCCAGACTTAAGATGACATGGACATCACTTTGTGGATAGCAAAGCAGAGAGGTAGGAAGAAACATGTGCCTTTACATGCTTGTTGAGCTGCTAGGTTAATCAACTATGGTATATGATCCCATATAAGTTCCTGTTATCTAAACCAAATATTTCTTCTGCATCCAAAACATCTATGGAGCAGCTTTCTAGACTGTCTCTATGACAGTTCTCTGATACTCCTAACTCTTTGTCCATTCCTTCACATTCTGCTTTTCAAGATGCATCCCCTCTTTCTGGCTCTAATTTTCAGTGGTCCTGAGACCTCACCACCTATGCTCCAGTGGTGTTCGCCTATTACCATTTCCTTGAAATATGACGAGCTCTTGACCTTCTCAGATTTTCTACACACACTGATTGCTCTGTCAGGAGGGTCCTTTCATGACCGCCTGCCTGCATAGGGTCTATTCATTCTTCAAAGCAGGTCTTAAATATCACTTCCTCTGGCAGAGTTTTCATCCCCTAATCTTTTTAAGAGGCCCCATTATGGTTCTTCAAGAGTTTTACTTTCCTTTTACAGCATCTGTCCAAATTCATTTTAAAATCTAGATTAAACCTGTGGCAGAGATTTTCCAAATAGGGAGAAACAAAAATTAGAGGGCAATATCACATATTAAATATAGATGCAAATCTTAGATAATATGATGATAAATCAGAGATATTGGTATGATAAAAGAAAATTAGATTATTTCTTTCTAGTTTTATCCTGAAGCATGTGAAATGATTTGATACTATGAAATTAATATCACTAGTGTACATGCAAAGAAATAATATTCCTTGATTTAGATTATTCATTTATGAATCCAATAACATTTCACATTAAAGAAAAATAAATTATAGTCAATTATTCTTTCTAAATTGATCTTTAATTTTCACTACAATTCTTATCAATGTCAACTTTTTTTTAATGTTTCTTAATAATGTATCTAAAGCTCCATTGAAAATGCAGTTTCTAAATATTTATGGAGTGATTCCCCAAAAGTAATGTTCTAGAGTACATCTAACGGAGGATGTAGCTTAGACTAGCCAAGGAAACTTTGAAACTGAATGAGAATTTTTTCAACCATTATTAAAATGTATTATAAAACTAAGGTAATTAAATGATTGTATGGTGGGGGTTCCAGATTTGCCAGATAAGTAGAGCTGTTTGTAGAGTCCAAACGTTGATCCATCATATGTATAGGTATATACATATGCATATTTAATATCACAACTCTCTTTTAGGAAGTGATTATTCATTAGTAAAATTATTTTGACAAATTAGTAATTTATTTTTAAAGTTAATTTCTATCTTACATCAAATAGAATAAATGCTAAGAAGTTTAATTTAATATAAATGGAAAAATAATATTAGCAACATTTATAGTTGAATGTTTTAAAAGTATTGTAATATGGAATAATATTTGAGCATATTTCCAATGTTTGAAACTAAAAACAAAGTAGTTAAGAGTTTCTATAACTGTAATGAAATAAAATACAATTAAGTGAAGTACAAGCCAATGACAAATTGAGAAAATATTTAAATATATGTAAAAGACAAAACTCAATAAACTGTTATTTCAACTCCGAAAGAAAAGAACACAGATATAAATCCACCAGCCTAGTTTCCTTCTACATACCAAGTTGTGCACTCTCAACCTTCTGCTAGGCTCTTTTTCATTTCATATTGATAATTAAAGATACATTTTACATCGTAATGTTGAAAACCTGAATTTCCACATCCATCAGTTTTGAATTCAACTCCTATTATCATTCCTTATAGCTTTCTGAATTATGGCAGGTTATTTAGCATCAGACATCCTGCATTTGTAGTAGAAGAAGCAGAAGCACCTTTCTTATAGGACTGGTGTGAGGAATAGAGACGTTACTATAAGCTAAACACTTAATATGGTGCCTAGTACATGGTAAGCATTTAATATATGTTAACTATCTTAGAATGTAGGAAAACAGAAAAATGAGACCCTTGGTAAACATGAAGATAGGAATTGTATCTTTTAATTTCTAGAGGAAAAAGCTGAAGTATGAATAAAACTTGGTAGAACACAAAGGAAGCATAAAAAATGAGAAAATGAAAAAGGGCATAGGACATATATATATATATATACACACTATGATAAACATAAAGGTGCCAAATTTTCCAATCCAAAAAAGGCTCAGATTAGGCCCATACAATTTAATTCAGCTATATATGTCTACAGGAATGACAGTAAATGAGGCCTATATATTGTTTATTAGTAAAACCATGGTATAAAACAGTGTGTGTAAGGGGGCTCTTTTGGAAATCATTGCCAAATGAAAATATTTCATATGTCAATCATGATGATAGATGGTTTGAAAATTATGAACATTTTATTGCCAGACTAATATGTCAATGCCAAAAAAACATATAGTGCCTTATTTACTGAGTGTGGTGGTTTGGAGATATGTACCCCAGAAAAACATGTTCTTAAACTGAAGTCATTCCTGTAGGTGTGAACCCACTGCATGTAGGACATATTGCTGAGGTTACTTCAGTTAGGGTGTAGTCTAGGAAGGGTTTTAATCCTTAAAAGCAGGATGAAACTCAGATAGAGAGAGAGCCACAGAGGGAGACAAAATGAGCCAGAAGACAAAATCAATGGAACCCTGAAGAGAAGAGAAAGGCTAGGTGAGGCTGCCATGTGCATGGCCACATGACAGAGGAGCTGAGGACCAAGAATTGCCATCAGCCAGTCCCAGCACACCAGTCTTTGGGAAGAAAGCATTGTCTTGATGGTACCTTGATGTGGGCTTTCTCTTAGCCTCAAAACCTGAGCTAATAAATCCCCATTGTTTAAGCTAGCCCATTGTATATTTGTTTGAGCAGCCAAGAAAATGCAAACATTGGGTATACAATTTTTCCCTATTATTAACAAAGCCCCTGAAGGACTTGAATGAGAGACCATATTTGCTAATTTTCACTTATTTTCAGAATTTAGGTTTTCAGAGCTCATGTTTGCCAGGGTGAGATGTTTAATGGTTTCAAATTAGAGAAGCTAGTGGTAAAAACATGGAAGTGTGCAAGCTCAGTGGATATTCGGGGCTCCAAATGGTTTCCCAACAATGAAACTGAACAAACTATCTCAGCGCCAAAGCAGAGGTTAAAAATTTAGACACAGCTAGATAGAAAGAAAAAGCTTTTAATTAGCAGAGCATCATAGATAAAGCAAGAACGTTTCCAAAGTTCCCTGGGGAAAATGTCTTTATTAGGAAAGGCCTACACCCTGGGGCCTTTGCTAATTATTTATTTTGTACTTCTTTTATTTTTTAATAGCAAGCTATACTCGAGATTTTCCTAGAAGTCCTAGTCTCCTACCACTTTTTCTTCATCCATTTTTCCCTTCAAATTATAATGGAGTCCTTCTAGTTGATATCATTTTTCTTTGCTCCTTTTTCTTTCTAATGTTTTTTCCCCTATTCTGTATTTAATTGCCCATCTCTTCACAAAATTCATAATAAAATCAAGGCCCTTTGTTGTATCTTTTTTAGAGATACAGTTTAAAAAATTTTTTTAAAGATACTTAGATTATATAAATGTTACATAAAAAATATAGGGATTCCCATATGCCCCAGTCCCTACCCCTCCCACACTTTCCCACATTAACAGCATCCTTCATTAGTGTCATACATTTGTGTTACAATTGATGAACACATATTGGAGCATTGCCACTAAGTGTGGATTATACTTGATAGTTTAAACTCTCTCCCACACATTTCTGTAAGTTATGACAAGATATATAATGGCCTGTGTCTGTCACTGCAACATCACTCAGGACAATTCCAATGTCCTGTACAGTTTTTATCTAACTCAGTAGTAATATTCCACATTCCTTTTATTCCAAGGATGTTTAGGTTTTTATGACATGTTATAATTTTCTCTAACCACAGAATATTTTTATTAATTGGTCACATACAGTTATATTGTTCACCTTCAGGCATTACAAATCAATATAATTTAAAATTGATTTTGACTTTCAAATCAATTTCCAGTTTCTTATTGTCAGGGTATTATAAATTATTTGATTTCTCTTTTGGAGAACTCATTTTGGGGGAAGTTTACTGAAGAAATCAATACCCCAAACTTTGTGTTATATATTATTCAATATTTACAAGGCTAAAATAAGCTTTTACAACTTTAAAACTTCAATGTTTTCTTCTCCAAGAAACTTTTAATATACAAAACTATCAAGACTAAATGTAAAATCATATTTTCCCTAGTAAATGCTCTCTTTTTTAATAGTAAGGTGGAAAGCCAATGTAAAAAGTCTATTAATTTCTCTTTTCTGAAGTGCTTTTAGTAAATAGTTCTCTGTCCAAAAATGAGAAAATGTGGAATATTAATTCTAACCCCAGACTCAATCACTCAACAGTTATGAGTATCTGTTTCTAAATTATTTCAGTCATTTTGAAACTGCAAATAAAAATATGTGCAGTATTTTTAAGAATCACAAACACTTTGAGATTTATGAAACCGTGGAACCTTGGCCCTTTTTCCATTCAGCTGCTGCACCCTGAGAGTTATTGATGGATTAATGATATGTGTAACTGGGAGCGATATAAATAAGTGGAAAGTTTCAGAAGTCTGGAATGTGTAAGGTTTATGTCAAGTGACTTTGAAATGGAGAACTCATGCTGTTCACTTACAGCAACATGAAATAGCTATTCACTCAGATTCCAAATTTAGCCTCAGTAATTGGTTCACTGAAAAACAATAGTACACCAAAATTCATATTTGAGTAATTTTTCTATAGCAACAAGGCTTGCTTTTATTACCTATGCATTTTGGCTTAGTGTTTAAAAGAAAGACAGCAATTCCTATAGAGGTTTGTATGTTTCTATTGAATTTTCAAAATGACATTCTCAGCATATAAAAGAAAGATAAGACAGAAGGTTAATTTGAAGTGGAAGAAGTTATTAGAATACAGGAACAAGTAGACCACATATGTGATGCAGCAAGTTAAATTGCAGGCAGCAATTTACTGCAATTGTTTAATGGGAGTCAATTGGTTAATTTCCATCAGTGGTTAATTAACAAGGCATGCAATTTCAATATGTTCTGCAATGTAGACTATTTAAATCATTCATACATTTTATATCTAATCTTCAAAGTCATGGTAGCTGGTCCACAAGGTAGTCAGTGGGCTCTCATCATTACTTGCCACTTTATTTTGTGGGACCACCTAGTAGCACAAACAAGACTTTTGGGTATTCGGTTACTCCAGTAGATAATATTACATTAAAACATATTTTAAGATGACCCATAAAAATGACTTAACTGGGGAAGAAAGAAATTTATAGGAGTTCTGAATATAGCAAAAGCCTCCTTGCAACGAAACTATGTGTAAGTCATAGTACAGAGTCTAGAATCTTTGATAAACATAACTTGAAACTTTGTGTAGGAAACCATAATAAGTTTATATATAGCAAACCATGCCTTGGAGGGCCAGATGTGTGAATATCCACATGTTTAAGCAGCTCTCTACTCAACATGCCCTCATTTTCTCTGAACCATGGTCCATTAAGTAAGTGAAAGTCTGGTTTAATAAAAAGAGTACGTTATAAGAATAAAACTTATTCTTGCCTGGGGGAGTTAGATGAAGAAACTCCATGATCCTTGCCTCTTGATGCTAAGCTAGAGTCCTGATGTAATCTCCTTACTTTGAATATGAACATAATCTATGGCTGGCTTCTAATCAATAGAATATGGTAAAGGTAATGGAATACATGTCGTTGCATGTATATGATTATGTTCATAAGATTGTAGGCCTGTTTTCCTGTTTTCCCAGAATCTCTCTCTCCTTTATTTAAATTGAAGAAGCAAGTGGCCATATTGACAATCTCCATGTGGCACAGAACTGCAGGCAGCCTCTAGAGACCTGAGGGGCAGCTTCTGGCTGACAACTAGCAAGAAACTAAAGCCCACAGTCCTATAACCACAAGGAGATTCATTCTGCTAACAATCTCAGGGAGGCTGCAAGTAGCTCTCTACCCAGTCAAGCCTCAGATGATACCATAGCCCTGGCCAACACTTTGACTGAAGCCTTTCCGAAGACCCATTAAGCTGTGTCATGACTTCTGACCCACAGAAACTGTGAGATAATAAATGCGTATTGTTTTATACCACAGTTTGTGGTAACATTGTCCTGTAGTAATAGATCTCTAACACAGGAAGCCATGCTTCATATCTAGATAACTGGTACCTGTACCCTTTAGCATGTGTCCTAATCAACCCCCCCCAGAATAGTCACAGAAAAGAAACTCAATAGAAGGCACCATTCTGAATGCACTACTGTTAGGGATTGAATTATGTCCCCCACAAAGTCATGTTCAAGACCTAACCCTGGTCCTACAGATGTGAACCCATTTGTAAATCAGATCTTTGAAGATGTTCTTAGTTAAAGCAAAGCCAAACCAAATCAGGGTGGGCCTTATTCCAATATGACTGGAGTCCTTGCAAGAAGAGGAATTCTGGACTCAGTAGGGGGAGACAGGTGGAGACAAATGAGGAGAGACATGGCCAAATGACAGAGGCAGAGACTAAGTTACAGATTGCTGACAAGCCACCACCAGAACACTACAGACTTCAGGAAAAGCAATGATCCTGCATGGCACCTTAATTTCAGATGTCTAGCCTCCAAAAGTGTGTGAAAATACATTCTTGTGTTTAAACCAATCAGTGTTTGGTATTTGTTAGTGCAGCCCTGGAAAACTAAGATAAGTACCATATAGCTTCTACCAGCACCACAGCATTTAGAAACTATTTTACTTAACCATTTCCCTGGGATAGAGGTCACAGAATTGTAACCAGTGGGTCAAATCTGACTGCTTATACTAGACTTTACAGTTTGCATGTTTTTTGTTTTTGTTTTTTAATTTAAATAGTTAACATTTTAAACACCCAGAAAACCTTTGGAGAATCCATATAAAATCAGAACTTCTGGTTTCCAATGAAACTTCTGGCAACACTGTGTTTATACTTTACCTAGAAACAAGCAGAAGAAACTGGGAAGTAGTTCCTCTCTTACAAGAGAGTATATATTGCCCAGTTCACCTCAGGTCAATCCACTCATTATCTTTCAACTGAGTCTATGTGTCAGAAGTGATTTTTTTTTTAAGATATTCATATTTTTCTTATAATTAGCATATTTCACAAATTCAGATTATTCTCTGATTCCAATATTTCTAAGTATTGCACTTAAATCAAGCTATAGCATGTTGTAGAAGGAATAATGTCCCCCAGAAAAGACATTTTAAAAAATCATAATCTTTGTTCCTATGGATGTGAACTCACTGTAAATAGTATCTTTGAATATGTTAAGGGAGGTCAAGGTGTGGGCTCATTTGTGACTAGGATGCTTAAAAGCCCTATTTAGATGTGGCCAGCTGTATCAGGATGGGCCTTAATCGATACTACTGGAGAACCCAGAAGTCAGAGAAGCCAGGAAGGATAAGACATTTCCATGTGACATGAGGCAGAGATAGAAGCCAAGGAATCCCAAGGATTTCCAGCAACCAGAACCAGAATGCTATAGACTCAAGGCAAAAGCACTCTTGCCCATACCTTAATGTTGGACTTCTCATCTCAAAACTGTGAGCCAATAAATACTTATTGTGTGTATGGTATTTTCTTTAACAGCATGGCAACCCAAGACAATCACCAACAGGTACCATATATGAACTATATTTTATGCAGTATTGTCCATTCCCTAGGAAATAGTCACTGGGATATTGCATTTTTGACTTTCATTGAAGTTCCACTGTCAAAGGACTCAGAGGTCAGTAGCAAGTAAGCCAAACATACATTCAGATTTCCATAGGACTGTGACTATTTACTGCAAAACACAGCGTGCCCTTTTACTTTGTTATGTGCCTTGGTTCAGATGATGAGTTATTCAGTGTATTACTTAAGTGTTGTCAAAGAAGTACCATAAAAGTACAAACAAAACAAAACAACTCCACACCCACCCTCAAAATCACACAATTGAGTCTGTAGGATTCACTTGATCAATCCAAGAAGCCGATCTTGACTATGCTTGGCCATGGGTCTGTTATTAACTGTGGATTGATTATGGGGTTCTGCTGATCTTAGCTGGGCTTACCCAGGGATCGGCTGCCTATTGACTGATCTAGTATTGCCTTGGTTAGGATGACAGGAGTGAAAAGACTCTGTTTTATATGTCTCACCCTCAGTAACTAGCCCAGGACTATCCTCCTGTCCATAGTAGAGAAACGTGGATGAGCAAGCCCAATCCATAATTCCTTTTCAAATTTTGTGACATTTGCTAATAACTCATTGGCCAGAAAAAGTCTCATGGCTGATCTCAGAGTCAGAATAAGAATACATGAAAAGTTACATGACAAAGTGTTTAGTTACAATAGTTATTGAAGAATTGGGGCCAGTTGTATGAACAATCTACCACAGATGTTCTCCTAGGTTTGCCTGCTTTTCCAATCTGTGTAATATTAATAATTTTACTTAAAATATTCACATGGAGTCCACATGACTAGGGAAAACCATAATATCACATAGCATTTATTATGCCACCACTGCATTTGCTCACTGCAACTATAAACATAAAACAGTTTGCATTAACAATAATTATTTCTAATATATTCTCATTATTTGTTAGGTAAAATTCATTAACATGGAATGAAGAGACTTGCCTCTGTAAGGAGTCTATGCTGATCTACTTTGTGGGACCCATTTAGTTCTTACTTCATGATCTTCTGCACTAACAAAAATGTGTGTGTGTGTGTATGTGTGTGTGTGTTAATGTCAGGGACCTTTTCAAAAATAGTTTAAACGTCTCAAGTCTCATTCTAATCTTCAAAAAGCAACGACTCTGGAAATATGTTTTAATGAACATCAATCTTCTGAAATGCTTTATGCTAAAGGGTTTCAAATTTGGAAAACTCTGCATATTGTGCAATCCTTCTGAAAATCCATAAATGCATATTGCTACATTTAAAATTCCAAGAAGTTTTATAGTAAAAGATTCAATTTTGTAAAAATTGATATTTCACTAATTTATTTGCCTAAAGAATAATTTTTCTTTGTAAACTTTTTTATATCCTGTAAAATTTGTGTTTTTCAGTAGGACATGTGAGAAAAAGTTCACTTCGTGTATGACATCTTTATAAATAGTATTCAAAATTGTTGTTTTTGACCCTGACATGTGAGTGAGGACTAGAGGATCATTTAAGCATGAAGCCCACTAGAGGCTGGGTCCATGGAGAAGCTCACAAGGAGAGAAGCTGCTGAAAGTCTCAAAGATCTGAGACCCAGGGAGATGAGCCATATGCCTAATAGCTTGCAACTAAACTTGGAAAGAATGTGGAACAGCCAAGATTGATAGAGGAGACCCAGAAAGAGACAAGCTCTATGTCCTCAGCTGAGCTCTTGGAGATGGTACAGCCTGAAGGAAAAGGCAGAGACTAGGCATAGATCATCTGCCATCTTGCTTCAACACATGGCAGCTGACTTTGGTGAGAAAGCACCTCTTATGTTGCCTTGATTTGGACTTCTCACGACCTTGGAAATGTAAGTTTTTACCCCAAATAAACCAACCCATTTCTAGAACTTTGCATTGGCAGCCCTTTGGCAAACTAAAACAATACCCAATAATAGTTAAAAACAAAAAACAACAACAAAAAAACAAAACACATAATAAACAACCTGTGTATCTTCATCAAGCCAAGGAATCAGTTATTATTATTAGAGCTATGAGAGTTAGTGAAGTAAAGCACCTCATTGGAAATTTCAAAATAGTTTGATAAATGAAACAATTTGAATCACATACAGAGAGACAACACAAAGTGTTGGTTTCCAGTTCAATGGAATGGTATTCAGTTTCCAGTCTGGTCCCTTACCCTTGCATGTCTTTCTTTGCATGCACTATTCTGAGAACCTGAAACTTTCTTTTTCCCTTCTTCTAACAACTTCTGTTGTCTTGTAAGACTCAGCTCATATTTTCACTGCTACAGAAAGGGTTACCAGCTTTCTTCCTCCAACCTCTAGGGTGAATTAAGTACTCACCTTCTACATTCCTGTGGAACTATGTACTTATACCAATCATAGTACTTTATGCATTTTAAAAATAATTTTTGTTTTTACTGAGCATGTCTCCATTATACTGTGAGCTTCTTTCCTCTTGAGTCAAAGAATACAAATAACCAAAAACAAGCAGAATAAAACAAAACAAGATATGGATTTGAAGAAATTAAAGAATGACAAAAGCAGTGTATGTGCCTCAGAAACCTATACCTTATTTCTCATAAGGTAGGAAGAAAGCAAATGACACTGAAAGGAGGTCTGAGGAGCAAGTAAAAATGATAGACAAAGAAAATGCTTAGTTGCAGGTGATACCCAGTCAAGTAAAGACATGAATGCACTCACATATGCTAAATGTACATGCATTCACCAAAGTGTTGGATCTATTCCCAAATCTTTTGTGAAAGCCCTGCTGTGCAATGTTCAGGAACAAAACTCAACCTGGCTTTCAGGTTTTCTATTTCCTCTTCTCAATCTATCACCATTTTCCCAGTAAATGCCCATCATTAATTGAAACAGGAACAAGAACTTTGAAACCTGTCAAGGCATGTGTACCTTCTCTTTGGCATTCCTCATTTGCTTAAGGAATTTATGAAGATGAATTTCTTGGGACATGACAACCTCTTAGATTATCCACTTCTGTTATGAAAATCTGAGAAACTTAGCCTGCGGTTAAAATAAAATTATAATGTTTTAAACCAGTAAAATAAGACTCTTAGGTAAATTGAGAGGCTAGGAAAGAATGTGTTTTATTCGAACGTTACAGCAAGTAGTTTTAGAAAGCAATCTAAAGACCAAAAATTTAACAGTTCTTAGGTACCTAATATGCTTTGAGTTCTTAGACCCAGTATCCTTTGCTTGCTCTTTTGGAATTCAGACTCTGTTGCCCTTCACATTTTGGAAATCATAGTTCAGAAAGCTTAGGTACAAGTCTGGGGTAATGCCTGTGAATATCACTGTTTTTATGAAAACTACTTCAATTTTCATTTAAATAAAATGACATTTAAAATCAGGAACTCAGATATGTCTATAGAATATTTTAAATTGAATATTTTTTCAATTGAACTCATAAATTTATATGGTCTAATTTTATCATTGTTTCCTAGGTAAAGCTCCCATAATCCCCCAAATCTCTTTGGATTTCAACAATAGCTTATTTCTCACTTCAAGTAGTGCCTGTGGTGTTCTGAAGCTGTATGTACCTGAGAAAGGCTTGTTCTTAAATTTAGTCCAATCCTATGATTATGGCTCCATTATAAGTAGGACTTTTGGATGAGGCTACCTCAGTTAAGGGGGGACTTATCTCATTCAGAATTGGTCTAGTCCTCTTTCTGGAGTCCTTTATGAACACAAAAATACAGAAAGAGGGAAAGAGAACAAGTCATGGAAGCAAGAAGATGAAAGCAAAAAAATCCAGAAGAGAAAGGAGAGATGAACAGATGCTACCATGTGCCTTGTCATGTAACAGAGGAGTGAAGGATCTCCAAGAGCCAGTCTTCAAAAAGAAAGCATTGCCTTGATGATGCCTTGATTTGGAATTTTTTTTCTCAGCCTCAAAACTGTAAGCTAATAAATATCCACTGTTAAGCCAGCCCATTTCATGGTATCTGCTTTCAGCAGCCTAGGAAATGAAAACAGATTTTGGTACCAGAAAAATGTGGTGCTGCCATTGCAAATACATAAAATATGGAAACAGCTTTGTATTTGGGTAATGGGTACCAGCTGGAAGAATTGTGGGACTCATGATAGAAAAGGCCTAGATTGCTTTGGAGAGAATGTTTGTAGAATTATGGATGCTAAAGGTACTTCCCATGAGGCCTTACACAGAAATGATGAATGTGTCATTACAAACTGAAAGAAAGGTGATTTTTGTTTTAAAGTGGCAAAGAACTTGGTAAACTTGAGTTCTGATGTTGGATGGAAGGCAGAATTTTAAAGTGATGAGTTTTCATATTTATCTGAGATTTCCAAATTAAATGTGGAAAATGCAGGTTGGTTTCTCTCTTACAGTAGTGAGAAGAAAAGGATACGTTTAGAACTGGATTTCTGGATACAACCCAGAAGTGAATTGTTTGGAAAACTCTGAGCTTCCAGAAAATGAGTCACAAAGAATAGTGCTCCATGGCATTTTGAAATTATCTTATGAATCCTAAAAAAGAGAAAGATTATGCCTATGGGCTGGTCCACTCCTGTGGGTATGAGACCTTTTTCAACTAGACTACCTCAGTGAGGCATGACGCAGGTTAGTCTCTGCTCTCTTGCTGGGTCTGACTGAACATAGAGACACACAGGAAAAGAAATCTCTGCCATATTTGATTCTGCTATGTTTAACAGAAAGGAGAGACTCAAGGAGCTGAAACCCTGGGGAGAGATGAGCCGTTTACCTGATAGCTAGCAGCTGAAATAGGGAAGAAAGCAGAGCAGCCAAGCCTGAGAGTAGAGGCCTGGTGAGAGACAAGCCCTAAGCCTAGTTGCCCTCAACTGAGCTCCAGAAAATGGTACAGCCCAAAGGGGAAGGCAAAAACCAGGCAGAGATTGCCTGCCATTGTGCTTTAGCACATGGCAACTGACTTGGGTAAGAAAGCACCTCTTATGTTGCCTTGAGTTGGACTTTTCATAGCCTTGGAAACACAGGCTTTTGCCCCAAATAAATACCCTTTATAAAGCCAACACATTTCTGGTACTTTGCAATGGCAGCCCTTTGGTAAACTAAAACAGAGGGTTTAACTGAGCATGGAACCATTCAGCCATTTCAGTGCAGGTTAGGATTGGAAATGCAGTTATCCTGAAAGGATCTGTGGTAAGTTCTTTTATCTGATGGTATGGATCCCTGTATACTACATGCAAAACTGACAAGTTTTTTTTGTAAGATGTGTATCAACAGAACCACTGCCAGCCTGGGTTAAAAGGGACAGAAAAGGGAAAGATTAAAGGAAAAATGACTTCAAAGGCAGAACCAACTATGTAAGCTGAGCTCTGGACTGAAGACATCTTTTTGGGGCAAGAGAGCAAGTCCATTCATGTGTGTTGAAAGGGTGAGTATGCCCCAGCACTTGGAAATGGCAGACCTTCTGACCCATTGTTCTAGGAGAGTGCTACCACCCCCATTTTCTCAAATATCTGGGGAAGTACAGAGCGTCTGGCTGCCACCACAATGCTTGACTATGGTGGAAACTTCACATGCATATTCAGGAAGAGCCAGCATCCCAGTACTCAGGGAGAGCATGGTCACTGGAAAAGGTGGGACTTCCACTCCATCAGGCCCAGAGGACAAAACATTCTTCTCTAGTGACTCTCAGACCTTGAAATCTAATGGAGTTTGTCCTGCTGGGTTTTGTAATTGTTTGAGACATGTGACCCCTGTTTTCTTTCCATTTTATCCCTATGGGAATGGAAATGTTTATCCTATGCCTGCCCCTCCACTGTGTATAGGAAGCAGATAACATCTCCCTGGGTATCACTGGTGCACAGACAGAGGGGAATTATGCCACAGGACCGACAACACCTATACTTTATTTTGATGAAGCTTTCTACTCTACATTGCCCCTGAAGTGATTTAAGGCTTTTGGGATATTATGATGGAATGAATGTATGGAAGGAGTGTCCTTATGGGGTCCAGAGTGTGGTGTGTGGTGGTTTAATGCTGTGTGTACCCCAGAATGGCATATTTTTAAATTTAATCCATTCCTGTGGGTGTCGGCCAATTTTAAGTAGAACCATTTAAAAAAATATTTTGAAATAATTTCAAACTTACAGAAAAATTGCAAAAATAATATGGAAACAATACAAAGAACTCCAAAACATCCCCATGCAGGTGCATTGGACCTTTCGATGAGGCTACATAAGTTTGGGTATGACCCACCTCTTTCAGGATGGGTTAAAATCCTATTACTAGAGTACTTTATAAATGGGATGAAGAGAGAATGGGAGACAGAGACTCACACACAGAGAGAGAACAGCCATGGAAACAAGAAGCTGAAAGAAAAGAAACCCAGAAGAGAAGAGAGAGACAAGCAGACACCACCATGTACCTTGCCTTGTGGCAGAGGAGTCAAGGATTGTCAGCAACCAGTCTTCAGGAAGAAAGCATCATCTTGATGATGCCTTGATTTGGACATTTTTCTCAGTCTTAAAACTGTAAGCTAATAAATTCCTACTGTTAAGACAACTCATTTCATGGTATCTGCTTTCAGCAACCTAGGAAACTTAAAACAGTGGGTATGCTCCATATGCTTTGTAATTTTAGGTTTTAAGTTTAAGGTAAGGCCCCTAACTGGGACATGCCATTCTTATGGCAAAGGGAAAAAGAAAATGAAGAAAAACCACAAGAGAACTGGCAACAACATACATCTTACATACATCACTTTGCATTATATTCCACTGGCCAAAGTCAATCACATGGCCAGTCCTGCCAATGGGTTGAAGAAAGATTCTGTTACCCAGAAAGGTACAAAAAATCATAAGCAATGAGCAGGGAGAAATAAAGATCTTATAAGGACAAGGAAGAGATGATTGGGAACATCCACCATATCTATTTAAATAACAATTACATTTTCTTGTTCCCTCTGTTTCACTTTTCTCCTTTATCTCTTCCTCTTTGTACTAATTTTCTACTCATTTTCATTCTGACGGTGGACTATATAATAAAAGCACACTGCTATAATGTTACTCAAATGTGAGTGACATAAAATACAATTTTATAGGAAAATATACTTGTGGACCTCTGTCATTGTTTGAATTACTTTTATTAAAATGCTATTTAAATATTTATAGTATAAAGCTAGTATAATTCCCTTTTGCTTATGTCCTTTAAATCCACAGAACAGAAACAAATTTATACATTGAATATATGAAAACTACAAAACACTAAAATGCAACTTCACAACATTAATGCATTGTGTCCGATAATGTGGTTTTGCATAAACCACCTTGCCTATGTCATGTTAAATCATGGGAACAAGTAATAATCTGCCTAGTTCAAGAGATAATATTTTGACTGTAATAAAATCAATGCATGAATTGGCTATTTACAGTAATGTAAATTGGCTATTTACATTAATGTGTGTAAAATTATATGAATACATCTAATTTATCTCTGTATCCTGCATGCCTACCAAGGTGCTTGATCCAAAGTAGATGCAAAGAAGTTATATGTTAAACTTTATTCGTTATCTCAGTATAATCAGACGTCATATTTAACAAGCGCTTAAGAAAATAATCCTGTAGCTGTTTATTTTAATGTGTGCCAAGCACTCTGTCAGGCACAGTGAATATGATAGAAAACAAAACAGATGATTTTGTAGCCCACACAAAGAAAGGAAAAATAAATATAAATGCTAGGAAATAGAATTATTTGCAGCTGAAGTATTTTTAATAGGTACAATTAATCTATTTGGAAAGATCCCAGAGAAAGTTATGATTGAGCTGAGATATTAATAAAAAGAAGATTTTACTGGGGAGTGGGGTAGAGAGTGGGAAGGCATGTCAGCAGGAAACATCATCTGTAAGGCACCGTAGTTGCATCAAATATAGTCAGTGGGGCTGGACTATAGGGAGGAGGGAGCATGGGGTGTGATGGAGCTGAAAAGGTACATTAGATGAGATATTAAAATTAGAACCTTGAAAGATCTTGTCCTAAGAATAGCAAGAGGCCACTAATGTGCCTTAAGTGGAGAAAACATGATCATTCATGAATCTTAAAAAAAAAGGAGTGACTTCGGACTATTAGTCAAATAAGGAGAGAGACAAATCCTCTCAACATAAATTTGGACAAAAATGAAACAAAACAAAACAAAAAATAAACCTTTCCAGGAGTATGGAAAGCAAACAAATACATACAAAAACAGGAGAAGGAGTTTTGCTTGAAAAATTGCTGAGCTTTGCATAAGAAGAGTAGAATTTGTGGCATTCTGGCCCCGATGTTTCCTAACCCCCCACAACTTCAGCAGCTCAACAGACATGAAGGTGCTACCAGTACAAGGCAGGTCATTAGGGCCAGCAGCTTCTGCTGCCATTAGAAGGAGTCACTCAATTTATGGAGGTGGGCTGAGCCAACTCTCAGGGCAATGATGACCAATGGCCCTACTAGCTTGAGGTTGTGGTAGTTGTTGGGCCAATCATATCATTGACTGAGACCAAGCCAACCACATGCTCCTGGCCAAATCTGAGGCTGCGTGCATCCACATAAGAAACTGAAAAGGTCTCAGGATATAAAGTAAAATCCAGAGCAGGCATGTAAACAACCTGAATTTGAATGCGTCCTCTTGTGCATATACAAATATATCGACAAAGAATGGAAGCCTAACTGCCTTGAGGTGATTGAGCATAACCTCTGTATACTCACTAGTTAATGACTGAGGCATGAAAACACAAGGCCAGGACAAACATTTAAATTGAAAACAAATATCCTTTTTCTTTAAAAAGGATAACCGATCAAACATCAGTAACCGCACAATGATGAAAAGATCGATTTCACAGATTTAATGCCATGAATGTTACCAAAGAAACAAAATAAATAAAACCAATAACAACAATCATGAAAAAATCAGAATTAAGATTTGGTATGCTAATTTATCCAAAATGTCTAGTTTTTAACAAAATACAATGAAATATGCAAAAAAACAGGAAGTGCTTCTCAAACCAGGTGGGGAAAAAAGGCAACACAAACTGTCTCTCAAGAATTCCACTTTTGCATTTAGCAGGCAAAGGCTTCAAAGCAAGTATAAATATGTTCAAGAACTAAGGGAAACATGATTACATATTTGAAAGAAATCATGATGACAATACATCAAAAGTAGAGATTCTCAAAAAAAGATATAAATTACTACAAGAACCAAACTGAAATTTAAGAATGGAAAAGTACAATAACTAAAATGAAAACTTTTCTAGAGAAAATTAACAGCATATTGAGTTGCTAATTAAAAATCTTCCCACAAAAAAGTCAAGATTCAGATGGTGTCACTAGTTAATTCTATATGATATGTAAAGAATAAATAATATAAATAAAACCAATACTTCAAAAACTCTTATAGAAGACAGAGAAGTACACAATGTCCAGTTAATCCTATGAGACCCGTATTAACCTGATAAAAATAACTTAAGATAAATCAAGCAAGATAAAAACATCATAAGAAAAGAATATTATATACCAATATTGCTCATGAACATATACACAAAAGTCTTTAATAAAATATTACACTGAATCCTGCAACACATGAAAGGATTATACACCATGGTCAAGTTCGGATTATCTCAGGAATGCAATATTGATTTAACATTCAAAAGTTGATTAATATTACATACCATGTTAGTGGAATAAAGGATAAAAAAACACATGATCATTTCACTAGATGCAGAAAAAAAGCATTTGGAAAATCTAACACCCATTCATGATTATATATGTGTGTGTGTGTATCAACAAACTGGGAACAGAAGGGATATTACTCAGCCTGAAAAAGAACATCTTTGCAAAATTAATAGGTCACATCAAAATTAATGTTGAAAAACTTAATATGTTTCCCCTAATATTGGGAATAAGGCAAGGAAGTCTGCTTGGGTCAGTTCTTTTCAAAATTGTAAAAGAGACTCTAACCCGTGTAATCAGGCAAAAAGTAAAAGAAAAGAGAGAGAGGAGAGAGAGAGGAAGAAATATAATGATTCTGTTTTTATTAGAGAAGTAGGTTTACAGAAAAACCATGAATAAAATACAGAGGTCCATGCACCACCCTATTATTAACATCGTATATTAGCATGGTACATTTGTTACAATTCATGAAAGAATATTTTAACAATTATACTAAGAGTTATAATAGGATTCACTGTGCTGCACAGTCTTATTTTTTAGATTTTTATTGTAGTAACATATAAACAGCCTATAATTTCCCCCATTTAACCTCTTTCACATATATAACTCAGTGGTATTAATTACATTCATGATGTTGTGCTACCATCACCAAAAGTTTATGATCAACCCAAACAGAAACTCTGTATAATTTAAGCATTAATTCCTCATCCCCTACACCCCATTCCATCCCCTGCTAACCTATATTGCAGATTCTGACTCTAAGAGTTTGCTTATTGTAATCATTTCATATCAGTGTTAGTATTTTGTGTCCAGCTTATTTTATGCAACACAATGTCTTGATGTATTGATGCATGTATCAGAATTTCATTCCTTTTTATGACTGTATAATATCCCATTGTATGAAGATACAAAATTGTGTTTATCCATTCCTCAGTTGTTGGGCAATTGGGATGTTTCCATTTTTTGAGCAATTGTGAATAATGCTACTATGAATATTGGTGCGCAAATATTTTTTGAGTCCCTGCTTTCAAATCTTTTGGTTATGTAGATAGAAGAGAGATTGCCAGGTCATATGGTAGTTCTTTACTTAACTTTCTGAGGAACTGACAAACTGTCTTGCACAACAGTGGCATCATTTTATGCTGCCACCAGCAATGAATCAGTGTTCCTATATCCCCACATCTTCTTCAAATCTTGTTATTTTCTAATTTTTTTTTTTTTTTGTTAATAGCACCCATTCTCCTGGGTGTGAAATGGCATCTCTTGGTGGTTTTGATTTGCATTTCCATAATAATGATGTTGAGCACAATTTCATGTGATTTTAGGTCATTATGTATATCCTTTCTTGAAAGTGTCTGCTCAAATTTTTTACCCACTTTTAAATTGGTTGTTTGTCTTTTTAATTGTGGAGTTGTAGGATTTCTTTACATATTTTAGATATTAAATCATTATTGGATACTTGGTTTCCAAATATTTCCTCTCATAGAGTAGATTGTCTCTTTACTTTCATGATAATGTCTTTTTTTTTTTTTTTTGTTAGGCCAGTAACTTATTCAGGTAGGGAGAAATGAGAAATGGGAGATCAGGGGCCCCAGGTAGAGAGGAAGGGGTTGGATTTAAATTAAATGTCAGTAAGAGTAAATGATTTTTTAAATTTTCAAACAGCTAGCTATTGGAAGAACCAAAGCCAAACCTATGTCTGTTGAAAAAGCCAGCACTCATTATATGATTCATTTGCTCAAGAAGCGTTAAGAATTCAGCTTAAATTGTTAAAAATTTTTCTCTTTAAAAACATTATTTTTCTTCAGAATTAGCACAAAAAAAAAGCAAATGATTTTGTATGAACCATGTTAAAATGGATCCTGAGTACATGCTGATCAAAAAAATAAAACCAGGTAAATGCATTTTTTGGAACTGAAAAAATAAATGAATGCATTTTTCCAAAGGAAGCATAAAAATGAATACTAAATTGCCAAAAACAAAACAAAACAAAACACCCTAAAACCCAAAAACCTATTAATGGTTGAAAGTATTCAAAATATAAGCAATTTCCTTCAACTAATAGGCAAACCAGAGTCTAATAGTGTTTGCTCCACCTGGCAAATTAGGAGTGGGATCAGGAGGTAGGGAATGGATAATGTCAATGAGATCAGTCAAGTCAGCTCAGATAATAAAATTTAAAGTCTGTACAATGCCTGTTAGATCCATTTAGCATCAACAAAAGAAGAGAGGCTTGCAAAAGCCACAATTCCCCTCAGAATTAGATAAGCAAATTTTAGTTCAATTGTCTTAAACAATGATTTAACTGAATCGCATTTCTGAAAAGGAAAAAAAAGGGATCCATATCCAACTCTATAATTTCAAGGTGACATTTTAGCCTGTGAAGCACTATATGCATGTAAAATCAATGCCAAGTAATTTTGCTCTGCAAAGTAGATGGCATTTTAATAATTAACACCATTAAATGACACCTACTCTAATAAAAATAACTTTTTTACAAGGAACACCAAGAGCTTAGTACCCATTACTTTCTCTATTCTTTAAGCATCTATTTTGGTGAGGGATAAATATGGAGAATATTAATGCAACATCAGCTTGTTAAGGGGTGACTGAGAGACTTCAGATAGCTTCAAATCATCATCATAAATATTCTCCATTTATGATAATCATATCCAAATTCTCCAGCCCATGGCCTTCTATACTTCTATGATTTAAGGGTTTAAGAGTTGAAGAATTTGAAATGTAATTCTAGTAAAATCACTAATTATCTTGGAAACATAAAGGAGATTGTTTAAAATCTTTGAGCCTTAGTTCACCTAACTATAAAGAGGGAGCAATTAGACCAGTCATTCCTATCTTAAAAGAGCTGTGTTCATCAGTGTAGATCAGGTTATTTTGTAGAAATAATAATTTAAAAATACAACAACAACAACAACTGTGACAGTTTGGTATTATTTATGAATTCCATTGTGTTTTTAAACTGGTCTGTTCCTCTGGACATATTAGATTGTATTAAATTCAGAGGTTTCACTTTTACTTGATTAAATTATGATTATGGCTTTGATTCAGTGGTGTGTGGGGACTCACACATAAAATGACAGGGCAGAGGAGAGAGTTTTAGCTTTTGATGTTAGAGCCCCGGGAAGTAAATACACAGAGAAGCAGATATGTGAGGAAGGAGAGAAGGCTCCATTAGAGGCCCCAGGAAGAGGGATGAGCCTAAGAGTCTACAGCTGACCTTGTGAAGAGAGCAGAGCATCTGTGCCCGGATAGAAACAAGCCTGGGGAGAGAGACAAGCCTTATGCTTACCTACAGCTGAGAACAGAAGGAGTTGGGACCACGGGGCCTTAGGAGGAAGAGGAAGGCTGAACCCTCACAGAAACCAGCAGCCATCTTGCTCTGACACATGGCAACAGACTTTGGTGAGGGAAGTAATTTACACTTCATGGCTTTGTGACTGTAAGCTTCTACCCCAAATAAATACCCTTTACAAATAACAACACATTTCTGGTACTTTGCATCAACACCACTTTGACTGACTAATACAACAATCCTCATTTATGGCTTATTTACCACTCATGTAAAATCTGATGTGAGTTGCTAGATATTTCCATCTTATAGCTGTGTCATCTGGAAAATTTGGAAGATACACATTTCATTGTCCCACACACTTCATTGGCCATAAGTAGTCCCAACAAATTGGTCCCAACAAATTGCAAGGAAACTGTAAATGTGGAAAATTCCATGAAGAACACTGTCATTGCACTTTGTCATTGATGACTATATCCTGTCCCAACACCCATCAACCACTCCAAAGCAGATTTTAGCAAACTGAATTTGATTCCTTTTGTGGCAGCTGGATCTCATCAGGCCTTGTAGAAAGGTGGTGGCTAGAAAGGCAGTAACTACATTTATAAATGAAATGTTGAAATCAGGATAAAGGAGGAGAGCTTTAAAAGCTCAGAGAGGTCACTTCAAACTCATACTGCCACTGACCTCTCAACTTTTCCTATGCCATTATGTTGACCTTTAGGTGCTGGTTGCTGCCATTTTTTCAGCACATTTACAGAGCCAAATGAGAGAGTAGTTGAGTTTTTCACCAGACAGCTGGTTTTACTCACCTCCATCTATGCTATCTGGATACTATAACCTCTGAATTGCCTCTAGATAACCTGAAAAATTTTAAGGGCTGGTAACTGTTTTTCTTTGTGGAGTGCTTTCAAATACAAGCAATATTTAAATTAAATTATTTTCTTTTTATTGTCAAAGTAAAATCAATAGTTGTTGTTTATGCTATTGAAATAAACTGATATTAGTTGATGTTTCACTATCTTAATGTTTTGCTCTTTTTTTTAAAAAAAAGATTTATTTATTTAATTCCCCCTCCTCCCCCCCGTTGTCTGTTCTTTGTGTCTATTTGCTGCGTCTTGTTTCTTTGTCCTCTTCTGTTGTCGTCAGCAGCACAGGAAATGTGGGCGGCGCCGTTCCTGGGCAGGCTGCACTTTTCTTTCACGCTGGGTGGCTCTCCTTACGGGAGCACTCCTTGCGCGTGGGGCTCCCCTACGCGGGGGACACCCCTGTGTAGCACGGCACTCCTTGCGCACATCAGCACTGCACATGGGTCAGCTCCACACGGGTCAAGGAGGCCCGGGGTTTGAACCGCGGACCTCCCATGTGGTAGACGGACGCCCTAATCACCGGGCCAAGTCGGTTTCCCTGTTTTGCTCTTAATGAAAATTTGAGTCCTAAGGAAAACATTATAATGACACAACTGAAAATCAGTAACAGGCTAGTAGATATTATTATGCTGGTATATTAGGGTATTTTATGTATATAACTAGATAATATTTTAATTTCTTGACTAGAATTAGATTAGGGTATATTTTCTACCATTTTAACCCTTCAAAAAGAAGCCTGGTATCTGCTTTTATTTTCTTTTATTACATAACAACTCACATTGAACCATGTAAAATGACATATATCTTCATAGATTATAATATACTTTAACTATGTTATTTAATGAAATAGGCCAAGAGCATAATATTGAACGAGCTACAATTCAGAAAGGTTAGCTGGAATTGACTTAAATATTCATTGCTATAATTGATTTGTAACTCAAATTTCCACGCATTCAATGCAAGAAAACATTTATGTAAGTGGTAAGAAGATGGCAAAGCAATTATCAATTTATGTAGAAACTTGCCCATTAATAACTTTTATCAATTGGGTAGAGATTTGGCATTTGATTAAGTTCTCCTAGAAAGAAAACTTTTCTCCCAGAATTCTGATTCTCACCTATCCTGAAAACTAAATGATCTAATAATTGAAATTAGTGATATCAGGAGCAATTAGATTAACATGCTCGTGTTTTGCAATAAAAACAATGGAAGAAAGAATGTTTTCCTAATACATTTCAATTATATTAAATTTGATTAATTACAGAACAAATTACTGAGGTATTATTTCTACATATATACTGAGGTATATATTTACAATCCATTCTAAGAAGATTTTCATCATTTTAAAATATTTTCAGTTAGAAGAATATATGTATTTACTATTCTCTATCACTGACTTTACCTTCTTTCTCCCACCCTCCCTCCTTCTTTCCTTTTAAAAAATATCTTTCTTTCCCTAGGTTCTAGTTGTAAATTAGCATTTGCTCAAATGATGGGATGTTCCTTTCCTTTCCCTATACAATTCTTGTTACAAATTTGCTGTTTTTAATGGCAAATTTGTAAGAACCTATTGACAGTGTAGTGTGGAAAATGAATCTAGTTGTTTGAATTAGTAATAAAATACTTAGTAAATAATCACTTTTTGCCTAACTATTATTCTGAGATTAAAATCATTGCCAAGCTCATTCCATATGTTTTCTCAATGTCACTGTCATGTTTTAACATGTCCCAGGCATGTCTTAAACACATATGTTTGCAAAGGAATCATTCATTCAAGATTATGAAAATCTACATAATTCATGCTATTGTCTTCCTTAATATCCTTTATTGAAATAGCTTCTCTATAAAGAGTTAATAGACATCAAAATGAAGATTCTAGAATAAATTATTACTGCAAATGTTTGTTTTGAATCATCAATTTCTCTTGCAACTTGTTTGCAGCTAGCTGAATGCCAGTTGCTCTTCACTCTTTACTCTCAGTTTCTCTGAGCTCAAGGATGATTTTGGCCTTCAGATTCTAGACCTTTCAGTGAGTTTTTTTTTTCTTTGATTTACCCTGTTGCTTAGAAAATAAATAACCTTTTATTTTAGGACTCTTTTTCTCTAATCCATGAGTCAGTCTACAGAAAGATGTCTATCCTATTATGTTTACAGTATGATCTCCTTAGCATATAGAAAGAAGAAAAAATATTAATAAATTTTACGATTGGGAATGGAAAGTTGGCTTGAAAAGTTAGTTTATTTATTTATTTTTTTTTTAATTTTTTTATTTTTTATTGACTTTGTAATAATATTACATTAAAAATATATATGTGAGGTCCCATTCAACCCCGCCCCCCCACCCCCCCTCTCCCCCCCCCCCCAACAACACTCGTTCCCATCATCATGACACATCCATTGGATTTGGTAAGTACATCTTTGGGCACCTCTGCACCTCATATACATTGGTTCACATCATGGCCCATACTCTCCTCTATTCCATCATGTAGGCCCTGTGAGGATTTACAATGTCCGGTGATTACCTCTGAAGCACCATCCAGGGCAGCTCCATGTCCCGAAGACGCCTCCACCTCTCATCTCTTCCTGCCTTTCCCCATACCCTTTGTCCATTATGTCCACTTTTCCCAATCCAATGCCACCTCTTCTATGTGGACACTGGATTGGTTGTGTCCATTGCACCTTTATGTCAAGAGGAGGCTCAGATTCCACCTGGATGCTGGATGCAATCCTCCCATTTTCAGTTGTAATCACTCTAGGCTCCATGGTGTGGTGGTTGTCCTTCTTCACCTCCATCTTAGCTGAGTGTGGTAAGTCCAATAAATCAGATTGTAGGTGCTGGAGTCTGTTGAGGCTCAGGATCTGGCTATCACATTGTCAGTCCAGAGATTCAAATCCCCTAAATATATCTTAAACCCCAACCTTAACTGCACCTCCAGCACATTAGCATGAAAGTCTTATGAAGGGAGATCCCATCTGAGTCCAGATTCATCACACATAAACACCATTTCCAAAGAGGGGCCATCTGCCCTGGTAGTTAACCCCATCGGCCATGACCATAACTCCCATGGGTCTCTTTAGCCCTCAAAGGAACCAATATCTGGGGGTTGTATCTGCTTTATCTGTCTCTCTGACTCTGCTCAGTTGTGCATGAGGGCAAACCTTCTGCCAGCCTCCAGACTCTTTTTTAGAAACTCGTAGCCATATAAACTCATTTCTCCTTTCCATTTCCCCCTTACTTTAGGTCAAACAGCATTTTAAAGTCATGGTATTTTATGTAGACATGGATATTCTGCTGATCCGCATTGAACCTTCCGTATAAGGTCATTTTCCAGTTGCATCATCAGTTGGTAGTTGATAGTGGTCCCTCGTTGCCAGGGAGGCTCATCCCCGGGTGTCATGTCCCACGCTGGGGGGAAGGCATTGCATTTACATGCTGAGTTTGGCTTCGAGACTGGCCACATTTGAGTAACATGAAGGCTGACAGAAGGAAATTCCCAGGCACAAAGTTGCTCTAGGCCTTGTTATTATTTTGGGTTTATCAGCTCACAAGCATAGTCATTAGTATCAGGGGCTCACTGTTGAACCCTCACTCCCTCCCGGTCCCCACCACTGTACCTGGGAGACTGTCGCTGCTCCCCTAGGGACCACGACAGAGCACCACTGGCCGGGAACCCAGTACCCCCCCTACTGTGGTTTTTAATTGTTGCCACTATGAGTATATCCAAACATTACCATGCACCCTGGACATATGTTCTGTACAGCTCCCTGTCAGTCATATATCATCTGTCATTGGTATCCCATACCAGTATCCCTCCATTGCCATTGTTGAAACACTCTGTGATCCAGAACTCCCCGAAATTTGAAGCCCAATATAATGTCATGGTCCCTTACTAGGGAATGGCATATAGCGATGAGTTTAAAGGATAGATAAAGAACTTGGATAAAGTTAGATAAAGAACTTAGATAAAGAATGTTGACTTGAAAAAATTCCACATCCTATTTTTTTCCTTTTTTTTTTTTTTTTTCCCCCCCCCCCCTAATTATTCAGCTTTTCTTCACAGGAGTCCTAGACCACAGCAATGTATATATATAATATACAGCACTCCCACACATCCACCAGAAAACCTTTTCCCTTCCACAGTGATACTCTTACGCCCTATTCATATCATATTTACTTAAAGTGATGTACAGAGTCTGAGACATTAACTTTCTAACAAGGTGACATCTGTGTTTACATTATGGTGCATACTTTAGGATACACAGTTCTTTACATTTTTAGTTATCCTATGTTTTACATTATGGTTTACATTATCAGTCTGTCATCTCCTATATGTTATGGTGTAATATTACATGTTTTATATCCATCCTTGTGTACTCTCAAGAAACTCCTCTCTTACCCCCCATTTACTTTGGTTCCACACATTTAACGTCCATTTTCCCTTCCACCTTGGTGCCCTCAGTGATAGCCAACCTCCGTTTCCTGAGGAGCCACTTCCAGAGATAGATGGAATAGTGTTCAGGGCCTAACTTGCTCAACTGCCCCAATGCCCTGGGAGCCACCCTTTCTCTCGAGGGATACAGTTCCCTCTATTGGATGGCATTAGTCCTCCCCAGGATGTGGGTCCACCCCCACTCTCACTACTTGGGTTTCTACCCCATGGTGTCACCCACTCTGGCAGAATGAGCATTTAGACATTCCCCAGGAGCCCGTCCTGCATCAGACCCTCCCCTCCGAGCATTCTAAACAGGTAACCCTCTTTATTATATTTTGATATGATTTTCTCGGCATTTTACTCTCCACCAACACCTGACCCTCTCCTGGTTCGTATGCTACCCCTCCCTCCCCCCACTTTTGGGCAACGTTACCCACCCGTCCCTCCCCAGCCACCCTCAAACCCGCAAAGCCCCAAGCAAAGGCAACCCCTTGCCCCCCTTTTATCTCTTCTTTGTGTTCATACTTACCACCATCTCGTCTTAAATTCCACCCCTGCAGACATCGGCTCATATCCTTCCTCCACCCTCCGATTTCCTGCAAGCCTATCGTTCAGTCTCTTGCTATCTAGGGCAGCTTGTTTATTTCATATCATTGAGGTAATGTAGTATTTGTCCTTCAATGTCTGGGTTGCTTCACTCAACATAAGGTTCTCAAGATTCATCCATGTTATCACATGTGTTTGTAGTGTGTTTGTTCTTACAGCCGAGTAGTATTCCATTGTGTGTATATACCACATTTTATTGATCCACTCGTCTGTTGATGGGCATTTGGGTTGATTCCAACTTTTGGCAATAGTGAACAATGCTGCTATGAACATTGGTGTACATATATTGGTTTGTGTTCTTGTTTTCAGTTCTGCTGGGTATATTCCCAGCAGTGGTATTGCTGGGTCATATGGCAAATCTATGGCTAGTTTTTTGAGAAACCGCCATACTGTTCTCCAGAATGGTTGGATCCTTCTGCATTCCCACCAGCAGTGGATGAGTGTTCCCCTTCCTTCACATCCTCTCCAGCACTTGTATTCTTCTGTTTTTTTCATAGCTGCCAATCTTATGGGTGTAAGATGGTATCTCATTGTGGTTTTGATTTGCATTTCCCTGATAGCTAGAGATTTGGAACATTTTTTCATGTGCTTTCTTGCCATTTGTATTTCTTCTTCGGAGAAGTGTCTGTTTAAGTCTTTTTCCCATTTTTTAAATGGATTGTTTATCTTTTTATTTTCAAGATGTAGGAGTTCTTTATATATGCAAGTTATAAGTTTCTTATCAGATATCTGATTGCCAAATATTTTCTCCCACTGTGTGGGCTCCCTTTTTACTTTCTTGACAAACTCCTTTGAGGTGCAGAAGGCTTTAATTTTGAGGAAGTCCCATTTATCTATTAGTTCTTTTGCTGCTCGTGCTTTTGGTGAGATATTCATAAATCCATTACCTATTACAAGGTCCTGTAGATGTTTCCCTACACTGCTTTCTAAGGTTTTTATGGTCTTGGCTTTTATATTTAGGTCTTTGATCCATCTTGAGTTGATCTTTGTATAAGGTGTGAGATGGTAATCCTCTTTCATTCTTCTACATATGGCTATCCAGTTCTCCAGACACCATTTGTTGAATAGGCCACTCTCTCCCAGTTGAGAGGGTTTGGTGGCTTTATCGAATATTATGTGGTTGTATATGTGAGGTTCTATATCAGAGCTTTCAATTCGATTCCATTGGTCTATATGTCTCTCCTTATGCCAATACCATGCTGTTTTCACCACCGTAGCTTTATAGTATGTTTTGAAGTCAGGTAGTGTGATTCCTCCAATTTCGTTTTTCTTTTTCAGTATGTCTTTGGCTATTCGGGGTCTCTTTCCTTTCCAAATAAATTTCATAGTTAGTTTTTCTAGTTCCTTAAAGAAGGCTGCATTGATTTTTATTGGGATTGCATTGAATGTGTAGATCAATTTTGGTAGGATAGACATCTTAATAATGTTCAGTCTTCCTATCCATGAACAAGGAATAGTCTTCCATTTATTTAGGTCTTCTTTGATTTCCTTGAACAATCTTGTATAGTTCTCAGTGTATAAGTTCTTTACCTCTTTAGTTAAATTTATTCCTAAGTATTTCATTTTTTTATTTACTATTGTGAATGGTATTTGTTTCTTGATTTCCTCCTGATCTTGCTCATTATTGGTGTACAGAAATGCTACTGATTTTTGCGCATTGATCTTATAACCTGCGACTTTACTAAACTCATTTATGAGTTCTAGAATCTTCGTTGTAGATCTCTCAGGGTTTTCTATGTATAGGATCATGTCATCTGCAAATAATGAAATTTTGACTTCTTCCTTTCCAATTTGAATGCCTTTTATTTCTGGTTCTTGCCTCAGTGCTCGAGCAAGTACTTCTAAGACAATGTTAAATAGGAGCGGCGACAGTGGGCATCCTTGTCTTGTTCCTGAGTTTAGAGGGAAGGAGTCTAGGATTTCTCCATTGTAAACAATATTGGCTTTAGGTTTTTCATATATACTCTTTATCATGTTCAAAAAATTTCCTTGTATTCCAATCATTTGGAGTGTTTTTATCAAGAAAGGGTGCTGTATTTTGTCAAATGCTTTTTCTGCATCAATAGATATAATCATGTGATTTTTTTCCTTCAATCTGTTTATATGGTGTATTACGTTGATTGATTTTCTTATGTTGAACCATCCTTGCATACCTGGGATGAATCCCACTTGGTCGTGGTGTATAATTCATTTAATGTGTTGTTGAATACGATTAGCAAGTATTTTGTTAAGTATTTTTGCGTCTAGGTTCATTAGAGAAATTGGTCTGTAATTTTCCTTTCTTGTGATGTCTTTGTTTGGCTTTGGTACTAGGGTAATGTTGGCATCATAGAAGGAGTTGGGTAATGTTCTTTCTGTTTCGATGGTTTGGAATAGTTTCAGCAGGATTGGTGTCAGTTCTTTCCGGAATGTTTTATAGAATTCACCTGTGAAGCCATCTGGCCCTGGGCTCTTCTTAGTTGGGAGATTTTTAATAACTGATTCTATCTCTCTGCTTGTGATTGGTTTGTTAAGATCATCAATTTCTTCTTTTGTCAATATGGGCTGTTTATGTGTTTCTAGGAATTTGTCCATTTCCTCTAGATTGTCATTTTTGTTGGAATATAGTTTTTCAAAATATCCTCTTATGATAGTCTTTATTTCTGTGGGGTCAGTGGTGATATCGCCTTTCTCATTTCTTATTTTGTGTATTTGCATCTTCTCTCTTTTTTTCTTTGTTAGTGTTGCTAAAGGTTTGTCAATTTTGTTAATCTTCTCAAAAAACCAGCTCTTGGTCTTGTTTATCTGTTCAAGTGCTTTCTTATTTTCTATTTCATTTAGTTCTGCTCTTATCTTTGTTATTTCCTTCCTTCTTCTTCCTGTTGGGTTACTTTGTTGTTGTTTTTCTAATTCCTTCAAATGTGCAGTTAGTTCTTCAATTTTTGCTCTTTCTTCTTTTTTGATATATGAATTTATGGCTATAAACTTCCCTCTCAGTACTGCTTTTGCTGCATCCCATAAATTTTGGTATGTTGTGTTATCATTATCATTTGTTTCAAGGTAGTCATTGATTTCTTTTGAGATTTCCTCTTTGACCCACTGTTTTTCTAAGAGTGTGTTGTTTAATTTCCAAATCGTGGTGTGAAATCTGGGCTTCTTTCCCTTGCAAATCTCCAGCTTGACTCCACTGTGGTCAGAGATAATGTTTTGTATGATTTCAATCTTTCTGAATTCGTTCAGCCTTTCTTTGTGGCCTAGCATATGATCTATCTTGGAGAATGATCCATGTGCGCTTGAGAAAAATGTATATCCTGCTGTGTTTGGGTGTTGCGATCTATATATGTCTATTAGATCGAGCTCCTCTAATATACTATTCAGATGTTTTGTGTCTTTGGTGATTCTCTTTTGAGATGTTCTGTCCAGAATTGATAGTGGTGTATTAAAATCCCCCACTATAATTGTAGATGTATCTATTCTTTCACTTAGTTTTTCCAGCGTTTGCCTGACGTATTTAGAGGCACCCTTGTTAGGGGCATAGATATTTATGATTGTTCGATCTTCTTGACAGATTTTCCCTTTGACTAAAATGTAGTATCCTTCTTTGTCTCTCACAATTGTTTCACATTTAAAGTCTATTTTGTCTGATATTAATATAGCTACTCCTGCCTTTTTTTGGTTATTGTTAGCTTGTATGATTGTTTTCCAGCCTTTCACTTTCAATCTCCATGCGTCTCTGGGTCTAAGATGTGTCTCTTGTAGACAGCATATGGATGGGTCATATTTCCTTATCCAATGTCCCAGTCTGAATCTTTTGATAGGTGAGTTTAATCCATTGACATTCAGTGTTATTACTATCAAGGAATTATTTGTGTTAGCCATATTTTGATTGGATTTGTGTTTGTCGTATTTTGTTTGTATATTTTTTTTTTGTCTTTTTTGTTGTTGTTGTTGGTCTTATACTCTCCTCCAACTTTGCCTTTCCTGTTTTTTCCTTTCTTCCTGCAGAACTCCCTTTAGAATTTCTTGAAGGGGAGGTTTCTTGTTGGTATACTCTTTCAGTTTCTGTTTGTCTGCGAATATTTTGAACTCTCCATCATGTTTGAATGCTAGTTTAGCTGGATAGAGTATTCTTGGTTGGAAATTTTTTTCCTTTAGTACCTTGACTATATCATACCACTGTCTTCTTGCCTCCATGGTTTCAGAAGAGAAATCAGCACTTAATCTAATTGAGCTTCCCTTGTATGTGATGGTTTTCTTTTCTCTTGCTGCTTTTAGGATCTTCTCTTTGTCTTGAGCATTGGATAATTTGACAAGTATATGTCTTGGGGTGGGCCTGTTGGGGTTTATGACTTGTGGAGTGCGCTGTGCTTCTTGGATATGTACATCTGTCTCTTTCAGTAGATTTGGGAAGTTTTCAGTCATTATTTCCTGCAACACTCTTTCTGACCCCTTTCCCTTCTCTTCACCTTCTGGAATGCCTATAATACGTATGTTTGAGCGTTTTGCATTGTCATTCAGGTCCCTAAATCCTAATTGGATTTTTTCTATCTTCTTATTGACCCCTTCTACTATCTGTTTGATTTCTGATGTACTGTCTTCCACATCACTAATTCTCTGCTCTGTCTCTTCTAGTCTGCTGATATTTGCTGCAAGTGTATTTTTGATTTCTTGAACTGTGGTGTTCATTCCCATCATATCTGTTATGTTTTTGCGTATGTCTGCAATTTCCCCTCCAAGTGATGTCTTCATGTTGTTAACCTCTTTCATTACTGCATCAAATTTGTCGGTGATAAATGTTCTGAGATCTTTCATTGCTTGTGCCAAGTTTTGCTCCCCTTCGTGATTATTGGTTTGTTGATTGGATTCAGCCATGTTTTCCTGATTATTGGTTTGGTTCGTAGATTTTTGTTGCTTTCTGGTCATCTCTTTATTTTGACGAATTTAATCAGTTCCTTAGCTTCTTTGTCTGCTCTTGGAGGTTAATTAGTTGTTATTTTTGCACAGGTGTTATATCTTCTCTTTGTCACTTTTTTCTTCTTATTCTAGTTACTTGTTGTTGGTTAAGTTCACTTTAGAGGAAAGTATTAGTGTTGGGGAAAGGCAATTGTGTAAGCAAGGGAAAAGTGTAAAGTTGTATTGGTGATGTATGTTAATAAAGCAGGAATATGAGATCTGGAAGGATGGAGGTTAGATTCATGTAGATTGTATAGAGTTATAGCTGTAGGTAGAGTACCTTTTATGAAGTTGATGACTGAATTTGGGAGGAATATGGTATGAACTACACAGCTATTGTTTTCATGAGAGAGGGAAAAAGAAAAGAAAGGTAATAGTTTCAAGAGTGGTTAATAGACAGAAAACAGAACAAAGGTATTAGAAATTAAGAGTTAGACACTTTGTGGATCAAAGAACGGGAGGTGGGGGGTGGAATATAGGAGAGACAGTAGATGATAGTGGATATCAAGATGCAGGGGAAGGGGGATAGTGTAGGTAGCCTAAATCAGTTCACACAGAAATGAGGCAGTGGAGGATGGGAAAACCCAGCAAATGTGAGGTGTTCCCTGTAGCACCTATTGTATACTTGAATTAAAGTAAAAATAAGTGGAAGATGAGGTACAAGAGGGAAAGAGAAAACCGAAAAAAAAAAAAAAACAAACAAAAAAAAAACTAATTATAATAGAGAAAAAAGAAAGGCAAGAAGAAAGGAAGAAAGAAAAAGATTATGGGCAAACGGTGGGGAACGGATAGGGAGAAGAGAGATACAGGTACACACGTGTCACAATTGCAACACTATCTAAAACAACAACTTCCCCCCGCTTTGCCCTAAAACCCCCCCGTCTGTCTGCCCAAATGGGTCTGCAAGCACCTCCCTTCCCACAAACCCCAATAGGCCGCCCAGGGCCCACGAACTCCCCAGTACTGCAGATGCTCAAAAAAAAAAAAAAAAAAAAAAAAAAAAAAAAATTTAAGTAAAATTAAAAAAAAACAAACAAACAAACAAACAAACAAAAAACAAAAAAAAAAACAGAAACCCCTCCGCAGGCCCGGCTCCGCCCGCCGCGGAGGCTTGGACCGGCTCTGCCCGGCTCCTCACGCCGCCTTGGCCTGGCCTGGCTCCGCCCAGCTCCGCTCGCTACAGCGGCCCAGCCGGCTCCGGCATCCACCTCCCGCCACCGCGGCCTGGACCGGCCCTGCCCGGCTCCGTACCCGCCGCGGCCTGACCCGGGCCCGCCCGGCTCCAAACGCTACCGCGGCCCGCAGCCGGGGCCTGCACCATCCCCGCCCGGCTCCAAGCGCTACCGCGGCCCGCAGCCGGGGCCTGAACCGGCCCCGCCCGGCTCCAAGCGCTACCGCGGCCCGCAGCCGGGGCCTGCACCGGCCCCGCCCGGCTCCAAGCGCTACCGCGGCCCGCAGCCGGGGCCTGCACCGGCCCCGCCCGGCTCCAAGCGCTACCGCGGCCCGCAGCCGGGGCCTGCACCGGCCCCGCCCGGCTCCAAGCGCTACCGCGGCCCGCAGCCGGGGCCTGCACCGGCCCCGCCCGGCTCCAAGCGCTACCGCGGCCCGCAGCCGGGGCCTGCACCGGCCCCGCCCGGCTCCAAACGCTACCGCGGCCCGGCCCGGCCTGGCTCAGCCCCACCGAGCGGGGCTAGATGTCTCGTCTCCGCCTACCCAAGAAGGGAATCCTCTGCAGGTAGCTGGGATCTCCGTGTATATTTCACAGACGAATCCTCTCTGTTACCTTTCCTCCAAATCGATGTCCAGACACCTCCGGACCAGCAAAAATCCCGAAACAATCCGGTCCCAAAGAGTCTCCAACGCCGCCCAGCCGATTCCCTGCAGAAGACTCTAACAGGGATGTTCACTCAGCCGCCATCTTGCCCCCTCTCCTCAAGTTAGTTTATTTTAACAACTACTTTAATTACATCATAGAAACGTTTTGGATATGATTGCACAGTACAAGGAAAGATGCTAACAAGAGTTTTGTATAAATATGTAACTCCATTTTTCATTTATTCATTCATTCAATTAATAGTTCCACCCATTCGGGACTCAACTCTCAACTTTGAGGATCTGAAAACTCTTTGGAACATTCTAAAAATAGTCATGTAGGAACCACCAAAGATTCTTTATAAATAGGCCTGCAATGGAGTCCAGGTAACCACATTATTAAGGTAAATAGGAGATTCTGTCATGTGCCAGAGTTAAAGAACCACTATTCCAGACACTTTTCTTGAGTCTTGGGATGCAAAGACCAAAAAGAGATGGTCCCTTGTAGAAGCTTCCAGTCCAAAACAGTTATGAACCAGTACGTAAAATAAGAATGATCCCTCTTCCATTTGGCATACTTAAATTAGGATGAGGAAATTTCCCCCAGAAAAACGTATATTTCCTAATTTCTTAATTTAATATCCAATTTAACTGTGTTAATTTTATTCCATATATAAGAACACTGATACTGGATAGAAGAGATAGCAAGACAAAGACTGCAGATTTACATCCGCTATTCAAAAACCATAGTTTTTAAACCTGTTAGACTGTGGCATATGGATGGCACGCACAGGTTTTATTCAATATTTCATTGTAATAACAAGACTGGGAGAGGCACATAGAAAACATCAATGAATTGTTATGGAATTAATGACTGACTGAATGAATAATGTATTGTGTCCTAAATAATGATTATATTAGTTATTGCTTTGCTTTGACTAAGCAAATTTTGTTAATGCCCCCTATTCTTTCATTTAAATTGAAAGAAACCATTTAAATATTGTAAAAGGGGTTTTCTGAATTGCCTTCCCAAACCATGGCAGGCATAATGGCTAACAGAAATAATTTTCTCACCTGCTGAGCAAACTACCTCGCCTCTAACAATCTGGGCAAAGTAAAATCCTATTCTTATGAGGATGGTATTTTGAATTCCACAAATCTTGGATCCTTCTTCCTAGAATATATCCAAAACAAGATTCATGAAACCCAGCAAAATGCTGCCAAGGCTATTACAATGCTGCTTTCCAATTCCTGACTGTTTTAGAAAGGCAAAGAGCATGAGGAGCCAAATTCCGTCAAGAATTAATTATGGAATTAGATGATAACAAGAAAGAAGATAGAGAATTCAAGCCAATTTGGAGAATTAACTGAAGAATTAAAACTACAGTAATATGGCAACAATTGAGAGGATTTGCTGCATTACCTGTTGCCCTAATTCCAGCACAAGAGAAAATAATGAAAGGTCTGAAATCTTTCAGTTCTAAGTCAGAAAGGTGATGAGAAAACTGACCTATCCGAATCAACACCCCAAAATGATAATAGCTCATATATATCTGATGTCATTTGTATTTGCTAGGATCTGAGTCCTGCTCAGCACTTTATAAATATCGACCCTTTTAATTCTCCCAATAACCTTATACCGCAGGTAATTTTTTTCTGTTTTAAATAATTGTATGGATGAGGGAAAGGTAGAGCTAGCAAGTATCAGGATCAGGATTTGAACCTAACCTTTCTGGTACCAGCATCTTTGATCATGACTACTATGTAGAAAGAAGAAAATTTCAAAACACCCTATTTAGAAGATATGTTCCTTAGAAGTCCCTTCATCTGGCTATTCAGAGATGAAAAAGGAAATATTTTAGGTACAATTAGCTTCCAGAAAATGCTGTCATAATATCAGACTCCTCCATCTTCTATTATGACATCATACAGAGGTCCTCCATTAGTGAAAAGCCATTCCAATCAGCATTTATTTTCCCTCCAGAATATAGTTACACTATTGGATCTAATGTTAAAAAGAATTTACTTAAACTGAAATATCTGAGTTACAAGTATGTACAATAGGCTCTCAAATAAACTGTTGTGATTCTATGACTGTAAAACACCTAAGAGTTTCAGTAATGATATCTTTGGTAATGTTTTACTGGTGGGAATTCTTTTCAACTATGCAGTAAAAGTATTTGGGAAATATCCTGTATTATGGAATATCATCTTAGAGTGAAAACTGCTAAATGAAAGTAGGAGGTAATGGATCAGGTTGTAACTTCTGAAAAAGAAAAAGATTTTAATAGATTCAACTCAACTTGTCTTATTACCTTGGCTTTCTTTGAATAGCAGGATTTCAATTGTGTCCAGATAGTCTTGTCAGAAAAAAAAAACACACACACACACAAAAAAAACAATCTTTGTCCTCTTCTCAAGCCTTCTCAGACAGGCTTTTAACTTAGCAGGCTGAAATATCTCTTCTCTTCCCTCTTTGGATTAACCAAGAAGATAAAACATGTGGGTTTATGAGCTTGGCATGATGTCATAAAATTTGAACTTTGATAATTCTAGGCTTCATTCCAACCACAGCCTTGGTTGTCTCCTACAGGTAAGATGTGTCATTTATTGATTGAGAGGAATTCTTTTCTCTTCTACTAACAAGGCTGTAAAATTGTGAAAACATGACATGACTCTGGCATCTCTCAGCTGTAGTCAATAACACCCTTCACTGGCAGGCTCAGTCCAGCCAAATTCCTGGGCATTGTGAACTTCGGAGCAGCAGCAGCAGCAGCTTGAGCAGTTGGATCCTACCTAACGTCTCTTCTTTTGGCTAGATGTGTACATTCAGGATTTAGTTTCTAGAATGCCCCACTGACCATCTGAGATGGAATCTTGAAACCTAGCCTCCGGCTTAACCCCTCAATGCCATATGGCCTTTGCTACCTTGATTTCCACGGTGCTCTGCTCACTGGCATATGTGTGTGAGTGAAAATAAATACCTTAACTTTTTCAGTGTTAGCCATGTCTCTTATTCATATAATCATTGCTCACTGAAGGAAAGAGAATCCCTTTGTAAGGAAAGTATCTGACTCCATATTTGATTACCGACAGCTTTCAAACCCCATCGCTTTCTTTTCCCCTTCCACCTTGTACCTGGGCAAGCTGATAAGAAAAACTGGGTGTACCCTCTTTGGGAAGAACAAGACACACAAACCTTGTTCCAATCTCAATCCCTAACTGCCACAAAACACCAAATCAGTATCCTTTTCCTGTTGTCCTAAGCCACTCTCAGACCAGTATGGAATTTCACCCTCATTTCCCCTGAAACCTTATTATGTGAGTTTTTTCATACTTTTTTGGTACATGTGTGATACCATCAATATTGACATCCAAACCAAATTTTGGACAGGGGTCTTTCTTGCTCTTAAAGAGTTATCATGACACTCTTCAATTTTCTTATGTCCTCTTTCATTTGTTTATAATTCCTCAATGCTGATTTGTTTGGCAATTAACCTCATTTCCAAACTCTTTCAACTATGCCTAATGGAAAATCATTTCCAAAGTGGTCAGATACACCTATTTTCTCATCCTTTTCATGCATTTTTCTCTACTGTCTTGCATTCTCTGTTCCTTGGCTCTGCCTGAGAACATTGCTTCCTTTACATCATCTGCCAATGGAGAATGTTCAATTTACCACAACCATTGTGAATATTTTCACTTTTTTTTTTAGCATTGCTATTATTTATCATCTTCTTCCCACACACATTTACTGAAGGGTTTTGTTCTTGTTTTAGAGTTTCATTCTTTAATCCCAATGTGCCAAAAATCTAGAAGGCATCAATAATTATAAACAAGATCCAACATTCTAACCAGGTTCACCATTCCTGGCTTCCTCTATTTGTTAGCTTTCATCTCTGAGCCACTTCATCATCTTCTCCCTGTACCATTTCCTGGACTTTGTTTTCAACCAAAACTGCACCATAGCAAAAATCTTAAAATCTAACAATATATGGCCTGACCACTAAATTGTATCCTTCCAAGAATCTCAGACACTCACATTCATTGAGCTTTCTATTTAAAGCACTCAGGCCACTAGTCCCTTGACCTCTCTTTTCTTCCACTGTATTAGTGAGTGCAGGGTCAGAAATGCTAAGCCAATAGCTTATATAGATAGTAAATGGTCAAGTCCTTGGTTTGCCTAGAAAATAAAGGCATTGAGCATGATATCTGTCAATTTTCCTCTCCCTTGTCCTCATCATCATTTCCAGCAATAAATACATTATTTTCTATAGTTTCAGAGAATAAGGTCCCTCTTCCTGTTATTTTCCAATCTGACTTTATCCCTTGACCTCACCAGTTTCTGTGCAGTCTTTTTTCTAGAAGGACTTCATCCTTTAGCTCTTCTAGTTCCAATTTATCTTCTCCATTCAAAATCTGTAGTCCTAAACATCCTATCCATGAATGTACATTACTCTCAAGTTACTATCCCTCTTTCCTTAGTCATTCTATATTGTTCTTGCAAAAGATTCATCTACAGTCTCTATCCCATGTTAAAACCTCCCATTAACTCCTCAAAGAATCCTAAGAATCTACTGAGATTGTTGTGACAAAGGTCACCAATACCCCCTTTATTCTCAAATTCAATCAACCTTTTCTATCCTGCTTTTATTTAACCTTTATTTGATATTTGACTTATGATTCTCCCCTTCTGGAAATGCTTCATTCTCTATGATTCTGTAACCTCATTTTCCCCTGCCTTTCTTTTTAGCTCTAAACACCCTTTTCCTGCATATTCCATCAATTTTTCTTCCTCTACCCTCCACTTTGTTTGCAGTGCTCTTCAGCGATCTATCCTATTCCTCATACTCTTTTTACTCTATATGCTCTCCTGAGAACAGGTCATCTGATTGCCCAGTTCCATGCTAAGCATGCTCATGGGTATTGCTAAAGTCCATTCTTACATATCTGCTTCAAATTCTGCCAGATCTCTTTACTTGAATGCACTTGACCACTATATATTGACCATGTTCAAATTGAACTTCCTCTTAAACCTATACTCGCTATTTGACTTGGTCACCTCTAACTCATCTCTCAGGAACCTAGCTCTCACCCTTACTTTCATTTACCTTGACCAACCAAATTCAATTATTTATCAAGTTCTCAATAATTCCTATAATACAAATGCATATATATATACACATACACACACGTATCTATGAAATACTCATTTTATATATGTGTGTATATAAATGAAATTTATAAATATATTAATTTATAAATGTATGTGTCTATTGATTATCACAACAGCTTTCTAACTGGTCTTTTTTATTTCATTCTTGGTCCTTTAAATCATCCTAGCTCCCATGTTACATAAATGCAAATCTTACTCTTTCTGAAACCTTCAAGTCTCTGCACCTTTTCTATGTACTACAGCCAAGTTCTTAAATAAGGCTTACTAGACAATATAAGCTTTATATCTACTCATGCAGACCGACCTCCAACTGTGCCCTCCCTTCTCTTTTTATATTCCAGAAGCAATGAATTGCTTGTATCTTCTCTATACCTCAACCCTTCTCCAATATATCACACTGTGCTTCTGCTTATACTCATCTCTGCCTGAATGATCCTTTTCTTGTGTGTAGTCTTCCTATCTCCCACCAGTCTACCTAACTTCTACCCTTATTTATCCTTTAAGATTCTGACTAGAGGTCACTCCTTCTAAAATTTCTGCCCTAACCTCCTTAGACTGGCTTAAGACCCCCATCTTTTATATGCATTGCATTTTTTAGATTCTACAGCAGGTTTCCTGCCTACCTTTATCATTAGTCTGTAATGTCCTTTAGGGCAAGGGCTATGTCTCATAAATCTTTGTAACTCCATCACCTAGCAAAGTTCCTGGCACATGCTCAATAAACTTTTATTGCATAGGGAGTCTTCAAGCCATAAAATGATTCACAGGAGAATTAATGGAGAAGTAACATGGTCCAAGTATTCATCTGGGAATCAGTGCCTTGTGTGATGCAGAGGAGGTCACTTAACCTTTCTGCACATCTAGTCCCTTAGCTGAGAAGAGACCACCTATATTTTAAGGCCCTACATTTCTGTGAAATACTGATTCTTCATGCTGCATTTAAGCTTTTGATTAGAGAAATTTAACTCCCTTGACATGTTTTGTAGACCTTTCACATGGAGAACTACACTAACATTAAAGATGCTACTGTGAACTAAGCTTCTTACAAAGAAAAAGTACCCCAGATAAGTAAATATAAATTGACTAATAGATACTTTTCCTTGCAGCTTTTTTATAATTTCATGAATAAATATAAGAGTTTAGAGAAATACACAAGCATACACACATATTTATATAGTCAAGATGGGGTAAAACATACTGAAAAATCCATAAAGAATTTTTGGAATGAATAGTCTTGACATATGATATGCTAAAATCAAAGCATTATTCATCAAACTTACATTTTAAAAAATATATTGAGTGTCAGACTCTTTATTATATTCAGTGAAACAGTCAATCATCAACAATTTTATCAAAATTATCAATATAGTTGTATTTTGATGCCACTAAATGCTTAGTTCCTCAGCATTTGGGGAACATTCATACTCATCCCTCTATGTTCCCAGTAGAACATGAATTCTGAAAACTTAACATCTGAGTTAAAATCCTGGCCCTGTGTTGTCCTGGGAAATATCGATGATTTTTCTTTGCTTTAGAGTCCTCATCAAAATGAAGGTAAATATAAGAGTGCCTACACATAGATGGGGTCTGGTATATTAAATGAGTTATTGTTTATAAAATAAAAACAAAAAGACTCAGAAAGTTAAGTTAGAACAATATGTAGTACACAAGTGCTCAGAAATATTAGTAGTAGTAGCAGTAGTTGTGGGTTAACATGAAATTTCTAGGGCACATAGTTAATAATCTAATAATTAAAGTAGATGAGGTCTAATGAAAGGTAAAAAAATGTCTTAATGGAGAGGTGAATTTTATTAATGAGGATTCAAAGTTGAGAAATATGATTAGGTTTTTAATTTTTCTGTAGACATTTTCATATTCTTTCAAAAATTTATTATATAATAAAAGTTTAACAAATGTGCTAGGTGCTGGAAATACAGTGGGAAACAAATATAATATCTATGTGCTTATGTTGCATACAGTGGAGAAGATACACATTGAGTAACTTTCTGCAAATATATAATATTAAGATGAACATGCTCAATGTACTATAGAAGCCTACAATATGATCTGGGTGAGAAATATGGAAAACATCATGGAAGAAGTAACTCTTAAGCTAAAATCTCAAAGTTAAATAGATATTGAGTTGACTGCTGCAGGAGGGGAAAATGAGGAGTGAGGAAGGAACAGAAAGCAATTTTTAAAAATCTGCAAGATGTAGCAAAGCATATCCTGACCCAAAGTCAAAACTCTTTACTTTCTACATCTCAAAATATCCACCTGTGAATTTATTTTCCATTCTGAAATCTACTTTTGTAATTACTGGAGTTTATGCATCCTATTAATTGGCTTTTATAGAATGTGCTTTTGGAGATCATCCACACCACTGTATGAGAAATTTATCATGTATAGAGAACACAATCAAATTTTATATAATGATAATGACCTAAATATTTACATTGAACTTTAAAAACTTTTTAGACACATGGCCTCATTTAAAGTTCAGTTACTAGTGACTGAGTTTTACAAATAAGGAACATAAAACTGATCCCTCTGTGCAAAGTCATCAAGTAATGTTCTTATAAATCATAAAGCCAGCCTTTAGATCCTGGAGATGATGCAGTGCACAGATCCCAGCTTCTCTGAACTGGGTTGGCATATGCTAATCAGGGTCGGCCAGCCAAATGAATGTGAGAGAGAACCATTCATTAGCACTTGCCTAATGGATACCTACTAAATGGCAGGCACTGTTTTAGGTGTTGGAGATCCAGCAATGAATATTACAAGCAACAGTCCTCTCTTGTGGGGCTTTTCTCCAGGATGGGAGAGATAGAAAATAAACAAAATGAGTATGAGTAGAATGTATAGTATATCAGATGGTGACCAGGACTAAGAAAAATAAAGTACGGAAGGAGGATAAAGAATGTCAACAGGCAGTTTTAAAGTAGACAGGGAAGACCTCACTGGGATGGTGACATTTGAGTAAAGACATGAAGGAGAGGAGGGAGAGACTCTCAGAGCTCAGAGAAGAGCTTTCCAGGTAAAAGGGATTGTAAGTACAAAGGCTCTTGCTTGTGTGCAGAATAGCAAGATCATTGTATGTGGATCAGAGCAAATGAAGGGGGCATCAATAGAAAGGTAACAAGGGGCCAGAATTGACAAGGACATGTAGAGTATTATAAGGATTTGAACTTATTTGTTAGGTGAGCTGGACAGTCATTACAGGGTTCAGAACAAAAGAGAAAAATATATTTGGCATATATTATAAATGGATCACCTGGTCAGTCATGTTGAGATGAGACTCTGTTGACAAAGAAGAATGCAAAAAGTCCAATCAGGAGGTTATTGAAATAAGAGACGAAATTGGGTGTGCTTGATGAATAGAAGCTGGTTCCATGGGGTTCAATTTGGATATTTTTTGAAAGTTAATATGAAGGACTTGACTTAGGATTCGATGTAGGGTGTGAAAGGGAGAGAAATGTTCATGAATATTGCAAGTTTTGAAAGTGATAGATCCTTTATTATCCTCATTCATTTTCTTGCTAGCTCTGAATTCATTATCTGCATATATGTGCTGTTGTCTAATCTGTTTATTAGTTCATTTGCATACATGTTAGAGAAAGTAAAAGAGACAGAGTATGAAGGATGAGGAAAATAAGGTAGTATTCAAGATAAATTCAAAGAAATTTTAGAAACTCTATATTCCTAGCAGATCTGAAATACAAATATGAATACAGAAGGCAAAATTCTATTACATGTTTTGTTTTTCACCTAGACAAGAGTTAGTTACATGGGACGAAATTAGAGAAAAATAGAACAGGGTTATATTTTACATAAATTTAGTTGATTGCAACCATCAACAAAATATAGTGCATCATGTAAGAGATACTACTAATGGTGAAGCTATTCAAAATTTCATTTGAAATGCTGTTTATTTTGAATAGTGTTTCACCCAGAGTAAAAATCAACTATTGTGATCATACATAGAAAGATATGCAATTTTTCCAAACTTGGCAGTTGAGTCATTTTGAGATCAAGCACCTTGATGTGAATACTTAGGAAGTATATTTAAGGACTAACAGGGCATATATCAGTGCTGAACAATGACAAGAATGACATAGGTACTAGATTTCATGCTGAAAGGTCATCATATGCAGTTATTTTACAATGACTGCTTCAGGAGATGAGCTGACATAATATCCCACTGCCGATGCCATAAACAATTACCAATTTCATTTCGCAGCAGTTGCATGGGTGAGTTGAACCAGGAAATGTGATAATGATAGGAAAAACTGTACATGTATGACTCATTCAGAGCTGGTTAACATACCAGGGGCACTAGAAGAGCCTGTAGAGACAGAAAGACTAGGTTCAAATCCCAGGTCTGCCATTTGTTAACTATATGACCTTGAGAAAATCACTGAAGTGGTTTTTTCACTTTAAACATGAGAAACATAATGAGGACTTCTGCTAGATAATCATGTGGATTAAATGAGACAAGGAATGTGTAAAATATTTTAAATCATTCTATAAACAATTGGTGTTATTATCGAATAGACTTTTCCATTGGAAAACTGAAAGAAGAGGTATGGAAATGAGTTAGCAATTATTGAGTTCTCTTCTTGGTTTCAGTAACTGCCTGTATGCTTTTGCTACTTTACATAATCTAAATAACTGTGTAGGTATACACACACACTGTGGTATACATACATTTATATACATTGTAAATATCTATATAAACCCATGTATGTGAATTAGCCAGCCAAAAGGGGTATTGAAGCAAAGTACCAGAAATTGGTCAGTTTTTATAAAGGGTAGTTATTTGGGTAAAAACTTAAAGTCACAAGGCCTTAGAAAGTCCAACTCAAGGTATCGTAAGAGGTACTTTCTCATCCAAAGTTATTTGCCACATGTTGAAGCAAAATGGCACATGATGTCTATGAGGGTTCTGTCTTCTTTCTTCCTTTTAAGGCTCCGAGGTCCCAGCTTCTTCTGACCTCAGCTGTTGACTGACATAAGGCTCATCTCTCAGGGCTTCTCAGCTGCTCTTTTCTTTTCAGCTAAAGCTATCAGGCTCATCTCCCTCATTCTGGGGCCTCTTCCATGGCTAAGGAGCTGTCTCTCCTCCTATGTGTTTTTCTTCTCTGTGTATCTACTTCCATGTTCTTAATTGAGTGTCCATTTACATAGCCCACCAAGGGAGCGAGGACCCAGTCCTGCATGCCCTAATGACATGGTCAAATCAAAGTCCCAATCTTGATTTAATAAAGCAGATGTGAAACCTCTGAATTTAATACAATCAAAGGGGTATTATGCCCAGAGGAACCGACCAGCTCACAAACATAATCAATATCTCTTTTTGGAATTCATAAATCATATCAAACTGCCACCTGTGGTATATGTATGTGTATGCATATATATGACTATTGTACATCTTGCCCAATGTCATTTTATATATCAGAGTCAAGACCTGATACCTAAAAATGCCTGTGAATTTTACATGGTGCTACATTGTTTCAGAGCTGGAGGAAATATTAGAGATCATCTAGTTGAATGGCTGTCAAATATTTATTTGAGGATTCTTGTTGGGAAACTCAACATTTGCTAGAAGTAGGGCTACTCTTGAAGTGGATGTGGGCCCTTCAAACTTGCTTTATCTCCACTTGGCCCTTCTCATTTCTCTGGTGCTTGTCTGGGATAATGGGTAACATAGGGTTCAAAACAAAAACAGCAAAAACCTCAATCTAGCCCATCACCCTGTTACAGTGAAAACACACAGAGGTTTAGGGCATATGAATAATTTATTCAGGAACAAGCAAATTTTTAATGGCTAAATGAGAATAAGCCCAATTCTGTGGAACTAGAGTACTGATTATCTCACATTCTAAAATACAAAATATAGAGTCTCTCATATTCTAAATACTGTAATATTTGAAGGGTGTCAGTGAATGCTATTCCCCCATTTTACATTTAAGTTTTGAATCAGTTAAGAATATATATGAAGTTTGTCATATGGAGACAAAATATCAGTCACAAAACTGATGGTATTTTTGGAGAACATGGCTCAGGTGTGGCAACAATGGGCTGCTCCTCAGAATCTGGAATTACCTTGTCACACATAGTGGCCTCGGTGAACAGAGACTTTACCAGTAACTTACCATTGAGACAAAAACAGACCAGAATACAAGCCCCTCATAAGGTGCCTGCCTTACACCCCTGTCTTAGTTTCCCAGATGCTGCCATAAATACCATACAATGAGTTGGCTTAATCCAGGAGAATTTATTGACTCATGATTTTGAGGCTAGGAGAAGTTCAAAATAGAGGCATCAGCAAGGTAATACTTTCTCCCCAAAGACTATCATTCTGGGGCTGGCTGCTGGAGATCTTTTGTCCTTGGCTTTTCTATCATATGGGAAAGCACATGGTGGTAACTTCTTTCTCTTCTGTGTTATGTTGTCTTCCAGCTTTGTGTTTTTCCCTTGACTTTCTCTTCATAAAGCCTCTAGTAATGGGATTAAGAACAAACCTCATTCGGTTGGGCCACACATTAACTAAAGATAATATCCTTAAATGGTCCTATTTGCAATGGGTTTGTACCCACAGGGATGGATCAATATTAAAGTCATGTTTTCTTCCTGCATAGCCATATTTTTGGGTATTTGCTAAGTTTATAAAATAAATGTGTTTTCCGATTGCTTCATTATTTATAGATGAACTTCCTTGTTTTTGACACTAAAGGTATTATAGGGAATGTCATGTGAGGCCAAACTAAGTCTAGATAAATCATGAAGTGATTTTCCTCTATCCTCCTTAAAGAGCCGAGTCAGAGTATTTGTCATATCTTCATAACCAGAGACATCCAAAGGACATGAAGGAAATTGGAGTCATAAAATCAGAGAGACCATACAGGACTCACGGGAATCAAGTAAAAAGACTGGGAAGGTAGTAATTGATAAAAGGCTTGGAGGTAAAGAGATTTGAAGCACTCACGACCCAGATAATTTTAAAAAGCTAATGAAGAGCCTAAGATTCTAATATATCTTAGATCTGTGACTATAAGGATCACTAGATGTGCCTTTAAGTTGACTAGTTGGTTTAATTAAAAAGCAGGTTTAATATTTGAAAGCATCAATTTAAAAAGCAATAATTGAAAAGTCACTGTAGTACAATGGTTAAGAAAACCATTTTACTATTATGATTACTAGATGGAGTTTCAACATCTAGGAGTTTAAAATAAAGTTACAATGACTCTAATATAAAAGTGAATAATATACTTTAGCCTCAATCCCCTAAAACGAATGAATTACATATTCCTTCCAATTATTCTCCCTTTTCCTCTGCATCCCAGATCTAATTTCAGTACTGGAATGCAGACCATTCTGGTGAAAGGCCTGTTTCCGTTGATATTGCTGTTGTCACTTATTTCAACTACTCTTTCATTTCTCAATGTTAAACTTACTTCTTCAGGGAACTCTCCCATGACCTTTAAATAAGTATGAGTTCCCCTGTTGTGTCCTCTCATAGCTCCCTGAAATTCCCCATTTCCTTTTCATAGAAGGCTTCTCACTTGCAGTAGTGTTATTCATTTGGTAAGACAAAATAAAATATTTATTAAGCATCCATTAACTGTCAGGCATGTGAGTAATAATGACTAGATTCCAGCTCTTAAAGAGTATACATGCTGGTGGCAGTATTCCATGAGGTCAGTGATCTTAGTGGTTACTTTTTGTTTTTCACTGATATTTCTTATGTTCTAGAACAGTGTTTGAGTATATTGTAGGTGCTCAATAAATATATATTGAGTAAATAAATGTAAATAGGATATTAAATGAATAAGAATATCACAGATTTATAAATTCTGTGCAGAAAATTAAAACTGGGTGAAGGGTTAATAGTGACTAATTTATTCTAGATTGTGTCCATGGAAGGCCTCCCTGAGGTCTTCACAGTAAATCTGAGAATTGTATGTTAGAACAAAGTGAATCTAATGCATGACCAGAAACCAACATCTGAGAGGCCCAATGCATCCTGAAAAGCCTAAAGTTGGGGACATTAAAAAGAGAATGAAAGAAAGATAGAGATAGTGACAGAGGCAGACATATGGCGGAGAGAACCAAGGAATCAAGTATGAGTGAAGAAGCCATTTGTGAATAGATCTGCTAGCCAGAGCTTCTGCAGTGTGGATCAGAGACAAGCCAACCAAATTCCTGACTCACAAAATTGAGGTTAAAATTAAATGGCTATTTTAAGTGACAGATAACTAAAACATGACTTTCACTGTCACTGCAACATCTACAGAACTGCTACTTGTCTTTAATAGGTAAAGAAAAATTTTTCAAAAAGAATAATTAGATGAAGAATCACTGATCATTGGCATGCTCCTAGCTTCTCTGAGCAGCAACGTCTTCTTTGTAAAGTAAGGATTCTATGTATCTTCCAGGTATATGAAAGGATTAAATCAAAGAATATAGGCAATATAATACTATGCTTGGCACATAGTTGTCACAGGAGTAGTGGAAGTACCTTGTTTATTTCACTCAATGTGGTAATCCACATCACCTAAAGCATTGTCTATCATATTGGAGGGTCATCATAAATATTTTTGAAACAATAAGGGAATGAATGCAGAAAGGAATATAATAAGCTCAGTGTCTTTTGTGACTATAGATATACCATCAGCTGTAAAACAATGATAGGATTACTATACTCATTACCTGCGTAAGGAACTATTGGAACTAAGAACGGAGCACTGGATTTTGCCTGGAGAGAGAAAGTCAGGAAAGAGTTTACTAATGGGGCTTTTGTTCTGTATCTTAGAGCATGTCTGATTGCTTATTTTGAATACAAGGAGTTAGGGAATTCCTAACAGGAACAGCTTGAACAAAGACAAAAATGAGACTGACATATGGCAAATGGAGGCACTTCAGATGCAGTGATTGGGTCTGGGTATAGAGTATATGTGTGAAAAAGACATGAGTAGCCAGATAAGCACAAGTCAGATCAGGAAGGCCTGTGTATGCCACAGCAAGTTTGGGCCTTCATTTCAGAGGGAATAAGGAGACATTTAGCAATTTCATTCAGGGTTCTGGTACTTTTCAGACTTGCATTTTAGGAAGGTTACTCTAGCTGCTTAATGAAGCATGAATTGGAATGATTGAGATGAAAACAGAGTCTAGCAAGGAGTTTGCTGTTATTACTAAGAAGAAAAATGGTATTAACATGAACTGCAGCAGCAGCAGATGGTTAGTGAGGAGAGACAAGTATGGGAGGAATTTAATAGGAATAGTTAACAGGACCTGGTCAACTGGATAAGGAAAGTGAGACAAATAGTGGAATCAAGGATAACTTTCAATTTTGACCTGTATGATTGAGAAGATGATAATGCAATCAACAGACATTCTCTCAGTACAATTATGGATATTATAATAATCCTAAACTGCCTTCAATAATGGTGCATAACAACCTCAAAAATCTCAGTGACTAATGAAACAAACATTTATTTTTCTTGTTCACATAACTTCATATAAGCTACGAATTGGCTGACTTTAGCCAGGCTTTGTTCTCAGCTTTGAGCTGGGTTCAAGGCTTTTATATTTGTCTTTCATTCTCCTTGGACCATAGGCTATCTAGAGCATGTGTGCATGATGGCAAATGCATGAGCCCTGGAGAATAAGCAGAAATACGCAAGGCATCTTAAGGCCTAGATTCAGAATCTACACACTGCTACTTCTACCCACATACCATTAGCCAAAGCTAGTGACATCAAAGAGGCCAACATCAACAGGGAACAACAAATACCCATGATCTGTCACACTAGGACATACTGAAAAGTCACATGACAAAGGACAGTGACTATACAGTTAAAGCATAGAACTGAGTGAGGAACTGGAAACAATGACCCAATCCACTACATATACAGTAGCCCATCAAGCAAGGTTATCCATGAGGAAGGTGAAGCCTGTATAGAGACGGAAAAGAGGCACATTAGACATTTTTATACTGGGCAGCCTTCCTGCCACAACGATTCATTCTTCTCATTATTGCTGTTTGAGGACTCTTCTCCTAAGTTACTTCTTTGATTTATCACATTTGATTAACTTTTGGATTACTTTGTATAAGTAATATTGCCATAATTAAAATTAAACCATACCCCTCCAATACTAATGTGGGATGAATTATTGGCATGCATAGATGGATGTCAGAATATCATTGTCTCAAAGACTGATCCACAAGAATCATATTTTCTTAAAAAAATCATCCCATTTAGACTTCAAGAGGTTGTTCACCTCTTAAGGTCCAAGTTTGGATTCACTTTCTCTTGCTGTCTAGAACCACTGCTGGACTAGTGAGGAAGGAGGTAGGCAGAGACTTTCCTAAGAGTTCCTTCATTGGTCAGAAGGAAAGACACAGACAAGATATCAGCCCACTCTAATATAAGCACTGGGGTCACCAATACTAGCAAAACCCACACAGGCTCGATTGGAAAGATGTTTTACTCACATAGAGAAGAGAGAGACAGAGCAAGTTAGGCTTAACTAGCAGGTGTTAGTTTCCCCTAGCTGGCAGGCCTCTGTCTGTGACCAATACAGGGAGATGATCTATGTGCAGAACCCTTCTCTTGTATTTGTGGGCCATAGTAAAAGAAACACTACTCTCTCCCTGCCAGGGTCAGATGAACCACTCGGGTGTAGGCTGGATATCATAAAACATGCCCACCAGATGTGCCCATTGAATATTTACACGTACTGAAGATGATGGGGTGGGGGCAGGGAGGAGGAATGTATTAGCAGTCCCCTTACTGTCTGCTTTTTTTTTTTTTTAATAGATAGGGGGTTGTGTTTTATCTTATAATGTAGACACACTTGGTCCTTAGCACAGGAAATATTTGTGGGTCCCAGGGAAAGGCGGAAGGCTGTACTAGGACTGTCCTCATAAATAGTCCCAGAGAGCATCAAGATAGAGCTAACACCTCTTCACTTTATTATTTATGCAGGGATCCTTTTACTAGGATATTACAAACAAATGTGGTTCCCCAAGTATACCTGAGTGCCATTCTGGGCCACATGAAATGCAGAACCAAGAGAAGGAGACATAGAAATTCTGTAATTTCAGATTCATGGCTAAAATTTTGTGGTAGGCATAATAAAGATCCAGAATGTTCTAATGCCCAGTACCTTTGAATATGTTATGTTACATGGTAAAGGGGAATTAAGGTTACAGAATGAAGTGTTGATTAGAGACTTTAAGAAAAGGGGATACTGGATGGTGCTTCAGAGGTAATCACCGGACATTGTAAATCCTCACAGGGCCTACATGATGGAATAGAGGAGAGTATGGGCCATGATGTGAACCAATGTATATGAGGTGCAGAGGTGCCCAAAGATGTACTTACCAAATCCAATGGATGTGTCATGATGATGGGAACGAGTGTTGTTGGGGGGGGGGAGAGGGGGGGGTGGGGGGGGTGGGGTTGAATGGGACCTCACATATATATTTTTAATGTAATATTATTACAAAGTCAATAAAAAATAAAAAAATTAAAAAAAAAAAAAAAAAAAAAAGAAAAGGGGATAATAGTGGTCTATCTGGATGGGCCCAATATATTCACAAAGGACCTTTTAAAAAAGAGGGAAAAAAAAGTGTTGGTAAAAGTCAGAGACATATTTGAAAATGCTTTATTGCTAACATTGAAGATGAAGGAAGTAGCTATAAACCAAGAAATGTAGGCAGCCTCTAGAACCTGGAAAAGACAAGGAAGCAGATTCTCCCCAGAGCTTCCAGAAGGAGCACATCCTTGTTGACATTGTTTTAGCCGAGTGAGATCCATTTTGGGCTTCTTCTCTTCAGAAATGTAAGCAAATAAATTTGTGATCTTTTACACACCTAAGTTTGTGGTAATTTGTTATAGCAGCAATAGAAAACTAAGGCAATATCCAAATCTTCTGCTGACTTTTTGTACTTGTTGAGGATTGACTCATGTCCCCACAGATGCTCAAATCTTAATCTTTGGTCCTATGGGTGTGAACCTATTTGTAAACAGGACCCATTCATGTTGTTAGTTAAGGTGTATTCAAACTGAATCAGGATGCATCTTGATCTATGTGATGGAGGCCTTATTAAAAGAAGAACTAAAAAAAAAAATCTGTTGCAAGTATTGCATGCTACTAAGTATTTGAAATAAAGAAAATCTATTTTTGCATTAAAAAAAAATAACAGGTAATGGCAACCTGAGAAATACAAAACAATTGGATTCAAATATATGAATAATATTATTGTGGCTTAAAAAATTTACATTAAATAAATGCAATTAAAACTGTAAAATTAAACAACACTCTTCTGAACACTCTTCTGACTTTATAAGCTGGACACAGTGCTATACTCTGTAAGTCTAGGATCTTCACCCAATGAGATAAAAAATGGGACTTGCAAATATCTTGGAGAGATCCTATGTCAGCTGCCCAGCACCCAGTCACAATTACTCAGAGGAGCAAGCAAACAGCTGGAGCTCAAGGAAGAAGGCACTGATGTATCCACACACATGACAAGATTTAGGAAGGCATTCTGTAGATATTTGTGGTACCTGACATCTGGGAATGCAATTAGACAATGTGGGACCAAGTCAGCTGCAATGGTGGCAATAAAATGTGAAATGACGACTGATACTAACACCATCAGACAGTTCTCATGTAACCATTAATCAGACTTTTGTTTAAAAAAATTCAGAGATTTTGGGTCTTAGATTGGACTCAGTGTATTTGTGTGCGTCAATGTGTGTGTTTGTATATACATGTGTATGGTATTATGTCCTGCTTTGTCCAGTTAGTGATTTGGGAAGGTATGTTAACTGCTCTTACTCTCATGAAAACATTGAACACTAATTCTCAGCGTTGGGTTTTGCCAGAATCTGGGAGAATTTTCTAGATATAGCAGTGACCTAAGAAGCACAGCTGGTTTCCAATGCATATTTTGCCACCAGAAATGGAGTAGATCATTTTGGCTAGAAGGAAGTAAGGAGAAAGTGGTAGTCGGTCTCTCCTCCACTTTTTGCCTTTGTCTCAGATTTAAGATTTGAGCATCCTTTCTGAGAAGTACAGAATAAAGTACACTTCATATTATTCTAAGATTGTTCAGTGATTGCAACACCCAAAAATTATCAGGGTGGGAAGAAGAATTAGAGAAAGAAAGTAACAGCGACTCATTCCATTCTTGAAACACTTAATACTAGAAAAACAAGGGCATTCTACCAGCTATAGACCTGAAAATCAGATTCTATCAAACAGGCCATCAGATAGTGAGTGAGACTGAGAAGTCCTATGTTATGCCTCCAATAGGTGACCTAAGTCACTGGTAATTCCACTTAAAACATGGATCTTGAGACAGAGCTTGAGAGTATGCTTTTCTAACAAGCTCCCAAACCTTTGCTGCCACAGATCATGCTTTGAGTGGAAAGGTATTGAGTCACACACAATCTGGTTGGATTCTGTCTTATGAAGAAAAATAAGTAGGAAAGGGGAGACATATGAACAAAAACATGGTAGGATAAATGACATAATGCATGAGAAATATCAAATTTACCTCAGGAAGAAAAGAGGGAGGGAAGGAAGGAAGGAATGAAGGAAGGAAGGAAGAAAGGAAGGAAGGGAGGGAAGAAGGGAGGGAGGGAGGGAGGGAGGGAGAGTAGAGAGGAGAGTAAAGTGAAAGAGAATACAGAAGACCAATGAAAAGTACAATCTGGATGAAATAAAGAAAAAAGACAACCCAAGGAAAGATGACCTTCACCAAAGAATGCCTCATAAAGATTAGAATTTGTTAAAAATGTAATCTCAAAAAATAAGGCCTTCACAATGAGATGTTAAAATGAGAGAATGGGTTGAAAATGAAGAATGCAAAACAGAAGAAATGAATTTTGAACTACAAAAATACCATTACTGATGAAGTGTAAAGGTTAGAAACAGCAAGGAATAGAAGGGACGCAGCTAAAAATGGACACAGTGCACTGGCTGTATATATTGACCTGCTCAAAGTTTTAAACCCAACTGTGGTAGTTTGGAGCAATGCACCCCAGAAAAAACAAGTTTTTAAACTTAATCCATTTCTGTGAGTGTGAGCCCACTTTACATAGCATCATTTGATGAGATTACTTCAGTTTAGTGTGGCCAACCCAATCAGGATGGGTCTTAAACATATTACTGGAGTCCTTTCAGAATAAAATTCAGACAGAGAGAAAACCATGGGAAGCAAGGAGCTAGAGGTCAACAGAATCCAAGAGAGAAGGGAGAGGCCAGGAAATGCCACATTTGTGCTGCCTTGTGATGTGATGGACTAAGGATCATGGGCAGTCAGCCCCAGAACGCCAGTCTTTGGGAAAAGGAAGCATAGCCTTGATGATACCTTGATTTGGAATTTTTACTAGCCTCAAAAGTGTGAGCTGATAAATTCCCTTTGTTTAAAACAGCCTGTTGAATGGTATTTGCTTGAGCAGTCAAAGAAAATAAAACAGCACCTTGGCCATTAACTCTCCATGTGATCTTGGCCAATTCCTTAACCTCTCTATGCTTCCATCTCCTCACTTGAATAATGGGGATGAGCAGAGTAACTTCTTCATTTAAAATAGATAATCCCAGAAAAATATTTAAAACAGGAGAACATTAAGCTAAGCCTTGTCACTCTTTTGCTCATAAATTTCAAATGTTTTTCATTTCCCTCAGAGTAATAGGCAATTTCCAAGACCCTACATGACCCTGCTGTGCTAGTCCTATGGGCCTTTTCCCTGTGACTCTTGGTCTTACTCATTCTGCTTCACCACACACATCCTGACTCAGGCGTGAAATACTCGCTGTTTCCTCTGCCTGAAACTCAATTCTATTGCCTGTGTGGCTCTGTGGCTCATCACTCATCCCCTTCATGTCTTTTAACATATTTGTCTTCTCACTGATAGCCACTGTCCTGATTTGAGCCTTTTGTGAACCCTAGAAAATTGTGCTCTTAAGCTAATCTATTCCTGTACCCGTAAGCTTATTGTATGTGGGACCTTTCAGTTAGAATCAGCTAAGAGCCACTTTGATTAGATCACTTTTGATTAGATCACATCGGCTAAGGGCCTGTGATTAGATTGTGGGATAAAGGATACATTGGAATCCTTTCACTGAAGTCTTATATAAATGGAAGAAACACGCAGAGAGACACAGAAAAACACAGCTACCATTTTACTTGCCACTGGAGAGAAAGAAAACTCCACGATTGCCTGCAGCAAGAGAAAGAAACCCCAAGTGACTGAGAGAGGCTGGAGGCTGGAATTCACAAAGAAGTTGAAGCAATGAGATCCCCAAAAGGCTCAGTCCATGAAGTAGTTTGAAACTGAAAGAGAAGGAGAGCTTGAAAGAGAAAGCAGAGAGAGACTGACAGACCTGCCATACTGCCTTGCCGTGTGGCCGGAGTCCAGGATCCTTCAGCTGAGCTTTAGTAAGACAGCATCTCAGATGATGCTTTGATTTGAACACTTTCACAGTCTCATAACTGCAAGATTTTACCCCAAATAAATTGCCATTATAAAAGCCATCCCATTTCTGGTATTTTGCTCCCAGCAGCTTTAGCAAACTAGAACAGATACTCCATCTAAAATTACAATTAACTTCAGCTTCCTAAATTTATCATCTTTCCCACATTTGTCCTGATGGCATGTTGCATTGCTTTTTACCCTGTTGAATAATCACCACCATACACTTAAACTATGTCCACACTTGTTTACCATCTTGCTCTCTCCCTCTAGAAAATAAAGTCCATGGAGTTGGGACTTGGCCTGATTGAGTCAATGCTATATCTCTGTCACCTAAACAGTATCTGAGACTCCATGGATATTTGCTGAATTAATGAATTTTATGTATGAAATAATTATTAAGATTTAAAATAGGGCCAAATTTTGTAGCACATACACATACAGACACATGGATGATGATTATGCGTCTCTTATTTTACTAGAATTATTTCTTTTAATTATAACAGTTACTCTGAGAGAGGGTTTATTGACACCATTCTTCAGATTTAGAAACTGAGTCTCAAAAAAGTAAAATAATATGAGCCCAGTCACACAGCGAGCAATTTGTAGAATTGTGTCTGTGTATACTTCAACCCCATTCTACTCGTCACTAGGTTTTTTGTGATATATGTTTATGCTTGAATGTATTAATATTTCCATTCTGACTATAAGTTGTTAGCCTAATTTACACAAATACCATGCATGCACCCATTTTTTAATTTTTTTTTTATTTTTAAAGAAGCTTTAGATTACATAAATGTTACATAAAATATATAAGGGTTTCCTATATACCCCACTCCCTCCCTCTCCCACACTTTCCCACACCAACAACATTCTTCATTAGTATAGTGTATTTGTTATAATTGATGAATGCATGCTAAAGTATTGCTACTAACCATGGATTATAGCTTACTAGTTTACGCTCTGTCCTGTACAATCTTGTAGGTTATGACAAGGGCTTGGCATAATGATCTGTCTTTCTTCACTAGGCACTTCCTTGTACTCAGGGGATTCTTGCTGTCCTATTAGAAAGTGTAGCAGGACACTCCAGGATGGGAATTCAATATACTTTATTGTGTGGGTCCCCACCCACTGTGAAAACTCCCCATGAATACTTGAACATATTCACATGCCTTAGAAGCATGCCCCAGGTGAACTCCTCCTATGCATCCCCTCATCACTGACACCCCACACCAGTGATCCTCCCCTGCCCTTCTATGATCCTAAACCTCTCCAAAAATGAAGACAATGAAATAACCAAACAAAATTAGTAAGAAAATGAAATAATAATTTTAGAAATAACCCATAAAATACAAAAAAAAATTGAAATTTGAAATAATAAAGCTTTTTAAAAAAAATTTTTAACATGTCTTTTGTTGTTCTAAGATCTTTATCTTATATGTACATTGACATTTTCTTCCATGTATTTCCACAGTGTCTTATATTTTTCATTTTAATTGCAAAGAAGCTTGAGGATACAGAAAAGTCACATGAAATATATACCCTGTGCCCTCCCCCTTTTCCCCTGTCCCCTATTAATAGCATTTTACATCCAGATGGTATGTTTGTTACAATTAATGTAAAAATGGTCAATGGCACACATTTTGGTTACATTTTGGATCATACACTTTGATAGGTTTTGACAAAATTTGAAGTGATATGTATCTGTTATTGCACCATCATGCTGAACAATTCTAGTTCTTTAAAATACCTTACGTTCCATCTATTCTATTCTTCCTTCCCTCTCCCCTCAGATCCTATGGTTACCACCAAGTTACAATTTTGGAAGAATAAGATTCGTAGTTACATGCAATTATATTGAGAGTGTGTCGTAACGGTCTGCTTTCTTTTATTAGGCACTACCTGTGTTCGCCGAGCGATTCTTGTCCTTATAATTGAGAACATAACAGGACTCCCTAGGATTGGAGTTTGATATTTTCTGGCTTGTTATATGGGTCTCTACCCACTGATATAGTGAGCTATGACAAGATGAAGACTTACATATTCCACAGAAGCCTGCCCCAGGTTTGCCCTCTTCCACAAACCCGCCCACATCCAACATCTTATACTAGTAACCCTCCCCTGCCATATTTGCCAAAAGAACATTCCCAACATTGTAGTTTTAAACAGACCTGCAAATCCCCCAAGTTCACCTGCCCCTTCTGCCCACCCTTCCCCAAGTTCCATGGATAATCCAGTCCAACCCCCCACCCTAATCCCCCTCACAGACCAGCACCACCAAACCCAATCATATAACTGCACCACTGTCATGGCCATCCACTGCACAACTACACCCTTCCACTTACAGATTTTGCCCATAAGGGCATCACATGCACCCATTTTTAAAACATATTAGGTTGGTAAAAAAGTAATTGCCATTTTGCATTGTTGAAATTTGCTATTTGCTATTGGCATACATTCTTAAGTAAATGTGGTTATGTTATATATCATTTTAATGAACTTTTCTCTCTTTATGGTTTTTGCCCATGACTTATTACTTGCTGTTTATTTTATATTTATTTTAGACTAGGGAATTGATGTTAGACAAAAAGCAATTTCAAGTGATTTTCTTATTTGAGTCCAAAATGTGTCGTAAAGCAGTGGAGACAACTCACAACATCAACAATGCGTTTGACTAGGAATTGCTAATGAATGTACAGCGCAGTGGTGTTTCAAGAAGTTTTGCAAGGACAAGAGACTTGAAGATGAGGAGCATAGTGGCTGGCCATCAGAAGTTGACAATGACGAATCAAGAGCAATCATTGAAGCTGATCCTCTTAAACTACACAAGAAGTTGCTGAAGAAAAAGTCAACCATTCTATGATCATTAGGCATACTTGAAAGGTAAAGAAGCTTGGTAAGTGGGTGCCTCATGAGGTGACCAAAAATTTAAAAAATTATCTTTTTGAAGTGTCATCTTCTCTTATTCTATGCAACAACAATGAGCCATATCTCAATAGGATTGTGATGTGTGATGAAAAGTGGATTTTATGCGATAACCAGCAATGACCAGCTCAGTGGTTGGACTGAGAAGAAGCTCAAAAGCATTCCCATGGCCAATCTGCACCAAAAAAAAGGTCATGGTCACTGTTTGGTGGTCTGCTGTCGGTCTGTTCCACTACAGATTTCTGAATCCTGGCGAAACCATTACATCTGAGAAGTATGCTCAGCAAATCGATGAGATGCACCAAAAACTGCAATGCCCGAAGCTGGTATTGGTCAACAGAAAGGGCCCAATTCTTCTCCACGACAATACCTGACTGCACATCACACAGCCAGTGCTTCAAAAATTGAACAAATTGAGGTATGAAATTTTGCTTCATCTGCCATATTCACCGGACCTCTCGCCAACCAAATATCACTTCTTCAAGAATCTTGACGTTTTATAGGGAAAACGCTTCCACAACCAGCAGGATGCAGAATCCCGAATTCGAAGTTTATCGAATCCCGAAGAATGGATTTATACACTACAGGAGTCAACACGTTTATTTCTTATTTGGCAAAAATGTGTTGATTGTAATGGTTCCTATTTTGATTAATAAAGATGTGTATGAGCCTAGTTATGATAATTTAAAATTCACAGTCCAAAACCACAATTCCTTTGCACCAACCTAATACTTGACATAATTCCTGGCCTTGTTTTTGTTCATCTGAATTTCTGACCTGAAGTTTTGCTCCCTGGTTATAGCTTTAAAAGTGTACTTTCATCAGGAATGATATCTAAACAATTACAAAATAAAACAAAAAGTTAGCTTATTTTGCAATTGTTTAGAGATCATGTATATTTTTAAAAATATAGTTCTTTATAAAACACTGATATTTCACGTGAATTATCTAAAAATAATCATTTAACAAATAGTTATTTTATTTTGAACCACAATTTCAGTTTATTAGAACTTTTGGACTCCTTACTCTGATTTGATTTTGGCCTTTGCTCACTGACATGACAGGTTTAACGATCACGTGTCAGTATTCCTAGGGTCTCCTGTTGAACACAAAAGCGTTTTTCCTCTGGACTCCTCCAGATCCTTCTCATCCACTGACCTTTCTCCTGGAAACATTCATCATCAGTGACACAGACTGATGAGCAGCATGATCCCCTGAACTCCAATTTATTAAAGTTGATGGTCTTGACACTCTTCATAGTTCCTGCGTCCCACAAGCTGCCTATTATCATGAGTGGATACTTATTTCCCAGAAACATTTCTATTTCCTCACTGTATGACACGTACCACTTACTCTGCCATCTAATATGAGCGCCACTTCTTTTTCACTTCCTGTTTTCAAAATCTTCAGACTCCTTCCAGTCCCCACTGACCTTCCTAGCTCACTCAGTTTCCTATAGATTGTCACTAGGGAGTCACTTCCAAAGGAAGGGCTACTCTACCTTATGGAATACAGTCACAGACCAGTTAAATAATTCTAATATACTCAACCTTCTAGGACTCTTTCCATATTGAATTTACAATAATCACTTTATTGGCTTTATTTCATAGTGGCTACTATTAGTAATTACATGACCCTTACTTAGAAGGTTCAGTAACTCCTGATGCTAATAAAAATGCTTCTATTTATATAAACAAAGATTATCATTTATTGAAAGTTTACTATTTTTCACAAAGGAATGGAGGAAAGAAGAAAGGTACAAAGTTAATATTTATAATAATAAAAAGCCTTTTTTGAACACTTAATATGTGCCAGATGCTGTGATCAGTACAATAAATATTATCTCATTTAATTCTTCCTTCAATCCTGTGTGGTAAATATTACCATCCTTACTTTGAAACTGAGGAAACTGAGACTCAGCAAAGTTATCAGTTGGTAAAATACTTGCCACATGGTTTGTCAGTGGTGGAACACATATTTTATTAAAAATTCAGTGATTTTTTTAATAAGCTAGCTATATTTACTGAATCTGATTCAAAGAAAAATGAATACTAATGATAATAATAATGATAATAAAGGAATATTAGTAAAAGCTGCCTTATATTTTGCCAGGAAATGTTTTGTGTACTTTACTTGCAGAATCTTGCTTGATTTAATTCTTATAGTAGGAGAATATGGTCATTATCATTATCCCTCTTTTTATAGTGTAGAGTTGAAGTATTTTTCCTGAGACAATGGGAGGAATTTGCATTGTCACAATTATAGGCAAGTCTGTTTGCCATCAGAGGGCTTGCTTTGGTGTCATTTGGGAGTCTAGGGCATGAATTATTATAAGGAGGAAACTTTCACCAACAGGAGCCAGTGGTGGGTGATTAGATCAAAGTCTAATCAAAGTAGGTGTGTAATTGCCTCATCCTTTCCTTAAAGTGCCTGCAAATTTCTTGATAGCAAGTGCTCTGTGTTATCTGAATATCTGAATACAGCCTCTCAATAAATAGTTGTTGAATTAAAGGGTTGCTTTAATTCAAATTTTAATGTCTTTGATTGAGAGAAAGTGTGGCTTAGAGAGGTAGAGTTTATTGACCAGGGTCTTTGGGACAGTTGCTGTAATGCCAGGACCCACTGCCTTCATTTGTGTTACAATACTATTATAGTTTCCTTGTTGCTAAAACAAATACAATGCAATGGATGACTTAAATGATGGTAATTTATTGACTCAGGGTCTTGAGGCTAGGGGAAGTCTAAAATCCAGTTGTCATCAAGGCTAGGCTGAACTTAGCATTCTGTGACTGGCTTCTAGAGTCTTTGGTGCTTGACTCCTCAGTCACATGGCAGTGTATATGGGAGCCTCTTCCGGCATTCCCTTCTTTTCTGGGTTCCATTGACTTTGAGATTTTGGGTACTCTTTCTGGCTTTTGTGTCTGACTTTCACTGTGCTTATACAGGACTCCAGTAAACAAGACTAAAGTACAACCTGATTCATTTAGGCTGCACCTTAACTTATGTACCATCTTGAAGGGATAATATTTACAATGGGTCCACACCCACAGGAATCAATTAAATTTAACGTTTTTCTATGGTACATTACCATGGTCAATTTTTGCCTACTTTAAAGGAAGAAGTGGAAAAAGCACCTATATGGTAGTTTTTCAGTGATCCAATATCCGAATATCATCTCCTAGTTTTTCCATTCAAGTCTTCATTTCATTAGTTTATCTACATTAATTATTGAGCATGGTATCTATCCTTTATTCATCAAACATTTTTCATTTCCTGTCTCTATTTTGTCTCCTCTTTCAAAGTGCCTTGTCACAACTCATTCATCATGAAAAATATAAAAATTAATTCATGCATTTTTTATAAACTCTGTTTATTTGTGTTTAGGTCTTGACAGAAAATAAGTCTTAGATGCGTTGTATAACTTTGAAAAGATAATTTTCCCTTAATTTTTAAAAATTTGTAATAGATGAAATAGGTGAGTTTTTTAGGTGTTCCAAAGAGGCTTGTGGTCACTTGTGGTCACTTGTGTTTTTGCATAATATTGTTTTACGTTCTTCAAGATAATTTAATTTTAAGAACTCCATAGTCCACACATACTATAGAAGAAAGATGATTTATTAATGGGTTTTCTATATAATCTTTACCCATTTTAAAGTATAAATGCTTTGTCTTAATAGATGTTCAAGTATTTTAAATGTTAGTAAATGGACATAACTCACATTCACTAAGCTTAATTTTCCTTGATTGTCAGAAAGCACTATTGCATTTCTTTCTGTTCCTATTATGTATTTTGCTCACTTTCATCTTGTCATCTGACAGTACTTACAATCAATTGCATCATCTAACAGCATTGGTTTTATGATATCTTCATAACATTTCAAATTTATTCCTCTTTAAGAGCTGCCTTAAGAATTAATCCATAAATTTAATTTTAAAAATTCACTCAGTATCTACCTGCACATATATTGGCACAGATTCAGTATTTGGTTTTCCTGATTGCAGGCCCACATCTTGATCTTTTCTCAGGGACAATTTGGCTTCATATGTAGCCCTTATCCAATAGAATGTCATTGATTAATGACAATTATAAATCATACAAAGACCATTTGGATTATTAAACTAAAGTGTCTGTGACAGTTTGAAACTTTTGTATATTCCAGAAAAGATCATATTCTTGGAACTAATCCATTTCTGTGAATGTGGGATCTTTCTATTGGATTTATTTCAGTAGAGAACTTTGATTGGAATGCTTTGGTTAAGCATGGACCAGGGTGGTCTCAGACCTCTTGCTGGAGTCTCTTATAAATTAGAGAAACATTCAAAGACGCTCAGAGAAGGAGAGCCACCATTTTATCCAGCCATGTGCCCACAGGTATAGAAAGACAGAAACCCTGAGAACCTGAGAGTAAGGCCAGATGCTAGAATCAGTGAAGCAGCTAAAGCTGAAGCAAATGAGGAATGGGGAAAGATGAGCCATATGCTTGAGCACCTATAGCTGAGCACCAAGAGAAAGCATCTTTAGATGAAGCTACTATGTACCTGATCACCCACAATTGCAACTTGGTGAGACAGCATCTCGTGATGATGTCTTGATTTGGACATTTTCACAGCCTTTGAACTGTAAGCGTCTAATAAATCCTTATTGCAAGAGCCAACCCATTTCTAGTATTTTTGCATTGGCAGCCTTTAGCAATAGCATTGATAGCAAGTGCTCTGTGTTATCTTAATTCCTACTCTCATACAGTATCTCAAGAAATAATTGTTGAATTAAATTGATACCAGGAAAGTGGGGTACTGTTATGCTAACACCAAAACTGTTGGAATGGTTTTACAAATGCAAATGGGGAAGATTCTGGAGGAATGTGAGATTCTTGATAGAAAAGGCTTAGATTGCTTTGAGGAGACTGTTGGTAGAAATATGGATGTGAAAGGTACTTCTGATGAGGCTTTAGAAGGAAATGATGAACATATTATTGGAAATTGGAGTAAAGGAGATCCTTGTTTTAAGTTTGTAGAGAACTTGACAAAATTGACCCTTGATATTAGTTGGAAACTAGAATTTGAAAATAATGAGCTCGGATATTTAACTGAGCAGGTTTCCAAAATAAATGTGGGGAAATGAATGTGCTCAACCAACTGGGCTCCCATCTACCATATCGGAGGTCCAGGGTTCGATACCCAGGCCTCTTGGTGAGGGCAAGCTAGCTTACGTGGTGAGCTGACCTATGTGGAGTGCCAGCCCATGCTGGAATACTGCCCTGTGCAGGAGTGCCCCCTTGAGTGTGAATGCTGCCCAGCACAGGAAAGCCACCCTATGCAGGAGTGCTAGCTGATGAGGAGAGCTGGTGCAGCAAGATGACGTAACAAGAGACACAGAGGAAGAAAATAAGGAGACATAGTAGAACAGGGATTTGAGGTGGTGCAAGAGAGTAATTTTCTCTCTCCCACTCTGGAAGGTCCCAGGATCAGTTCCCAGAACCACCTAATGAGAATACAAGCAGACACAGAAGAACACAAAGTGAATGGACACAGAGAGCGGACAACAGAGAGAACAGGGGGAATGGGGCAGAGGGAGACCATAAATAAAATAAATCTTTAAGAAAAAAATGTGGAAAATGCAGCCTGGCTTCTCCTTGCTGCTTATAGTAAAATGTGAGAGGAAAGAGATAAGCTTAGAACTGAACTCCTGGACCCAAAGAAACCAGAAATTGATAGTTTGGGAAATACTGAACTTCTGCAAAATGAGTTCCCAGAGGATAGTACCCCATCTTAGGACTTAGCTGAACTTGAATAAAGCAACCATGTCCTTGCAAGTCAGGATTTGTGGAAAGTCTTGTTCTCTAATAGCTGGAACCCTTGTGATTACATATTAAACCCACAAACCTTTTGCCAGATCTGTATGGATGAAACCACGGCTAATATGAACTAAAACGGACAGAAAATGGAGAGATTGAAGGAAAAAGAACGTCAAGGGCAAAACTGTGGAAGCTGAGATCTGGACTTAAGACTTATTCTTGGGCCAAGGCAGGGACCCCACCATGTGTGTGAAAATGATGAGTTTGCCCCAACATGTGAAGAGGGTTAGTAATTTTCCAACTGTTCAGGAAGAGTGTTACCACCCCAGGCTTTAGAGAGGGTAGAGCATATTCCCCAGGGGTTGGAGAGATTTGGGATACCATCCCACAGTTCAGAGTGTGTGGGGCTTGTGCCCAGCAGATTGGGGAATGTGTGTCTTCACCCTGGTGTTTTTTGAAAGTAAAGCCTAGATCTAGGCCACCACCTAGATGTTTGATGAGGGTAAAGCCAAGAAGATGATCACTGGGTAAGTCCTTAGAAGAGATGCACTATAAGTCCCCAAGGAGAAGCAACCATCATTCTATAAATGTCTCTGAAACTTTTAAATGTAATGGAATATGCCATGAAGGTTTTAGAACAGTTTGGGACCCTGATCCCTGTTTTCCTTCCAATTTCTCCCTATGGGAATGGAAAAGTTTATCCTATGACTGCCCTCTGTATATTAGAAGCAGATAACTTATTTTGTAAGTTTCACAAGTCTATATCCAGAGGGGAATTTTGTCCCAAGACAGACTGCATGCCTATAACTGATTTTTATAAGGTTTGACATTGTTACTGAAATAATTTAAGACTTTTTGAAATATTCTGAAGGGATAAATGTATTTTGCATATCAAAAGAACAAGTATTTTTGGGATCCAGAGGGTAGAATGTGACAGTTTGAAGCTTTTGTGAATCCCAGAAAATATCATGTTCTCAGAGCCAAACCATTACTGTGGGTTTGGGACATTTTGATTGGACTGAATTAATTTTGGGGCCATTTATTGGACTGCATCCATGAAGCATGACCCTGAGTAGATCTCAGCCCTCTTGATGGAGCCTTTTATAAATGGGAGAAAAGTTCAAAGACACACAGAGAAAGAGAACTGTAAGCTTTTACCCTGCCATGTGAGAGAGGACTCTACGATCACTGACAGCTGCAGAAAAACAGAGTCATCCCAAGAAACTGAAAAGGAGGCTGGAGGCTGGAATCAACAGAGCAGCCTGAAGCTGAAGCAGTGAGACCCAGGGAGAGATAGGCTATAGCCTTATGACCCATAGCTGAGCCGGCAGAAAAAGTGAGCCTGGAAGAGAAGGCACAGACTGGCAGGCATTTTGCCTTGCCAAATGGCAAGAATCCAAGGTAGCAGATCAGCTAACCTTTGGTGAGTCAGCATCTCTGATGATGCCTTGAGTTGGGCATTTTCACAGCCCCAGAACTATAAGGTTTTACCTTAATAAATTCCCATTTTAAAAGCCAACCCATTTCCAGTATTTTTGAATTGGCAGCCTTTAGCAAGATAAAACATAGTGTCCCCCTAGATATAATACAACATAGAACACAAATGGGCCTCATCCACCACCAATAGATATTTATTGGGCAAAATACATACCAGTTGTCAAGTCAGGTTTGAGATATGAAATCCTACTGTTTATGCTAAGGGAGCATTTAATGCAACTAGGAAGGCATTATATGAATATATATTACTAGGGAAAATTGGTAAGTGCAATTGTCTTCCTTGAGAAAATTTGGGTCAAGGAGTGCTCCCCTAAGAGTATAACCAAGCATCATTTGTAACCTACTTATAAATGAAAGTAACCAAGTTATCAATGATGTTTAGGTGTTAGCCAGATGAGAAATGGAGTTGAGAAGTTAATCCAAGCTGAGAAAAACTGCATCTAGAGGAAGCAGGCAAGAGAGAGCTTGGCATTTCAAGGGAATTATGAATCAGTCTGAATGGACTGAAACAAAATGGTGAGAGTAGGTGTTTGGAGATTAACAATGGAAAAGAAAGGATTATTCAGGCTTTATTGGGGCATGAACTCAAGGACAGTGATAGATCATGGAATGTTAAAATTAGAAAATGATACCTTGGATTAGTTTTGATTAATATTCTAACAATTTAATTTTAAGCAAAATATTACAATCCCTAAACTTCAGCATCTTATAAAAGCTTTTTTTATGCAATATAGTGTTGAAAAATAATAGGCATTCAGCATCTTTTCTCTGCTTTTTATTTGCTCATAGCAAGTAATGACAAACATAGAAAAAATATACAGGGAAGTGGACTTGGCCCAATGGATAGGGTGTCTGCCTACCACATGGGAGGTTCGCGGTTCAAACCGTGGGCCTCCTTGATCCCTGTGGAGCTGGCCCATGTGCAGTGCTGATGCGTGCGGGGAGTGCCCTGCCACACAGGGGTGTCCCCTGCATAGGGGAGCCCCATCCACAAGGAGTGCACCCAATAAGGAGAGCTGTCCAGTGCCAAAGAAAGTGCAGCCTGCCCAAGAATGGTGCTGCATACACGAAGAGCTGACACAACAAGATGACGCAACAGAAAGAAACTCAGATTCCTGGTGCCACTGATAAGGATAGAAGCAGTCACAGAAGAACACACAGCAAATGGACACAGAGAGCAGACAACTGGGGGGGGGAGGGGAGATAAATTTTTAAAATAATCTTTAAAATATATATATATATATGCACATACCTATCCTAGAATCTGAGAATGGATATGTAATAGAAAGAAAGAGGAACTTATGAACACTAACATGAATGAATTCACATGGATTTAATTATTCAACTAATATTAATTGAGTGTCCATTACATGCTAGATATGATGTTAAATGTTTGATGGATGGACAAAGTAGATATGATCACCATTCTCACAGAACTCACAGTCTAATCCCTGAGAAAAAAGGACGATGGTTGGGTGATATGTGCAGCAGACTCCTACGCACGATCTCTCTTAGGTATGGGAAAGTTTCTTGGCTGGAAGATAAAATAGTTACAAATTCCCGTGTCCACAAGCACCATGAAAGGTAACACAAATGCGTGAAGAAACTCAGGTACAATCAAGATAGTGGATGTCTATTGATACTGATGTTTGAAACACTCTATGAGCCAAATAAAGAGTCAAATTAAAGCAAGCTCATTTCTTGAGGTCTAAGTCCACTTGGCTTATATACCAGGATGTTATATACTACTTTATGTACCAAGCCATTCATACCATAAATATTTATACTAAATGAGCAAGTAGAGAAAATATAATCTCTAAACTAAATTATATTACACCACAGTTGAAAGTCTCCTGCTCTGACTGCCAGGACATCAGCAAAGAATGTGTTGCTGACTCCATCTTCTAGTTCCAGCCAAATCCCCTCTCCTGAGACTAGTTGGTGCACTTTGTTTTGTTCCTGTTGTGAATAGCATTTGTTCATCACTTTTTGTTCCTCCTCTATATCTTGTCCTTTGTTTCTAAGCTTATTTCAAGCTCTCTCATGAAATGTAAGTCCTCACTTAAAAATGACTTACCTGCTCAGGAAGAATTACATAGTACCAGGTATGAAAGTCTTAAGCTTATTGTGGTTATATTTTAAGCATTAGGGTATACAAGTGGTAGATTTCTGGAGATACGGTCTACACTATTTGTCTTTGTTTTTCAGGGCTGCTATTACAAATACCACACAAGGGGTTTACTGAAACACCAAGAATTTATTGGCTCATGGTTTTAAAGGCCAGAAGTCCCAAATCAAGGTGTCAACATGGTCGTGCTTTGCCCAGGAGTCAGTAGCATTCTGGTAAAAATTTGCCACAATCCTTGAGGTTCCTTGATGTGCATCTCTACTTCTATCACCTGGCAATGCCCTTGGTCTCTTCCTGTGTCTTTTTTCTGACTTCTGACTTCTCTTTGTAAGGTCTCTAGGAATATGGATTAAGACCCATCCTTATCTAGTGTGGTGTATCTACGCAAGCTCTTCAAAGATTCTATTCACAAATGAGCACATACCCTCACTCATCTTAAAATATTAAAATTGCTATTTACAAATGGTTTTACACTGATATGACTGCACATTAAGATTATGTTTCCTTTTGGGATACATGATTCAATCTATTGAACCTTAAATCACCTTAGCATACAAGTGGTTTATATAAAAGCAGCCATTCTACTTCCTTGTTCGACAGCTGGAGGAAATGAGACACAGATATATTCAGTAAACCCAAGAGGCAACCTCAGGCAGTCTACTTCAGGTCCATGCTCATTTCTTCCTCAAGCATTTCTTGTTGAACCTTACTCTTCAAATGTGGTGTTACTCACCACAATCTTGAACCCTGATCACCATATTTCAAATGTGATCTCTTGATCTGCTACTTTGGGCTGCCGAAGGCAAAACTTTTACATCTGTCCTTATCATCTCCCAGCTCTAACACTCTATGTCTGAAGTTAAATGCCTAACTTTTATATTTGTTGTTGCTGGAAAAGGATAATAAAAAGAAACATAGATCTATTGAAGAAAAATATTATACAGTTTATATCTAGCTTAGGGCCAGTCTGATTCAGTTCGGGATAAAATTCTGTACTATCTATCTCAATAACTTGTATTTTCTAGAAATAACTAATAGTGCTATAGAATCATTGTCATGGATACTCCCAACATTTTTGCATTTGTAATATCTAATTATAGTTTATTGATTTCTCAACATTATCATCTCAAAAATTGTCTGAAATTAATGTGAAATTGTAAAGGTGATATTTTTTAGAATTGTAGCATAAATTGAATAAAAGACATCAAATTCTGTCTCATAGTCTAACCATTGATGCTAATAGTGAGAGAGACTAGGTATTAAAAGAAGCACTGTGGAATATCAGAGATGGTTTTCCTTGCTAAGAAAAAAAAAGTACATCACATAAACATAAAAGCATAAGTAATCTTCACCTCCATTTTCATCTTAGGCTCCCCTTTTATTTTCCAGTAAAATACTATATTTTTTGAAGGTTCAGTTCAAGTGCACTGTCTCACTATACATCATTAAGAAATGTATCTTAACACGTGTGATTTAGTAATTGCTTTCATGCTCATGTTAACCCTCATTGACTAACCTTCAAAATAGTGGACATTGCCACTGATTCCTGGGGAATTTTTCTCCTGGTGGGTAAAAAAAGGGTTGCTCTTCTTGCTCTTGTTTAGTGGGGAGCGACCATTGGATGATTTTGGCCAGTGAGATGTAGGTGAAAATGAAATATATCACTATCAGGCCAAAGTATTTAATTCCAAGTGTGAGATTCTATAACATCCTCTTTCCCTGCTGTGTGTGTCATGGAGACTTAGGTGGGAATGCAATAGCAATCAGGATGCTCCTGAGTGGGAATTACAAGTATAGTCTTACTGGAAATCTATATTAAACAAAGAGCATAAGAAACGATTTTTTTTTAATTTATTTTATTATTTTTTGCTATTTCTTTTCTTTCTCTTTTACTTCTTTTTCCTTTGTGTGTATTTTAATAAGAGAGATTTATTTATTTATTTTATTGCTTAGGCTATTCTGACAGATATTGGATCTTATTCAGGTTTAATTTCACCACAATACAACACTTACCTCAGTGCTTGCATGTGCTAAGCATTCAAAACTTATTTTGAATTAAAATTTATTTCTCACATTTTGTCATCGATTTTTTATTCAATGCATTGTATGATGCCCTAAATTCTAGGCCAGTTGTTTCAAAGACTTTAAGAAAATTACCACCATTCAAAGGATTTCTTTTTACTACCATAGACTATATCTTCATTTCTTTTAAAACTTAGGTACCTGAAATCCTTAGATTGGGTAAGAATATTACCCACGCATCATTATTATTATTATTTCCTTGTTACTTTGTCTTAAAGAGCATCCAATGCTTCAGGTTTTCTATTGGAATCAAGAATTTCAGCATTTTTTTTTTCTGAAATGGAAAAGCCAAACATAAAAAAGCTCTATTTCAAATTAAAATACTCCTAATCTTCGTAACATATCCAATATACTTATTATATATTAAAATATTCCACAGTAAAATTCAGCCTAATTTAATGAAACATGACAAAGGCTGTACTCCAAAAATTTTTGGATCATAATGTGCTTAAAGCATTAATTATACTACGACTAAGAAAAACTTCACCCATGCCTGTAGAAATGCAGAATGTATATGTGTATTTAAAAATAATATTGAAGAATGTAGGAAATCAAATACTCAAACTACACTTCCATATGTTGTATGTGGGAGGTAAAGTCTCTCTAGCAGAAACACTGTGTATGATCACCAAATTCACAATCCCAGAGGGATAACATTTATTATCATAAAAAAGTACCATAGCATTTGAAATCTGAGGTTAAACATTTATTACAAGGTTTATGAGGAGACTATGAATCTTAAGTGAATTCATTGCATGAGAAGAGTGAATTTATTATCAAGGGCATGAAAAGAATCAGTCTTTTGAATGCTCAATACACTCTGAAAGCTTCATAACAAATTGCTCACCTCATCTGCACACTATTCCAAAGTCCACAGTGCAAGACATGTTTAACCTGTAAATTGCAGTCCATTTTAAGGCCTTGCCAGAAAGGTAAATAATTCATATGTATTCATTAAGAAAAAAAGTTGTCAAAAATAGCCAAAATTTGGTTGATAATTCTCAAAGGTATATGATAGGAAAGGACTCTTGTTAACTTCTAATATAAGGGCTTGCCTGTCAATATGCAATGAATGCTGCATACAGAGTCTTCTAAATCTCTAAAGACCATTACCTATAAGAGCTAAATTGTTGGGCAGATTTGAACATTTTTCAAAACATCTTAGAGGATACTAAATATATTAGAGGTAGTTCAGAAATTCTAAATGGGTTTACTACGTGACACACTGGCTTTAAAAGATATAATTGCTTCAACACCTCACCCTGGAAACGGTCAACAAAATGAAACTGATGATATCATGAGAACTTGGATAGAATCTAATCAACAACAGGTTCATATTCTGAAAAATATTTTGTGAGACTGACGAGAATAGAATGGGAACAGAAGATACTTGGGAAGATCCTTTCTCCCCTGATATATAGTCATAATTTCTATTATGGATACTTAGACCATCAAACAGGGTACAGTGAAAAAACAGACCAGAACACATTCTTGCTTCCTTAAAAATCACTGCTTCAGCAGCAACGGAACAGACTGCTGAGGTCAGAAGGGTCCCAGAGCTAGACAGTGTTGGCAAAGCCAGGGAACAGGTTTCAGTGTGAAAGAAATTCCCCATGGCCAAATGATTGAAACATAAGGAAATTATTCTGATGAATGTGAAACATATTAAGCATTATTTACTTCTCATCATAAAGTAGTATAATAGGCTTTCATTTTAATGCAAGTAGCTTTTAGGGCATACATTTTCTCTGATGAATAACAAATAGGAAAGCAATCGGAGTCAGGCAAGGCCCGGGGATGGCATAAGGTAAAATGGCCACCCCAGCTGTGAGCTTGTCATTGAATGATGCTACTGAGTCAGTCGAAATCAGAAGACAAGAGAAACAAAAACTGTATGTGGATATTTGTAAACGGGTATTAGATAAATTTATTTTGATCTATGAGTTAGAACCAAGCATGACTCTCCCTTTAGAAACATATCTTTCATCAAAAAGGTAAAATGAAATGCAAGCAGGTGGTACTGCTTTCTGGAGTAAAACAGTACCCACTTGTTTCTGATTCACATGTTTCATGCTTACCAGGCTTGCTTATTAACTGTTCTTATTTCAATAAAAATAGTTATGACAGTCTATTGCAATAATTGTTTTGCATTCCTTCTTCTCTCATTAGACAGGGATCTTCCTTCACAGCAGAAGCTATGTCTTATCTTTGAATCCCCAGCACATGGTGCAGTCACAAATTCAAAATAGCCCTTCAATTCATGTCATGTTTGTGAATCCAAATGGATTAGGTATTTTAATAATTTGATTTCAGAGCTTTGATAGATGGCACTGAAAAGACAGAGAATACTATAATGTCTTGACTACCAAATGCTTTCTCACTTTGTACTGTTTTGAAACAGTCCTGAATGAGGGGGCAGGGGAAACATAATTTATTACATGGTTCAATTCCAAAACAGATAAGTAGTCATAATAATATAATAATTTAATCTTGATCTTAACAAATTTTAAGATATAAGATGGGTGGGTAGATAGTGTCTGGGTGTGTAGTTGGCAGAGGGGAAATAAATGGAATGAAATCCTTATCTTTCAGAGAAGGAATCAATATAGATCATGCCTAAGATTGAAAATGCAAGAAATAATAATATAATAATAGCATCAAAAGGTGTGTGCCTTAGTTTGCCACAGTTGCTATGACAAATACCACACAATGGTTGACTTGAACACTGGGAACTTACTGTCTTATGATCATGGAGGCTAGAAGTATAAAATTAAGGTCTTGCCCGGGCATGCTTTCTGGTGCTGGTTTACTGCAATCCTTAAGTTCCCTTGGCTTGCATTTCTGCCTCTGTCATATGGCTTCTGCTTCTGGCTTCTACTTCTTCTGTTCAGTGATCTGTGTCTCTTCTTAGATTTTATCTCCTTATAACTTCTTCACCTGCATTGGTTAAGATCCATGCTGATTTAAGTTGGCCTCATTTAAAAAGGATCTTTGAAGATCCTATTCCAAAATGAGTCTACACATTAACTAATAATAACATCTTCAAGGTTTCTTTTCATAAATGAGTTCAAACCCAAAAGAATGCGGATCAAGATTTGAAAATGTTTTTTATTGGGACATGATATAATTACCAAACTTATGGAAGCATATCCCAAAAGCAATGGTTAAAAGAGTAGAAATTGCCACCTTGGATAAAAGGGAAATTTAAGGGAAATGGCTGGGGATTTCAATTTGCCTTAAAGTCTTGCTATTTCATGTGCATGTATGATATAAATAAATATTTCTTTAAACAATAAAAAATAAGGAGGGCAAAAGTGTCCCTGAGATAGACTACTAGACTTCTCATACCATATATTGAAGACTTTAAGTATGTCTCTGCAGACAAAGAAAGAAAAAAGATTGATTATGTTTGTGACAAACTAATGTAATGTATCTCCCTCTTGGATATGAAATACAAAACAGTTATATAAAGAATAAAGACATACTAATATAAATACACATAAATGGATGTAGCATGATAATTATTTTGGCAAGAATTAAGGCAAAAAAATTATGTATTAAAAGAAAACAAATAGAGCAAAAAGATCTCCTGTGAAAATATCTATCTAAAGACATTTCTAACACCTGAGGAAAATTATTTGAATGAGCTTAAGAGTGGTATCCAAGGAGAAAGTGACAAGAAAGAGAATGTTGAGACAGGACCCAGGCTTTTTATTCAGTCTTTGGACTATGGGAATTTTAACTTATGCCAAGTGAAGAAGAGATTGAAGGTTGAATAAAAACCGAAGTTGTATTACTTAAATTGTTTTAAATATACATGTATCATTTATTTAGTAAATTTATGCAAAGTGTACTCAGCATTTTGATTGTAGTCTGTGACACCACTTCCCAAATTATCAAATTTGAAAATCCACTTAATATAGTCAAGTTGAAACACCTCATCTCAATGGATTTCAGCTTACTATTCATGGTTTTGGATTTAGCTGGGAATAGCCTTGACTGGGTATCCAGGACATCGGTTACAGAACTGGCCAAAAATCAGAGATAATCTTATAACAGAAAGGCAGAACATCAAAATAAAAGATTCATTAAATAATTTGCATTTTATTCACCTAAAGGGCCTATAGTACTTCACCTTAAACATATATTTTGCACTTTTCTCTTCCCAGTTTGGTTATGTTTTCTTAACTCTCAGTGGCAAAACTAAAGTTATATTTAAGCAGGAAATAGAACTTCTGTAGCTCGGTAAAATAAGAGCATTAAGGAATATGAGCTAGAGTAGGGGGCAAGGAAAACAGTCCTGGGATGTGTTACGTTGGGGCCTATCCTTTGCCACATCCTTTTTTTTTCTTTTAAAGATTTATTTTTTATTTATTTTTTTATTTATTTCTCTCCCTTCTCCCCCTTCCCCTTCCTCCCTGCCCCGCCAGTTGTCTGCTCTCTGTGTCCATTCACTGTGTGTTCTTCTGTAACCACTTCTATACTTATCAGCAGCACCAGGAATCTGTGTTTCTTTTTGTTGCGTCATCTTGCTGTGTCAGCTCTCTGTGTGTGCGGCACCATTCCTGGGCAGGCTGCACTTTCTTTCGCCTGGGCGGCTCTCCTTACAGGGCACACTCCTTGCGCTGCGCGTGGGGCTCCCTTACGCGGGGGACATCCCTGTGTGGCACGGCACTCCTTGCGTGTGGGGCTCCCCTACGCGGGGGACATCCCTGTGTGGCACGGCACTCCTTGCGCACATCAGCACTGCGCATGGGCCAGCTCCACAGGCGTCAAGGAGGCCTGAGGTTTTAACCGCGGACCTCCTATGTGGTAGGTGGACGCCCTATCCAATGGGCCAAGTCCACTTCCCATCCTTAGTAGCTTTAATCTTCTAATTATCACCTTTACATGAAACCAGAGCAACATGTTCAACTTGAGAGAAAAGGCACCTATAGTGATTTTTAGGCGCATTTTCATCTACAATAATTTTTCAACTTTCTAACACCTGAAAATATACGTTCAGCTGTTGTGATAATTCACTATGCAGAATTCTTGATTCCTTGGTATTCTTCCCACCTGGCAATCCAGTCTCCCTCCAACTGTGTGACCACTCTGTTCAAGGGAGTACTCAATCACAGGCTAGTGTTTCCACTATAAATACACAAGGTGTCACCATGTATTCAGTTCCCCTTAGTTGGAGCAACTCCTTAGCACTGCATTACCCAAACATTGGGGAATTTATATGCAGAGAAAGCAGAAATCAGCAAAAGGCCCTGGCACTTATAAGATGCAAATAAGAAAGAACCATAAAGCATACCCATTTTTGTCGGAGGAAACATGACTTGGTGAGAAAGCAGAAATGTCATGGCTGTTGAAATTTTGCTACTGCTAGTGTTAAATTATTAACACATGATTACAGAAAATTTTAAATGAAATCATGAAAACTTATATATAGATCTTGGTTTGCTAAGTCTATGAGAAGCAATGATGTACACATTTATATTTTGTGGTTTTGACTCTCATTTTCTTCTGAAAGTCATTAATTACCATGGAAGTTTCATGAAGAAAAGTCATATTTCTGACCTCCAATTCCCTAGAGTGAATGTAACCAAGTAAGGGAGTAGACTAGGGTAATGTTTTAAAATATTACCCAAAGTGTTTTTTCTTTTTAGAAAATATATGTGTCCTCCCTGGAATACTCTTGAAATTAAGAGTAGGTCTACAGGATGAGATTTATTGCCGTAAATAAGAGACAAGAAGACACTGCCTAGAAAAAGCTAAATAAATAAACTAAGACAATGCTTGCTTTGAACTTTGAACCAGATGACTCTGATTAGGTTCTTTGGAAGCAGATGTTGAGACCAAGTTTAGCATGTAAGAAATTTATTAGGGATTTACACCTGCAGAAGGGAGTGGGAGAAAGCAGGACTGGGAAGATGGAACTGTGAGATTTCCACACAGGTTGGAGAATGCCTTAACCAGGTCATCTACTAGGGAGATGTGGGCATAAAGCTCTTTAGTTGTCTGTATGCTATCCACCTCATGAAGGCGATGTGGCTCCCTGCAGCTAAGGCTACTCCTGAAAGCTGGTGCTACCAGTCCTACCTTGAAAGGGAATCTGGTAAAGCATCATCAAGTTCACCAACTAGACTTTTATAAAACCATGGTACAAAATCAAAAGAGCAGAATTTTTTGGCTATCCCTTGGACAGTTGGTTTTTATTTTTTAATCTTTCTTTAAAAAAATATACATAGATCACACAAAATGTTACATTAAAAGATATAAGATGGAGGAGATTGTTGCTATGGGGGGAGAAGTGGGGCGAGGGGGGTGAGGGGTATATGGGGACCTCATATTTTTTTAATGTAATATTAAAAAAATAAAGACAAAAAAAAGATATAAGAGGTTCCCATATACACCAACCCCAATCCCCAACTCCTCCAACATTGACAATTTCTTTCATTAGTGTGGTAATTCATTGCATTTGATGAATACATTTGGATCACTGCTACACAGCATGGATTAGAGTATACATTGTAGTTTACGTTTCCTCCCAGTCCATTCAGTGGATTATGGCAGGATATATAATGTCCTGCATCTGTTCCTGCAATATCATTCAGGACAACTTCAAACCCCAAAAATGCCCCAATATCACACCTCTTTCTCTCTCTCCCTGCCTTCAGCAACTCCCATAGCCACTGTCTCCACATCAATGATCTCTTCTATTGCTAGTCACAGTAATTCTATAGAAGAGTACCAGTAAGTCCACTCTAACCCATATTTTATTCCTCGATCCTGAGGACACTGGGATGGCATTGCCCACTCCACCTCTAAATTAAGAGGAGGCTTAGATCCCGCATGGCTGATGGATGCAATTCTCCTGCTTGCAGTTGTAGACACACTCAGTTCCCTGGTGTGATGGTTGATCATCCTCACCTGCCTGTTAGCTGACCTGGGTAAGTCCAACAAACTGGAGAGTAGGTATTACAATTCTTTTTGAGTCTCAGGGCCCAGTTGGCACATGGACAGTTGAGAGATTCAAGTATCCTAAGCATACACCAACCCCAGAACCAACCACAGTTTCAGTAAATGTAACAGAAGAGGCATGTGTAGGGAGGGCACATCTGAGTCCAACCCCTCAACAATCAGGAGCATAAATTCCAAAGTAGGGCCCACTGGCAAGGCATTGAACTCCAGAGCCATCTGCCATGACCATACAACCTGTGTGTCTCTGTGGCCCTTAGGAGTACCAGTACCTGGGATTGTATCTACTTTGGCTGTCTCTGGGATCCTGCTGAGATGTACATAAATATGATACCTCTGATGACCTCCTGACTCATTTTGAAGTCTCTTAGCCATGTAAACTCATTTGTCTTTACCATTTCCCCCTTTTATTCAAGGTTTTTTTCTAGTTGCATCACCAGCTGGTGATTGGTAGAAATCCCTTGGTGCCAGGGAGGTTCATCCCTATGAGTCATGTCCCATGCTGAGGGGAAAGTAATGCATTTACATGCTGAGTTTGGATTAGAGTGTGGACACATTTGAGCAATGTGGAGGCTCTCAGAAGGTAACTCTGAGGCACTCTGGAGCTCTAGGCTTAGTTGAAATTTCAAGCACATAAGCTCATAAGCATAGTCATCAGTATCAAGGGCCCATCATTGGACCATCCTTCTTCACCGGTCTCTGCCCTTGCACTTGGGGAATTGTTGCTGTTCTTTTGGGGTATGTGACAGAGCTCCCCAGGATGGGAACTCAGCACTCCCTCAGTTGTCATGTGAAACTCTACCCACTATGTCAATACTCAACGAACATCCAAACATATCTATATACCTGATATGCATATCCTGGCAAACTCCTTCCCATTCATCCCCCATCAATGACACCCCACACTAATGTTCCTCCCCTGCCATAGTTGAACCCCTCTGTGATCCAAAGCTTCTTCAGAAATGAAGCCTAATATTGCCAAATTCAATAAATAGGAAAATGAAAAAGTAATCACAGGTTTAAAGATTGGAAATACAATACACAATAATTTAGAAAAACTAAAATAAATTAAAAATAAATTGGGGTATTAAAAAATGAAAGATATCATTAAAAAACTTTTGACATTTTGCCTTTCATCACAGTAATAGGTATTGTCCTGTATGTACAGTAGCAAGGAAATCTCTTGCAATTCTTCCTCAATGTCAGTATCCTTTTCTTTATTTATTATGTTTTCAAAAAAATTTTAGGTCACAGAAAAGTCTCATATACAATATAGAGGACTCCCATATACCCATATACCCAATATTAAACCCTTTTCCCCTTTCCCTAGCATTGATTTTTTTACATGTGGATATTACATTTCCTATGCCTGATGTACAGATATTGAAACATAGCTACTAACCATGGTTCCATTATGGTTTACAATATGGTTTACATTTTATACTATACATTTTTTAAAATTTTTGCTGAAATTTAACATGGCTTGTATCCTTCATTGCATGATCATACAAAACACTTCCATTGCCCCCAAGCTACCCTCTCTTCCATCTATTCTATTTGTCTCCCCCTCTCCTAGAGGATCACAGTGACAACCAAGCTTCACTTCCTGAAGGACAAGATTCATAAATACTTGCAACAATGCTGAGGGCTTGACACACAAGTCTGTCCTCCCCCACTGGGAGTCACCCATGCTCTCGAGAGACACCCTCCCCTCTATCTGAGAACATCAGGCCTCCCCAGGATGGAGATATAACATTGTATGGGTCTCCACCGACTGATATAACACACTATGACAAGGTGAGCACTCACACACTCCCTAAAAGACTGCCCCAGGTGCACCCTGTACCAGATGTCCCCCATAAAATACCTTAAAGCAGTAACCCTTCCTTATCATATTTTCTAAGGAGTTTTCTCAACATTATAGTTTCAACCACATACCTGACAATCTCCGATGTTCCCCTCTGTCCCCCAACCCTTCTCCCAACTCCATGAACCATCTGACCCATCCTCCCAACCCTAGCCCCTCTCAAGCCTTCAAAGCCCCACCCAAAAGCATCCCTATGCCTCTGTCTTGAATAACCAAAACTTAGAAGATTAATCTTAGAATAAACCAAAAAGCTGGAAGAACGGTAAGTTTGATAGTAAAGAAATTTCCCACACCACTTACAGAAAAAGTATAGCTGAGGTAGGAAAGAGAGAGGATTTAACCATGATATTCTCTTGTGGAAAACACACACACACACACACACACACACACAAAGAACACAGAGTTTTTGAAGAACCCCTCAATACTTCAGTGTTGGTTCTCTGCTTCCTGAGAAAAGCCTAAAGGTTCTGCCAGCTTCTTGGAGAATCCTATTTTCTATGGTTTGGAAGTAGTAGCTTGTAATGGCTGGAAACAAAAGACCACAGAGATCTCCTTACAGGGAGATGAACTCCAAAGACTTGTGTGGTAAAAATAAATAAATAAAATAAAATAAAAGGTGAGAGTGCTTTAATCCCAAGAGTGAGAAATCAAAACTTTTATTAGGAACAATGAATCAGTGTAGGCTGTGGATTAGAAGGCCACCTACCCCAGCAGAGGCAAGAGCCATGGACATCAATGTTAGGTATTAGCTCATTCTCTAAGAGATCAAGAAAACTACTAGTCCTTATTAAATACTCCTGCCAAACCTATATATGACCAGGAGGACAAAGTCATAAAACACAGTTCAGGAGAATAGAAGCTGAGGTTGAGACAAAGGATAATGACACACCCCAGCAAGGGTCAGACAACATTCCCAGATATATAAGCACACAGTCCTCAAACTCACACAGCATCCCAGCTCTTAGATACCATTTTAAGAGTAAGTAATAGGAGAAGAGCAGTCTTCAGAAGTGGAAAACTTCAGAAATGCCTAAAATGTATTTACATAAGAAGAGATATGATGCATTAAAATGGCACTAAAATGGCATTTTCCAAATATTTTCAGTGGGGAAGAAATTAGATTTGGACCTCCAGTATGGTAGCAACTAGTCACGTGTGGCTAGTTAAAGTCAATTAATTAAATTTAATTAAAGTTAAAATTAAATAAAATTAATTAAAATTAAATAAAATTATAAATTTAGTTCCTCTTTTGCTCTGGCCACATCTCTAGTACTCAATTGTCCAATATGGTTATTGGCTATTGTATTGGACAACATGGTATAACATTTCCATCATCACAGAATGTTTCATTTGTTAGTGCTGCTTGAGAAAAATATGAGATCAATTATTAAAACATCTTTTTAAAAATTTTTGTACATCTGAATTATAATTTATATCTTTTAATCCTGTCATATGAATAAACAAGTCTTCATTCCTACCTAGAGGTATGAAGGAAACTGATGTTTTGTTTTATTTTATTTTTTCAAAAAAAAACAAAACAAAAATAGATTTGGGGAAGGTAATTTTGTCACTCTGCATGAAAATGCCATACCCAGACTCCTTTTTGCTTGACTCAACTTTCATTCCATTTCATATATTAGGCATCTGAAAAAGCTCTAGTTGAATCTAGCTCTTCCAAGATGTCCTCCATAACATATTGTAATAAATGCTCAATAAGTATTATCCATTATTTTTTCAAAACTCAATGTAATATAGCTATAATTAAGTCTGTTGGTTCCAGAGAAGAGGACAGGGGCATGATTTTTAGTTTACCACCTGCTATACTTTCTTAGACAATTTGCCTAAACTCTCTTTTCCTAAGAGTCCTTATCTTTAAAATAGAGGTACGTCATCTGTCTCATTGGAGTTGTTGTGAGGATCAAATGAACTAGTACAAGAAAAGTACTTAGAAGAGTGCAAGGTATATAATAATTACTCACTTGACATATAGAATTTTATTAATATACCTACACCCGGTCTAAAGTTATTATATTATAACCAATAGAAATATACTTAATATATTAGGGTTTTCCCCTGAGATATAAAGGGCTTTAGAGAGCAACTATTCTAAAGCCCTTGTTGTTTTTAAATTGAAGTGAAATTCACATTACATGAAATTGACCGTTTGAAAGTGTACAATTAAGTGGCACGCAGTACATTTACAATGTTGTACAACCAGTACCTTTATCTAATTCCAAAACATTTTAGTTATCTCCCCCAAAACTGCTCCATGATGGTAAAGTTCATGTGTCAACTTGGCCAGGTAATGGAGTCCAGTTGTTTGGTCAAGAATACACTTGCTTGATTGCTACTGTGACCATACTGATATTTCATTGATTTAAATAATCAGTAAGTTGATTACATCTGTGGCTAATGACATCTACAATCAACTGACGAAGTTGCCTCCAGCAATGAGAAAAGTCTCATCCAATCAAAGATTTGTATGGGGGAACTGATGATTTCTATCTCTACTTCAGCCAGCCACCTTCTCCTGGAGAATTCATCAAAACTTTCCACTGGAGTTCCCAATTTGTGGCCTGCCCTATGGAATTTGAGCTTGCAAATTCCCACAGCCACAGGAGCCAACTCTTACAATAATTCTTATAATATTTACATATTCTCTTCCCTGGGGAACCCTAACTAATACAACTCTATAACCATCAAGAAGTAATTCACTGTTGCCTCCTTTCCATAGCCCCTGGAAACTACCAAGGTACTTTCTGTCTCTAATTTGCATATTTCATCATATGATATGTGTTATTTTGTGCTTTCTTCTTCCAGTTAGGAAAATGTTTTGGATGTTCATCCACACTGTAGCATGTATCAGCACTTCATTCCTTCTTATGACTGAGTAATATTCTTTTGTATGGATATGTCACATTTCATTTATCCATTCATTCATTGAAATAGTTGTTTTATCTTTTGACAACGGTGACTACTACTGATATTAACATTCATGTATAAGTCTTTATATACCTGTTTTCAATTCTTTTGGGTATATAGATAGGAGTGGAATTGATGGTTAATATGGTAAATCTATTTTAACTCTTTGATGTGTAGCCAAGCTATTTTCCATGGTAACTTAATGAAACTTTGTGATAATTGCAATACAAACTGATATTTTGATTGCAGCCTGAGAGTGACACTGAGCACATTCAGCTAGCTGCATCCTGATCCTTGGCCCACAGAAATTGCAAGGTATTAAGTGTTTGTAGTATCAAGCTACAAATTTTGCAGTTATTTGTTAATAGCAATAGATAACTAATAGAGTAGGCATATGTTTAGCTTTAAAAAAATATTGACAATAACTTTTTAAAGCGTTTATCATTTTACACTTCCATCAGCAATTATGAAAATCTAGTTATTCTATGCCTTTACAAAGACTTGGTATTATTAATCTTTTCAAGTTCAACCATTTTTTATGGGTGCATTTCTCTGAAGACTAACGTTTGAATTCCTTATGTTCTTATTGGGAACTTGGATGTATGCTTCTTATGGTTCTTGTAGAAAGCATTTGCCTAAGGTAATAATAGTTTCCTTTTTTTCTTATTGATCTTTAGGACTTTATATATTAGGGATCTGTGTCATTTGTATGACATGCTTTAAAAATCTTAACATTTGTTTCTTGTCTACTCACTTTCTTAATGGCTTCCTTTGGTGAAAAAATAACTTCAATAATTTTTTTTATAAATTATGTGATGCTATATGTTTGGTTTTATTTCTGAATTATCTGTCCTACTTCATGTATATTTCTATCGCTAGACCGTGATCACTGTGTCTTAATTACTGTAATTTTGCATTGTCTTGGTTTTAATAATACACATTCAAAATTTGTGTTATTACTTAAGATTATCTCAACTGTTGCTGATGATTTCAATTTCCATATACAATTAGAATAGCTTTGCAAATTGCCTTAATTTCCTAGGGCTGCCATAACAAAGTACCATATACTGGAAGGCTTAAAAGAACAGAAATTGTTAACTCACAGTCATGGAGGGTAAAAATCTGAAATGAAGGTGTTGGCAGGGCCAACTGAAATCCATAAGGAATTATCTATTCCAGTACTCTCTCCTAGCTTCTGGCAGTGGCTTGCTGGCAATCCACGGTGTTCTCTGCCTCAGTCAACACATGACGTTCTCACCTCTGTCTCTTGTTTTGCTTTCTTATAAAGATACCAGTCATAATGGATTAAGGCCCATTCTTATCTAGTTTGGCCTCAACTTAATTAATAGGACCTGAATATGTATTTTGGAGGGGAACAATTCAACCCCTAACACATATATTCACACATACACACAAGACCTGACAGGATTTTGATTCAGATTGTATTGAATGTATGGATAGTTTTGGAGAGAATTTACATTGTTATATTATTAAGCTTCCAGTACATAAGCTTATAACTCTCTCCAATTACCCAAGTCTTCATTAATTCCTTTCAATAATTTTCAGAGTTTTCAAAATTGTTTATGCACATAATACATTAGATTTCTTCTATGCATTTGATATTACTGATTCAATTCAATGATATTGTTATTTGATTTCAGTTTTTCATTTGCTAGTACATGGAAATATGATTGGATTTTTTTTTTAAATTGACCTTGTACCCAATGACTAAATTTACTTATTAATTGTAGTATCTATCATATAATTCTTTTACATGCATAACAGTATTTACAAATAAGTACAATTTTCCTTCTTCCTTTCAAGTATTCCTTTTGCTTTATTTTTTTCTTATTGATTTGCCTAGGACCTTGGAACCATGTTTAATTGAACTGGTAAGAGTGGAACTTTCTGCGTTTTTTCCAACATGAGGAAGAAAGCATTCAGTAATTCTCTATTATGTATTTTTTCAGCATATTAACATTATTCCATTGTTTCCTGGCTTCTATATTGCTCTGAAGAAGTCTGCTGTTTGTCCAATTGTCACTTACTTTGTAAGTATTCTACCCTTAAATTAGTATCTTTCCTATGATACGTTAAGGTGTTATTTTTTAAAACCATTTTTTGGGGATTTATTGTACTAACCAAAACTTTAATAAGATTCTTTGTCCTTCATCAAGAAATCAATATTGGTCCTGGAAAATTCTCACCTATATGTTATGCAAATATTTATATCTCTCGTTTTCTTTGTTCTCTTCTTCCTGAACTCCATTGCAAGAAAATTTTTCATTCTATCTTCCATGCTTTTTTATTTTGTCCATTTTCTTCTATAATAAGAGATGGCAATATGGTTATTCAGATTGGATCATTAGTGCCATTACTTCTTTAGTTAAGTAAGGATTTCTCTTGAGAATTCTATTTTAACATAGCTATATAATATATTAATAAAACAGAGAGTCTATTGATTGTTGACACAGTTAAGGATTAACTTACCAAGTAAAATAATAACAAGGAATTTTATAGCAATAACACTGATAATATAATATAATGAAAGGAGGACATATTTAGTGTATTTTCAGATACACCATTAATTTTTCATACTTTAACTCGTTCCACAGTTTAAATAACATGTACAAGTTTATGTTTCACAAATTTATAACTATATTACTAAACTCTTTCCTGAATTTGAGATTTCTATTCCTAATGCCTGACATTTGTACTTAAGGCCTTAAGTATTTCAAACTTAAAACTTTCTCAAAATAGAGTTCCTGAATGTCCTACCAAAACCTATCCTTCACCAGTTATCCTCAATTTTATTGGCACAATGATCCATCTACTTATTCAGATCAAACTTCCAGGAATAATTTTTTAAAGAAGCTTTAGAGTACATCAATGATACATAGAAAATATAGGAGTATTCCCATATACCTCACCCCCTCCTCTTCCCACACTTTTCCCCATTAGCAACATCTTTCATTAGTGTGGTGCATTTGTTACAATTGATGAACGCATATTGACACATTGCTACTAACCATGGTCAATAGTTTTACATTATAGTTTATACTATGGGAATAATTTTTAATTCTTCACTTTTCCTCATCCCTCCATCCCATCCATCACTAGCCATGTTTGCTATAATCACAAAATCCTGAATCTTCACACTCCTTCCGTGTCATGGCTACTTTTCTAGTCCAACTCACCTTTATTACATTATGGAACTTCTGTAGTAAGCCCCATAATTGCTCTCTATTGTTCCATTCCTGTTCCGTTCTAATCTCTCTTCTAGACAGTACCAGGGTGGTCTCTTATAAAGATAAATGAGATCATTTTATGCAACTTTCCTAAATGCCTCCACTATCTATTTTTTTAATTAGAATAAAATTTAACTTTTTTAGAGTTCTCTATGTTTTATTTGTTTATTTATCCATCCAGGGCAAATGCAAATCACTTTCTCCTTCACTGATACTTTTAAATATGTCTGATTTCTTATTACACCTTAAAAATTCAAAGACTGCTACTATTAAGAGACATTTTAAAATTTCTTTTGCCTTTTCTGGATACTCGTCTTATCATAGATATTTGAAAGTTTGGCTTTCTATCTCCATTTTCAACAAAGTGCTTAAAATTACACAGACATGTCATGAGAACATATGTGATAGATAGAACAGACTATTCAAATCTGGGGAAATAATGGCAATATTGGATTATAAAATCCTAGTGTTCATGTTGATAGAAAGGACAGAAGGAAGATAGAAAGGAAGGAAGGAGGAAGGGAGACAGATGGAAGGAAGGAAAGGAAAGAAAGAGAGACAGAAGAAGAGAAAGAAAAGAAGAAAGGAAGAAAATTGTAAGTTCTTCCTAATGAGAAAATGACAACCAAAAATGCAGAAGAAATGACAGCATTACAAATGTTAACATGTTGCAGCTCTCAATTACAGCAGGTATCAGAAATGGATGCTAAAATAGCAAGAAAAGTTTGATATGGACGTGTAGTATCAGTGTTAGATTTCCTGATTTGATCACTTTTTCATGGAATTTAAGAGAACATCCCTACTTAGAAAAAAGCATACTGTAGTATTTACATCATATCTATGGTTTACTCTAAAATCGTTCAGATATATGAATATTGGGCTAATGATGAATTCCTAAAGTTTACTCTGGTCTCTCCTGCCCAAATTCTGCCATTATTCATTTGAATGAGATTGTCTCCTTCCACATTCCTTTGCCTTTTTGTGAATGGATTTCTGATCACTCAAAGGACCTAGTACATGTTCTAAGAGAAACTTCCCCATTATAAAATGATAGATATGACAAAAATGTAATTTAAAAAAATAGCTCTGTATTGATACAAATATGTGGCAAACATGTGAAAAGTAGGGCAAGAAAATAATTACAAATTTGACTACTGCTAAAAGAACTTTAAGATTATTAGTATTACCTTCTGGGCTATAAAAATAATGAAGACTGGGCAATCTCTTACAGGAAACATTTTGATGGTTTTGTATTCAACTTTATAACACTCTTCTGTTTATAGGTTCAAAGAAATTATTTTTGGGCTTTGTGAGTTTTTAAATATTTTTAGCAGTTGTAAATGAAATTCAGCCTTTTTCGAAATGACTTATATAAATACTTATAAATATTTTATATTTATAAATTTATATTTGTAAATTATATATTTCTATATTTATATGCATATAAATATACAAATATGTATTAACTACATTGAGTAATATCCAAGCTAAAGAATTGATTTAAAAATATGGAAAAACCTGATAGTTAAAATATGCAGTCATTGGAAATCATATTTTTTATTAAATTGCTGTGGAAAATACATAAGAAAGTTAAGAATAATAAAAGGCTGTTCAATATCATGGTGATTTGGTTATTAAAATGTATATTGCACGACATAGTATAATGATATTTACTTAACAAAATATTAGTCACCCAACTATGTGATCAGCAATTACCTATATGCTGGATTCATTAATATTCATAATCCTACTTATAAACAGCTCATAAAATAGCAACCACAATTATATGAGAGGGTGAAATCATGCCAGGTAGAGGGCTCAGTGGGGGTAAAGGCCTGATGGAATATGCTTATCCATAAAATGAGTCACATTTTTTCCCACTTTGAAAAATTCATAATTTTAAGGAAATTAGACACATTGGCCAACTGGCCAACTCTTATAGAGGATCATTCTTTTGTTTTCATAAAAATGTTGATGGATTAGGAGTGAGAAAATGAAACCATATTTCAGTTCATCAAATATATCATGCTATCTTTCAAACCTTACAGGTTTAGCAAAATATAACACATGATTTTCTAAGTGCTTTCTTTCCTTAATTTTTAAACCCAGACTTTGTTTCATGGAAATTCAGTCCTTATGCTTCTCATTCCTTTCCAGTTAACTCATCAAAAAGTGGCTCTGCATAAGATATTTGACATTCTGCATACACTGTACTCTTTTTTCTTAAACATAGGAAGCTATATTTTGCCAAGAGTAAACAAATCAAAATATTCAGCTTCAGATTGAATTCATCAAGTACTACGTGTGTATATCAGTGTGCCTGCATGCTACTTTTGGCAAAACAGATTTCTTCCTCTTTTCTGAAAGCCTTATTGATATAATTAAAAAGTGAATTGAAGAGGATGGGAAAAAATAAAATATATGATACCCAGCATGAACAAAAATAACTGTCCTTAAAAATTAGTCATGAGAACAATACATACCACCTAGAAATAATCTGCTCTTCCTTTAATTCTATTTTCCTCATTATGCAAATACTGTAGCTGGAAAAGAAAACAGCAACAATTGATGGGAGAAAAATGGATTTGGAGCTTACCAAAAGCTCCATCCAAGAGAATTGTCACTGACCTGTCCAGTAGCTCCCTCAAAGTTTCATTCTCAGGGTTTAAGCTGAATTAGAGTTCATTCTGTTTGAACAGTCATATCCTTAGAGAATTTGTTGAAAATTATCAGTGGCAATTGTTTAACATCACAACTGGCTTCATATGACAAAACATACGGTTTTATAGAATCTGTTGAGGAAAGTCACTAAACAAACAGCAATCTCATTAACAACACAGAGCAACAGCAACAGTCCTTGGAGGTGGGGATCTCGTGTCCATAAGGCCATAAAATACCCATTATTCAACAAACAAATTATGTGACATGCAAAGAAACAAGGAAGTATGACCCATACATGTGAAAAAAGGCACCAATAGAAATTTTCCTTGAGGAAAACTGTCTCAAAATATAGAATATCAATAAAGACAGAGAAATCATTTAAAAATAACCAAAAACAAATTATGGAGTGGAAAGGAAAGAAAGAAAGAAAAAAAGGAAGGAAGGAAGGAAGGAAGGAAGGAAGGAAGGAAGGAAGGAAGGAAGGAAGGAAGGAAGGAAGGAAGGAAGGAAGGAAGGAAGGAAGGAAGGAAGGAAATAAAGAAAAAGAGTCACAGTAGAAACTGATGGACACATACACACACTGAGTTTAGAGTATTTATTTTTAAACCATTATTGTCAACCTTCAAATAATGTCTTGCCCTTACATATATAATGCAAACACGGTTCAAAAGGGTATATTCATTTTCTGTGCTCTCCTTTGTGACATTTTCATTTATTTACTTCCACAGTTCTTATAAACTCCAGAATTTGCTAATATTATTTTTGCTTTAAATAGTCCAATTTATTGTAATGGTATAGCATTTAAAAGAAGATATTTTATTTTTATCATCACATTTAAAATTGGTGCTTTTCTTTTATTTATAAAGTTCTGAGTTTCCATCATGTTGCATATTCATCCAGTCTAACAACTTTCCTATTACATTGCTTGTAATTCAGATCTGCTGGTGATGCCATTTTCACTTATGAACTATGTTTTTCTGGATATCAAAATATAGGTTGATATTTTCTTTCAGCACTTTAAGATGTACCATCATGTTCTGGCTTCCTTTATTTTCTACAAAAGCCAGCCATCATTCTTATTGCTGCTCTCCTTTATAATATCTACCTATCCCTGACTGCTTTTAGATTTTTCTCTTTATTGCTGGATTTCAGAAATTTGATTTTATAATGTGCCTTGGTTTGTTTTTATTGTGTTTATTCTGCATAGGTTTTAATGAGTTTCATGGATCTCTGGGTTTATATTTTTCTTCAAATAATTCTTCTCCACTCCCTCCTCATTGTATTTTTTTCAGACTCTAATAATTCTAATATTTGACTTCCCGTTTTTCCACAGGTTACTATTTCATCTGTTTTTCTTCAGCATTTTTTTTCTTTTTAAAAATAGTTTCAAATTTTTTTTCTTCTTGATTATTGGTCTCTTTAGCATTGTTTTTAGGCCGATTCCATAATTTTTTACAACAATTCAAGTATTATATTTTTAAGCTCTAGAAATTTCATTTGATGATTTTGATAGTGTCAAATTCTCCCATTACATATGAATTTCATTAAATCTTAAGTTTATGTATAACAGCTTAAAATCCTTTCCTTGTAGTTATATTTTCACCATCAGTTTTAGTTCTGTTTGTGTGACTGATTTTTCTTCTGGCGACATTTCACATTTTCTTGATTCTTTGCTTGTTTATTAATTTTTGATTGGATGCCGAACATTGTGTCATGATGTTGTTGAGTGTGTTATATTGTTTCTTTAAAGCAGGTTGTAAGTTTTTGTATATGCACTTAAGTTATTTGCAGACAAAATTCATTCTTGTAAGCTGTGATTTTAACTCTGTGAAGGTGATTCGGGCACAGATTTTCCTCCTCTACTACTTTAGACTTAGTATTAAGGTATAATCCTTCTGGGATTTGTACTGAACACTCTGGCTGTCAATTGAAGTCTCTTCACTATGACTAGTTGAAATTCAAATGTTTTCCAAGTCCTTTGTGTGCTTCGGGGATTTTTCAATGACTTCCTTGGTAGTTTTTATTTTGATTTGTTTGATTTTTTTTCCCCACCTTAATGAGTTTTCTCTGTGCTTGTGCCATTTATAATTCAGACATACACTCAAAGGGTCCTGGGAGATGTCTGTAACTATTTATCTAATATAACCTTTTCCAGTACTCTGACTGACAATTCCAGGACTGTTGGTTTCCTTGACTTCTCTCTTTCCTCAACTCTCTTTCCTTGCCATGCTCTGCCTGGTTCTACAATCCATGCAGATCAGTATGGCAAAAGACAGATGAGCACAGACTTATTTGTTCACCTGTTCTTAGGGGTCACAGTCTTGTGCTGATTGTTTTATTTAAAAACAGATTTTCATATAATGTGATCAGTTTTCAGTTTCTTTACCTTGGTGGGGGGAGATCCAGTTCTGCTTACTTCACTATAGTTCAAGTAGATTGCTATGCAGATTAATACAAAATTAAAATTGTATAAAGGTTTTGGTGTGTTTGGCATTCAGAGCATGAGCACTGTGACAGTTTGAAATTGTTTTATGAATTCCAAAAAGAAAGATTATGTGGGTGTGATCCTCTTTTGATTGGACTAAGACAGGAGTGAGGCATGACTCAGGTTAAGTCACCACCCTCTTGCTGGTTCTGATATAAATGGAAACACGAGAAAGAAAGACATACACAGATAAAGGAAGCCACCATTTTTTGATCCTGCCACTTGAGAGAGGATTCTGTCACCTACAGCTGCAGAAAGGCAGAGAAACCCTGAGAGACTGAGAAAGGACACCTGAAAAAAGACATACCCTATGCCTGGCTGCCCACAGCTGAGCTCTGGGAGACAGTAGATTCCAGAGGGAAAGGCAGAGAACTTGTCAGAAATCAGTGGCCATTTTGCTTTACCAAATTAAAAATCCTTTTAATGAAAAGCATTTTGTTTTAAATGAAAAATAAAGGTCAGTATATCTAGCTAAGGAAAACATTTTGACTTTTGAATATGTCTATTTTCTGGACTGCCACTGGAATTATGTAGATTTTTGTTAATTTTTTTTTTTTGGTGTTTCTCAACTTCATGTATGTAATGACTGATGATGGAATTTTTGAACCATAACAATCTAAAAAAATGTAATTATTCTCAATTCATATTTATTTAGTGAATGAGCTTATAGTAAGACCTTGGATTAAAGGAGGAGGGGTCATTGACTGGTTAGGTTGCTAAATTGCCTAATTTCCCAAGTTCAAGCCCAGTAATTGATAACCCTTTTTGTTCTTCTATTTCATTGTTATTTTTTGATGAGTTGAAAGCTTAATATCTTTGGGAATTTCAAGCTTTTATCAGAATACATCTTTTCTTTCACTGCAGTTAAACTCTGGTGTTACATATATACTACATATAAAGACTTTATCAAATATGTCTGGAAACATAGGTCCCTAAAGTTATCAAGCCTTTGTGTTTAAATAAGTTGTGTGTTTTTTTACAATGTAAAGAATATCAGTTTGGAATTCTACTCTTTTTTTTTTTAATGCCCGTGTCCATCCTAGCTGTGTGTTTTGGGTTGAATTGTAAACCCACCAAGACATATTGAAGTTCTAACCCCTGACACCTGTGAATATGAGCTTATTTGGAAATAGAGTAATTGTGAATGGAGCTAGTTAGTTCTGGAATATGGTGATCCCTTAATCCCATATGACTGGTGTCCTTCTAAGAAGGAGAGAGAAGGTACAGACGAAGGGGAGATACCATGTAATGACTAAAGTAGAGATTGAAGCACAGCAATTCCTGGCCACCCACCAGACTCTAGGACAAGGCAGGGAGGAAAATTCCCCTTTGGACTGGACTTCTACCAGCCAGAACTGTGAAACAACAAATTTCTGTTATTTTAAGCGATTCAGTTTGTGGTACTTTTTTTTATAGCACCTCTTAGAAACTAAGACATGGTGCATATCTCTAATTAAAGGCCTGATTGTTTAGTTTCCAGAGTTTCTGGATATCAGAAATTAATGATAAATTTGCTAGAAGGTATATTTTTACAAAATATTGAAAGATAAGTCTCATATAAACCTATATACCTCTAAAATCCCTTATGAAACACAGAATTGGATAAAACAGTAGAAGAATTTACCCACTTAAGTCACATATTTTGATGGTAAATTCTGAGATAGTGCTTGATGCCTGGCTTATTCTCTGGCTGCAGTGCCTATAGAAAACCTATTAAGACTGAGATTGCTAGTCAGTTGTCTTTAATTCTTATGAAAATAAGAATTAAAACAAATCATTTATGATCTTAACTCCAATTTCAAGCAAGGGTACAATAGTATTTTTCTGTGTGTGTAATATGTTTGTGGATGAGACAGAGACTCTCTTACTTTTCCCAGTTCTCTAAGAATAAAGAACTCTGTAATTAACCTGATCAGAATTGTGAATTACTACATCAAATATTGCTAAGTGCTTCTTTATTTGATATGAATTGAAAAAATAGATGTAGACTTTGGTACCATCTTTTATCTCAAGTGAAGCGACTAGTAGGATAACATTACTTAAATTATACACTCGACATGAAAATAATAGGTATTTGCATCCAAAAAGGGTTCAGTGGCTATAGCTATCTGGTTAAATAAATTTAAACATGGTCCCTTATTTAAGAAATTCTTATACTGTTTAAGAGTGACTAGATTGCTCTTATGGATTGAATCATGCCCCACACAAAGATATGCTCAAATCCTAACAAGACTAGCCTTCTCTATGTGAACCATTTGTAAATGGGATCATAAAGATATTATTTATTAAGGTAAGGCCAAACTGAATCATGGTGAGCCTCAATGTAATATGACTAGACTCTTTATAAGCAGAGGAAATTTGGAAACAATAGTAGGAAACAGATGGGTAATGAGATGGCCATGAGATGGAGGCCAAGATGAGTTATAGATTGCCAGCAAACAACCACAAGCAAGCTACAGACTTCAGAGAAAGTATGGTCCAGCCAAACCATTGATTTTGGACTTGTAACATCTGAAACAGTGAGAAAATGAATTTCTGTTGTTTAAGCCAACTATGCTGTGGTATTTTGTTATAGGAGACCTGGCAAACTAAGACATATGTATTATGGTTGTTTAAGAAGAGGAAAATATATGCAGTATCAATCAAATGTATTTGTACTTTTAATACATTTCTTAGAGAATATCCATGAGTGCCCTGAGAACATAGATTGAGAGCAATGTTTTAATGAGTTGTGGTATCATGGGTCTGTTTGGTAATAATGGCATCTAATTCTTACATAATTCTGTCTTTGTTCCAAGCACTATCCTAGGCATTTTACTTTAATTAAGTCATTTAATCTTCTCAACAATCTTGTGTGATAGTTAATAACATAAACATCCACATTTAACACATAAGGAAACTGACACCTGGAAACATTGAATAGCATGCCCGTTGACATTGGTTAGTGATAGAACAGTGATTTGGAACCCAGGCAGTCTGGCTCCAATGTTTGTGAATTTAACCAGCAACACGAAATTTGGGGTAGATATTGAAACCTGATGAAGGAAAGAATAAACTAAGGAAGTAAATTAATTAATGTTTCTTATTTATTTTTCATCATGTATTCATTTAGAAAGCTAAAGAAAGTCATAGAAACTATCCTTAGAAAAATGTATGCACATATGTCCATTAATATGTACATGCAATTACCTGGGCTTTGTCAATCCCTAAAGCATGCCCTAGATGCTAGGTTGAGAATTCCTGATATAATTATCTTTATATAAAGTATGACTAAATTGATGAGGGACATGTCAAGAAAAATTATTATAGTAGATTAGTATATAGTGGAAGCAAAAGAAACATTTCAGCTTTGGGGACTGGGAAAGACAATTTATTCCATACTGGGCAAATGGCTGGTGTGATAAATGGATTGATTTTGTTTTGTTTTGGTGATTCCTACATTCTTTTTATTAATTTTTTTCCAAAAATTAGTTGGATAACTAGTATCCTTTATCAGAATGAAAATAATTTTCAGTGATATGATGGTTTAGGAAAAATCCTTGGTCACTTTCTTTGCTCTGATTTGATTTAATCTATATGATCTACATCTACTTTCATTTTCATTTCTTCTTAAAGGAAAAATATATTAAAATTCTGGTATATTTTCCAAATAATAATAAAATAAAGTTCAGATAAAGTTTTTAAAATATTTATTTCAATACCCATTCAGAAGAGCATAAAACTATTACTTAAAAATTTAAATGAATGTATTATTATAGGACTTGAATGTGCCAAAAACATAATTTCATTTGTGATAGACTATTTAGTACTTTCAGAATAATGGCTGAAATGTGGATTACTTGATGGCAGCCTGACATGTTGAAAATGACATGGGAATTGGAGAAAGATAGACCTAGGTTCAAAGTCATTTATCTATTCAATAAATGTCCATTTTTATGTTGTTGAGTAGTGTAAATCTTATGATTCTGAGGACACAGATTGCACCTTATTCCCTGCTGCATCCTTCAAGGTTCTGCATTTTAATGTTTTACCACTTACAGTTACCTAAGGCAGAAGATTACACATCTCTTTATTTGAAAGGGAATAATGATTTATACCCATTAATGTCATCTTGTAATTACCAGTTTTATTTAAAATAATACTTGGGCATACAGACAGCAATTCACCAGAGTCTAGCACAAGATCTGTGGCTCAGTACTTGTTAGATGATTTTGTAAATGAAAATATAAATAATTGTTCTGAGAGATAACATATGTAAAACACATATGCTGGGTACATAGAAATCACTGAAAATCCATTTCTTTTTCCTCTTCTCTTTTCTGTATAGCCTCACAATGCCCAGGAAGTCTCAAGTTAAAAGTACCATTTCAGGCAGCGGGACTTGACCCAGTGGTTAGGGCATCCGTCTACCACATGGGAGGTCCACAGTTCAAACCCCGGGCCTCCTTGACCCGTGTGGAGCTGGCCCATGCGCAATGCTGATGCGCGCAAGGAGTACCGTGCCATGCAGGGGTGTCCCCCGCGTAGGGGAGCCCCATGTGCAAGGAGTGCACCCTGGAAGGAGAGTCGCTCAGAGTGAAAGAAAATGTAGCCTGCCCAGGAATGGCGCCACACACATGGAGAGCTGACACAACAAGATGATGCAACAAAAAGAAACACAGATTCCCGTACCCCTGACAACAACAGAAGCGGACAAAGAAGATGCAGCAAATGGACACAGAGAACAGACAACCGGGGAGGTGGGGGAGAGGGGAGGGGGGAGGGGGGAAGGGGGAGAAACAAATAAATAAATAAATCTTTAAAAAACAAAACAAAAAAACTACCATTTCATATATTCAATAGCAACTAAACTTGAGGGTAATGAACACCTGAGGTTAAAGAGTCTTTTTCTGGAAAAGGTATTTAGAGAATAAAATTCATAACCCAAGTGCTTTCTTTCCTGTTATGTGCAATGTACTCAATTTATATATTAACGTGCAAAAGAAACAATTCTTTATCAAGTCCTCACTCTGTAAAGAACCAAGTTCTAAGTGCCACAAGGGCTCACAGTACAGAAAGAACAACTTTTCCAAAAGTAATAGAGAAACAAGGTAAGTTTACTCCTGAAAATATACTAGGAAAGAAAAAAATGTAACCAAATATGGCTTTGCAGTGTTGAAAGGAATGCCAGAACAATTGAATTTTCAGGAAATAGTTGCATTTAATTTGAAGAGTTTATGGAAATGAAATTATCTTTCTCTCAATAAATAAGATATTTATTTATTGAAAAACTTGTTCTACAAGGTGTTCTACACACATTTTGTTTTAATCCTCACAGTAACCAGACTAGGTGTCATCCTTTTACAGATAATAAAACTAAACTCAAAGTTAAATTATTTTCTCCAGCTCATACTTCTTAAAGTGATAGAGCCAAGGTTTGAGCTTTAACTCCATAAACAAGCTACAGCCAAGAGCATTAGCAGAAATCTCAGAAGCACAACTTAAGTACTTCCAATTAAATACAATGGAAGAAATTGTAGCAGTGATGAGGAGAAAGTGGACACAGTCACTGCCGATGGTAGGGAAAGGGAAGAAGAGATACAATGTGGGGGCATTTTCAGGACTTGGAGTTGTCCTGGGTGGTACTGCAGGGACAGATGGTATGTCCTGCCATGGCCCACTGGATGGACTGGGGGAGAGTGCAAACTACAATGTAAACCATTATTCATGTGGTGCAGCAGTGCTCCAAATGTATTCCCCAAATGCAATGACTGTTCCATGATAATGAAAGAGGTTGTTGATGTGAGAGAAGTGAGGGGAGGGGCGTGGGCGGTTTATGGGGACCTCTTATATTTTTTGAATGTAACATTTAAAAAAAAATAAAGAGAAAGAAAAAAGAAAACCTGCTTCAAATTGACATAAACAACAGGGGAATTATGTTTTACAGAACGGGATTGTGGAAATAGGGCAGCCTGCAGTCTTGTTATATCCAGTGGCTCAGTGATGTCATGGAAGGTCCAGTATTTTTCTTCCTCCTTGCTCAGTTTCCCAAGTATTGTACTTATCCTAAGATTAGCTCCCACTGTGTTTGTAGGATGGATAGACATAAGCAGTCAGGGATAAGTTTTCTCATTCCAGTTCATTGAAAGAGAAGAAAAAGAGTGATAAGGAGGGGGGATGAAAGAGAAAAAAAATGTTTCTAAAAACCATAATAAAATCTGTTACTCTTTTACTGCTTAAATCATCCCTGAACAAATTCTTATGACAAAGGAAATAGGAATTTCTAATTGTCTTAGTTTAAGAACAGAATTTGTCACAGGTAAATTGGATGGAATTACCTTGACTGTTTTAGACTAATGAGGGCCCATGCCTGGATTTGCGAGTATAGTCAATCCTATCCAAGAACAAGGCAGTGAAAAGAATCAAATGGATTATGAGGTAAGGGCCAGGGGACACACATATGTTGATAATTTGAAAATTAGCAAGTCCTAAGAATGGAAAATGACATCTTTGCTTCAATTGATAATTTTCAGTAATTCATGATTTCATAAGAGGAAGATTTTCAATATCAACTAGTATCCCAAGAACCTATAGAAAATCAGATCTTTTCTCATATATTAGCAGTTGCAAAACTCATAAATTTAACGATATGCTTTTGAAAGATCAATGAGATAAAGGAAAAGATATGTGCACCATAATAAGCAACTGAGTAAATTTAAAAACTCCAGGAAGAATGAAAACTTGAAATATGATTTAAGGAACTAAAGATATCAAGCAAATTATTGGGAATTTTAACTCACTTCTTCCTAAGACAGGAATATTTCCTCTAGGTGAAACTATAAGAGTACCAATAAGGCATTTTCCTGAAGTACAGATGAGCTGGATGCCATAATGATATAGTTTTAGACATATCTGTACCTGAGTTCTGGCTATTCCATTTCCTAGTTACTTTATTTGGACTAGTAACTTAATTTATGTCCCATTCTGTTCCCTCATTTGTAAAATGCTAATAATAGTAGCGGCTGTGTGTGGTTGTTGTTAAAAAAGATTGAATGAGATAATGCATGGAAGGCTAGTAACATGCCTGATAAGTTCAGAGAAGGCAAGTTATTAACATGGTTTATCTAAATCAAGTATTCTGCTTCCTAATATTTTATGCAAGTGAATCCTTGCAAAATCATATATACGCTTTTTATTTCTCTTTAAAATTCTGCCTAAATTGCTCTTCCTCCTATCATTGTTTCTATCTGCGAAGAATTAAGAGGAGTAATAGAAACAAAGATAAACAGCAAGTTGTTTTGGCATCCTTATACACAGGCTTTCATCTTTGACTTGCTTCCCTGTTCCAGGCTTTTGTTTATTTGCATAAAGAGAAAAATACGAGGTACTAATGGCTGGATGCCATGCAATCAGAAGAAAATTTGGCATGGTTTTGAAATTTAAAAGATCAAAGCTCTGTGGATGGATGTTAGGGGTGCCCATAAAACTTTGGTTTGTGAAGAGCTAATGATGGGTTACATGTGATTTGGAGGAGCTCTAATTTAAAGGCATAATGTAACATGGACTACGGAAAAAGTCCAACATGCTAGGTTCAAAGTACTGGTCCCTCTTATTTATCAAGTGAGCTTATTACCATTACTGACTGGAGGACTTTGATATTGTTTATGAATTCCAAAAATAGGTATTGGCTTATGTCTGTAAACTGGTCCATTCCTCTGGGCATATTAGATTATACTGGATTCAGAGGTTTCACTTTTACTTGATTAAATAATTATTAAGGCTTTGATAGGGCCACATCAATAGAACATTGAGTCCCCATCCCCTCGGTGGGTGGGGACTCAGAGAGAAACCACACTCCAGAGAAGGGAGGTTGGAAATTTTAGCTGAAGCCCCAGGAAACAAACATGCAGGAGAAGAACACAGAGGAACAGAGGTGGCTCCACAGACATGGTAGAGGCCCCAGGAAGAGAGACAAGCTATTTGCCTGACAGTCTACAGCTAACCTTGTAGAGAAAGCAGAGCAGCTGAGCCCAGAGAGAAGCAAGACTGGGGAGAGAGATGAGACTTATCCCAGTCTACAGCTGATATTGGAAGAAGCTGGTATCACAGAGCCTTAAGAGGAAGAGGGAAGCTGAACCCTGGCAGATGTCGGCAGCTATCTTGCTCCAACATGTGGCAATAGACTTTGGTGAGGGAAGTAACTTATGCTTTATGGCCTGGTAACTGTAAGCTTCTACCCCAAATAAATGCCCTTTATAAAAGCCAACAGATTTCTGGTATTTTACATCAGCACCCCTGTGGCTAAAACACTGATCCTTCAAACATAATAAGCTTCAGATATATAAGAAAGATTTGGGCAATTTAGGATTTATCACAATGAGAGAGACTTCACATGGGAGAGGTCAGAGACCTTTTGCTTCAGTCACCTTGGTCACCTTGGACAAGCTGCTTAACATCTAGGAGAATCAGTTTCATCATCTGTTAAAGGGGTACAATAATATCAATCTCAGGACTTTTGTAAGCATTAAGTCTACATAAACAATGTGTAACACATAGTAGGTATTCAATAAATCCATACTTTGTCTTTCATGTATTTATTCCTTTGTATCACATTTTTTTTAAAAAAATAGAAACTTATGGCAACTAATAGGCATTTATCTACCACAAACAATACATGTTTATATAAGAGTGGATACAACCAGAGAAAAGAAAAGAAAAAAAGGACTGGAACACAAAATGGAGACAGGAATAATGCTAATATAAAAACGCAAAACCTAAATTTCTGTCATACTTCCTAGGGGTGGGGCAGTTTCAATTTTTTTTCTATTTCTAGCACCAAAGGTTAACAAAAGAACATGGTTGTGGAGTGAGTTGCTACAATGGTGTATTGAGGGAACACAGGTTCAGACACAACAGAAAGTTTCAGCAAATGCTCCCTTTATTACTCGTACGGAAGGAAGAATCCAGAAAGGGCAAATAATCTCCTTGTCATTTATGAAGCTCAAAGAGTCCAAATGAGCAGGGGTTGAATTCCCATCATGGCATTCCAGTGTGGCCAAAACTGCACCACACATCCCACTTTGCTTTGGAGAAGAGAGAATATTCTACACTATTTGAGTGTGGATTTTAGGCACTTGGGGAAAGGGTGGGACCTTTCCACTGATGCTTACCGTCCTGATAAGCATCTGAGGCTGCCTGTTCCCAATTCCTGGTTTAAGATCTGGCTGAGCCTTGTCATTTGACTTAACGTATCTCTAGGTTGTGGAATGCCACATAGAACATAGAAAAGCAGGTTGGGTAGTGAAAGGTCAGAAGGTGGCCACCAAGCTTGTGTTAGTGACTTGTGACTTCTCCAGTGAAGGAGGTGGAACAGGTGAAGTCTGGGCTTTGGCCGCTTAACTGGTATCCGTGTTTTCCCTAACAATGACCTGTACAATAATTCTCAGAGCCTGTAACATAAAATAAAATGGGACAGTAAAAGCAAAACTCTTCATTTACTAACTTGGCTCCTAGCTGTGAGGGTGCCAGGGGTGGGGTGGAGGCTGAAGAGTGCCCACTCTCTGTGTCCCTCAAACATTGTTCCAGAGGCTTTCCATGCAGCTCTTTTTCTGTGTTCTGGTACACACTCAGCCTCTTCCTCCTACAGACTTAAGGGCAGTGCACTCTTCACTTTGGTTTCCTAACACCCTGCCCTCACTGTTGTAACTGGTCTTCCATTAATCAGCTTCCACTAGGCTATGCTGCAGTACAAAAATTAAACCCCACCTTTTACTGGTTTATGACAACAGTTTTACATGTACCTTGCATGTAGGCTGCTGGAAGTTGGCTGCAGATCTGAATAGACCTGTCTTCTCAACCTGGGGCCAGGCTGAAAGGGTAGCCCCAGTCTGGAATATTCCATTTTCCAGATATAATGAAAGAATAGAAAAGCTGCCAGAAACAAGAAGTGGTCTTGAAGCTTCTACTCGGACTGGGACAGTGCTACTTTCCCTCACAAACCACAGGCTATAGCCTCCCAAAGGGGTGGGTAAGTGTGTGCTTCCCATAGGGCATGATTTGGGGGTATGGTGGGAGGCATGTGCCTGGAGGAAGGAGGCGATATGCAGTCATCCATGGCAGCTATGTTCTAAACAGTCATCACAAGCACCACATAAGCACTGCATCATCACTCCTAAGGGAAAAACAGGGTGAGGTTCCTGGGAGCTTCTGGGCACAACTAACTGATCAATATATAGCCTTCTTTTGTTTGTGTTTATGCTTTTGAAAAAATGTATATATCTTTTGCTACCTCCTTGAGTTTGTATGCAATGATTCCCTAGGAAGTTCTTTTCAATAGCCTTTAGAAACTGCACGCATTTAATCCCATATAGAAACAGTATCATTGCCTTTAGAATATTTTAAAGCAACATGTAAAACAAACTGCTGAACAAAGATTTAAGCAAGTTCAATCATAAATTTCATTGGGTGCAGATAATTGGAGCTCAGTAAATAAGGGGTTGATTGACTTACATTGAACTCAAGACCAACAGCACTTGCAGCTCATGCCTGAACAAAGCTAATCTCACACACATTTTCTCCACAAGGCAGCACACTGCCTTCTTGTGCTTAGAACACTAGACAGCACTTCACCGCTACATTTGGGGCCATTTCAGGCAGTAAAATCACCAACAAAAAGCAAAGAATATAAAAGACATGGCCCTAAATATACCACAAAAAAAGGCACTTTACAGAAAGAAAGCTGTATCAAGAGGGCCAAATGTCACCTTGTTCAACCTCAGCTGGGAACATGGACATCAACAACTCAAAAATTTTTGCCACTCTGTACATGCCGACAAATGAACATGAAAGTGCCACAGATATTGATTTGGGGATTGCAAATACATTTTAGTGAGGAGACAAATTTGTAAATACAGAATCTGTGAAAAACTGAAGGTCAATTGTGTAGTCCTTGCATAGGGAAGGGGGTTACAGTTCATTGAGAAGGGTAATAAAATCTATACTAGAATTAAAATTCAGAATATTTATTAACTCTCCTCAAATAATTCAACATAAATCAGTCACCTACTGTCTGCCAGCATCCTTACTTTCATCATGTTATTTTTGGTAGAGAAAATAAGAATTCTAATTGGGGTGATAATCCAAGAAAAGACCTTGGCATTATATCAAAATATTGGCAAAATAAATATTAACTCATAGGGTTTTAAAATTGAAAACAAAATGTTTCGTTATGTGTATCCTTGGTTTTTGAGTTCCCACTTTAAACTCTCACGACTTTTTCAATTAAATTATCAATACCTACATGCCATTCATTTTAGAGAATTTTAAATTCACTCTCTCTCATATTGCTGGTCTATGGGGCAAGAGGAAGAAGAATTAATTTCAGCAACAAAAGAATTGCTCTAATTCCATAAAGGAAATTCTTGCTTCATCAAAGTTATATGTGTCAGGGTTTCATATATATATCCAGTCTTATAACAGTTCTAGTTATAGTCTACCATCAAATTAAAGAAAATATGGAGTTAGTGAAATACGATAATAAAAAATTGAAATGATATGCCTGAGCTAAGGAATAAATTCAAGGCAAGGGAAGAATCAATTTGGAAGAAACAAAATCAATATTTCAGAGTTAATGATAGAGGAAAAATCTTCAAACACAGAGAAAGAGAAAAATTCATGAGAAAAATTCTAGGCTTGAAAGATACAAAATAAGTAGCTACCTTGTATTTCTGAAGAAGAATATAGCCAAGTGGAAAGTAAACCATCATCTAAGATAAAATGGAAGAAAACTATCTTGAATTGAACTTGCAATACATTTATCAAAAGTATGCACCAGGTTTTACACAAAATGAAAAAAAAACCAAGTATGTAATTGCTTTGATAAATTCAGAGGCTTTTCATAAAATTGAATATCCTCTCTAATAAAGCAATTTGAATTAGAGTAAGAATATACAGGTATTTACTTCACATAATTAAAGAATAAAAAAGTGTTAAACCAAGAACCAGAATGATATTTAGTGATGAAACACTAGAAACATCTTAACTAAACTTTTTTGTCCTGGCAGATTGCTCAATTTGGGTAGGCACCATTAACCATGAACCTGAAGGAAATGGGAACCATGCCCATTCACTTCATTCCTTGACTTTATTGTTTGCTGCACACATGAAGGAGTGATGCTGCCATAGTTTAGCAGGGTTAATATAAAATACTATAGACTGACTAGCTTAAACAAAAGGAATTTATTGTCTCACAGTTTTGGAGGCTAGAAGTTAAAAGTGAAGGTGTTAGCGTTCATGCTTCCTCTGAAGGCTGTAGCATTCTGGCAGTGGTTTGCCAACGATCCGTACCTCAGTCTCTCTCTTCTCTATCTCTGTCACATGGCTATCTGTCTTTTTCTGCCTCCTACTTCTGGGTCCAAATTTCTTCTGTTTATAAGGAACCCAGTCACATTGGATTAAAGCCCATCCTAGTTCAGGTCGGCCTCACTTTACTGAATAACATCATCAAAGATCCTGTTTACAAAAGATTCCACATCAGTAGGACTGGGGGTTGGACTTGAACGTATCTTTGTGGGAGGCATGATTCAATCTATAACAAAGACCTTTACTGTAGTGTGATTATGGGGAGTTTTGTTTTGCTTCCCTAGGAGTAGTCTTGTCATATGACTTCACCCATTAAGGTCCTCATGATTTCATGCATGTTCTTTTATTTGTGTTAAAATACCTTGATGATGGAGGGATACTGATGAAATAAAAGGTCATTAAACTGAAACCTTCCCCAGATATGGCATAGAAATACTTCTTATACTTTTCTTGGCATTTCTCTCCATTTCACAGATAAAGACCTCTGACCTCTACTTCTGGATTGGACAAGTTTTTGGAGACCAAGCTAAACAAGACATGAATTGAAAGAATGCAGAAATTCCATTGGTAAAAAAGGGCCATTATCATTTCCCAGTGGGTTAGAAACAAGAGTGAACTTTGATGAGAAGAGAGGTAGGATAAATGTATAATGAAGAAAAATAATCAGATAATTTCACATCTAAGTCAGTTTTAGTTCCAATATTGCAGATATTATATAAGAAATCAATGTTTGTTCTTCCAGAGCATGTTAATTCCTGAGGGACTTGGTAAGCAGATGACTAGCATACTTATTGTTCTAATAACTGTGCTCTTACTGAAATCAGGAAGTCCAACAGCTTCTTTGGGAGAAGTTTTTGAATCCTTTCTGCTCAGCATGACTAGAAGAGCTCCTCAGCTCTGTCCTGTCATCTTCATGTCAGATGCCCCTAACAAAGTAAGAGGTCTCCCCATCAATCCAGAATGTGCCAATTCATGAATAATTATCAATATATATGTAAAAGAACCATTTTTTTTAGGATGGAGGAAGGTGTAACCATGATGTGGATTAAAATTTTACTCTAAGGAAAGTGGCTGTAGCTCAATCAGTTGGGCTCCCATCTACCATATGGGAGGCCCTTGGTTCATGTCCTGGAGTCTCCTTGTGAAGGCAGTTTCGCCCACACACCACAGAGAACCACCCAGCCTGCAAGTGCTACAGAGTGACACCTGGCCCACAAGTGCTGCGGAGAGCAGACTCAGCAAGGTGATGCAACAAAAAAAAAAAAAGGAGACAAGTAAAAACACGGAAGAGCACACAGAAAATGGACACAGAGAGCAGACAACAAGGAAGCCTCAAGGGTGGAGGTGGGAATAAATAAAAAATAAATACAGACACACAGAATGCACAGCAAATGGACACAGAGAGCAGAAGCAAGCAAGCCACAAAGGGGGGAGGTAAAAAGATTTTGCTCTAAACCTATGTTTCATAAAGTCATTGAATACCTAACCCTCTTCGCTCCCAGCCCTAATCCTATTCCTTACAATGATATTCTTTTTCATCTAGTATATTAATTGACCATTTTTATCTATTGTATAGCTTCAAAATGCATCCTTTGCTGCTCTCCACTCCATTCACTGTTGCCACAGATCTTGTCATCTCACCATTTCTACCATAACATCTATCCCTACCCCAGTCTGAAGTTTTCTTTTCTCATTTCCCAAAGGGCAAGCTGGGTTTTCCTGCACTTGTACTCTTCCCACACCCTCTCCCAGAAACTTAAGATGCTTTGCTCTGGAGCAGTGTCAGAGAAAATAAAATAACAGTTTGCAATCAAAAGTCTTCCTTTCTCATAGCAATAAATTAAGTTTTCTAGGAACAGCTCAGACACCTTGTCACTATGTGACATATGGGGGTAGTTTATGAAGATCTGTTATTTTCATGTTATGGGCTATCTCTGAATAACTGTTAAAAGTCCCAGCACTTTTACTTTGTTTTCAGAATCTCCATCTCCATGTCCCAATCCCCAATCATCAGTTTCAATATCCTTTTGCTATTTTTCCCAGTAGGCTCTGGTCTTCATGTAGGTAGAACACGATTAGCCCCACTAGCTAACCTACTATGTACAAAATGGGCTTTACAATTAAGTTCTATCCTCTTTACCAAGATTTTACTTTGTGATTATCTGCTTTCTCTTTTGAAAGGGACATAACTACCTTTGAAATCATTCTTCCTTCAAGAACTATTCTAAAGGTCATATATATCCCCTTATAGACTATGTCAACAAAGCTTAATATGGAATGTAGCTCTGTCACAGCCATGTTTAATCTGATGATAATATGGCTTGACTGCTGGAAAAATTAGAGCACTTAGAGAGGACTTTCATACACATTACATTCCATTTTACAGGGGAAATCTGAGTTTTTCTCAAAAAAACTAAATGACTTAGCTATAGTTATATTGCCAGTGAGTGGAACAACTGGAGTTTTGCCTCAGGCTTTTATATCTCATTACTCATTTTTCAAAATGGATTTTTAGGCACTAGCCATTGTCTTGATTGACTCACTTGTTACTTAAAACTAGAATATACAATTAAAAATTTTTTTTTTACTTTTCCTTTTCCTCCTTACTGGTTATTTCTCTTATATTTTCAATATTCTCCTAGAAATCTGGGAGTCCTTGCCACTGTTTATAGCCTCCCCCCATCTCTTTCCTCATCACCCATCCAATCATTTGTGAAGTCCTAATGCCTTTCCTCCTAAGTAATCTTGAATTTATCTTCCTGAATGATCCTCTACTTCCATAGCTCTAGTTCAGAGCTTCATAACCTCTCATGAGAACAACCACACACATTATCTCCCAACTGGCCTTCTCACTACAGATTTCTTGTCTCCTGAAGAGCAAGGTTAAATCTCTTTATAATAGGTACAAGACCAACCCTGACCTAATCCTTTATACTTTACCAATCTCATCATTTGCCATTCCCTATCTCATAACTGATGTTTTAGAAATGTTGACTGCCTCAATTTTCATCAGTTTAGCTATCTCTTACCTCTGTGCTTTTCTCAGACTCCTCTTTCTGTTAGAGAAACCTTTTTTCTCCTTCTTTTTTTCATGTTTCATTTCTATTTTGTTCAGTCATCTCCTTTATCATGCAACCTTCGATAACTATGTAAAGGATCCTATCCTGGTACTGCTACAAAACCACATAACCCTGTACATAAACCTGTTATTATCTTTGTAGCATTCCTGGCTAAGATTTATATTATTTTTTAATTGGTTTATATTATGTATTTATCCCTTTACCTGCTAATTAAATAATAATGTCCTCTATCTTGTCTGTCTGTATACTCTTCCCCCTTATTAAACTGTGTGTTTTAAAGGGGATTACCTTCATTCATTCCTTTCTCTAGCACAATGCCTGGTACATTACAGGGGCTCTTTTATGAAAGGAGTGTGTAAACATGTAGTCATTTATTATTTAAACTACATCATTATATAACCTACAAACAAATTATAATTTTTGAATGTATATAACTATATACCCACAAATTTTTACACACCTATATACATACATAATGCATATAAACATAAATGTATATTTGGATACAATGTATATTTTGTTTTCTCTCTGTGACTTACAGAAATAATCACCTGTCCTCTAACTATGCATATTCTGAATATTTACTACAAAGATCTGCATTAATATTTTACAAAAAATTCAATATCTAATTCTAAAATCGAAACTCTATTCTATGGAATATGCTTCCTTGGACAGTGAAAATGTTTGCATTGAGCACTGGTTACCAAGGAAGGATATAGGTGATGCTGCACTTGTATCTCAACCACATCATTAGAAAAACTCCTGTAAATCATAAAACCTATACACTGAGAGAGGCAAATGTATAAAAGGAAAATGCTTGTTTCCAATATTATACATAATTGCTGCATAATATTCACAAACATTTCGCTAATGAATTTTTTTAAGTGTAAACTAAATAAATAATAGTATTTAAAATATTTAATACTATGCTGAAATATTTTGTGGATTGTTAAAATATTTCAGTAATATTTTGGAAAACTTATTGGACTTTTGGATAGGTCATGAAGGCATTATTCTTTTGCCCATTTAAAATAAAGTCATATAGACTTCCTCTGACTGAAATTTTGCTAACCAGTTCCATTTTGGGACCATATTCGATATTTATTACAGAGTCACAAATATATGCATATACATATATGTGTTTATATGTGTGTGTCTCACATGAGCCAAATTATATTACTGATTTACCGCTATTTTCCTTATTATAGGGTATGGTTGTTTTCACTGAAAGTCACCCTACTTTTTACGTGGACCTATAGTAGAATATTTTGATCTGTATGGGTTTAATACTTTTTCACAGCCCCTTGTAATTTCAACCTCCAAAGTCTTACAAAATACCTCCTCTCTAATTGAATATAAAGCATCCAATATATTGTGCATTGAGAATATTTTAAATCTCTGTAGTGAGGTTTTATGTTTTGGAGAATGAAAGACTTCCTGCTCCTTAATTGTCTTTTGCATATATGTGGTTAGTACCAGTAAGGCTTTCCTGCTTTGTGTACTATAACATTCTGCATATCAATTACCACTCCCTGTAGTTAAGATTCTCACCAAATCTAAATGCTAATTAATGGCATCTGCAGATTCCAAGTCTAGAATTCCCTTTGATTTATTTCATGTTCAAGTTTAAACTGTTCTTTAGGGAAGCAGGTATCCTCATTTCATCTGTCCTAATAAAGCTCAATTTATTCAAATCCCTTGCAAGAACTTGAGCAGCTCACATTTAAAACATAGTGATTATTTCTAATCCTTGTTAAGCAAATCAGTGCAACAGTCACACCGGTGGCTTCTAGAGAAGCATATTCAGGGCCTGGGAATTCTTTATTCCTAGCCTGAGGGTAACAGAGTATAATAAACCTAGCTCTCTAGCTCTAGATCAATGGTCCTTATTATTAGTAAGCATCAAATGACTTGGAGGTTGTGTTAAAACAGATTCATTGGGACCTAGTCTATAATATCAAATGCACTAACCCTGAAATGGGACTCCAAATGTGCATTTCTTGGTGATACTTGTGCTGCCTGCCTTTCTTTTGAGAACCACTACTCTAGATAAAACATGACATTTTTGCTTCTTGCTCTTTGCATCTTGTCAAACATGTATTTTCAAATATGTCTCTCATTCTCCCTGAGCTTTCAAGTTTCTCATCTACCCTTATACCATAAGCTAGTGCATATAAAGGCCACAAACCTGCTGGGTAGCTGGGCTATGAGGGACTGAATATACAAATGGACAAAGGCAGATCATCTCATCTATAACAAAGGAATTATGACCCACAATCTCTGTAGCAACCAGTACAGACACACCAACCACAGCCTCTACTGCGATCAGCCCATATCATCAGGACTTGGTCAAAGACTAACAACATCCCTTTTTATTGCCCATACTTCCAACTCAGAAGCCAGGTATGTTCATTAAATCATCAACATAGATGCTGCGATTCTTGTTAACTCATCCCTAGCTTTCCCAAATCAACAGCTTCCTATCAAAGCATACATGATTATTCCATTTTATTCCACTCTAAAGTTTTCACACTCTCCTGCCTTCTTTGAGTGTCTGCAAAATCAAGATGGTGGCTAACTTCCTTGTTCTAGCAAGTTCTGAATAGATAGTCTCTGCTCTCATTTGGTTCTCTTCATTTATTTCTGCAGCTAATAGTGAACCAAACCTTGAAGTTCAGTACTGTTTCATCATAGCTACTACCAGAAAAGATAGTAATGTCAGTGAATGCCTTTTTGTTTTGCCTTATGTCTTTGAATTTTATAAAGGAGCCATAAATAAACAGATATTTGTGCCCATTTAATTTAAAATTTATTTTATTGTCTTCTTACATGTCATAAATTCTTCATTCCTCTAGGGAAAATATAAATAAGATGTTGTCAAGGAGATCACATTTTAGTGTGAAAAATATTTATTTTACAATAAATAGAGGTAAATACAAAGTTTTATAATGCACATAAAGGACACATAATCTAACCTACTGGGGAAAGGAGAAACTCATACAAAGGAAATGAAGGACACAATTATTAGTAATACATGTATCACTGCAGATGTTGGAATCAAAGGAAAATGAACAATATATGATTCTTAATGATAAACTATCCTTTAATGAATACTCTGGATTCAAATGGCTTTACTGGTATATTCTGCCAAACAGTAGAGGAAGAAAATATACCAAATGTATTAGTTAAGTTTCTCTAGGGAAATTGAACCAATGGGTGATATCTGCAAATATTATGAATTTTCATAAGAATTGCTTCATATGACTGCAGGGATGGGCATGTCCAAACCCCATAGAGCAGACTGTGAGCTGGGGACTCCAATGAAGATTTTCAAAGAATTTTGAAGGAGAAGCTGGCTGGCTAAAGAGAGACAGAAGTTCCTTCTTTTAACTGCTGAAATCATCACTTCTCTTTTTTAAAGCCCTCAACTGATTGAATGACACTTCTCTCATGGTTGAAGGCAATGTCCTCAGTTGATTGTAGATGTAATAAACCATGGATGTATTTAAGATGATTTAAATGCACAAAATGTCTTCACAATAACAAACAGACCTAAAACTGGGCACCGTCACATGGCCAAGTTGATACATAAACTTAAATATCACAGTCTACCCCTTGCCAATTCGGCAGCTGTATGCATGTGCTGACAGCATTTTGATCTCTAAATAAAAACAATAAAAGTCATATTTTTGCCTAACAATATTCAACTATCCTGCATACAACTGGAAACACACTAATTCTATTCAGAGCAGGGCACAAGTCTTTGGGTAATAGTCACTCTTAAATATGATTTCTTATAAATTGTTATGGCATGAAGCAAACACAACTTAAGTCATATAATAAGGCAATAAGTTAAGGAAGAAAACAAAGATATTTGTTTTATGTACATATACAAGCGTAACCATAACAAAAGTAGGAAGAAATATTCATAATCATTACAGTCTTTATTTCTGTAACTGGTCACATGGTCATAGCGCATGTTTATCACTCCTTTCTTCCACTATAATATTCATAATCATTACAGTCTTTATTTCTGTAACTGGTCACATGGTCATAGCGCATGTTTATCACTCCTTTCTTCCACTACCCATTCCATATTCCCTTTACCCAGCAAGAACTTCAGCTGGCTGTGGTTCTTTCCCTCATGAGGTGACCTACACTTTCATTTCTGGAGATTCTGGGCCATTGTTAGTCCTGCTTGGATTGGGTTGTTGAACTTTTACATTGACTCTAATCACAGGGCATACTAGTACTAACAGATACCCTCATGTATCTCCTGGATTTCAGGCAAACACTTCTTTACCTCCACTGTATAGCTGCAGCATTATTTCCATCCACAGATGGTAGATTAAGCAGAACCATTGCATGCAGGGTAGGCAAATCCATATTTGGAATATTTGTCTATCCAATTAGAAAAAAATTAATGCCCTTTCCATCATGGGAGTGATCCAATGTAATCAACCTGCCACCAAGTAGCAGATAGATCACCTGAATTTCCCTGGGAAAGCTGGCTGCTGAAAATTTGGCCAGATTCAATAATGAAGTTGAGTCTGAGTTCCTCTTTTAACCTCTGAAATCCTCATTTCTGGGTTTGAAGACCTCCAACTGATTGGATGCGGCCACTCCCTACACTGCTGAAGGCAATCTCTTTCATTGGTCATAGATGCAATCAACTGATTATATATACAAATTCCATCTTGAAATAACCTCACATTAACAAGCAGGCCAGTGCTTGACCATACAAATTGGATACCATAACCATTAACTATCACACGGGGTGATTGATTTTCTCATTATCTTGATTGTGATGATGTTTTCAGCAGTCTATACATATGTCAAAACATATAAATCTATGCATTTTAAATCTATGCAGTTCATTATATTTAAAATATACCTCAATAAAGCTACTAAAACAAAATAAACAAAATAACAAGGAGGATGAAATGTGAAGAAGGGGTCCACACACTCTTTTAAATTTTTTTTATCTTCTTTTGGAATACTAGAACACCATTCTCTTAAATCTATGAAAATTTCATGATATAGTTGTGTAATTTAACCCACATACCCACTTTAAATAGAATTTTCCCCTGTGCTGTGGCAGGAATGTTCCCAGAGAACTATCTGTACTTACTCAGCACTATATTACCCTCTGATCACAGAGAAGGGAGAACAAGAGAATGAGAGGGAGGCAGAATTAACTTAAATATTTGAAATTTACATATAAATATTTGAAATTCACATATATTACACACAAATGCATTAAATACATCATATATATATCTATGTGTGTGTGTGTATATATATATTTATATTTTGAGAGTATGGAGATGAAGCAACACTAAGGTAGAAATCAGCTTGCCATTTTGTAATTTCATTATGGGAAAATGCATAATGATTATGCAGGTATCACCTATAATTCATAGTCTTTAATAGGATGAAAAATAATTATTCTCCTTAATACATGGGACATAAAAATATCTATATACCATAAAATTCCATAGCATTTTCCTCATTAAAATAAAAAAGTCTGCCGTGAAAACATATAATGCTATGTAAATGTCTGTTTGTTGCTAATTAAGCAGTGTGTGTCTTACCATAGGAGCCAATGAGTACATTAGTATTTGAATTTTCCCAAAGTTGTTCTTAAAAGTTATATTATGCAGTTTAGTACTGTAAAGATAGCAAATAAAAAAGGGGAAGAAATGACTCTTTGGTCTTTCATTCCTCCTTCTCCACCATGATACTAATAAGGCAGTAAAAAATTGTTATAATTAAATTGTTTTAATTAAAAATAAATTAGTTGAAGATTCAAATACCTTATTTCTTGTATCTTTTGCAATTGGCATGAGCCATTCTTGTCTCAATAAGAGCAGTTGTTTCTTGTTTTTCCTTTTTTGAATATGAGAGAGGATACAAGTTGAAAGCTGGGAATCTTTCATGGAAAGAGAAAATGCGAACTGGTATGTTTGTGTGGAGGAATGGTTGGAACAAACAGAAGATGTTGCTCTAAGACCCTGATTCTTGACTCAATTTTTATAGGCATAGGAATAGAGGTCCTGAGAAAGGAAGTAACTCCCAAGATCACAGAGAAAGTTAGAGGAGAGTCAGAAGCGGAATCCATGTTACCTCTTGGAAGGCTCCCAACTCAGCTGGAGGGGCAGAATTTTCCTGACAACAGAACCTCCCATATTCTCTATCCAGATAAATTAAGGGGGGATGGAAGAATGAGATCTTAGCCAACAACTATGCTTGGCTCCTAGAATAGGTTTTGTCTTATTCAGACAAATGCCCCTATTACAAATTCACCAGATTTGCTCAGATTAAAATGAAGTTCTCATTAATCCTCAACAAATTTATAAACAATTCCTCAGAAGTGCCAATAGATAGGAGTTAAACCAAATATTCACCATCTCAACACTATTGTCATGGTGGTATTGATTATTTTTATGGGGGTATTTCCTGTGCATTGCAGAATGTGTAACAGCATCGTTGGTCTTTACCCACTACGTCAATAACCAATCCCCCAAACTCTAACAACCAAAAATGTTTTCAATTTAAATCTTTTATCCACTCACTTCAATTCAGCTAGGTCTATGATGGGGTTGGAGACATCCTCTCATCTCACATACATCCTCCAGAGAGGATAAAAAAGTTAGGTCATTACTTGATTGAGCAAAGGGACATCAACTCCTTGGTGGCCATAATTTATGTTGTCAAACAAACGGAATGTAGTTCCTCATGTGTTTCTTTTTTTTTTTTTTTTTAAAGATTTATTTATTTATTTAATTTCCCCCCCTCCCCTGGTTGTCTGTTCTTGGTGTCTATTTGCTGCGTCTTGTTTCTTTGTCCGCTTCTGTTGTCGTCAGCGGCACGGGAAGTGTAGGCGGCGCCATTCCTGGGCAGGCTGCTCTTTCTTTTCACGCTGGGCGGCTTTCCTCACGGGCGCACTCCTTGCGCGTGGGGCTCCCCCACGCGGGGGACACCCTTGCGTGGCACGGCACTCCTTGCGTGCATCAGCACTGCGCATGGCCAGCTCCACACGGGTCAAGGAGGCCCGGGGTTTGAACCACGGACCTCCCATATGGTAGACGGACGCCCTAACCACTGGGCCAAAGTCCGTTTCCCATCCTCATGTGTTTCTTAATTTCAACAAATAGAGCCAGCTTCTCCATCCAGTGCAGGTGCTCTGCCTCCGCTTGTTTTACTATGACCTTCTTAACTCCTGAGCCCCAGCTGGCAGTCTTACTCAAATGTCCTTGGTTTGTGTGCTCTTGGTCCATGTTGCTCTCCCAATCACTCACTCTATTGTTGATATTTTCATCTAATTTCCAGCGTCCCAAGTTCAGGGTCTGAGGGCACATGACTGATCCATCTTCTTGGAACCCAGCAATTGGAAGATTCTAACCCTCCACTAAACCTCTCACCATCTGTCTCACCAGGCAACTTTCTCTTGCCTCTTTTTCTAACCCTCAGAAACAGTAGGCAAACTGCCGGGCCAATGGCTTGGCAAATTTTAGATAGTAGATAATCCCAACCTTCCATTTGGCAAAAAAAGTAACACTTTTTCATTGAAAACAATTAAGTGTCTCCCTATGTTCTCTTCCCCCCTTTTATTTTTAGGTGGGGAATTTTGAAGCCTTGTATTAGGATTCTAAGTATACAGGTATTGCTTAGATGTCATGGAATCCCTGTGGATATCACTGATTGCCATGTTTCAAATAGTGTTACAATTGATTTACTTGTTTAATCTTTCTTTCCCAATATATTTTGAGTTTCTTTAGAGTATTTGAAATTTCAGCTCTAAACACAATTCCTGGAACATGGCATGTCAATAATTATTGAATGAGCAAACATATGAATAAATCATTGACATAGTACATATAGAAGTGTGTTTCTCATCTCTCTCTTTGATTTTGTTTATGCTTCTGTTTCTCATACCAGTACTACAATGATTTTTATTAATGCCATTTTATATGTTTACTAGATCATTCCCATTTGGTACTCTTCATTTTAATATCCATGGCACCTTAATTGTTCTGGTTGTTTATTTTCCAAATGATTCACTGATACACTTAGTTATAAAAAGAAACAAAAATTAATACAAAAAAGCAGATGAAATTTTAATGATCAGTACTCATGGTTTTTGTTGATTGCTTCCTATGGCCTAGGCCCAGTGCTAAGCAGTTTGCATTCATTGACTCATTTAATTTCCACAAGATTTTGCGATAAATATTTACTGCATCCACACTTTACTGATGAAGACATGAAGGCACTGAGATGTGAACACTTCACCCAAAATTACAGAGCCCATACATAGCAGAGATAGAATTTGATTCCGGGTTTTTAAACAGTAAGAAATATATAGTCTTACTCACAATACAGTACAATTTTGTATTAATTTCAACTTATAAAATAATCTGAGAATAAATTATCCATTTTTGAAGTCAGTCCTACTGTGTACATTTATTCAATTCTAAATTTATATCTCTGTAGAATGTTCTTATTTCTTTTATAAATTCTACATGGTCATTGTCAAATTTGCTGTCTTGTGTTTATGATTATAATTGTGAATGAGATCTGTTTTTCACTATATTTTCTATCCTGTAATTTAGGGATATACACAAAATGTTTTTAGGAAAGTTTTTTTTTTTAGAGTTATATTTTTTGTCACATCTTAATAAAATAGTATTAATTGAAAATATTCAAGCTGAATTTCTTGGTGTTTGTTTACTTTTAGGTACTCAATCATATTTTCTGAAAATAATAGTAATTTTAAATTCTCTTTCTCAATAGTCATTACTCTTACTAGTATTTACTCATAAGAGCTATTCATTATAAAATATTTTTAAATTTCCACATTTGTAAAAAGTTTAAATGCAAAATAGTTTTTGAATTTTATCAAATAATTTTTTGTATCTATTTTTAGGTAGAATTTATGAAATACATTGTTTTGATACAGTAACAGAAATACCAATTTTAAAATTAAACTTTTATATCTTTCTTAAAATAACAAAACAAAATTATATTAAACTAGGAAAATAAGGGAAATACATGGTAAAAAGAAAGAAAGCAAACCAACTACACCAAATACTAAAAATATTGCTAAAATTTTTGCATGTTTCCCATCCTCTATAAACAGTTCTCTTTTCCTTACTAAAATTAAGTCTCCTCATTGCTCTTTACTTTGTATAAAATTTGTACTATGCTATAAAGAGCATGTATCTCTAAATTTGACCTAACTATCCCTCTTGTGGAATATACATTGTAGATTGTGGGGAGATGAGAGGCCAGGGAGAGAAAATTTAAAAATAAACATAATAATTAAACTGTATAGGCCATTACAAGGGTTAAATGCCATAGAACTAAACAGGGCCATGATAAGGAAGATGAATAAGGGCTGAAGTCATTGTGGCAGTTTTAAATGAGGTAGTCTATTCAGCAGGTATTCGAAGGATCGAGGAAAGAGGAGGTAAGCAACACTCAGCATCTCTGAGAGAAGAGCGCTCAAGGTAGCTCTATGGAACCACCAGTAGGCCCAGGTCTTGGGGTGGGAATGTGCCTGGCATGCTTGGAGGTTGGTGTGGTTGGACCTATAAGAGTGAGGAGGGAAAGGAAACTAGAAAGAGATAAGATAGAAAAGTCGGGGCTCAAATCATGTATTACCTTCGAGACCATTGTAAGAAAGCTGAGAGACAATCTTTCATTCTCAGAGAACTGGAGAGCCCAGGAAGAATTTTGAGCAGAGGAGACAGATACCCTCTTATATAGGTCACAATTATATAATTAGTTCATATGAAGAGTCGTAGCAAGGGATTACTGGGCCAACAGTATGAGTATTTTCAAACTTCTATTATATATAATGCTGTGATGATTAGGCTAATGTGTCAACTCAGCCAGGTAATTGTGCCCAGTTGTATCGTCAAGCAAGCACTGGGCTAATTATAATACAAGGACATTTATGGGCTTTAGTCACCAGTGAGTTTACTGTATAGATAGTTGATTATATCTACATCAATCAGCCAGCAATGAGTGACGCTTTATCCAATTAGTTGAACGCCTTAAAAGGGGAAGTGATTTCAGCATTCAGACAGAATGCCCCAGTTCATCTTTGGACAGCCAAAATCTTCCAGAAACTCAGCAAAGACCTTCATTGGACTTTCATTGGTGCCTCTGGTTTACAGCCTGCCTGCAGAACCTGGTCTTGTGCATCCCTACGGACACGTGAGATACTCATAAAATCACATACAATTGACAGATATCCCCTATTAATTCTGCTTCCCTAGAGAACCCTGACTAATACAAATGCTAAATTAATTTCCAATCTGTTGTACAGTTATGAATACTGCCAAAACAGAACAAGAGAATCATCTTCTTCATCATACCCTCATCAGTAGAGGGCAGTGGTTTTCAGATTACTGTCAGTGCCATTGACATGAGGAAATAAGCTTTACATCACAATCTAGAATATACATGCATGCATATGTGAATGACAAGGTGTAGGTTATTTATTTATTTATTACCAAAACCAAAGTTTCCAGTTACCCTTAAGAAAGGTAATGCTTTATTCCGTTTTCAATCCTTTCATTTACTTAAAAATAGCTTCTTAATTATATTAATTTTACAACACAATTTTGAGGGCATATTTGCTAGCCAACCATCTTTGACATATTAAAAGTTATATTAATCCTTTGTTCAAGCTCTTTGTATATTCATTATATTACTCCTCTATAATATTTGTCTGCTAATATAGTTGGTGTGAATTGTGACAGCTAAAGGTATTTTATTTTTATATAGTTAAGTTGGTCAAATCTTTTTATCACTTATTTTAATAACTAAAATTTTAGGCATAGAGAGGTCAGAAAACATATTCATCTTTAAAAATGTTGACTGGCATGATTTATTTTTTAAGATTTATTTTACTTATTTATTTCCCTCTCACCCCCCTCATTGTACGCACTTGCTGTCTGCTCTCTGTGTCTGTTCGTCTATGCTTGTCTTCTTTTTAGGAGGCACCGGGACTGAACTCCGGACCTTCCATGTGGGAGGAAGGTGCCCATTTGCTTGAGCCACCTCTGCTCCCTGCTTGTTGTGTCCATCATTGTGTTTCCTCATTGTGTCTCTTCATTGTGTCATCTTGTTGTATCATCTTGCTGTGTCAGCTTGCCATGCCAGCCCATTGCATAAGCTTGCTGTTTTGCTTGTCTTCTTTGGGAGGTGCTAGGAACCAAACACGGGACCTCCCATGTAGTAGGAGGGCAACCAACTGCTTGAAACACATCCGCTTCCCTGACATGACATTTTTACATGTAATTATTTAATCAATAGGATCATGCTTGCCTACACGTTGAAAATGAGACTCTAACTGCATAGTTTTAATTTTTTAAATTTTGAATTAACTTCAAACTTACAGGACAGTTGTGGAAACAAAAGTCATACAGAGGAAGCTGCTGTGGCTCAATCAGATGAGCTCCCATCTACCATATGGGAGGCCTTTGGTTCGCATCTGGGGCCTCCTTGTGAAAGCAGGTTCATCGCATGCTGCGGAGCACCACCCAGCCCACAGACGCCCCAGAGAGCCGACAGAGAAGGTGACACAACATAAAAGAAGGGAGACGAGCAAGAACACAGAAGAGTCTGCAGCAAATGGACACAGAGAGCAGACAGCAAGCAAGCCAGAAGGGGGGAGGGGAAATAAAATAAATACAGACATAGAAGAACGTGCAGTGAATGGACACAGAGAGCAGACAGCATGCAAAAAAAAGCCACAGGGGGTGGGGATAAAGAAAATAAAAGTCATACAGAGAATTTCAACTTACTCCTGCCAACCTAGATATCTAGATTCACCAATTTTAACATTTTGCCATATTTGCCATATCATTCTATCAGTCTCCCTATCTATCCATTCATCTAATTCCTTCTGTCTGTCTATATCTCCATCTATCTATTTATCTATTTGTTTTCTGAATGTTAGAGAGTAGGTTGTATATATCATGCTCACATGAATGTAATATTTCCAGTCATATTTCCTAAGAACAAAGATATTCACTTATTGAACCAACTTAAGTACTGTTATCAAGTTCAAGAAATTTAACACTGATATAAAGCTTTCATTTTATATTCCATGTTTTTCATATATCACAAAAATATCCTTTGAGCCTTTTATCCTCCATTATTAGAACACGACCAGGATCATATTTTGCATTTAATTGACACTATATATTTTGTTGTTTTTTTCACTTTAAGTTACAGAGACATATATACACATAAACTTTTCCATTTCAGTTACTCCCAAACATACCATTCAGTGGGATGAATCACATTCACAGGGCTGTGCTTCTCTCATCACAACGTACTACCAGAATTTTCCCTTCATCACAAACAGAAGCCCCATAACCATTATGCTTAATTCACCACTCCCTCGCCACAACCACTGTTAATCTGGACTCTATTTTCTCTTTATATGAATTTGTATATTCTAGATATTTCTTATAAGTAGAATCATATAACATCTACCCCTTTGTGTGACATTTCAGTACAATAATATCTTCAAGCTTCATCCATATAGTGGTATGTGTCAGAACTCAATTTCTTTTTAATGCTGAGTAATATTCCAATGCATATTTGTTTATTAACTAATCTGATGATAGAGGTTTGTGTTTTTTCTGCCTTTTGTTTATTGTGAATAATGCTGCCATGAACATTGATGTATAAAGATCTGAGTCTTGAGCTTACTTTTCATTGTTTTCTTTTGTTTTAAATTTTTATTCTGGTACCATATAAATAACCTAAACTATTCCCTTGCAACCACATTCAAATGTACAAATCAGTGTTATTTGCATTCACAGTGTTGCACTTTTTTCACCACTATCATTATCAAGATTTGTCCAACAACCCAAAGAGAAAGTCTATACCAGTTACGAATTAAGTCCCAATTTCCTATCCCCACCCTTGCCCATGGGAACCTATATTCTAGGTTCTGACAATATGAATTTTCATATTCTCATTATTACATATAGGTGAGATTATACATTATTTGCCCTTTTGTGTCTGACTTATTTCACTCAACACAATGAATTAAGTTTCATTCATTTGGATGCATGCATTATCAGAATTTTGTTCCTTTTCACTGCTGAATGAGATTTCATTGTACGGGTATATCACATTTTGTTTATCCATTCATTTGTTAATGGGCCCTTGAGTTGCTTCCATCTTTTGGCAATTTTGAATAATGCCTCTATGAACATGGGTGTGAAGATATCTGTTTAAATTCTTTCATTCAGTTCTTTGGGGTATATTTCTAAGAGTGGGATTGCTGGGTCATAGGGTAATTCTACTGAGGATATGCCAAACTGCAAAACTGAAAACTTCCACCAACAACGGTTGTGTATTCCTATATCTCCACATCATCTCCTTCCTTCACTTGTTAATTTTTTTTAATAATGGCCATTCTAGTGAGTGTGAAATTGTATCTCATTGGATTTTGATTTCCCTAATGACTAATGATGTTGACTATATCTTAATGTGCTCATTGACCATTTGTTTATTTTCTTTGTAGAAAATATCTGGTCAAGTCTATATTAGTCAGCCAAAGGGATGCTGATGCAAAGTACCAGAAACCTGTTGGTTTTATGAAGGGTATTTATTTGGGATAGAAGCTTACAGTCACAAGGTCCTAAATTGTCCAACTCAGGGTTACTTCCTTACCAAACTCTGCTTCCATGTGTTGAGGCAAGACGGTGTGCAATGACTGCAAGGGTTTAGACTTCCTTTTCCTCTTAAACCTATGTGGGTCCAGCTTCTTCCAGTCTTAGCTGTAGGCTGGCATAAGACTCATCTCTGTTCTTGGGGCTCATTTCTTTCCAGGCTCAACTGACCTGTTTTCTTCACAAGGTTAGCTGTAAACTATCAGTCTCATCTCTCTTCTTGGGGCCGCAGGATCCTCTGTTTATCTTCTCTGTGTGTCTACTTTCATGTGAGAGTCTGTTTTCTTAGGCCAAGGGAGATAGGACTCAGTGCTGTGTCACACTCTAATGATGTGGGTAAATCAAAACCCTAATCTTAACATAATTTAATCAGACATCTCATCTGAATCTAATACAATCAGAGGGTATCCTGCCCAAAGGAACAGACCAGTTTACAAACATAATCAATTATCTTTTTTGGAATTCATAAGTAATATCTAACTGCTATAAAGTCTTTTGCTGATTTTTTAATTGGGCTGTTTGTCTTTTTGTTGTTGAGTTGTAGGATTTTTTTAATACATTCTGGAAAGTAAACCCTTATCAGATATGCGGTTTCCAAATATTTTCTCCCACTGTGTAGGTTGCATTTTTACTTTCATAGTAAAGTTCTTTGGTATACAAATGTTTTTAATTTTAATTAAATCTTATTTATCTGTTTCTTCTTTTGTTGCTCATGCTTTTGGCATAAAATCTCAGAAATTATTGCCTAACACAAGATCTTGAAGATTCTTCTTTATGTCTTCTTCTAGGACTGTTTTAGTTTTACTTCTTATATTTAGGTCTTTGATCCATTTGGACTTAAATTTTGTATGTGATGTGAGGTAAGGTCTACCTCTATTCATTTTCATATGGATATCCAATTTTTTCAGGATAATTTGTTGAAAACACTATTCTTTTCCCATTCAGTGGACTTGGCATCCTTATCAACAATAAATTGGCCATAGACATGAGGGGTTCATTTCTGAGCTCTCAGTTCAATTCTATAGGTATATGTCTGTTCTTGTGCCAGTTCAATGCTCTTTTGAAGGAAGCGGACTTGGCTCCAGTGGTTAGGGCATCCGTCTACCATATAGGAGGTCTGCAGTTCAAACCCGGGGCCTCTTTGACCCATGTGGAGCTGGCCCATGCACAGTGCTGATGCGTGCAAGGAGTGCCCTGCCATGCAGGGGTGTCTCCCACGTAGGGAAGCCCCACGTGCAAGGAGTGCGCCCTGTAAGGAGAGATGCCCAGTGCAAAAGAAAGTGCAGCCTGCCCAGGAATGTCACTGCACACATGGAGAGCTGACACAACAAGATGATGCAACAAAAAAAGAAACACAGATTCCTGCGCTGCTGACAACAACAGAAGCAGACAAAGAACATGCAGCAAAATAGACACAGAGAACAGACAACTGGGGGGAGGGGGGAGAAGGGGAGAGAAATAAATAAATAAATCTTTTAAAAAATGCTCTTTTGATTGGCACAGCTTTGTAATAAGTTTTAAAATCCAAAAATGTCAGTCCTCCAATTTTGTTTTGTACTATCAAGATGGTTTTGGCTATTCAGGATCTCTTACCCTCTATATAAATTTGATCATTAGCCTTTCCATTTCTGCAAAGGAGGCTGTTGGAATTTTTATTGGGATCATTGAAACTGTAAATTGCTTTGGGTAGAATTGACATCTTAATATTTATTCTTCCAATCCATGAATATTGATACTCTTCAGTTTATTTAGGGCTTCTTTGATATCTTTTAGCAGTGTTTTGTAGTTTTCCATGTACAAGTCCTTGATATACATGGTTAAATTTATTCCTTGACATGTGTTTCTTTTAGTTGCTATTTTAAATGGAATTTTTTCTTGATTCCTTCTTCAGATTGTTCATTACTAGTGTGTAAAAACACTACAGAATTTTGGGTGTTGCTCTTGTACACATCTCCTTTCATTTATTAGCTCTAGTAACTTTGCAGTGGATTTTTCTGGATTTTCTGTACATACTGTAATTGTTGGAAACTGAGGCACACTGGCCTCACGAGGAGAGACATGCTGTCTCCATGCTAGTGCTGTCTCCATGGCTATGCTTGCAACCTAAGGAAAGCAGTAATTAAGAGTTCCTGGCAAGTGGGATGAAGCTGTTAAAGGCTGAAAGAAAAGATGAGCACATACCTTTTGTAGTGAATAGAACATTTAGACTTTGTACCTTGAGATAAGATTTCTTTAAATTCCTTAGATTATGGGTAATGCTGCTTGATGTCACGTAGGCTACATGGTCCTGCTTGTTGTCACGTACACTGGGGTATATAGAGAGCCCCTTGTAAACAATAAAGTTGTCTGAGGAGTTGTTACTCGCAGATCCCCTGATCCCAGCTCTCTCACGCATTCCTTCCCCCTTTTCTCTTTCTTTCATTCCTGATACCCTTCAGGTCCAAATCTCCAACATGTAATATCATCTGTAAATACCTAATTTTTTCTTTCCAGTTTGGATGCCTTTTATTTCTTTGCCTTGTCTACTTGCTTCAGCTAGAACATGCATTACAACATTGATAACAGTGGCAAAAGTGGGCATCATTGCCTTTTTCTTTGTGTTATGGGTAAAACTTGCAGCTTTTCAATGTTAAGTATAATGGAAGTTGTGGATTCCATCATAAATGCCTTTTATCATGATGAGGAAGTTACCTTCTATTCCTATGTTTCTGAGAGTTTTAACCAGGAAAAGGGAATTGGATTTTGTAAAAAGAAAAAAAAAGTGCATCAGGTGAGATGATAATGTGTTTGTTTTTTTCCTCCTTGTTCTAATAATATGGTATATTACAAGTTTGATATTCTTATGTTGAATCACCCTTGCATTCCTGGGATAAATCCCACTGGGTCATGGTGTGTAATTATTTTAATATGCTGTTGTATTTGATTTGCTATTATTTTGTTGAGCATGCTTGCCTCTCTATTCATAAGAGAACTTCGTTGGTAGTTTTCTTTTTTCTTTTGATGTCTTTATCTTGCCTTAGTGGCAGGATGTATTAGTCAGTCAAAGGGATGCTGAAGCAAAATACCAGAAATTGGTTGGTTTTTATAAAGGGTATTTATTGGGGTAGGAGCTTACAGATACCAGGCCATAAAGCATAAGTTATGTCCCTCACCAAAGTCTATTTTAATGTGTTGGAGCAAGATGGCTGCTGACATCTGGGAGGGTTCAGGCTTCCTGGATTCTGCTGGGCTCAGCTCCTCTGTTTTCTCCATAAGGTCATCTGTAGACTATGAGGCTCTCTAGGCTTTGCCTCTTTCCACAAGGCCAGCTGTAGACTCTCAGGCAAACAGCTGTCTCTCTCCCTGGGCCTCCAGCTTAGGAGTTCAGCATCAAACTCCAACATCAAAACTCCAACATTAAAAGACTTTAACTCTGTCCTTTGTCATGCCTTTTATCTGTGAGTCCCTACCACAAAAGGGTGGGAACTCAATGCCCTACTGGCACAAGAGTTTACATGATTACTTAATCAAGCAAACCTCTGAATCTAATATAATTTTATATGCCCAGAGGAGAAGATCAGTTTACAAACATAATCCAACGTTTCTTTTTGGAATTCATCACTAATATCGAACTGCTACACAAGGTAATACTGGCTCCATAACATGACTTAGCAAGAATTCCCTCCTCTTCAATTTTTTTCGAAGAGCTTGAGGGTTGGTATTAATTCTTCTTGGGATGTTGGTAGAATTCAACTATGAAATTTTTTTTTTCTTTGTTGGGAGATTTTGGCATATTGATTCAATCCCTTTATTTGTTACTGTTTTGTTGAGATCTATTTTTACTTGGATCAGGTTAGGTAAAAAATATGATTCTAGGAAATTGTTCATCTCAGGTTATCTGAGTTGATGGTATAGTATTCTCTTACAGTCTTCTTAATTTCTTCAAGATTAGCAGTAATATCCCCACTTTCATTTCTAATTTTAGTTATTTGTGAGGTCTCATCCAATTAGCTGAAGGTCTTAAAAAGGGAAGTGATTTCAGTATTCAGAGAGAGAATTCCCATCTCTACTTCAAACAGCCAGTGTCTCCTAGAACTCATCAAGGACCTTCACTGGAGCCCCTGTTTTGCAGCCTGCCTGTAGAATTGGATGTGTGCATCCTCATGGTCACTTAGACAATTTTATAAAATCTAATACTGTTTACCAATATCTCCTGTTGATTCTGTTTCCCTAGAGAACTCTCACTGATACACAAACTCGCTAACATGATCATACATTTCATATGTGGGTGAACTCTAAGTTTCTAGGATGATTTCCATAACATGGTCCATAACATTTGCTAAATTTCTAGAATTGCACAAATTATTAGTTCATTCAACCTGATCTCCTGTTCTATATCATATCTTTTTTATAGTTATAATTTTCAATATTTCTTTGTTTACTCAATTTTCTTTTACATATATATTTTCAAAGAAAAATTTCTTTGTTTTCTTTTCCATCTTTACTCCATTTTTCAAATTCTTTTATTTCTCTTTTATCATAATAACTGCATTTATCTTTTCTTTCCTGTCAATTTTTGTCTCTTTGCTAAATCTATGAACTGACTTTTTAAAAATTTAATGTTTAAATAACAAAAATAAGAAAACCATAAATTCCTATCAAACTGTAACTGGAGCATTATTTTCCTAAGAATTTATGGCTATAATTCTTACATTCTTTTCAAATAAAGAAGAAGAATGTTATTATTGTAGTGGCTGTAGTATTCTTGATTGGTGGAAAGGGAGGTCAGGGTAAATATCTTAGTATTTGAATCCCCCCTCCACTTATTTTTCTTTCACTAAATTCCTTTATATATTTTCCTCATCTCTCATCATAAGCAGATAGAAAATAACTTAAAGTAGAGGCTGATTTAGAGATATTGACATTATACTATTTCACAAAATAAGAAATGCCTAAATCAATGTCATTGCCATTTAAAATATATAAAAATTGGGAACTTGAATTACAAATTTATAGATATGTAATTGAGAAATGATTTATTATTAGAATATATGTGTGTGAATATATATACACAGCATGCACACATACATACCCAGAGACAGATATGATCATCCATCTGAGATTGTTTTACAAATTTTTAACAAAATTTTTCTTTACTTATATCTACTCTAACTAGTACTGTAAGTAAGATTATAATTCCAAAAATTTATGACTGTATTTTTCTTAAGCACCAACTCAATAATTATTATACAATGATGTGGTGTGCACATTACTTAATTTAAATTGATTCTTAATTGTTGGGCTAAAAGATTAGCAAATGAGAAAATATTTCAGTCTGCTATTATTGAGATAATTGCTATCTAAATGAATTAAATTAGAAACAAATGAGTTTAGGCATCTTTTTCCAACTTAATTCTTACTTAAAGTAAGAAGATTTAAATTTCTACTTTTTTTACATGTAGAACATAGCTACATTTGAATATTTCAGTGCCTTAATTAGCCTAGGCAACATAACAGTTTTATAGCACACATTCTGTAATTGCTAAATCAATTCCATAAAACAAATGTGTCTAGCCAATTTCTATCTTTACCCCTAAGCATATAAGAGAAAGAGTCAGAAGCAAAGATAGAGAGATACGTATTCAAAGACAAAAAGTCAAAAGCAGAGAAATGAAAGAGAAGAGTAAGACCTAGAAAGGTGACAGATTCACAAAGAGAGAACAAATACCTTGGGGTGTTTCCCCACCATTCCAGTGAATGATGTGTTGGAGTGACTACAAATTGCAAAAGAGAATTTGCTGTTTTCACTCTACCTCGACTTTATTTGTGCTTGTCATAGTGACTTCATCTGATCATATGGAATTTGATTTCCCTGGAACCATGGAACATGGGTACAGACTTCTGTAATGTTTTTTAAATTTTTAAATTTTTTAATAAATGAGTTTTAGGCAGTACTTAGAAATATATAAAGTTGTATACTACAGTTGCCGGGATGTTCTTCATGTCTGAAATATAGTATAAAGAAACTTGCTCTTTTCAACATAACCTATGATATTCAATTCAAATTTAAGTGCTGTTAATAAAAATAGTATTGCATTTAATTGAAGTATTAACTTCTGTTCATAATTATCATATACACCGTGTATCAGAGTGTCTATTTTTGGTAGTCTCTTGTATAGTCTTCTTTCTCTTTCACCAGAATTTTCTGCCAGTATTCACCACTGCAGAGCTTCATTTTGATTTTTTAAACTATTTCATCTCTCCTCTAATATGTAATTCACTTCCTTTCTACAGTATCTCTAAAATCATACATATGGTTCAGACATTTTACACTTCCTAAAACATTTAAGTCCTTGATTAAATAAATATCTGCTCAAAAGAACATGAAATACTTTGATTAAGTACATAAACACTCAGAAACACATACAGTTCTTATAAACATTTTATGTACTGTATTAAGTTCAAAATTGGTGACATATGTTTAATGTCACATTTAAAGAAATTCAAAGTTTAATGTAAAAGAGTTTAAGTAAATAAATGTCAAAAACACACTTTCTTATAATGTAGAGAACTACCTGTCACCTGTTAGTATCAGAATTTATAAATCTTTGGGTATGGTGTGTACATTATTCATTCAAAGTTCATCATTAATTCATCATACAAATTAAGCCTTCTATTTATAGAAGGGAATTTTTTTAGATTGGTATTTAGAGGATATTTACTGAACCTTTGAAAATATGCTAAAATACCACATTTTGAAAGTAGTACCATTAAAATTTTTCACAAAGCAAGTCTACCTACTATTTTTCTCACTGTTGAATATTTTCCAGGACTTCCTAAACAATGCAAACATTTGTATAACAATCAAAAATTGAGACAAAATTGCCATTTTTGCAGAAATTAATACTTAACGTAAAAAATTGAAGAATATTTATAAGTTATTAAAATTCATTAGATTATTTAATAAGAATATTAGGTAAAAATCAGGGAACAAAATTAATTGTCAAAATATTTAACAAAAATATAAAACATAATAACAAGACCTATTATAAGGTATCTATGTAAACCTAAGAAAAGTAAGTAAAAGCATTTCATAGATAAAATCTTAAAACTGTATTAACCAAAATTAAATAAGAAGAGCACCTTGTAAAATATACCGGTGTTCCTGAAAAATAGGACTCCATGCCATAAAGATGTTAGAAAACCCTAAAGTCATCTGCAAAATCAATGCAATTCATATTAAAAAAACCTCTAGAGCTTATTGTGGAATTTGAAAAGTTGATCCTAAAATTCCTATGGTAGGGTAAAAGGCTAAGAATACCTAAGATGTATTTGAAGAAGAACAAAACTGGGCAATTGGCCCTATCACATATCAAAACTATTTTAAAATTAAGTTAATTAAGAACATATGATATAGAGGCAGTAGTAGACAAATGGGTCACTGAAACAGAATAGAAAACACATAAATAGAGTCACAACAAAGGAAACTATATAGAAAGCAGTGAGCGGTTACATTACAACCAAATGGGGAGAAGATATATGGCTTACAAAATGGTGAATGTGGCATTGATATTTTTTTAAATTAAAATGTAGATCTCTGTCACACCATGGGTATAAATTCCCAGTATATTAAAAACATAAATATGAAAATCAAACTATCAAACTTTAAAAAGAATATGTAGAAGAATAGCTTCATATAAGTGATGGAATGAATTATTTCCAAGAAACTAAAACAACTCGTTAAAAATGGTAAGATAAATAGCTTTTAACTTCTACTTAAAACGATAATATAGACAAGTTTAAAAGATAAGCTATAGATTTGAGAAGATATTTTTAAAATATATTAGACTAAGATGAAGTGTCCAGAAAACATTAAACCCCCTACATGTCAAATTTTGAAAAAGCCCAACAGAAAATGACAGAATAATACATACAAGTGGATAGTATCATATAAAGGCAAACAGTACCGCCAGAACCATGGAAAAGTAAATAAAAAATGAGATACTATTTCTCACCCATCATTTGAGTCTGATGATTCCAAGGTAAGAGAGAATGTGAAGAAAAAGGTCATAAATTTTAACAAGCTTATAAATTATAATCCTCTATTTAATTTTGGGTATTTGGGGGAGGAAAATTTTTTGTTGAAGGGTAGCTGTTCTGGTATTTTAGGCTATATACATAGCAAGCAACCTCCCTAGTGTCTACCAACTAGATGCCAGTAGCAACCACACACACACTGCCCCACTTATTACAATCAGAAATGTCACACATTTTTACTTGGGGGACAAAGTCATCCCTGGATGAGAACCACTGGTATAGACTATTCTTTATATCACTTTCCTTATTTTTCTGTATGTTTGAGATATTTTATGATAGACAATGATAAAATGTTAAAATATACATTTAACACACAAAAATTCATAGACAATTATAGACAGTTATGAATATGGGAACATATGGACATACATTAAAATAGGCAATTCCGTAATGTAGAGAGATAGAAAAGGCTTAATTAATGCAGACAATTTGCAATTAAATTTGCTTGGGTTGTTTTGAAAAGGTTTAAACAAAGAAAGGATATTTCAATTTTATCCTAAAAGATGGAGAGGATTTTGCAAGTTGGAAAAGTGGTGGGAAAGCATTATAAGTAGAAGGAAGGATAAAACCACATTCTAAATCTCAGCACACGTTCCTGTGGGTGTGAACCCATTGATAAATAGAAACTGTTGAAGATGCTTTATTCATTAAAGTGTGGCCCAACTGACTCAGGGTTGGCCTTGATCTGTGTAACTGCAGTCTTAAAGCAGAAGAAATTTGAATGCAGTGAGCCAGAGGAGCCAGAAACCAGATGCCAGCTGAAACCTGAAGGCTTACGGAAGTAGAGACAGATCACTCTGTAACAGGGGCCAGAGAGGCAAGCCAAGGTACCTCAAAGATTGCAGTAAGCCAGCCCCCAAATCCTACAGACTTTATGGAGAAAGCATGACCTTTCCAACATCTTGATGTTAGATTTCTAGCCTCCAAAACCATGAGATGGTGAAGTACTATTGTTAAATCAGCCAGTATGCGGCATTTGTCAAAGCAGCTCTGGCAAACCAAGGCAAGCAGGGAAGCAGAGAAAGTAAAAACAAATAAATAAATAAATAAAAATTATGGAATGATGTGCTCTTTTTGTTGAAGTGAAGTATAGGACAGGGGTTTCACAAGGACCATGGAGGTGGCACACATGTGTAAAGAAAATGGATATAAGGAACTTGAGAGCACTGTAGACTGTGACAAACTGAAGAGCGCACCAAGAAAACTATGTCTACCTGGGGTTCTTAACCAGGGGTTCACAGACCCCAAAAGTGTCTGTGGAAAAATTTCAGGGAGTCCATGAGCTTGGACTGAAAAAATCAACTCATTATCTTTACTTTCTCTGACCTCCAATATTGAATGCCATAAAATTATCTGCCCTTACATTCTGAGAAAGGGTCCGTGGTATTCACCTGACTGGCAAAGGGATCCATGGAACAAAAAAATATTAAGGACTCCTGGTTCTAGTTCAAATTCAATTCAAATTCAATCCACATTCTTCATGAGCCCTATTTTAGAATGTATGGTGGTATTAATGGGTGAGAAAATGTCGATATAGTTAAAACATAGTATAAAGAAAATTAATTTTCCCATAGAATGTTGTCAGACTAAAAAAAATTGGCCTGAAAAATAAACAATGTAACAGATTCAAAGTTTCAGTATAGTTATAATGTCAATTCTTCACAAAATGATTTATAGATTAAATGAAATCCCCAAAATAATAGCAACAGACTGGTTTTTAAAAAAATAACAATTGACAAGTTGATTGTAAAACTCCATCTGAAAATTCAAAGAATCTAAAATAACCAAATGAATCTTGGAAATAAAAAGGTGGAGAACTTACACTAGAGGTCTTTGGGACTTATTTTAAAACTACAGTAACTAAGCAATGTGGCACTTGCATAACCATCAGCACATGCATCAGTAGAGTAGAATAGAGATCCCAGCAACCTACACACATTCACTGGGTCACTCGATTTTCTTCAAAAGTAGTAAGGCAATTCACTGTTTTTGTTTGTTTGTGTTGGTCTTTCCAACCAATGGTACTAGAATAATTTAATACTATACCAATACCTGTACAGCACAATATACACAAATATTAATTCAAGATGTATCAAAGACCTAAATGTAAAATTTAAAGCCGTAAAACATTTAGAAGAAAGCATCAGAGAATACCTTTGTGATTTGAGGCTACGCAAAGTTTTCTTGGACAAGAAACAAAAATCAACAGCAATGAAAATGCAAATTAACAAATTTAGATTTCATTAACAAATTTTTAAAAACATTTGAAAAGGTTTGTTCAGCAAAAGATACTATTGAGAGAAAGAATAGAAAATCTACAAATCCAAAGATATTATTTTCAAAATATATGTCTGACCAAAGACTGGTTACCAGGATAAGTGTAAAAACCTTTTACAACTAAATAATAAAAGACAAGCAATCCAATTTAAAAATGAGCAAAAACTCTGAACAGACATTCTGTAAAGGAATCTATAGTAGTAATCAATAGGTACTTGAAAATGTGCTCACCATCACTGTATTCTGGGGAATGGCAATTGAATGCACAATGAGATACCGCTATTCAAAGTCTAAATCATAATTTAATCAAGTAAAAGTGAAACTTCTGAATCCAATACAATCTAACATGCCCAGGTGTGGGAAAGCTGCCCACGCCTTGTTAGAGGTAGGAAAACCTCTCTAACTATAAGGCCTTTGGGGTTCCACTCAAAAGATGGCCGAGGCATGCGGCGGAAACCTGCCTTCCCCCCAGCAACTAGAGCGCATGAACCAATCAGCCTCGCTAAATTAGTATAGCCAGTAAGCTGCTTGCACGTTGCCTGACCGTCTATAAAAGCTACTACACTTCCTCAATAAATCAGACCTGCGCCACCAGCCTGCGTCTCCAGAACGGTTACTGTGTGTTGTCTTTCTCTGTTCATCCTTACCTCTTTGCGCGTGGAGCCACTGGACGGCACCGCAACACCCAGGGGAACAGACGAGTTCACAAACATAATCCAATGTATTTTTTGGAATTTATAAACAATATCAAACTGCTACAAACATGTATTTGAGTGTTTGCACATCCTGAAGGGTGTTTTTATATAAGCACAGCTAGGTTCATCTTCTCTGGATAAAGAGTCATATTCATGTTATTTTTTATCTATACAACCGGAAGAATCATTAAATATAATATATATATTCTTTATTATATCCAGATAATAATGTGTGATTAATCTTTACATATTGTTTGCCTTCTTTAGAATGAAATTCCATTAGGACAAAAATTTTGTCTCCTTATAACAGTTGTATCCCCAGTACCTAGAATAATAGCTGGCATATAGTAAAACCTCAGTGAATATTTGTTGAATAAAGGAATATGACTTTTAGAGTATAATATTTGCAAGACTATGAATGTTTATGAGCATACTACTTGCATGCTCATAAAAAATTGACATTTTAAGAAGCCTCATGGCTTGCTGAATATATTTAATCTATATTATTTTGCATGAAATTTAACAGTTCTCTTTTTATTTGGGTAGATTTGTTTAGGTGCTTTAAAATTTTATTTCAAATATGCTATAAAGCTTACATATTTATTTCCATCTTTTAATAACACAGGGTGGATTACAATTTGGGAACACAAAGCCTTGTATAACTGCTGAGTGAGTTTTCTATGTGTGCAATTCCCATGCAAATGATTTCCATAGCTTATGGGGCCTTGACTTAAATGCATTCACTCATATGTTTCATGCCTATGAAATGATATCTGAAAGACATGATTTATTTTTTCTCACCAATTCATTTGTTTAACTATAGATGAGTGTTCTGTTTCTTTAGTACTCTAAGAACTACATTTTTGTTGTCACTCCTTTTATCTTTGATTCTTATGTTTGGTATTTTTGAAGGTTTTTCTTTGATGATTTCTATTAATGGAGATGAGTAATGTATGGTGATTATAGTGGTTTTCAAGAATGAATATCCACATATCAGGAAATCAGTTGTTTCATTTGTCACTTCTTGATGACTATGCAGTCAAGAGTATTGTATCCTATTTTTTCAAAGTCCAATTCTGATTCTGTAAGTGTGTTTGACTCTCCCTTTACCTGATCAGTGAAGGTTTTTGGTAGAAAGCCAAGAAAGGAAATGACTGCTTTCACACATTCAAATTTAAGAAAGATATCTGGCCCAGTAATGAATCTACAAATTGCTCTTACAGTTAGAGGAAAAAGAAAAAAAATAATCACAGTATTTTCAGGAATTACATTTCAAAAATGAAGTTTTAAATATAGGATTTGTTAATAATGTTAGTAAATCATATTCATTGCAAGAGGATAGGGGAAGATAAAATGGCAAAAAGAAGGAAGTAAAGGAATCCCCTATAAGTCCAATGTTAGCATCATCCAATTTATCAATTCATCTAGCAAATTATCATATTTTATTTGTTATTTTTAATCTGAATTATTATTCTTCATTTAGAGATAATCCTGAGTGATTAAACATTCATTTGCAATGTGATTTTTTTTTTTTTGAGGCACCAGGGCTGGGAATTGAAGTTGGGACCTCAAATATGGGATGCCAACACTCAACCACTGAGCCACATAGGCTCCCCTGAGTTGATTTTTCATTTGTTTGTGGGGCTTTTTTGATTTTGTTTTTAGGAGACACTGGGACTTGAACCTGGGACCTCTCATGTGGGAAGCAGGCACTCAACTGCTTGAGCCATGTCTACTCCCTGCAATGTGAATTTAATGACTTTTTAGTACTCCATTATTTGAAACTAAAAAATATTTCTGACCAATCACTTATGTGGCAGTTTGATATTATTTATGAATTCCAAAACGAGATAATAGATTATGTTTGTACACTGGTCTGTTCCTTTGGGCATGCTACCCTTTCATTTAAATTCAAAGCCTTTACTTTTACTTGATTAAATCAACATTAGGTCTTTGATTCAACCACATCATTAGGGTGGGCAGGGTTAAGTCTGTGCACTTGGTAGGCTATATAAGCATATGCTCAATCAGGAACACAGAAGATACATAGGTATAGAGAAAGTTCCATAGACATGGCAGAGGAGAGCACCTGATCCTGGGGTCCCAGAGAGAGAGAAGCCATTCTCCTGAGAGCTTACAGCTGATCTCATGAAGAGTACAGAGCAACTGAGCCTGGAAAGAAAGAAGCCTTTCATCCTACAGCTGAGATGGGAAGAAGCTGGACCCATGGAGCCTTGAGAGAGGAAGGCCAAACCTTCATAGACATCTCCCACCATCTTGCTTCAACACATGACAATAGACTTTGAGTGAGGAAGTACCCTTATGATACCTTGAGTTGGACTCTTTAGGGTCTTGTAACTGCAAGCTTTTACCCCAAACGAATAAACTAACAGATTTCCGGTACTTAACATCAGCACCCCTTTGGCTAACTCATACACTTATGATTGGTAATTTTAATTGTTTCCAATTGCAATGAATAATTCTATTTCTTTGATTCCATTTGTGATAGGTTTTTAATAGGGCATTTTTGAGTTAAGATGCTGTAGCTCTATTAACCTGTAATAATTTATAAATATGATTATGTGCAATAATTTGTTGTGTGACTCTGATTCTAATCCAAGTTAATTGTGTGAATTTGGGTAAGTCATCTAATTCTCTGGGCTTCAGTTTCTTCTATGAAGTTGGGACAGGGTTAAGTAATTGCTTATCACATTCTCTTATGTCTGTGGATATTTCGATAAATTGGCAGCTGTGCAATCTTTGAATACAAATCAAGAAACATTTTTACCTATGTTTTCCAAGTTACTTACCCAGTCTTAACCTACTGATTTTGAAGATCCTGGCATAGACGGCTTTCCACCTTTAGGGGTATGAGTGAAGGTAACAACAACGAGACAAGTGTCTTATATAGTTTTCATCAAGATTGGGTCACCAACCATGAAGATTCCAATTCTCCAACAAGGGGTACCTCAACAAAGAAAACAGGCCCAAAGTCAAGAATTTTGTTCTTCTTTCTTTCTTTATTATATTTATGTAGTTTTGGTCTCCTAAATGTCAGTTTGCTTATGGACGTTTATTTACTTGGCTTTTTTTTTTTTTTACTTTTGTCTTATATTTTTTCTAATTTGTCTTTAGAATGTCCAGCAAGTAGCATTGGTGTAACATGGGGAATTTTAGGGTAAGCACACACTACAGCTTAACCTAAACCAGTGCCTACCTTACCCAAAGTGTGCCAGAAGCCTCCTTTATGAACCGGTAACAATGTCCCACATATATTTGAAAAGGCTATTTTCATATGATTTGAAAGTAACTTCCATATTGTCAATCTCTTTAGATGTCATACTTGATTTACTAGAACTGAACTTTCTTGACATCCTGTATTATCCAACCCTTATTTGCAGTTTGTGTTTATTTCTTTGCTGCAGAATTTTTATGCAATTCGTGATCATTAAATTTTTAAGGATGATTGTGCCAGTGCAAAGCAGGATGACTTCACCTCTCTGTGTCCCTGCTTAGAAGTTCTTTGATATTTCCAGAAATTACATCCAGCAACATAGGTCTGTTTAGAAACTAAAGAAGAGGCCTGCAGGGGGATGTTCTCATTGTCTCCAAGCCATGAGCCTTCGTCATGCCTGGAAAAATACGTATAACAAAATTCAGCATCTGAGATTGTGATTATCAATATTTTCTTTCATTAAGGATAGCTATTTTTCTTTCTATGCAATTTCAGAAAATGGCATTTATCCTAGTAATATTCTGAATAATAACTGAAATATTGGGGTATCTTTGGCCTGACTTATTTTCATTGTTCCCATGGATGGAAATATATTAGCAACCTACTGTAGTACAGGTGACCTGGGATATAAATCTTTTAAACATCCTTATTTCAGAGAAATAGTGAGATATATTTTATTCTGGCTGAGATGAACCAGCTCATCAGCTCTAAGTTGAGTCATTCTGATCAGAATGGAGGCTTAAGTGGACATTTTGAAAGCTTAGAGATAGTTCGTTATAATCGCTTCCTTTCATAAGTACTCAATGACTTAATGCCATAACTATCTTTGTTTTCCTTGCTTGCTAAAACTATCACCTTGATTAAATCTAATTAGCACAAGAGGAACCCATGCTGATGAACAAGACTGAAGCAAACACATTAATACAGTAGTTGCTGGCTACAACCTTGCTTTCCGTTCTTGGTGCCTGAGTTTGGTCCTTATTGTTGCCCAGCAGTCGTACCTTATTTCCAGTGTTTATTCACTTTTGAGATCTTTTAGACAATTATTTCCTTCCTTCTTCTCCTCAAACCTCCAACACCTCCTTTGCAATCATCACTCACAGATGATGAACTTGTTCATATGTTACTGAGAAAACTGTAAGAATCAGAAGAAAACATCTGCAACCTTCCACCATCAACCTACATCTGCGTATGTACCAGATACGTTTTTTTTTCCACAAAATTAATGCCCTTTCAAAAACTCAAATAAATCACTCCATTAATTCATCACTCTCTCCAAGATTATAAATTCTTCTCCCTTTTCTGGGTTATTCAAATCCAAACTGTTATTTCCCCCATCTTAAGAAATTTCTTTCTTGTACTGACTCACCATTCGAGCTCATGCCTCATTTCTCTTTTTCCATTTGCAGTAAAAATCTTCACAAACATTAACTTTACTGATGCTTCCAATTTGCTGTCCCCATTATCTATTGAAATCATAGGCTTGTTCTCCCATCATTCTTCCCAAACTATTATTTACAAGGTCAATTATGACAGCTAGTAATCACTTTCTAGTCCTCATTCTACTTGATCTCTCAGAAGCATTTGACATAGATAACACTCTATTTCTTCATTGACTTTTCAGAACCCATGTTCTTGATTTTTGTTCTGTATTGGTGATCATTAGTGCCTCAGGGCTTAAACCTTGAATACATGGGTCTATATACCCTCTCCTGGTCATAACATACAGTTTCATGGCTTTAATACAATATATTTATATCTATCTCTCTATTATCTATCAATCTATCATCTATCTGCCTATCTATCAATAGCTCAGAACTCTCTATTGAATTCCAAATTAATATTGGAAATTTTAATTTTTTATGAAAATTTTTCCATGTTAATTTCTGATAAGCATTTGAAACCTAGCATGTGTAATTCAGCTCCTAATTTTCCTGCTAAAGCAGGTTCTGGTCTATATCTTCCCCATGACAGTTAATGGTTAAACCATAGGACAAAATTTAGGTTCTTTCTTGACTTTCTTCTTTCAAATCTCACATTTAATTTATCCACAAATCTTTTGGCTCTGCAGTCAGAGTATATCCAGAATATGAACACTTCTCAACAATTCTTCTGCTTTCACCCTTTCCTAAAGTTCAGACATCTCTCTCCTGGTTTATGACACTTGCTTCTCTCTTACTTAGGATAATCTCACCCAGACATCCCTACAGCTCACACCTTTACCTCCACACCTTCTCTTTGAAGCCTTGTCCAATCAAGCTATTAGTGATCTCCTCAACCTCTGTCCTTGCTTGCCTCATTTTTCCCCCAGCACTTATCACTTTCTGCTATGCTCAGTCTTTTAAACATTTCATATTATTATTTTCTCTCTCCAAATAAGAATGTAAGTTTCTCTGAAAATAGAAAGTTTGTCTACTTTATTTATTACTTGGCAAACAATAGAGGTTCAATAAATATGCACATTTTTTTCTAATCTGCAAAACTCTGTTGTTTGCTGATAAATAATTAAAGTTCTTCATCTAGTTTCTAGATATGGGCTGGTTAGATTTTAATATTAGGCTTTATGTAAGTTATAATATTATATACTCATGAGAGAACTAGAGACCACTCATTTTCCCACATTCAAGATTTTCAACCTCTATCTCTTATGGGAAAAAATAGAATGATTAAGGGTGTTTTGGCCACCACGCTATGTCTGTTAATTTCAGGAGGAGATCTGTTAAGCTTCCTAGCTCCCTTGACTAAAATTTCAGTCTTCCTTCCGGTCCTAATTCAATTTTCTGACAAGCTGGACATGATTTGTCTTAACACTTACATTCCCCCGTCAAGGCAAATGCAGGCTGCTCAAACATATGGTCTCTTTTGGACAATATTTTAACTTTAATTTATTCTTGTTAACTATGACTTGGCAATCTCTGGAGACCTTGAATGCATGGATTGGAGGCAGACTCAATGAATGCCTTCTTGGAATCAGTGGCTAATGGGTGAATTGCTTCCCGTTCTTTAAAAGACAGCAGCATTAATCTAAATTGAAAATTCTTCACCAGCATTTATGGTTCTGAATGGTAGCATATGGTGTTAATCTTGGGGAAATTTTACCTTTATTCCTAGTCTGTTGGCCAGTGACCTAAATATTATTAAAGTGAGATTACCTCTCTTTTGACTGCTAATCTTGTGGTCACTCTTCTGTATGGGAGCAGAAAGGCAATGCTTTTTCTGGATTTTAATTCAGAGCAGAGTTGTCCTAGAACATTTCTGTTGCCAACGTAATATTTATATAAAGGAGGATGAGAAGTCTAAGATAAACAAAAGAATTCCAAGCACTATTAGTGACCCATAGTTGTTGGTTTTTCTCCCCATCCTGGTGCCATTTCCTAACATAAATAAAGATAAATAACAAACTAATTTTTGGGAATTATACATGAAATGTATAATCTATTTGGCTATACTACCAGTGAATAGTCTATATTTTATGGGCACATTTGAACATAGAAAACAACCAAGGACACTTGGAACTGTGGTTGTTGAAACTGTATGTGATCATTCTAGATGATAAATGTGAACATATATATATATATACGCACATATGTATATATGTATAATATTTGAAATTTTTTTCTGAAGCTAACTCCCGAAATTTTGTCAGGATATTATACAATCATTGGAATAATTTAATGTTTTCCTAATAGACCTTCTTTGAAGCAAATCATTTATTCAGATTTGTACACTTTGACATGTTTAATAATTTCACAGGAATAGATACTCCCAATTATTTTGAAAATAACATTCCAAGATATTTTCTTATGATCAATCTAGATATAATAATAATAAGAGCTAGCATTTGTTAGCACCTTTTATGTAACAGACAATATGCTAAGATTTTATAAATATTCATTCTTGCAATAAAGAAGTACTGAATATTAACTCTATGCCAAGCATTATTCTAGAAACTTGGGACACAAAAGAGACAAAGCTTCTTGCTCTCATGGGCATCAGGGTTGGTAAGACAGGCATTAAACAATAGGCATAATGATAAAATTGCAATACAAAAGATACAATTTCCTAGGGCTTCCAAAACAATGTAAAACAAACTGGATGGCCTGAAACAAGTGAATTTTATTGTTTCACAGTTGTAGAAACTAGAAGTCCAAAGTCAAGGTATCTGCAGGATAATGATTACTCTAGAACGTGTAGACAGCTACCCTTCCTTGACTCGTCTAGCTTCTGGTGTCTGCCATCAATCCTTAGCATTCTTTGGCTTGTAGAAGGATCACTTGCTTCTCACATCTTCCCTTGAGCTTCTCCTTCTCCACAGTGTCTACATGACTGTGTCCAAATTTTTTCTTCTCATAAGGAAACTGGTCATATTGGTTTAGGGCCCAGCCTAATCCAGTTCAGTCTCTTCTTAACACACCACGCCTTTAAAGATCCTATTTCAAAATAAGCTCATATTTACAGGTACTGGGGAATAAGACTTCAACACAACATTTAAAAGGACACAGTTCAACCTGTTAGACTGTGGTAGGTTATCTTTTTTCTTTTTCCCTTATACATGGGAAGCAGGTGCTCAACCACTGAGCTGTATCTGCTCTGGTAGATTATCCTGTAAGATGGCCATCAACAATTCCTGTTGTCTTCATTGGTGGATGGTACTCTTCACCTCACGAGGTGAAGCCTATTTACCTTGGAATAAAGACTGGCAATGTGACTTTCTTTGAACAATATAGCAGCATGAGGTGAAAATAAGGTTGTGCCATTTCTGGGACTAGCCTATAAAAGTCCAATTAGGTTTCAGTTTTGCTCCCTGGGAACCCAGCTGACATGCTTTAAGATGGAAGCAGGTCTGAACTACAGGAGAAGAATAAACAGATGAAGGCTAACTGAAGCATCCCAGTGCAGCCAGCACCAGCTGACAGATGTGCCAGTGAGGTCTTTTGCACTTTCCAACATTCAGCCGAGCCCTGAGCTTGTTGCAGCTGTATGAATGATCCATACCAAATCGAGCAGAAGCATTCTACGAATGAGCCCTAGTTTATGCACAAAATCATGAGAAATGATACTTAAACTTCTAAGATTTGGAGTGTTTGGTACACAGCAATAGACAATGAAAGCACAGAGTAAGTTCCAAGGGAAAAATAGAGTAACAATATTGCATACAGGGAGTGTATATGTGTGGTAGTGATGGTGGGGGAAGGGAAAATGTTGCCATCCTCACTTCATCCTCACAGAAATTCATGAGGTAGATACAATTAATAACTATTTCCCAGATAAAAAAGTGAGGCTCGCAAAGATTAAGGAACACGCCAGCTTACATAAAGAAGTCTAGAGTCAAACCCAGGATATCCATCTAAACAACTCTACCAAATAAATGATTGGCAAAGGAGGGAAAAAAGGAGACCATTGTGGTGGTGAAACATTATAAGAATGAATTTTGCTCAACCTAAGGAAAGTCTAGAAAATATTTTTAAGGGGAAGAATTTGAGACAGTTTATTTCCATTTCACATTTTTTTAACTGTGCCTATTAAAGGCAACCAGAATTCTGCTAAAGATAAGGCTTGGAATATGATTGAGGAAGAAACATTGGTTTTACTCTAGATGTTGGGAGAATTTGGCAGCTAGGTTTTAGATAACAATTTTACAAATTCACTCATAAATGCCTTTTCTTAAAGTTATTTTTAAAAAATGATTAAACTTTATGGGGGGTGTTTAGTAACGGATTTGACATAACACACTGAAAGCCTGCATGAGACTCATTAAAACTAAATTGAGCTTTTCAACTAGATGCCTTTTTAATTTAAAGGGATTCAAAATAAAATACTCATAAAAAACTGAAAAGAGTGTCAAGATAATTGAACCGCATATATGCAGGCACATTATATATTTGGTGTTGTTTTTGTCATGCCGTTTGTTCTTTGACATGGAAGCTGCATTTCTAAGCATAATCACAGGAGCAAAAAGTACAAATTTATGGAAGAATAAATGGAGATTGTTCAGAGAATTTCAGATTCTTAATAACAAAATTACATGTCATATATCTTTAACTGCATTTTGTTATTATATGCGAAAGATGTAATTTGAGGAATCCAAATTCACCCAATAAATAAATGAAAGTTCTTTCTTTGGCCTTCAATCTTCCATATGCTATCTCTGCTCTCATGTTTGACCTTTACCTTGCTATTTTTATTATTGCACTGTTCACAATCACTAAAGATGAAAACAAAAGTGAAACTGTATGAAGTGTTTAAAAAAAAAAGAATCAAAAACACAAAGGAGATACTAACAACAATAAACTCAAAATGCCCATGTGTTCCCATATTTACCTCATGGGATAATAAAATTATTACTCCCAAGTTCCGTGAATATATATTTTGATGGTATTGCTACTAGTAGCAGTCTGTGTAACGCAAATGTTTTCTTATTAATCTGATGCTATCTTATTTGCTTTTTAAAAACTCACACTGAGAGAACTGCCTCCATTTATATTTTGCAGCATTTTCCTTGAAAGGGAAACAATTTTTCTCCATACATTTTTTAAAAGAATTTAAAAATACATGAATTTTATTTTTCAGTGAGCATTGTTTTCATAATTGGTGTCATACAGGGAAAAACAAAACAAAACAAAATGAACACAACTTTCTAATGGAGTTTTCTCCTTCCTGAAAGGTTTTATTAGTTTTGTGACAGAAGGGATAGGGGCATGAAGTCAGATTTGAGTTCAGAACTCAGGTTCATTATTACTGTGCTATGTGACCTTGCTCACATTACACCAACTTTTAACCTACATTCCACAGATAATAATAAAGAAGAGGGAGACAGAAGAGGAGAGGAGGAGGAGAAGGGTTTTTGAGAGTTACCAGTAATATATTAATGATAACTTGGCTTCTCTGGAACATTCTGATAACATTAGTCTGCATAAAATTGCTGGTATTTTAAATACAATTGCTGTTTTTGCTATTTTTTAGGCAAAAAGGAAAATCTCATCTATTTTAATGATCTTAGTAGAGGAGAAAAAAAGCACTACTCTTCCCTAAAGAGTTTGGTTATGTTGTAGGTACCACAAGACTCTCATCTGCTTGATTCCAAGCTCCAAACTTTCATGATTGCAAGGATGGTCTCTCTTCTGAAGAATAAAAGGCAATATGATTGAGAAATACAATGTTTGATTTTTTCCATGTATCCTTTAAACATTTGGACCATGATAATCCTAATTCCATGAATTTGGTTCTGTAGCCCTGGCAAGGTCGCTTATCCTTTACGAGCTTCAGTTTCTTCATATAGAAAAAGTAAAAGATTATATATATATATTTTAGGAGGACCAGAAGGACCACGGAATAAGGCCGGCATTCAACCACTGAGCTACATCCGCTGACCAATGATATTTTAATTGTACTAATATCCACCTTTTAAGATTACTATAGTCAACTAAGAAGATGATTATATATGTGTTTTATAAATTGCAAGAGTGTTATTCAAATAATACTGATAGAGCAATTAGACCACATATAATAAAATACAGGTTGTTAAATTATGTAATATTCAAAATATGAATGCTAAATAGGGATGACAAACTAAGAGTTTGATTAGGCTAAAAGATGTTTCTATGAGAAACATAGATTTTCTGTAGCATTACCTTTCTATCACATAGTTTTTGGACAATACTCTGCTCTTCATAATATGATTGCTGATGCTTATATTTTACTCTATTATAAAATGACATTTCATTACACTTAAATTTTATGTGGCAGTTGTTATTTCACCTTATATACTCAGCCATGTGTACAAAGACTGTAACACTTTTTCAGCCAAACAATCTTTGCACTCATGAGCAGCGATAGTTCCTAAAAATGACATTACTGTGACATTCTTCCTGGCCAGATACTAATCCACACCACATGGAAAATTTCAGTCTCACCAAAGATTTTATCATTAGTTACTGCCTTACTGGGGAAAGCCAAATTTGAGATAAATATATAAAAATTCTGACACCCATCTAAATAAATTACACTATATGAGCAAATGTGGAAGCCATTTACTCTAGTATAAAAATCATGTTAACTACATCCAGATAGGATTTTGAAACCACTGAACAAAAACCTGGGATATATTTTATCTGAATCTTGTATTCTCTTTTAGTCTTTTTAGTAAAGATTCTTTCTGCATATAACTTATTTGAATATAATTTGTATATAATTTATTAGTCCAAGTAAACCTGTATCCCAGTCTTTGAAAGTCCCCTTTGTATCTTGGTGGATTAAATTAGTAAATACTTGCAATTTTTTTTTTAATTGGTAAGCCATTCTATACTGCAAAGCCTAGAGAGAGAAATTTCCTCGCTCCTACTTGCTCCTGCTGTTTTTATGACATCAAAGTGTTCTAAACAACATAAAATATGAAATGGAACGTCAGTTTCCTTATCTGCAAACTGGTGATTATAACATAATCTTCAAAATGATTGTAAGAAGTATATACAATAAACTTTTTTGTAATAAGGAAACTGAGGCCCAGAGTGGTTAAGACATTTTCCCAAGATTACAAAGCAGGCAAGTAGTAGAGACAGAATTAAATCCATGCTTTTCTACTTACTTGGTAAATGAATACCACACAAATAAGGATTACTAATTGGGTATAGCCCAAGTTTTTAGGCAGTCTGGTGCAGGGAGTAGATACAGATTCATAATGATGATTTCCATATAGCAAAGAGAGTTTTATAAAAGAATGACACAATTATGTTTAGGTTCCGTTTATTTCATAAAATGGGATAATGAATTGCATTAGTCAGTTTGTGTTAGGCTCTTCTGTGTAAAAGGAAAAGGCACCAAAACTTCAGAAGCTTGGAAAATGAAGATTCATTTTTCATTACATGTAGGCTGTAGGTTGACTTTAGCTCTGTTCCAGACTGTGACAATCTTCCCCATGTTTTCTCCTTTGGCATAGAGGCTGGAGAATTAGCTCTTTTATGGGGCATGCCCATTTTTGTGGGAGAGAGTAGAGGAAGGGCTTTGGTGGAAAACCACAATACCATATATTGCTTCTGCTTGGGCATGGCATAAATGAAGTCTTTTCACATTCCATTGGTCAAAGCATGTCATATGACCAAGCCAAAGCCAATGAGACATGGGATTATATCCTTCCATACAAGGCATGTTTAGCATATGCCAATAGGCAGGGATGCCAATCATCATGTGAGAAGGAGAGCACAAGGAAGAATTAGAGGGCAGTGATGGATAATTGCATCCAATAATACAATCAATCACAGTGTTTATTATATTTTCAAAAATTATTTTCATAAAAAAATGAAAAAATATTTCTGAAAATACTTCAAATAATCTTAAATTCTAGTGTGAGGAGTGGAAGGTGCAGTGGTGGACATAAGGTTTTTATCTAATCACTGTTCTAAAATATATATAATTACTTTAAACCCTATTAAAGGGTTACCATCTCTAAAATCGTTACCCCCAATTTTTAAAAAATAAAATAAATATGAATAAAGGAAGTAACATTCAACACATAGCTTTTAAGCAAAATGCATTTTAATGTGAACTAAGAGATTCTAGTAATGATGTGAGGAGCAAAAATCATAATTGTATGATCATGTTATCTAAATTTCTACCCCACTACAATTGCCTCTTGCCTACACTATGTAGGTTAAATCTTTGCCTCTATCCCTACCCTATTCCAACCACCATTTAAAAACAGATAATCTTCTTTTAAAACAAGAGACTAATCACATCTACTTAAAGTTTTATAACATTTTACTTTCTATGATACACTTTAAATTTACACCCTTATCTTGGCATAGAAGGTTGGTAATGAGATGTCCCTAACATACCTACACACACCCAATTTTCGCTTCTTTCCATATGTATTTTAGATTTGAATCAGACAGATAGTCCCTTGACAAGTACTACCTCCCCTTGGTATTTCAGTGCATACTATCCACTCTGCTCGGGAGGATCTTTCTCACTGTGCCTGAATGGCAAGCTCTTCAGATATCAAGACTGAATATGTCTTTATCTTAACACTGTCTTAATGCTTTCCCTTTTTAAAATTATACAAGTTAAATCATATACATATTGGGAAAAAAATAACATTATAGTACTACACAGAGGAAAAAAAGTATCAATTGCCCTTGCTTCCCCAACCACAGTCCCATTTCTTGTGTTAATAACTTCATGCTTTTATGTGTATCTTCCAGTCCAGGACCTAGAATCACGGTGTTGGAATTAATAAACACACAAAAGCAAAACACCTATTCAGGGATTTCATACATGGTGCTGAAATTGCTTTATTGATGGATATATTTTATGTCTATATATTTAACAAATAACATTTTTTTTTCTAAAAATGTTTTAACTGTTTTCTACTTCATATTTCCTTGGAACTTTGTCAATACATCATTTAATATAGCTCTTTTAGCCTTTCTTATTCATCTCATACTATGATTCCTGCATTTGACATTGTTATTAGATGACATACCTGCTTCTCCCACATCCTTGATGTTTTACGAGAAGGTGATCCAGTAAGCACTGGTCATAAAATAAAGACATTTTTGTAAAACAATCAGACAATTGACATGTGTTTTTTAATTCAGATAACTTATCATTTTCATTTTGCCCTAGTCTGAGCCAGTTTTAAGCTAATTCAAGTCCTATTCTAGATAGTTCATTCACGTTTTCTCGTATAAGGCTCACAACATCCTGGTGAAGGAGGTGTGATTTCACCATTTCCTAGATGATGAATCTGAGCCTAAGTAAGATGTTTAATATCCACAAGGGCAGAGAGTAAGGATATGACGGAGCCAGGATTTGGACCCAGGTCTTCCTCTCAGAGGTTTCTACTGCATTATGTTGCTTCTATTAACATTTGTTTTGGCCAGACAAGCAAGCAAACAAAAAACAAATTGTTGAAAACTGAGGCACAGTGGCCTCACAAGGAGAGACGTTCTGTCTCCATGCTAGTGCTGTCTCCATGGTTATGTTTGCAACCTAAGGAATGTGGTAATTAAGAATCCCCGGCAAATGGGATGAAGCTAACTCTACTAAACTTTAGAATATAAGACAACATCTGTACTACTGGGGAGTGCAGACATGTAGCTTTTCAGCCACTTGGGTGTTATTACCATTTGCTCGTTCACAAAGAGCCATTCTGCTGGGAGTATAATTACAACATTCACCACCCATTCCTTCAACCACATTCAAATAAAGGCTTTTTACCACCTAGAGCACCTGAGAAGTTGTTGGCCGGAGTAGAAGTGTTATCCTACTCAAGGAAGCATTCCTGACCTAACTGTGTGTTAGAAGACAACATTGAAGGAAGCACCTATTGCCTATCTCATGTGACACCTACTTATCAGGTTCACCACTGTGTTCCGCGTATCCAGGACACTAGCAAAGCACATACACATGTAAATATGTGTGTGGGGGAGGTGGGGTGAGTAGGTGGATGTGTGTTGAGCGAATTTGTTGAACAGACTTTATTTTGTTAAAAGAAGTTTCCCCTTCTATGGCATTATATTTCTGTGCTATATAAATTATCTTTAGTCATTCATTTATTCATTAAATAGTATGAGTCATCTATTGATTCCTTTATATCCCAGGATCTCTACTTCTATGGAGCTTAGCTTTGGTGTCTTTCTTTATACTCTTCGAATTATCTAGTTCATTGATAACCTAGTCTGTATTCCATTTACTATTATTGCCATATAAGAATATTGTTCTTTATATCTGTTCCCTTTTAAATCCAATTATTTTAGCCACTTGTTAAATGATAATATCTACAAGGCACAAGCTTGATGGGGTAGTTACAGTTTTCTAATACTTATGATTAAAAGGAATAAATTATTAATGTAAAAATATTATTCCCTATATCACTTGAAATGACTGCACAAAAAGCTAATAGGTTTAGGGCCACAGTTTGGGAAACATTAGTCTAGTATGACTCTACAAATTTAGAGTCAGGATATTGAAGACTATGATATTTATCATTCATAATCAAGGTTAAAAAGATGGTTAATGGAAGTATATGCTAAAACATAGGCTTTCTTTTATGAATTAGATAGTGATTCCTCATACACTTAATTTTAAATTAGAAAGAGTATCAATGAACGTCTTAGTTTCCTAGGGCTTCCATAACAAAGTACCACAAACGAGGTGACTTAAAACAACAAAAATATATTGTCTCACAATTTTGGAGACTGGAAGCCAGAAATCAAGATGTCAGCAGGGCCAAGCTCACTCTGAAACCTTTAGGAAAGAATCTGTCCCATATCTTTCTCCTGGCTTCTGGTGGTGGCTTGCCATCACTTCATAGTCTTCTCTGCCTGAGTCATCTCCTGGACTTGTCCCCTCTGTCTGTGTCCAAATTGCCTCCTTTTATAAGAACACCAGCCATATTGATTGGGCCCTAATCCAGTTTGACCTCCTCTTAACTAGCAACATCTTTAAAGACTTATTTTCACTTTCACAGGACTGGGGTTTAAGATTTGAACATGTCTTTTGGCAACACAATTCAACCCATAATAGTGCATGTAGCCATGAATCTTCTGTTTCTCTCACTGCAGCACACAATCTAGTAACTGTTTTAAAAACCATTACAATATTTATGGATTTATTGAATTTATTCTTTACTAAGCTTCACAAAAGAATTCTTAGCAAAATTTTTTAAAGAGTATTGTGGGGAATTGGACCCATTTGTGAGTATTATCACCAGGCTACATTGGTTCAAATCCCAGCTCTTACCAGTGTTTTTAAGCAATAACTGGTACATAGTAATTTGACTTGTTGACTTTTAGACTCATTATGGTTATTAAAGAATTTGATGAATACTAATAATCTTCTCTCTGAAAACTACATATTTGCATATAAAATAAAAATTTTGAATACAAAATATCAGGGTTTTCACAGGCCTCTTTAAACCTGAACCTTTTAGTATAAGGATTCTATCAATATTTTTAAGGTTCAATTAATAAAGAAAAAAGGATTTAAATATTTCTAATCTTGGTTGTTGAAAGCAAACTGATCATCAGCTTTTTCAATCAACCAAGCAAATATTCAGAATTTGGAAAATAATTGTAATAATCTGATTTGAATTATATAAGATTACATAAGCATTCTTTAAAAATATAGAGTGCAAGGGATATTGCTTGTAAAGAAAATATGCTGTTTGTGTTATTTAGAACAGAATTATGGTATATAGTGGAAGCAGACAATATTACTGATAGGGCAAACAGTGCTTCTGTGAATAAAGGGATGAGTTATATGGAAAAAATGATTCTAGTTATCTGAAAGTCCAGTCCTTTCCCTGCCTTTTCACAGTACTATTTCATGATTACTGAGACATTTTAGAAGTGAATGTAACTGGATTACATTTCTAATAGGCTTCTAAGAACCAACAATTTTCATTGTGGCACTACACTGATGAAAGAAATGAGGGATAAATCATAGAAGACAATAATAGCCTAAAATTACAAAGAGTGTTGTTGTAAAGAGAAAAGCACAGAACAATTCATATTAGTCACTCAGTGTGATGCTAATCATGACGAAAATGCTCAGTTTGTTAAGTTACTTTACATCACTTTCTATTATAAATTTATGTGGCTTGAAAATTTCCCCAGATCCATTGTTGGATTTTTGTCCAGTTCCCAGAACTCATCTCTTAGACAATTATCCTTTGCTTCTGATCCCTTCCTTTTCTTCTGAGTAGATCAGTGTGAACATGCTATCATAGAAAATGGGAAATATGCAAAGTAGTCAACGGGCTGGAAGGAAGAGAAGGCTTTTTTGCACCCAATGATTTTGAAAGGGAGTTATGCTAACTCCCTACGGGACTGTCAAATGGATGGGGACAATTTGTTCATCACAATGTCTGAGGCAGCTACTGTTTGTTTTTTTCCAGAAACCCAAAGTGCTAAATACCTTGCACTGAACAGGACATTCTGTCCCAAGTACCCCAATCTTTAAGAAAGCCTCAATGCAATGAGCTATCCAGCAGACCCATGAGGCCAACCTGATAGGGATGTGGGGAAACAGGGGTACATGGTTCCTAAACTCTTTGCTCCAGTTCTATATTGTGTAGAAACAGCTTATGTGAATTTGAAATATGAACTTTATATCACTTATTACATAAAATTGAATATTATGTGCCCACTTTGAAATTATGTAAAGTTGCCCAAACCTTCAAAATTCATTGAGAATCTCATAATTTCTAAGCTACAATTCAAAGGAATTATGTGCTGTGCTTTAATATTGCCATAAAGAAGTACCACTTTATTGTTAAATAAAAATATCCACAGTCCTTGCCAGTATTTGAAGCATGTCATTATTCACCTGCACTGGAACTTCTGCAAATGCCTTGTGACTCAAGTTCTGCATTTACATTATTTACTGTTATTATAATTTAAAATCTTTTTCAAAATATCCTATAAAAGTGCCATCTAAGAACTAGTGACAGTGCAGGAAAATGCACTAAGAAATCAAAAACCTAGAAGGAAGTTAAATGAGATAAAAATGCCATGAAGAAGCCCAAACAATCTCGATAACAAACCATATATTTAACTTAAAAGTGAGTATTCTGAAAAAGATTAGAGCTAATTCTGAGGAAATAAAAAAGCATTGTTTAAGCAGCTATACCTTTAATTTGGCAAAAGTAGTTACAACTGTGCAAAAATAATTTTAAATATGTTGGCTGCAAAATCAATGTTACTAAAATGTGCTTCTAACCCAAAGTACCACCTGTACTAAGGCATAAAGCATTTTTTGATGATTTTAAAGATGGTAGATTTAAATAAAAATGCTTTGGCAAATAATTATTTAGGCTTAAGAACTATCTGCTTATGCAAACATGTACTGTATTCTTTCTAGATATATTTGCTCTAGAAGAAGTATCGCTTTATTTATTTTTATTCAGTGAGAAAAACAGCATTAAATCTTTTCACTCTGTTATCGAATTATGAATTTAGCAGTCACACAGTTTCCTTTACATTTTAAAACTGTAAAACCTTGAGCTAAAAACTTCTGAGCTCTGTTTTTTCAAATACACAGCTCTCCATTGTTGATTAAAGAGTAAACGGGATTGTGTATTAAGTACTAAATACAGCATAGGCTCTCAACTTTGGTAGACAGCATCAAAATAATAATAGCAAACACTACTATAGCACTTACTACATGCTAATCTCTAAATTTTCTGAAGGCCCCATACATGTTAAATTATCCAACCCTTAAAAGACGTCTCTGAGATAGATACTTTATCATCATTCCCATTTCACAGATGAGACATTGAGACACAAAAAGATTAAGTAACTTGTCAAAGGTCCCATAACCAAGAAGTGGCTAGATTGGAACTTGAACCCACTATATGTCTCTTCATTAGTACCTTGGCTTCAGCCTAGGTTTTACTCAACAAGACCAAATTAGATGTCAGTGTCGGATCTACCATCAGTGTGGGATGCTATCTCAGTCAGATGCTTGCTCCAAAGATAACTATTGCTTAGGTATGCCCTTCCTAATGGAAGGGAACAGAAAAACCCAGAAACATAAAGTTTCTGAATAGGTTCTAACAAGAGCTTTACAAAAGGAGCATGAACTTCCTCCAGTGGTGGTGGTGATGAAGGGGAGGGCATTGGTTCAGTGGGAAGAATTCATGGAACATTAGGTTCCTAGGAATATTTCAAGATATTTCCAGAAAATTAAGGCACCAGGGTTATTAAGCTTGAAAATCACCTGAAATTTTAATGGAAAGCATTTTTCTCCAGTTAGAAAATATTTAAGCATATAACAACTGACACATAGCCAAGTACATGTGACTCCCCATGCTGCTAGGAATGGCAGGTTTTTTTTTTCTACCTGGGGTAGAACTGACCAAAAAAAGAAATCCTTTAACCCCTTTCTTCTTTAAAGAGCATTGTAGGGTTTAGACTCAGAGTGAACTCACTAAACCACCTGTGTTTTAATTTTACTTTAACAGAAATGCCCTTTCCAAACTTTAATTAAAATCTGTTGCTTATACCAGTCTTTAATGTGGAAGGCACAGCAATGGAGTATATGATCCTTCAATGTCTTGGTGAGCCACAATTGTTGTTCAGAAAAAGGAGGAAAATTGAAAGCAAAAATATTAATTTGTTTCTGGCTGATGGTAACTATTTGAAATCATGGGACTCAAATTGTAGAAAGTCATTAAATGCAGAATAAATTCGTAGGAGTTTGACCTAGTTCAGACTTGGAATTTTCACAGGCATCATGCATTATGATACTAGAAAAGGCAAATATTTATTCTTTGCCAATACTCCCTCAAAAACTCCTGACACAATGCTACAAAAAAATTTTAAATCTTTTATTTCTGTGTTAGTTTTATGACTACAACTATGAGGAAGTAAGAAGAACATCCCCTGAAAATGACCTGAATGTTAATGTTTTGAATTTGATATGTAAGCAGGATAGAGCTCCTAATATCTGAAGAGAAAGAATTTGACTCCTGGTCTCCCCAAACCATTTAAATTCAGAAGGCTAATAAAATAGTGAATGAGAGGCACCTACATTCAAATATTCGTTTTGCTCCAACAAATGCTATCTCTGGGACCTTTAGAAAGTTTCTTATCTTCTCCATAGTTACAAAACTGCACAGAAGTCTTAGAGGATAGAATAAGATAACACAAACAGAACTCTTAGTGATTCTAAATGTGTACTCAGGCTTTACCATTTAGCTCAAATTTGCCTTCTCTGTGATATCCTCATTGACCATTCATTCCACTTATGGCTATTCTGCTTCATGCATGTTTGTGCCATACAATTAAAAGATAGCAAGCACTATATTATTGTCTAAGAATTTATACCAAGAAGGGAGCCTCATGATGTGCTGATTTAACTTGCATGAAGTAAAAAAGAATATATGTTGCCCTCACCTCAATAAAAAGAGTTTAAACTAAAACTGTAAACCAAGGGTCAGCTCTCAGGCCACATATGGCCAGCCACCTATTTCTGTAAGTAAAGTTTTATTGGAAAATAGCCATGCTTATTCCTCTTTGTATTGGCTATGGCTGCTTTGGCACTACCACAGCTGAGTTGAGTAGTTGCAGCAAAGACCCTATAGCCAGGAAAATCTAAATGAGTCCTCGTTAATATAGGGCTCCTTACTGAAAGCATTTGCCACTTCTGGGTTAGACCATTCTATTCCTTGAGCATAAGTTCCAGAGTGCACCTTGTAAATTATGTGAATCTGCACTTCCTTCAGTTGGTTTTAGTTTCATTTTGAAGCTCAAAGTTGGATTATCATATTTACAGATAAATCAAGAGTTTTTCATGCAACTTGAGCATTAAACACAAGTATTTTATTTCCCTAGACTGCCCAAGCAAATACCATCCAATGGTTCAACTTAAACAATGATAATTTATTTGCTCACAGTTTTGTGATTAGGAAAAATGTCCAAATCAAGGCATCATAGAGGTGGTGATGTGTTCTCCCCAAAGACTGTGGTATTCTGAGGCTGGTTGCTGGTGATCCTTGGTCCCCAGTTTGTCTTAAGACAGGGCACATGACAGTGTCTCCTGGTCTCTCTTTTCTTTCCTGGTATCTGTTGATGTTCAGTGTTTGTCTGTTCCCTCTGTGGTTTTCTCTCTCCATTTGAATTTCAATCCACTTATAAAGGACTCCAGTATTAGGATTAAGTCCCATCATTCACGCACATAGAACTATATTAAGTTTAAGATCTTGTTTTTCTATTTTTCTGAGGTACATACAACTCCAAAACACCACAGCAAGGTAACACACTCATCTGGTCTCAATTATAGAAACAGCAGCCTGTTTATATTAGGGGAAGAGAATTGGCTGTTAAATATATTGATAAATGGTTTGTTAGTCTGCAGTGTACCAAGTGATTTTTGCCTTAGTCACTGATGTTAAAAACTGACCAATGCCCTCCCTCCCCCCGCCCCCATTTAAGTTGTGACTTGGCTACATAACATAGCACTTTACATATAACTTTAAATTTCATTTTAGATCAGATTGAGAAATTTTTGCATGGTTTATTTTGTTTAGGTAATGCTTTGCCATCCAACCATCACCTTACATGTTACTAAAGGTGTAACTGAGGTTAAATCCCTGCCCCCTTGGTGGGCCTATATAAACTGACACTCACTCAGGAAGACACATGGAAGGTGAGAGAACTTGGTCATTTTGGTCCTGCCATGTGACAGAAAGGAGAAGGTTCAAACAGTTAAAGTCCTAGGCAGGGAGATGAGCCATGATAGTTTGCAATTGAAGAGAACAAAGCAGCTGAAAAGCTGAGAAGGCTGAGAGATAAGGCAGAGATTACATGCCATTTTTGCTTCAACATGTGGCAACAGACCTGAGTAAGGAAGAAGCCTTGAGTTGGACACTTTAGGACCTTGTAACTGTAAGCTCTTACTCCAAATAAATACCCTTTATAAATGCCAACAGATTTTTGGTTCTTTGCATCAGTACTCCTTTGGCTAAATAATACAGTTCCCTACAAATAGGCCAGCTCACATATATCACGACACCTCTGTCCACCCTATTTTCCTTTCTTGGTGTAGCAGAAACTGACCCAACTGGGGTCTTTTCCTTCTCCATGGACTTGGCATTATTAGAGGTAACATATCTGCCTAACCTTACTTTCTCTTGATATGGTCACAGGATTAGGCTCTGTCTAATGCAAAGTGAGAAGTGAGTGGCACAGATTCTGGTCATTACCCTATATGGAGAGCAAATGTTCTTCTTGCTCTAATATCTCTTATTCTACTCTGCTACCTGGATTGTTAATATGCTGATGAGATATTTTAGGCCATATTTATTAAAGAGATATGTCCTAGAAATACTGGAGAAATGAAATAGGGGACCATGGGTTTCTGACACTATAGAACTGCCAGAGTAGGCATACTACTTTATTTTGGGTTTCTCTCTTCTCGTCACAGCAATACTTGCTTCCAAAGAAAAATGAAATCACTATTCTCATAGAGTGTACAGTCAAGTGGTTCAGGTAGGTGTTTACCAAACAATTATAAGCATGAATATATATATATATATATATATATATATATATATAACGTGAAATTTTGAAATAAACTTTATGTTACAAAAGTATATATTTAAAAAAATAACCTGATGATCAGACAGCATAGGGGAGAGAATAAGAAATCTCCTATGAATTAGTCACATGGAGAGTTCCAGAACTAGCATTCATTCCTCAGAGACTTCATGTCCTGTTTCCTCTGCCTAGAAAGCTTTTTCTCTATATGCTGCAGGAGTTGCCTCCTTTTTCAGATATCTGTTCAAGTATCTCATGATTAGAGAGTTCTTCCTGATGTTAAAAGCATTTTTCTTCACAGCACTGTTACCACATTATATACTCTATATTCATTATTTGTTTTGTGTCTGCCCCCCCCACACACACACATACTCAAGCACTAAAAAATATGCTCCAGGCAGGTATATACTACATATGTTTTTAAACTGCCCATTCTCAGGAACTATGTAGAATGCCTGGCAGGAAGTAGACCCACAATAAAATTTTGCTGAATGATAGAAAGAATTAATGAACATGTTCAGAGAAAATAGAACTGCTGAATTACAAACAATAAGAGGGGTAGTAGAGAAGATGAGCCTGGATAGGTGGGCCCAACCCAAATCAAAGGGTCTAGTGGTTTGCATTAGGAGTTTTGTCTTTGTCCCAAGAGTTGTGGAAGGTGTTGAAGGATTTTAAAGGAACCAGAGTATCCCAGGATCATAGAGAATTTGAAGAGATCATTCTCTTTGCAGTGTAGAAAATAGATTAATGAGGTTAGAGATGATTAAGAAAGAAATGTGGACAGACTATGGCAGTCATTTTGGGGGAGAGGTTACAGTGGCACAGGTTAGGGTAGGACAGCAAGGTCTCCAGGCTCCCTTATTTGCTTGCTCCTGCTGGGTTCACCAAAGGGAAGCATGTCTAGGAGACTTGAGAGAGAGAAGAAGGGGGGCCTAGGTACTCCTCCTACTTCTCCCTGCTCAGGTCAGCTTGTAATGTAATGGCTGTGTCTCCTCCTTGACTTCATCTCTAAACCAGCCCCCCAGCCTCTCTTCCCTGGCCCCAACATCCTCACGGTTGTCCCTCACCATAGTTCTAGTCCCACAGGGTGTTTCCAGCTTCTCATAGTGCCAGTGCACCCAAATCCCTTCACACTTAGGCATAGCATCAGCTTCCTCTTCTTGGTAACATCCAGATGGCCTCTTACTCACTGTTTGGTTTCTCAGAACTTCTATCACCTGTCTAACCAATTACCCTTATTAAATAACTTGTGTTTGAAAAATTCAATAGGTTTATGTTTGAAAAACTAATGCTGACAGATTCTGTTTACTATATTCTGCCAAATCACTAACTTTGTTAATCAAACTTTATTATAGATATGGCTATTATACTTTTTTCAAGTAACACAATTTTTCCCCCAGAAAGAAGGTGCCACTATTAAAATGATGACTACCACTACAGGGTTCTTAAAAAAAAATTTTACTTCCTTTATTTTCCTATTTTTTGAGTGCCATTTCAAGTTTGTATTGCTTAAAGGGCAAAACGGGAAATTTCAGAGATACTATGTCATGGTGCATATGGATGCTTGGAAATAAAAATCAAATAGTTGACTCTTTGTTGTCACTTATCCAAATGAAAGGGACAACACAACCTTTTAAATTTTTTTCTATTTTCATTAAAAATGATAGATTTTACATCATATTTCTGTAGCAAATTAGCTTAAAAAGCAGTTATCACAGTTCATCATTTGTATGGCCCAGCTGCTATTGTTTTTATTGCACTATTCCAGTGCCTCAGGGTAATTACCTTTGAGACTTTCAATATTCTCAAATGCAAAGCCCATTCTTTCATATTCAGTATTTTGAATGATATATCCTTGGCATTTATTTTCTCTTATTTATTCATCCACAATGGCCATTTCATAATCAGCTTTAGAGGTTCTAACATAGCCCTCAAGGAGCACATCCAAGGGCACACAAGAGGAACTCTGCATCTTCCAGAGCTTGAGAGGAATTTAGCACTTTGGCATGAGTTTGGGGCTGTGTTGGAGCCATGAGTGATGATGCTAGCTCCTGCCTTTGCATGCATTAACTGTTGATTGCTTCTGAATAATTGGCTAAGAATATTGGTTAACATGTCAAGCGAAAATATATGTGGCAGTGCCTGTCTCCATAGTCCCAGAAGAGCATCTGTCCACTTCCCAAATCCACTGAACAATTTGTTTCTCATTGGCATGACTGGCAGATTGTCCCAATGAGTCCCTATGCTACAAAGCAGGGATGGGGGAAGTTCAAGCTTCAGTTATGTTGGCAGGTTTTGTTGAAGCACTTGGAGAATAATTTTACAAAATTTGCTCACTGGTGATATAAGCTCTTTATTTTTGTGAAAGTTGTGGGGAGTGGCAGGTAACACAGCTCTTTTGATGCCTAGTGACTGCTTCGGGAAGTAGCCCTTTGGATCCATTCAGGCTATTCTGTAAATGTTTGTGTTGAGTCCTCTGAGCTGGTAGTATGACCTGGGCTCTAGGGGGATTCACAGTTTAACACAAGGACAGAAATAAATAAATTAAATGTGATTCATGTACTTAGAGTCACACAAATAGAGTATTTTGAGGGAGAAAGTCATTTTGTGTCTGCTTGGATGGGGGAAAAAAGCTTCAGAGAAATCCAACAAATCAAAAAAATATCATACAATGATTCAATAAAAGAAAATCAAATAAAGGACAAGTGGTTTTCCCTGATTTGAGACTGCAAATCAGTGATGAAACTTAGAATTTTAGCCCAAAGATCCTCTTATTGTTTTGATTTGTTTTATGTATACAAGTTTTACACGAACATGCTGTAATAACAGTCGAGGCTATTGAGCCAATTTTGAGACACACACAAACTCCTGGATATGTATTGCTGCGGTTGGCATGAGGAATTTCTGATGGTCTATGTTACATGTAAATTGTGTCCCCTAAAGGGATATATTGAATTTTTAACTCCTAGTACCTGTGAATGCGACCTTATTTGGAATTATGGTCATTATACCTGGAGGTGGTTAAAATGAAGTCATATTGGAATACGGTGGGCCCTTAATCCAATATGACTGGTGTCCTTATAAAAAGGGGTAAAGAGATACAGACACAGGAAGAATACCACATGGTGACAGAGACAGACAAGGAGAAGGTAGCTCCATGTGCAGACAGAAGCAGAAATTGGAGTTATATTGCCACAAGCCAAGGAAAGTCAAAGCTTGTCAGGAACTGCAGAAGCCAGAAGAGGGGCATGGAATAGATACTTCCCCACAGACTTCCAAGAGAGCATGGGCCTGTTGCAACATTGATTTTGGATTTCTGGTCTCCAGATTTGTGAGACAATGAATTTATATTATTTTATGCTATCACCTTTGTAATAATTTGTTACAACAGCGCTGAGATCATAACTTGTGGTTTCCAGTAATATAGGAGCTTCTATAGCTCACATTTTCATGCCCATTTTCTCTCTTCTTTAACAGGTATATTCTGAATTTTTTCATGTTTGCATAATTTAGGTTCTCTGAAGGGAATGATGAAGGCACAGATCACCTATTTGACTTTGTCATCATTCTCGGCTAAATTTTAGTCTTCAGAGCAAATCCTCATAATTTTCCAGACCTGACTCTCAGACTTATAAACCTACAAATGTTACTTGGTTTGTTTTGCATAGAACCTGACTTTCTATTGTTGACATGGATTATCTGTTGGCGTTTCCAACTTCTTATGGGACTGGACTTTTCTCTTCATGGAGATAAATTTTTGTCTTGATGTAGATAAGTAGTGACTCAAAGCACCCCCAAAATGACAGTCTAGGAAGTCAGACAATACTCTGAGAATGATTATTCCAATTATACTAAAATTTTCAAAGGATTTACAAGGAAAATATTTACATACAATTCACCTAATTAGGGAAAGAGTTTGACAATACTCTGAACGAATTTAAGAACACATCAGGCCACGGACTTGGCCCAGTGGTTAGGGCGTCTGTCTACCACATGGGAGGTCCACTGTTCAAACCCCGGGCCTCCTTGACCCACGTGGAGCTGGCCCATGCACAGTGCTGATGTGTGCAAGGAGTGCCCTGCCATGCAGGGGTGTCCCCCGTGTAGGGGAGCCCCACACGCAAGGAGTGCGCCCCATAAGGATAGCCGCCAAGCACAAAACAAAGTGCAGCCTGCCCAGGAATGGTGCCGCCCACACAGAGAGCTGACACAACAAGATGATGCAACAAAAAGAAACACAGATTCTTGTGCCGCTGACAACAACAGAAGCAAAGAAGAAGACGCAGCAAAATAGACACAGAGAACAGACAACCAGGGTGGGGTGGGGAGGAGAAGGGGAGAGAAATAAATAAATAAATAAATCTTAAAAAAAAAAAAAATAAAAACACATCAATGTGAAGCTGCATGTATTTAAAAAGTTACAGTAGGATCTTATGATTGATTTCTGTAGGTAATAATTTATAGATATAATTGTTCTCCCTATGCACATATGTGTCTGTTTTATTAGTGTTTTCATAAAACAGAATTCACTGTACAAATTTAGCACAAAAAAAAGATAACCATCATTCCTACCACTTTTTGAAATTCTTGTTCCATATCTTTGCTCTTAAATTACAAAACACACTAAAAATATGCTTTCCCTCACTACCTCTGCTTCCTTATAAACACTATGCATGGGTGTCTTGCAATATGTATTTCATCCCTACCACTTTCCTGGAACTGCCATTTCATAGTGATAAAATATTTTTACAATCTTAGACAATATCATCATTCTTGACCTCCCTCCAGCATACATCACTTGAACCACTCATATCCTTTGTAAACTCATTCCTCCTTGAATCCTCATTTTTAGTTCTCCTACCTTAGGCCTTTCCCTAAATTCTATTTTAACCCTCATTTTAAAAAATCTTCTTCTACAAATTTTCCTCTGAAATCTCATTTATATTTGTCCTTTGTCATCTTCTACATGATGGCTTCAATGTTAGCTTCTCTGCCAAGTAACCATTCCTCATTTCTAGCCAGTTGCTTATCATCTCCTTCTAAACATCTTAATGGCTTCTTTTAACTAAACATAACCAAAATCAAACTCATCCTTCTAACATCCAGAATAGCTCCTCTGTCTGACCTGTATTTCTGTGAATGTCATGATTTTTCTGTCATAAAGAGTTGATCCCTGGCACTGTTTTTAGCATCTCCTGGTTATTCAGCCTTCCCAGGTAACTGGGAGCCAAGCCCTGAGATGCTACCATCTCCAGAAAAGGTGCCATCCCTTCAATCCCTTCTGCATCAACCTAGGTTCATGATCTCTCTTGTAGATTATTCCAGTAGCTTTCTAATAACCTTCCTTACCTATAGTCTCTCCATTCTCCCAAACCTCTTACCTATCACTACTAGATTAATTAAAGTTCAATTACAGTGACATCCTCTCACTTTCTGATTTATTTTCTAGTCTCTAACCAGAAAGTACTTTCCAGTGGGGCTCTCATACTCATGCTCTGCATTTGTGCTAAACTCTAATATCCACTGTACCTCAAAAATGTTCTTTCCCCAATGCATGCCTGTGACAGTTTGAAGTTAGGTAGACCACAGAAGAACATATTTTTAGAGTTAATCTATTCCTGTGCATGTAAATCTATTGTAGATGGGAACTTTTGATTAGATTGGATTAAGGGAACTTTCTTTTGATTAGATCACTGCAGAAGGGCATGACCCAAGGTGGGTCTTAATCCTTTTTAACGTCCTCTATAAATAGAAAATAAAAAAGCCACAGATACAGGAAAATGCTGTAGAGACAAAGAGAAAACCTGCAGATTTTAAAATCAGTGAACTCAGGAGAAAGAAAAGCCACAGATGGAGCACACCAAAGGAGAACTAACAATGAAACCTGGAGGAGAAGGGAGACCAGCAGATGCTGCCATTGTGCCCTGCCATGTGCCTGATCACCCACACTCTCACAGGCTCAGAACTGTAAGCTTTAACACTAATCCCATTGTGAAAGCCAACTCATTTCTGGTATATTTCTCCTAGCAGCTTTTAGCAATCTAAAACAATGCCTTCTTCCCTCCAGCGTGGGACATGACACCCGGGGATGAGCCTCCCTGGCAACGAGGGACCACTATCAAATACCAACTGATGATGCAACTGGAAAAGGACCTTATATGGAAGATTCAATGCGGATCAGCAGAATATCCATGTCTACATAAAATAACATGTCTTTAAAATGCTGTTTGACCTAAAGTAAGGGGGAAATGGAAAGGAGAAATGAGTTTATATGGCTACGAGTTTCTAAAAAAGAGTCTGGAGGCTGGCAGAAGGATTGCCCTCATGCACAACTGAGCAGAGTCAGAGAGACAGATAAAGCAGATACAACCCCCAGATATTGGCTCCTATGAAGGCTAAAGAGACCCATGAGAGTTATGGTCATGGCCGATGGGGTTGACTAACAGGGCAGATGGCCCCTCTTTGGAAACGGTGTTTATGTGTGATGAATCTGGACTCAGATGGGATCTCCCTTCATAAGGCTTTCATGCTAATGTGATAGAGGTGCAGTTAACGTTGGGGTTTAAGATAGATTTAGGGGATTTGAATCTCTGGACCGACAATGTGATAACCAGGTCCTGAGCCTCAACAGACTCCAGCACCTACAATCTGATTTATTGGACTTATCACACTCAGCTAAGATGGAGTTGAAGAAGGACAATCACCACACCATGGAGCCTAGAGTGATTACAACCGAAAATGGGAGGATTGCATCCAGCATTCATGTGGAATCTGAGCCTCCTCTTGACATAGAGGTGCAATGGACACTACCAATCCAATGTCCACAAAGAAGAGGTGGCATTGGATTGGGAAAAGTGGACATGGTGGAAGATGGGTGTGGGGAAAGGCAGGAAGAGATGAGAGGTGGAGGCGTCTTTGGGTCATGGAGCTGCCCTGGATGGTGCCTCAGAGGTAATCACCGGACATTGTAAATCCTCACAGGGTCCACTGGATGGAATGGAGGCGAGTATGGACCATGATGTGGACCATTGTCTATGAGGTGCAGAGGTGCCCAAAGATGTACTTACCAAATCCGATGGATATGTCATGATGATGGGAACGAGTGTTGTTGGGGGGGGAGAGGCAGGGGGGGTTGGGAAGAATGGGACCTCACATATATATTTTTAATGTAATATTATTACAAAGTCAATAATAAAATAAAATAAAAAAAAAATTAAAAAAATAAAAAATAAAAAATAAAAAAAAAATAAAACAATGCCTTACCAAGCTGCCCCCACACCCTTAACCTCTCTGCCAACTATTAGCCATCCTTTAAGGGATAACTCATTACCCACTTCCTTTATAAAGTCTTTTAAATATCCCCCAATCTAAGAGTGCTCAGCCCTCCAGAAGATTCATTAAACTTGTTACAAACTTACCATGAAATTCATTAAACTTGCTACAAACCAATTCCATTTTATAGTTACTTGTATAGCTAACCTTTTTACCCAGCTTAATTTTATATTAATAAAATTTGAAACCTCATGGTATTTACTCTTTTATGATGAGTGTGCCTGGCACATTGAATCATTGTCTAATGAAGGAAAATATATCGATACAAGTAAGGTCAATGTCTACTCTTTCAACATGTTATTCTTAGATTTTAAGCTTAGTTAAATACATAACTAACTCTAGGTTTTAAAAATAGACTAATTTTTGAACTTCAAAAACAGAATGTAGGGGAGATACAAGATGGTGCATAGGGAGTGGCAAGACACACTCATTCTCCAGAAATAGCAAAAAGAGAGGCAGGCTTGCTGGACACAGGGGAAGTGGTACAGGTAACTCATGAGTGAGGCCTTAAAAAGCACAGAACAAGCAGCAGGGACAGAGCATCAGGGAGGCCTTTCCAGGTACAGGGGAAGTGGTGGGGGCACAAGGAAAGTGCCATGGGTATTCTTGAGGGAGTCCTTGCTGGGCACAGAAGGGTGCAGGTGGACTCAGGGGGAAGCAAGATGGCAGTACGCACTCCAAAGGCTAGGGCACCAGAGTACAAAATACAGGAAGGAGAAAGATGGGGAGACTGAGAGATGTTGCTGCAGAAGAACTGGCTCTTTAGGACTAGTCTTTGTCCCTTTCACAGTTTTCTGGCCCAGTTTTGATCAGTTAAACATGGGCAATTCTAAATATTTAGAATCAATTGAACCAAGTATTAAAGAAGAGCCTTAACACAAAACCAAATGACAATAAAACTCCGGGCAAGAGAGAGCAACTCACCATCAGAGTAAACTCATAAAGATAATCAAATGTCTAAGCATCAGTAAAAAAATTACAAGCCACAATAAGAAACAGGAAGATATGGCCTAGTAAATGGAACAAATTAAAACATCAGAGAAGATATAGAATTATAAATAACTAAACAGAGATATCCCCCAAAAATCCTGTATCAAATCAAGAAATGAAGGAAGAGGTAAAGGATATTAAGAAGACATTGGGTGAATTTAAAGAAAAATTGGAAAACACACATAGAAAAATAACAAAAATTATGACAAGGAAAGGCACCATAGAAGAGATTAAAAATACCCTAGACTCATACAAGAACAGATTTAAACAGGCAGAGGAAAGAATTAAGGAATTAGAAGATAAGACACCCAAAATAGCACAGATAAGGAACAGATAGAAAAAAATGTGGAAAAATTGAGTAGGATTGCAAGAAATTGAATAACAGCATGAAGCCTAGAAACATATGCATTATGGAAGCCCCAGAGGGAGAAGAGAAGGAAAAGAGGAAGAAGGGGTGTTTGAAGAAATAATGGCCAAAAATTTACCATCTCTTATGAGGGACATGGGTATACATGTCCAAGTGCCAAAGATAAACAGAGAATCTTAAAAGGAACAAAAGAAAAATGATCCATCACATACAAGCGATGCTCAATAAAATTAGTTGCTAATTTCTCATCTGAAACCATGGAGGTGAGAAGGCAGTGGTATGGCATAGTTAAGGTGCTTAAAGAAAAAAACTGTCAGCCAAGAGTTCTTTATCCAGCATAATTGTCCTTCAGAAATTGGGGAAAGATTAAATTATTCACAGATAAACAGAAACTGAGATAATTTTTCAATAGGAGTCCTTCCCTACAAGAAATATTAAAGGGAGTTTTGCAGGATGAAAGGAAAAGACAGGAGAGAGAGGTTTGGAGGAGAGTGTAGAATGTCTTAGTAAGATCTATAAATGATAAAAAGAGACAAAATTAAGAGATGATGTATAAAAGTCTCAGGATAAAATGGTTGAAGTAAGTACTGCCTTCACAGTAATAACATTGAATGAAAATGGATTTATCTCTCAATCAAAAGACACAGATTGACAGAATGGATAAAAAATATAATCCATTTGTATGCTATCTATAAGAGCCTCACCTTAGACCCAAGGACAAATATAGGTTGAAAGTGAAAAATTGAAAAATGATTTTCCATGCAAATAGTAACCAAAATAGATCTGGGGAGCTATACTACTATTGGCCAAAATAGTCTTTAAATGCAAAACTATTAAAAAAGAAAAAGAAAGGCTCATTTATTAATAAAAGGGGCAATCTACCAAGAAAAAAGAACAAACATAAATATTTATGGACGTAAATAGGGTTACACAAAATTCATGAGGCAAACACTGGCAAAACTGAGGAGAAAATATAGATGCCCCTACAATAATAGAGGGAGATTTCAAAACACCATTCTTAGCAAGAAATCAACATCTAGACAGACAAATAGTAAGGAAAGAGAAATCTTGAATAATATGATGAAAGAACTAGACCTAACATACATATATAGAACACTGTACCCCAAAACAGCAGTATACACATTCTTTTTGACTGTTCATGATTCATTCTCCAGGATAGAACACATGCTATGTCATAGAACAAGTCTCGAGGAATTTAAAAGATAGAAATTATAGAAAGAACTTTCTCTAACCACCATGTAATGAGCCTGAAAATCACTAATGGGTAGAGAACTGGAAAATCCACAAATATATGGAAGTTAAACAAGACACTCTTAAACAATCAGTGGGTCAAAGAAGAAATTGAGAGAGAAATCAGTAAATATCAAGAGGCAAATGAAAATGAGAAAACAAAATATCAAAACTTATAGTATGCAGTGAAGGCAGAGCTGAGAGGGAAGTGTAAAGCCCTAAATTCCTACATTAAAAGAAAGAAAGACCTAAATACAAAGGTCTAATTATACACCTGGAGGAACAAATAAAAACCCAGCAAACTAATCCCAAAGCAAGCAGAAGGAAAGAAATAACATTGATGAGAGCAGAAATAGATGAAATTGAGAATAAAAAACAATAGAATTTTTTTCAAAAGCTGATTCTTTGAGAAATTAATATGATTGACAAACATTTAGGTAGACTAACAAAGAAAAAAAAAGAGAGAAGATGCAAGTAAAACCAGAAACCCTAGAGGGAACATCATCACTGACCCTGCAGTATTAGAAGGGATCATAAGAGAATATTATGAACAACTGAATGCCAACAAAGTAGATAACTTAGAAGAAATGGATGAATCCTTAGAAACATATGAAGAGCTTACACTGAAGCTAGAAGGAATAGACACCTCAGCAGACCAATCAAAAGTAAAGAGATTGGATCAATTATCAAAAATCCTCCATACAAGTTGAAATCCCCAGAACCAAATCATTCCAAAAAGAACAAATACCAATACTGCTTAAACTTTTCTAAAAAACTGAAGAGAAAGGAAATTACATAACTCTTTCTATGAAGTCAACATCACCATAATACCAAAGCCAGATAAAGATGCTATAGAAAAAGAAGTTTATAGACCAATCCCTTTAATGATTTAGATGCAAGAGTCCTCAACAAAATACTTGCAAATAATATTCAACAGCACATTAAACCACAATGACCAAGTGGGTTTTATTCCAGGTATGCAAGGGTGGTTCAACACAAGAAAATCAATGAATGTAAAGACACCACATTAACAAATCAAAGGATAAAAATCAAATGATCATCTCTATTGATGCAGAAAAGGCATTAGCTCAAATCCAGCATCCTTTCTTGGTAAACACTCCAAAACATAGGAATAGTAGTAGGCACTTCTTCAACATGATAAAGGACATATATGAAAAACCCTCAGGTAGCCTCTTACTCAAAGGTGAAAAACTGAAAGCTTTTCCGCTAAGATCCAGAACAAGACAAGGATGCCCATTGTCACCATACTTATTCAACATTGTGTTAGAAGTTCTTGCTAGAGCAATTAGGCAAGAAAAAGTATTAAAAGGAGTCCAAATTAGAAAGGAAGAAGTAAAGCTTTCATTATTTGCAGATAACATAGTCCTACACATAGAATGTCCCAAAAAACTACAGCAAAGCTCCTGGAGCTAGTAAATGAGTTCAGCAAGGTTGATATATAAGATCGTGCAAAAATCTGTAGTGTTTCTATACACTAGCAATGAGGAATCTGAGGAGTAAATTAAGAAGAAATTTCATTACAATAGAAACTAAAAGATTCAAATATCTAGAAATAAATTTAACTAAGGATGTTAAAAGAAATCAAACAAGATCTAAATAAATGGAATGACATTCCAAGTTCATGAACTGGAAGATTAAATATTGTTAAGATATAATTCTACTCAAATTGATTTACAGTTTCAACACAGTCACAGCAAACATTCCAACAGTCTTTTGTTGAAATGGAAATGCCAATTATCAAATTTATTTGGGAGGGTAAGATACCCTGTGTTTGGTTTTAAAATGGGAATTTTATTAAGGGAAAATCCTACAGTTGTGAGGCTGTGAAATATTCAAATCAAGGCATTATCAGAGATATTTTCTCACCAAAGGCAGCTACCTGAGATCCTGGAATCCTGTCATGTAGCATGGCAAGATGGCAGCCAATCTCTGCCTAGGTCCCTCTCTTCCCCTCTAAGCTCCCCATCTCCCAAAGATCAGCTGTGGGCAATAAGGCATATAGCCTGTCTCTTTCTGGAATTCCTCTCTCAGCCTTGTCTGCTCCTCTTTCTCCCTGAGCCCAGCTGTGGGTGAGCAGGCACAATGCTCATCTCTTCAGCCTTGAACTGCTACATGGGCTCAGCCTTTTGGGGGCTTTGTGCTTCAGCTTTGTCTGCTAGTGGTCATGGAGTCCTTTCTCACATGGCAGGATCAAAATGGTGGCTTTTTTCTCTGTGTCCCTTTTTATATCAGACCCAGCCAGAGTGCAGAGACCCAACTTTTATCAGGCCTAACAGATGTCATTCAATCAAAAGTGATCTAATTAAAGTCCCTTAACTGAATTGAATGCAATCAAAGGGTCTTACACCCACAAGAATAAATTAGTTAAAAAACTTAACCTTTGGAGGTAATTCACTAAATTCAAACTGGCATATCTTCTATAGGCATAAACATCTTGAAAAAGAAGAATGGAAATGGAGAACTCATACTGCCTGACTTGAAAGCACATTACAAAGGTACAGTGGTCAAAACAGCAAGATATTAGCACAAGGACAGGCACAGTGACAAATGGAATCAAAATGTGAGTTCATAAATAAACCAGCACATCTATGGGCAACCGATACTTTACAAGTCTACCACATCCACTGCACTGGACACAAAAGTCTCTTTAACAAATGGTGCTGGGAGAACAGGATATCCATATCCAAAAGAATGAAACACGCTGCACAAAAATTAACTCAAAACAGATCATCAAAGTCCTAAATAGAAGAGCAAGGACTATAAAACTCCTAGAAGAAAATGTAGGAAACCATCTTCAAACTCTTGTAGTAGGCAAAGTTTTCATAAACATCGGTCTCTCTCTAAGCTAAAGCATGAGAAATAAAAGAAAAATTAGATAAATGGGGCCTTCTCAAAATTAAAAACTTTTCTGCTTCAAAGGAATTTGTAAAGAAAGTGAAAAGGCAGGCTACTCAATGAGAGAAAATATTTGGAAACAAACATATTCAGTAAGATGGCACTATTCAGTAGATATAAAGAAATTCTACAACTCAACAAGAAAAAGTTAAGCAACTAATTTAAAAAATGGCTAAAAGGCTTGAATAGACCTTTTTTCCAAAGAGGAACTACAAATGGCTAATGCAAATAAGAACTACGATGAGGTATCATTTCATACCTATTAGACTGGCCACTATTAAAAGAACAGAAAACTACAAGTCTTGGAGAGGATGTGGAGAAATTGGAATATTCATTCACCACTAGTGGGAATGTTGAATGGTGTAGCCACTGTGGTAGACAGTTTTTTTTGTTTCTTCAGGAAGTTAAGTATAGAATTGCCATATGATTGGGCAATCTCACTACTAGATATATACCCAGAAGAACTGAAAGCAGGGTTGCAAACAGATATTTCCACACCAATGTTCTTAGTGGCATAATTTACATTGCCAAGAGATGGAAGCAACCTAAATGCCCAATAACAGATGGATGGATAAAAAACTATATGATACATACATAGGGAAGACTATTATTCAACTGTAAGAAGGAATGAAGGACTAAAGCATGTGACAACATGGATGAATCTTGAGGACCTTATGCTGAGTGAAATAAGCCAGACAGAAGAGGACAAATATTATAAGATCACACTAGTATGAACTAATAATTATAAGCAAATTCTTAGAGCTAGGATAGATGATACATTACAAGTAAATAGAATGTATGTAGGAAATGGGGAGCTGATACTTAATCTGCGGAATTTATAATTAGGTTGATTGTAATGATCTAGAAATGGATAGAGGTGATGGTAGCACAATATTGTGAATGTAATTAACAGGACTGATGTATGTGTGAATGTAGTCAAAAGGGGAAGTTTTGGATCATATATGTTACTAGAAGAAAGGCTGGTGGGTAAACCATGGGATTGTATAGGTGGTATATGTGGAAAATTACACTAAAGCAAAATATGTAACATTTTAACATTCTTGCATTAATTGAAAAAAGGTACCACACTAATGTTAAATATCAACAATAGGGAGAGTATATGGGAATGTTGCATTTTTTACTCTTAGAACAAAGTTTTATATCACAGAAACAACCAAATTTCCTTGTCATTTATACTAGTTTTACTCTGAGCCTTCTCTGAAAGTAAATGCAGGCAGATGCAGATCAAATCTTCATCTTCAGAAAATAATAAAGAAGAAAATCTTTACACAAGAAGCAAGCAAATAAATAAATTATATTTTACCTGTCAGTTAACATAACCCTGGTAAGAAGGTAAAGGCAGGACACAGTCAGGTATCATGAGAGACAGAAAGTCAAGCCTTTTGAACATCTTGAACGTTATGCAGCTATATACTGCTATGGCATGTAAATGTGCCCCTGTTGCCATAGGTATATGTTCTGGATAGATAAAGGCCCTCAATATTAACAAAATATTAAACTTCCCCTCCTGGTGAAGTCCTGCTACTTATTCAAATAAGAGAGTCAAAAGCTTTGGAATATGTAAGTTTTGCCTAATAAAAGAAGACTGCTTAATAAGCCTTGCCCTTGATCTTAATGCTTGCATTTATGAATCTTATTCCTGTAATAATGATTATATGCCTAATTATATTTAATACCTAAGAGTTACCTCCTGAAAATCTCCTTGTTACTCAGATGCGGCCTCTCTCAGATGCAAACTTTGCAAATAATCTTGCTACCTTCCCCCTGACATGGGGCATGATTCCCAGGTATGAGCGGAGGAAATATTTCCAAGCATTAATCAGTGATGCATTTGGAGAAAGACCTTGATCAAATGGGGGAGGTATTAAAATACAATAGAGTTTTTACATCTAAGAGATTTCAAAGTGAGTTGGGAGGTCATTCCAGAGGTTACAGTTATGCAGATCTTAGCCAGACTTCACAAACTGCCACAGTAAACAAAACCTTAAACAGAAGTGCTCCTGAGGGCCGTAGAGATGTCCATCCAGACACTATAGGCAAGCACTCAGCCACATGAAATCAACATCCCCTTGGTGGGCTCTATCTGGGAATATGTGAAAAGCTATTTCCCCAATATCATATAGTTAAACTCATTTATAAATCCCCTAATCATGATTTGTCTACTTCTTTTATTTGAACCTATAATTTTCAATTTACTTAAGTATATTTATTAGAGCCTTAAAGCCTTCAGATTGTTTCCATGCTAGTTGAGCCCCGAAACCCAGCAGATATGTGGCCAACTCCTACTCTCCATTTCTTGTGGCCTGCCCTGGACAACTTACAAAATGATGATGATGGACCAGTCCCATCCCCAAAGCAAGGAATATCTTCAGCTGCAGGCAAAATAATTCCATTCCTCTGCTCCATAATATCTAGCTCCCTTCTCAGCCTGGTACAGAGTGGATATCATCCCAATCCTTCAAGATTGAGGACTGAACAAAAATAAGGAGGAAGGGTAACCACTTACTAAAGCAGATTTATTTTTATTGTAGTTTTAATCTTGTGTTAAATGAATAACTTTAACATTGATATAAAAATACATTTTTAAACATTAAAAAAAAACAGGATATAGGGTTCTACTTCTGGCATTACAGAATGAAGAGCTCTGGCAAAAACATATGTATTTTTTAAAAAACACAACCATTTAAAACCTCTGGAAATGGTCCTAAAGACAAACAGCAATAGAAACATCTATTCAAGAATTAGCTAAGAAAGTTGAAAATGTGGTATTTGGACCAATATGCGTTCCTTCCTTCTCCACCTGTATTAGTCAGCCAACGGGGTGCTGATACAAAATACCAGAAATTGGTTGACTTATAAAGGGTATTTATTTGGGGTAGGAGCTTACAGATACCAGGCCATAAGTATAAGTTACTTGCCTCACCAAAGTCTGTTTTCACTTGTTGGAGCGAGATGGCTGCCAATGGCTGTGAGGGTTCAGGCTTCCCGGATTCTATTCTTCCCGGGTCTTGCTTCTCTCTGGGTTCAAGGTTCTTTTCTTCCTGGGGTTGGCTTCTCTTTTCTCTGTGTACTTACTTCCTGGGGCTCAAGCTTAAGTCTCAGCATCAAACTCCAACATCAAAACTCCAACATCAGAAAACCCCAACTCTGTTCTTCACCATGCCTTTTATCTGAGAGTCCCCACCCTAATCATAACTCAATCATGTCCAGGTACAGATCAGATTACAAACATAACCCAATGTCTATTTTTGGAATTCATAACCATATCAAACTGCTACACCCCCCTAGCTTAGTGAAGAGGAGACTGCAATCCAGATGACTTCATCTAAAAGAACAGGACTCAGACTCCTCCCAGCTCCTAGATTCCAGTTGGAGGCTTTTTTTTTCCTGACTGGATCAGAAAAATAGCATTTCTCATCCAGCCCCCCATGTACTTGTGGCTGGGCCTAAATTCCAGGCAGGTGCAGTTGACAGGTGAGGGTCCCTTCTGCTATCCGATCCCTGTTTGTGAACTATAACTCCTCCCTTGGGAATGGCATGCTGAGAAGACTGGGGCCCTGATCATCCTTAGTTTGGCCCTCAAAGGAATGGTTTCATGCAGGGAGAATCAAACAAAGAGGACCTCTGCCACTCACCACCCTTCCCCGCATCTTCAACTAAGGCTCAGCTCCTAGAGCAGGGGTGTAACTCAGAGAGAAGTGTGTCATTCTCCTTTACCCATCTCCATATCACTGGCTCAGATTTTTCCAGAGGGAAGAAGCAGGCCTTAAAACAGCTCCCAATCTCTTCCCTAAGGAACTGAATTCATTTGCAGCAGAGCAAGGAGAAAGTAAATCTTAGGAACATCCTTAAAAAGAGTGGAGGTTGTGATGAAAAAATCATGGGAGGAGATTCAACATACCAGCTAAACCATAGACTGGCTAGTTTGCAGAAAAGAACTGGGGAATAAATCTGAGAGGAGCCCTCAAGGGGTCGGAGCAAATATCAATCACTGATCTCAGAAGGGGAATCATTTAAAGGACTCAAAATTTGATTAGATGAGCTTATAGAACAATTTATATTTCAGGGCAGTGCTGAAAACAGTTGAGCAGTCAGCTGGTTCAGTTGTTTACTGGTGAAACTTAGCAGCTGGGTGTGGTCAGGGAAAGAGAGAAAGAGAGCCTTACGAATACCATTTTCACCCCAGGTGACTGTGCGCATGCCTAAAGTTGAACCTCCCAGAGGAGCAAATCAGAGAGGGAAAATGGACTGAGACTGCACTAAAATAATCCAGCCTGTCACTAAAAATATAAGAATGTGAAAATAACATGACTCAGGGTAGGGGCACATGTGGAAGGATGGAACCAGTACCTATGGTGGCTAAAATATATTATCTAAAATGTATTGTAATATAAATCTAATATGATCTAAAATGTCAAGTTTCCAATAAATAATGCAGAATGCAAAGAGAGAGGAAAGTGTGACCCATACACTATGAATAAAAGTAGGCAACAGAAACTTCTGTGAGTGACCAGATGTCAGATTTATCAGAAAATGTGTTCAAAATGGCCATTTTAACTGTTTTCACAGAACTAAAGGAAACCATGACTTAAAAAGCAAAGGAAGATATAATGGCAATGCTTTAAAAATAGAGAATAAAATGCAAAAGGATCCAGTCATTCTGGAGGACAGTTTGGTGGTTTCTCAAAAAACTAGCTATAGATTTGCCATATGACCCACCAATTCCACTGCTGGGTATATACCCAGTAGAACTGAAAACAAGGACACAAACCAATATATGCACACCGATGTTCATAGCAGCATTGTTCACTATTGCCAAAAGTTGGAATCAACCCAAATGCTCATCAACAAATGAATGGATAAATAAAATGTGGTATATACATACAATGGAATACTACTCAGCTTTAAGAACAAATATACTACAAACACATGTGATAACATGGATGAATCTTGAGAGCCTTATGTTGAGTGAAGGAACCCAGGCATTGAAGGACAAATCCTACATGACCTCAATGATATGAAATAAGTAAACCAAGCTGCCTCAGAGAGCTAGAGACTGGATAATACGCTTAAAGGAATTTGGGGCTAGAGGAAGGTTGTGAGCTGACACCTACCTGGGTGAAATCTATGATAAGCTGGAGGTTAGTATTTGTACAGGGAAGGGATAAAATGGGGGCATAGGGATAACTTTGGGTTGGGCTTTGTAGGCTTGAGGGGTGCTAGGGATGGGAGGATGGGTAATATGGCCAAAGAAATTGGGGGAAGGTGGGGAACATATGAACATAGGAGATTGTCAGGTATATGGTTGAAAGTATAATGTTGGAAAAAATATAATAAGGAAGGTTACCTGTTTAAGATACTTGAAGGGGAGAATCTGATACAGGAGTGGCTTCTAGGGAGTGTGTGAGGGCTCATTTTGTGATAGTGGGTTATATCACTGGATGGAGACCCATACAATGAGAGTGAAGGTATACCCACATCCTGCGGAGGACTGATGTTCTCAAATAGAGGGAATTGTATCTCTTGAGAGAAATGGTGGCCCCCAATTCATTAGGGCAGTTGAGCATGTCAAGCCCTCAACATTGCTGCAAGTATCTCTGAATATGGTCCCTCAAGCTATGAAGATTGATTGTCACTGTGGGCCCTGATGGGAGGGGGAAAGAGGTATTGAATAGATGGAATCATGTAACTGTGGGGCAATGGAAGTGTTCCATAAGATTATGCAAGGATGGATATAAGACATGTTAAATTACACCAAAAATGTATAGGGGCCTATAGGCTAAAATGTAAATCATAATGTAAAATATAAGATAATTAAAAACTTAGAAAATTGTATAGTCTAAAATATAAACCAAAATGTAAACCCAAGTGTAACCTTGTCTGAAAGCTATTATCTCAATATCTATACATCAGTTGCAGTAATTACAGTATGAACATGTAAAAAGATTATTTCTAGGGAAGGGAAAAAGTGTCTTATGTTGGATATGTAGGAATACCAAATATGTATATATGAATTACTGTGATCTAAAACTTTTGTGAAAACAAGCTTAGTACGTAGAAAAAAAAAAGAAAGAAAGAAAGAACGTAGACACTGAGGAAGAAATGGAAGAAGTTGCCTTGCCAATGTGCATACAGGGCAACACGTAATGCAGTGATGGAAGGCAAAACATCAAAAACAAATCTTTTTCATTTTTTAATTTTTTGATACCCCATTTTATTTTTACTTTAATTTTTTCTAAATTAGTATGTATTCTATACCTAACCTTTAAACCCATCACTATATTCCATTTTACTATTAATGGAACCTGGCAATATATTAGGCTTCATTTTTTAAGAAGTTTTAGATCACAGAGAGGTTCAACAATGGCAGGGGAGGAATACCGGTATGGGATGTTACTGATAGGGGTCACATGGTTGGGAGGGAGTTCTTCAGGGCATATATACAGAGTACATAAAAATGTTTGGATATTTTCATAGTGGCTACAGAGAAAAACGACAAATGAGGGAGTGCTAAGTTCCTAGCCAGGAGAGGTCTATCATATTCCCTAATGGAACAGCAACAATCCCCCAAGTGCAACGACAAAGACCAAAAAAGAAGGATGGTCCAACAATGAGCCCTTGATACTAATGACTATGCTTGTGAGCCCGTGCACCTGAATTAAGAACTAGGCCTAGATCTGCAGGGTGTCTAAGAGTTACCTCCTGAGAGGCTCTATGTTGCTCAAATGTGGCCAGTCTCCAAGCCAAACTCAGCATGTAAATGCATTGCCTTCCTCCCAGAGTGGGATATGACTCCTGGGGATGAGCCTCCCTGGCACAGAGAGATTACTACCAAGTACCAGCTGTTGCTTAACTAAAAAATGACCTTGAATAAAAGGGTCATCTCAGACCACCAGAATATCTCAGCCTACATGTAATATCAGGAGTTAAAAATGCTTTTTGACCTTGAATAAAAGAGGGAAATGGAAAGGACAAATGAGTTTATATAGCTATGAGTCTCCACAAAAGAGCCGGGAGGTCATCAGAGGGGTCACCCTTAAGCACACCTCAGCAGAGTCCCAGAGACAGATAAGTAGATACAACCCCAGGTACTGGTTCTTTTGAGGGCTACAGAGACCCACAGGTTCAATGGTCATGGCAAATGGAGTTCAGTGCCATGTCAGTTGGCCCTACTTTGTTTGGAGTTTGTGTTCCTGAGTGTGATAGAGTTGGACTCAGATGTGATCTTTATTCACAAGCCTCTCCTGTTACTTTTACCAGATCTGTGGTTGGTGCTGGGGTTTAGTGTATACTCAGGGGACTTAAATCTCTGGACTGTCCATGTGATAGTCAGGTCCTGTGCCTCAAAAGACTTGCAACTCCTACCCTCTGGTTTATTGGACTTACCCCTACCAGCTAATATGGAGGTGAAGAAGGTCAACCACCACACCAGGGAGCCAAGAGTGCCTACAACTGCAAGCAGGGGAATTGCATCCATCATCCATGTGGAATCTAAGCTCCCTCTCAATATAGAGGTGGAGTGGACATAACCATTCCAGAGTCCACAGGATTGAGGAATAGAGTATGGATTAGAGTGGACTTACTGATATTCTATTCATGAAATATTGTGATTAGCAATCAAAGAAAATATAGCATTAATGTGGAGAAAGTGGCCATGGTAGCTGCTGAGGGTAGGGAGTGAGAAGAAGAGATGTGATGTGGGGGCATTTTCAGGACTTGGAGTTGTCCTGGGTGGTACTGCAGGGACAGTTACTGGACATTGTATGTCCTCCCATTGCCCACTGGGTGGACTGGAGGAGAATGTAAACTATAATGTGGACATTGACCATGTGGTGCAGCAGTGCTCCACGTGCAATGAATATCCCATAATGATGGAGGAGCTTGTTGTTATGGGAGGAGTGGGGTGAGAGGAGTGAGAGGTATATGGGAACCTCATATTTTTTTAATGTAACATTAAAAAAAATAAAGGCAAAAACATAGAGAATATGAAAAAGAGGTAGAAATTGTGTGAAAGAACCACACGGGAAAAATGGAATTGGAAAGCACAATAATAACATTTTTTTTTTGAGTCACTACAGGGAGTGGCTCAACAGAAGATTTGAATTTGCCAAATGAAGAAAAAGTGAGCTTGAAGATAGATCGAAGGAGTTTAGGCAAGCTAAAGAAAAGGGACCAAAAACAAAGGAGGAGGATAGGGGGAGGAGAAGGGGGAGGGGGAGGAGGATGAAGAAAGGAAGCTTCAGGAAAGTGTTACCAGATTTTGTTTAGGTTCTTGGCTATGCTGCAGAAATGAATTTCAGGAACACACTGGATGAGTTAGGTCAGTAATTTATCAGGTAGGGAGGGAAGAGAAATGGGAGAAAATAACAGAGCAGGGGTCCCACATAGAGAGGAAGGGGGTGAAAAGGGATAAAGAGGACTGATTTACAAGCTACAATTCCCATTATAGATTATAAATCCCCAGGTTTACTTGTGTGGTCACGTGGCAGAGGAAAAATAGTGAGAGCAGCACACAGAGGGCAGGAATGGGTCCAGAGGCAAGAGAGCAGGGTGAGAGCACGTTCAGGCCTTGTGGTTTGCTTTAGAAACTATTAATTATTCCACCCCTTTGCTAATGGCAGGGAGAGGCTCCAGCTGTTTGCTGTTTTGATTGATTACCTCACCCATCAATCCCCTAGTGAGAGCCCAAGGATAAAATCCCTAGGGAACATCTGGGGCTTTTCCTTGCTCCCAGAAGAAGACTCTGTTCTGGATAGCAGAATCTTGAGGGTGGGGGGTCTTCCAGCAGCCATCTTGGGGGTTACTGATGTTCACGTGGACTCTCTGCCAGGTTTCAGATCCATCTGTTAATTCCCTACCTTAATAGCCTACTTCAAAAGGAAGCAAAAAAAAGAAATATATTCAAAGAAATAATGGCTGAAAACTTCTAAAATGATATTAAAAAACAATAACCCACACATGCAAAAAGTTCAGTGAAGTAAACAAAGGACAAATGGAAAGAGAACAACAAATAGACTCATCATAGTAGAAATGCTAAAAGGCAAAGACAAGGAGAAAATCTTGAATGCAACAAGAGAATGATGACTTGTTATTTACAAGGTAACCCCAGTTAGTTTAGTAAATCACTTCTCAGCATAAAAAAATGGAGGGATAACATTTAAAACAGTGGGATAAGGTATTCCAAGTGATCAAAGAAAAAAAAAAAACATAACCAACTGAGAATCTTATATACAACAAAGTGATATTTAAAAAATAAAGGTGAAATAGTCTCCCAAGGTAAACAAAAATATAGATTATTTATTGTTAGAAATCCTGCCTTACAAGAACTACTAATAGAAGTTTTATAGGCTGAAAGCAACTGATCCCAGTGGTCATTCTAATTCTTAGGAAGAAAACAAAAGGTGGCAGAATAGGTAATTATATAATTATAAAATACAAATTCAAATGCATACTTTTCTCCTTTCTCCTCTTAATTGATTAAAAAAACACAATTCATAAAATTATATATACTGTATTGTTGGTACTACAATGAATTGAAATATAATTTATGTATAATATATTTGGCAAAAACAACATATAGGAAATGGGTACAAAGATGAATTGTGCCAAGAAAATAATTACAGATGTTGAATTTATAACCATAACAATGTGTTGTTGGGATTATAAGATTAGTAGATGTATTAAGTACGGAAATAATATCACAAAAAGTAGGAAAATGGAATAGAGGTATATAGGAATAATGTTTCTATATATATGTGGAATTAATCTATTATAAATTTGAAACCGATTCTGATAAGGTAAGATGTAAATGGCAAACTCTAGAGCAACTACTAAAAAAATAAAAAACTATGAAAAAAATCAGTGAAGAATTGTAAATGTTACATTAGAAAATATCCACTTGAGGCAAAAAAGGTGTAGAATAAGAATAGGAGAATAAAATAGATGAACTACATAGAAAATAAAAATAATAGAGCAGATATAAATCCAAGTATGTCAATAAAGACATTAAATGGGAATGGATTAAGCAATAGAATAGAAACAAACAGAGATTGTAAGACTGGATTAAAGAAAAACAAACAAAATCCAACAACATACTGTCAACAAGAGAGACCCTTTAGAATCAAAGATACAAATAAATTGAAAATAACAGAATACAAGAAGATATTTCATGAAAATAACCACCACAAGAAAGCTGGATTGTCTATACAATTAGACAAAATGTAGTTTAAAACAAAATATGTTACTAACAATAAAGAGGGACATTTGGTAATGATAAAAACGTCAATCTATCAGGAAGATATAACAATTCTAAACATATATTTACTTAATAGACAACCAAATTACATGAAGCAAAAACTGAAAAAATGAAAGAAAAAAAATTCAACAATAATAGTTGAAGATTTCAAAACTTCATTTTTATGAATGGACAGATCAACTAGACAGAAGTTGGACAGAGAAAGAAGAGACATGAAAAATACCATAAACCAATTACATCTAACAGACATTTATAGACCATTCCACCAAATATTAACAGAATATGACTCCTTCTCAACTGCATATGGAACACTCTCCAAAAAAGATCACATGCTAGGCAATAAAGCAAACCTCAACAAATGTAAAATGATAGAACTGATAAAAAATATACAATCATAAAGGAATGAAATTACAAATCAATAGCAAGAAAGGATTTGAGAAATTCTCAGCTATTTGGAAATTAAACAACACATCCTAAATAATCAATGAGTCAATGTAGAAATCAAAAAGGAAACCAAAAATACGTTAGATATATGAAAATAAAGATAAAACAAAGGGAAATGTATAGGGCTGCATCAGTGTTTTGAAGGAACTTTATAGCATTAAATGTCTATATTAAGAAAGAAAATAATCTCAAATCAATAACCCAAACTTCCAACTAAAGTGCTGGAAAAAGAAGAGCAAAGTAAACCTAAAGTAAGCAGAATGAAGGCAATAACAAAGATTAGAGTAGAAATTAATTAAATAAAAATAGAAAAACAATAGAGAAGAAAAGTAACCAAATACTGGTAGATCAACAAAATTAACAAACACTTAGCTAGATTGATCAAGATAAAAAGAAAGCATACTCAACTTATTCAAATCACAAATGTAAGAGGGTGCATTGCTATTGACCTTACGGAAATAAATAGCATCTTTAAAGGACCATTATGAATAATGGTCTGCCAACAAATTAGGTAATTTAGATGAAATGAACAAACTCCGAGGAAGATAAAAACTTCCAAAACTGACTCAAAAAGAAAAATATAATCTGAATGGACTCATGTATTGATTTTCTGACTGCAAATATAAATGCAATAAAATACGGTGGCTTAAACAATGGGAATTTTTTGGTTCATGGTTTTGGGGCTAGGATAAGTCCAAATTGTGGTTGCATAAATACAACACTTTGTCTGTGAAGACTATAGTATCCTGGGGCAGCCGCCAGTGACCAATGAGTCCTTGGCTTTTCTGTCACATAGCAATGTACCCGACAATGTCTTTTCTTTTCTCTTCCAGGTTCCATTAACCTCCAGCTTCCAGTCCTTCCTGTACCTTTCTCTTCATAAATCTTCTGGTAATAAGATTCTGTTGGGCCACACCTTAGCTAAAAATAACATCTTCAAAAGGTTCTATTTAAAATGGGTTCACAACCACAGGAGTGGATTAAAATGAGGAGCATGGTTTTTGTTTTGTTTTGTATTTAAACTGCACACTATTCAACCTAATACAGTCCACCTTCTGGACCTCAAAAATACATATTCTTCCCACATGCAAAATACATTCATTCCATCACGACACCCCAAAAGCCTTAAGTCATTTCTGAAATACTGCTGAGGACAAAGACTCATCAAAATCCAAAGTATGCTTATTGTCTTGGTGTGCCACAGGGCTGCCAATGCCAAGTACCAGAAAGAGGTTGGCTTTTATAAAGGGGGTTTTCTTTGAGGTAAAAACATATAGTTCTAGGCCACAAACTGTCCAAATCAAGGCACCATCAGAGATACTGTCTCACCAGTGTCAGCTGCCATGTGGTGAAGCAAGAGGGTGATTGATCTCTGCCTCCCCCCTTCGCCCCCCCTCCCCACACACACAGGCTTACCATCTCCCTGAGCCCAGTTCCTGAAGCTCAGCTGTGAGCAGCCAGGCATAGAGCTTGTCTCTTTTTGGCCTATTCATTTAGTCTCAGCTGCTCTGCTTTTTTTCTGAGTTTAGCTGTGAGCTATCAGGCATAGAGCAGGCCTCATCTCCTCTTGAGCTGTTTCGTGGGCCCAGCCTCTTGGGGGTTTTGTGCTTAAGCTTTGGCTGCTAGTGCTTCTCAAGTCCTCTCTCATATGGCAGGATAAAAAATGGCAGCTTCCTTTTTCACTGTGTGTCTGTCTGTCTCCATTTATAACAGACCAGTAAGAGGGTGGACACCCAAGATGGCTCACTCCTCACTGACAGTAGTACAATTAAAAGCCCCCACACCCATAGGTATGAATTAGTTCAAAAACATAATCTTCCCTTTTTGGAATTCATAAAAGAACCATCAAACTACCACAGTTGTGGTTTGTGCTGGGGTGAAATTATCTATCACATGGACCTGTAAAACCTAGAAAACAAGTTATCTGCTTTCAATATACAATAGTAGAACAGGAATAACATAAAGTGTCCATTCTAGAAGGGAGAGACTGAAAGGAAAATAGGGGCCATGGGTCCCAAACAGATCTAAAATCCAACAGGACAAACTCCATTAGATGAAGTTTGAGAGTCATCTGTGTACTGATGTTTTGTCCTCCAGGCCTACTGGAATGACGAGCCCACCCTTTCCAAGTGCTTACGTCAGCATCCATGCTCTTCCCCAAACAATGGGATGTAGGCCCCACCATCTCCAAGCTTTGGGGTGTCAGCACTCTTCCTGAACACTGGGGTGCAAGATCTGCCACCTCCAAGCTCCAAGGCAGATGGCCTGCTCTCCAAGCACAGTGGGGGACCACTCATTCCACATACACATTGGTGCACCCACTCTCTTGGCCCTAGGAGATGTTTTCGGTCCAGATCTCTGCTTCCATGGTTTTGTCCTTGAAGTCATTTTTCCTTCAGTTTGTCCCTTTGCTGTTCCTTTCAGCCAGACTGGAAATGGTTCTGCTTATCTCAAATCTCACAAAAACCTTGTCAGCTCTGTGTATAGATCAAGGGGACTCAAATCATCAGACAAAAGGACTTTCTACAGATCCTTCCTGTCCTGTTTAGTTAAACCTTCACATGGAGGTTTAACTCTGGGTGCTTACTTCCTGAAAGCTCAGAGAAGTCCCTGATAGAGATGCTTCTGGCACTAGTCTCAGAATACACTATCTGGAGAGGCTGAGAATTTTCCAAATCATCAAATTCTGTTTCCCTTGCAATTAAGAATTCAGTTTTCAGCTTATCCCTTTCCTCTAGCATTTTACTACATGCTGCCATAGAATACTATTGATTGCTTAAAACATATCATATTCTTTCTAAATTGGCTAGATTTTTTATAATAGAAGATGAAATCAAAATTTACATATTAAGAATTTATTAATTTTTAGATACAAGAAAAAATTGTAGCATGGTTAGTATGTGGTTCATATGATCCTGAAAGAGTGATCCTTTCAAGTGAATTAAAAAGAACTTGGATACAAATTAACATGGTTGCACTAATAATTCCCTTTAAGTTTATTGTTTTGGTGTTGTGCAGATATAGTCTATCTTAGTTTGCCAGACTGTTATGACAAATACCAAAACTGGGTTGGCTTAAACAATGGGGATTGATTGTCTCAGCGTTTCAAAAGTATGGAGGCTTGCTTCCTCCTTGGGTCAAAAAGGTTCTGCTGCTGGCTTGCCACAGTTCTCGGGATTCCTTGGCTTGAATCTATTCCTCACATCACATGATTATGTCCTTCCCTTTCTTTGTTCCTGTGATTTTCCAGGGCTTCTTTATAAGGCCTCCTGTAATCCAGATAAAGTCCTACTCTCATTCAGTTGGGTCACAGCTTAACATAACATCTTTACAAAGTCCTCTTTACAGTAGGGTCCCACTTGCAGGAATGTGGAATAAGATTAAGATCATGTCTAAACTGGGGAACATAATTCAACCTCCCACACAGGCCAATGGTGAACTGGTTCAAGCACATTCCATTATGGATGTGTTACACGTTGTTAGGCTCTTTCTAACCTATTCAAAGGGAGACAGCAACACTGCAGGGATACCCCAACTGGATATTAACCCCAGAAGGAAAAAGAGCATGAGATTAATGCCTCGGAATTTTAAAATGCCAGATCATACTTCTTTATATAAGAAAAATGAAAGAAGTAATACCTTTAGAAAAGATTCCAACCCTCTATCAATTGTCTCTTCTGCTCTAACAAATTGTTACAAACACAGTGGTGTAAAACAGTATGAATTTCTCTCATGGGTCAGTAGGTCAGAAGTTTGACATTGGTTGAACTGGCTAAAATCAAAGTGTGAGCAGGACCATGTTCTCGTCAGGAGGCCCTAGGGGAGAATCTGTTTGCTTGCCTTTTTCAGCTTCTAGAACCAATCCACCTTTATTGGCTCATGACACACTTATTCTATCCTCAAAGCCTTAAGGTTTTCATCACTCTGACCCTGCTTCCACAGTCACATCGCTTTCCCTGATCCTTTGTCCTTCCTCTCCTACTTTTAAGGGCTGTTGTAGTTATATTAGGCTCAACTGGTTAATCTAGGATGCTCTCCCTGTGTTAAGACCAGCTGATAAGCAACCTTAATCCTATCTGCAACCTTTCTTCCCCTTTACCATATAATGCAGGGGTTCTTAACAAGAGGTCTGTGAACTTGAATTGAAATTAAAAAAAAAAACAACATTATTTTTGTGGGGATGTGTTAGTGCAGGTGTGATATAGTTATTAAATAATACACAGAATAGTGTGGACTTAGTAAGGGGTCCATAGTTTAAACCTGACTTGCAAAGGGTCCATAGAACAAAAAAGGTTAAGAACCCTTGATATAATGCAACTTTTTCACAGGTTCCAGAAATTAAGACTTGGACATATTTGGGAGCCACTATTCTGCCTCCCACATGCCAATTTGGGTAGGATTTAATATTTATTGATTTATGAACAAAACAATAGATAAAAGTTAAAATTTCAGACTATTTGATTTAGGTAAATATGTTTACATTTTCTCCCTTAGAGAATTGTACACCTCATTCACTGTAGTCCCTCTTAAACAGTCTGTGCAAATGACCAAAGGATAACGTATATCTTTGAGGTGATAAACTCATGGCAAAAAGTAGTTAAGGAGGCAAATAGTTTTAAAAAAATGTACTATCCCTTTTATGAATACCTAGCATTTATTTGTTGCACTTTCTATCCCTTGTTTTGGATTAACTTGGTTTATTGCAACATTTCATCAACATAATCTTTTTCTTTTCCCGTTAGGCCTTCAAGCTAGTTTAAAATATTTGCTTGCTGCCCTGGCACTTTCCAGCCATGACAAAGGCTGCTTTTAGCCATTTCCTTGCCCTCCTTTCTCATGTATGAGGCCAAACCTCAGGGTAATTTATAATCAGATGGTACATGGATTCCTGGGTCTATACTTTATTTGGGGGCAATAGAGTTCTGTGAATGGTGTGAGCTTCCTGAAGGCACCTCTCAGTTTTGCATCCTTAATGGAGACTCTCAGTGCCCCATAGCATCCACTCCTCATCTTTGATTGATGATGAGAATGCCTGCTGCAGATAAAATGAAGTAATTCATGAAAAATGCTTAGGACAGAACATATTACATAGCCAACCTGTGGCATATGCTGCTTATGTTTAATAAACTTCTCTTCCTTTGCCTCTTTGAACTCAGGGTGCACTTGTTATCTCTGGCACTTGACTCGCAAGTCCCCCTGATGGGCTTTCTCTTGGACTCACTCCTGATTTTCACAGCTCTGAGCTGCCTTGGTAGTTAAGTCTCCTGGGAACCCCAGCTTTGGCATCAGTTGCTTGCCTAATATCCTGCCTGGGTTGTGTTCTCCCTCCCTTTCTTCATGGGGCGTGGGGAGATTCAGAAATATTTCGACCTCAGCTATTTCATAAATCACATTGACTTTCAACTTCTTCAAAATTTTTATGAATAATTGTGGAGTCAAAGGAAAGAAAGACATTTGTATTACTCAGGTTGCTTAGGGGTATCTGTGATGTTGGCGGATACATTGCTTTCAGGGAAAGTCGACTTTGGTCTCTTCCTGTGTCTGCCAGAGCTGGACAAAAGATGTCTGTCATTCTCATCCAGGCGAAAGAACATCGATATCAATAGTACGTGCAGATTTGGAGTTTTCTGAAGCCAGGCATTCTGCGTTTTGAGCCAAGTATGAGAGAGCAGAGGGTGTCTGTTACGCCAAACATGTGGGACACACAGATATTCTCCAGAAATGCCATCTCCGACCTGCTGCAATCTACCCCCAGCCTGAACCTGAGACCAGAGTTAGGCTGAAGTATTGCTTTTAAGCTCCTGTTACACTTCCTGCTTCAGCCTTGTGGATCCAAACACTGAGCATGGTGCAGTGGGCACAGTGTGCAGAGGCTTTTTTTCAGTTCCAGTGGGACAGGCTTGCGACAAAGAGCACCTGCTTCTGACATCCTGATCCTGACACCTAAACTGATGCATAACCTCGGGGAAAACGCCACGCCTCAGTTTCCTTATTGATAGAACAAATAAAATTTTTACAGTTGCTATTTTTTAGGGCTGGCATGAGGAGTAAATTAGACAATTCATGTAAAATGCGTTCTTTGGAAGGTTCTGGAAAGTAGAGCTTCATAAACGGGAGTTGCCACTATTCTTCTGACTTAGTAAAGGCCTATGCAATTCTACTTGATTCCTTGCAGAGCTGTGTTATCGAGACAAAAGAGATGGGAGAAAATGGAGTTGATTGGTGTTGTTGATTCCTTTTTCCACTTCATTATTTAGTCTCACTTCCCTATTCAAAGTGACCCTCAGGAAGTTATCCAAAACTCATTCACACTAATATGAAAAGACTACTAGAAACTCAGAAGGAGACTCATTGCAGAGACTTGATAGAGAATTTGGTTAAAGACTATCTTGAGCTGAAATTACATTCATTCATCAAAAACGTTACTGAACATCTACCAGAGCCAAATATCCTGTTAGTTACCACTTGATACAGAGAATATTAAGGCAGGGTCTTACAAATACCTGTTGGCGTCTTTATACCGATAGACAGAACGCTATGTCCGGATGTGATGACTGCTACAATAGCTTACACATTAGCTGCAAAAGCGAAGAGAAAGCTGGGCCTTTATTTTAGGTGAAGGAAAGAAGTTGGATGGGACAGGAGAATCTATGGATATTAGGGAATATGAAAGTAAATCAGCTTGCCTACTGTTAATGTTACTTTGGATACCTTACCCATGGCAGGAGCACCAATAAAAATTATATAGTGAAAATGCAGGTACTTGGTTATAATGTTGGCTTCAGAATTTCTCTAATTTACCTGTAAAAGAGGCATAAGGGCTGAGATAAGGTTAAAAAAATGGGCTGGGGTTTTTGTCCTGAGCTGCATTTGCTCAGCAATCACTTGTTTTACTTAGATTGCATGTTTATTTGGGATCAGTTGGGGGTGCTGCTAAAAGTACCACAATTTTATTAGACTTCTTGATACATTTGCATTACGTGACATGGAAATAACAACTAAAAACTAGATATCCCAGATTCTAGCTGGACATTAGGGGAAAAGTGTACTAGGTTTCTAGCTAGCTGATTTTTATTTCTCAGTAATTAATAATTATATTTCATATGATTTTCTTTAAAGACTACTAATTATTCTGATGGTTGGGCTAAAAAGTTTGTTATGGAATACTTAGTATAACTTAACAAATAGCCTTTCATGTGTGATGTCCTTGTTTCTTTCCAGCATAATTGTGATATCTTCCATTTTACAGGTGGGCAAATTGAGGTTCTGAGACACTAACATTTTTATCCAGATATATACAATGGAGAAATCTGGAGCTAGATTTCAAATATAGATTTTTCTGGGTCCAAATTCCTTAAAACAGTTTAACCACATAAAGGATTACAACTCCAGAATTAGAAAAGCATTAGAAATTACCATGCTTAAAATCCTAATTTTACATATGCAGAGAGAAAAGATAGGGAATTTGGCCAATGTCCTAAAACTGCTTGGGATCAGAGGCAAAAATGAGAACTCATTTCTCCTGTCTTCCATTACAATGAAAGGCCTAGCTCTTTCTGGCTACGAACTTAAGAAACAGTCAGGACAGATTTCTCTTCCCACACATTTTATTCCACTTGATTTCCTCTCTGAATTAGTAACAGCTTAGGTAAGAAGGAAGTCTGGAACTGATTCAAATTTGCTATTAATTATTTCTCTGATTTTGTAAGAAAATTGAGATTAGCATGTATATCTAGGAGATAGGAAAGATGTTTTTCCTCATTGTTTAAATAATAAATGTCCTCATTTAATCATCTGCATTTAAAAGGGGATTTGGATGAGGAACACAACTGGAAACCTGTGGTCCAGGAGAGCTTAGCCTATTTATTTAAGATATCAGTGCGTATTCAGAGTTGCAAAACAGAGTTCTCAGGAAGCCTGGAATTCTGCAGCTGGGAGAGGAAGGGCAAAAGGTGAATTGTATTTTTTAAGCCTGTCACTTTGAAAACTCCCTGCTCAAAACTCGATGCATTTCAGGACTGTCAACTTCACAGCGGCAGTGAAGCGGGAGAAGCAAAGCATCTTTGGAAGTAACTACACGTAGCTGTATTTAATCTCTCCCCAAGCTTGTGAGAACTTGCTTATCCGGCAGGTTTTTCCAAGCACTCTCTGCTTTATGGACAATGGAGTTGGCAATCTGTAGACTGTAGCTTCATAATAGAGAGGCTTTGGGGAGAGAAGTTTCCTTTTAAATAGAGTGAAATAGTTAAGTATTAAATGACTTCCCCACAAAAAAGTTCAAATAGTTATGGAATATATTCAGGTTCCATTCTGATTTCATTCTTTGAAAATTGGAACCTTTTTCTTTGGGTATTCTGCTTCAGTTTTATGGCAATTTAAGTGATGCCACCATGGGCATCGAAGTTATTCTTAAAACGGTTAATATAGCATCTCTTATGTAACATTGAACTGTTCTTCATTTTGCTTTTTCAACCACTTTTTTTTTTTTTTTTTTCAACCACTTTTTGAAAGAGCAAACAGTACGTAACTGAAAAAGTCCACGTGGCTAACTTGTATTCTGGTTACAGTTGCATCAAAGTTAAACACTGCTGGGATTTTAGACAATGCACTTAACTTCAGAAATAACATCACTGAAAGCCTATGTCAAGGCCATTATTGCATGCAAGGAATAGAAACACACATGGATTGGTGGTGGGAGTGGGAAGTAAGGAGAGAGGTTTGTTTTATGAGAATACAAGAGAAAACCACAGAAAACTTATGCTAGGTTCAGCTGGGCTCCATGGAGATTGAATTTCATGGGAATTTAAAGATTAGAAAATAAGACTACTTATGAATTAAGATGCTTATGAATATAGAGATAATATATGCCCATGTATCATGGCTTGAAAAATTAAGGGTATCTGCTATCAGATATAAGAAATCTAAAGGCACCTCAGTTATAAATATCTTAAGTAAAGCATACGGAAGTCACCAAAGACCAAGACTCTTCTTGTGCTTTTGCTCAACGAACTTCAATATGTAGAAAATAGTCCTTTATTGAAAAATGTCCCCTGCAGTTCTAGACAGCATACCATCACCCAACACCATTCAAGGATGAAAAGAGTAGCTTCTCTTCTGGTAGGTCTTTTGACTGGAAAGAAAACTTTCCCATAATTCTTCAACAAAACTCTTCTTGAGGCTGTTAGCCAGTAACTGGGCCACATGCTCAATCTTGAGCTACAAAGGAAGATCGAAGAGTGAGTAACTGCTTTGTTGGGATAGGAGAAGAAAAGATACCTAAATACTTGAGAAATCAATCAGCAAAGTTTGCCAGTGCTTTTCTCAATCTTAGAGTTTACATGGATATTGGTATCTCTCTCTGTTTCTATGAACTTTTGATCAGTTTGTTGCATTTACCAGACACATGACTCTAAAATTAGAGTCCTTGCCCTAGATTCTTCATGAACGATCCATATTTAATTAACCTTTGTCTCCTGGTTCTCCAAATGCAAAATTCTGAAATTCTCGACAGAAAAAATTTAATGACCCATATATTCCTGCTCATATATATATATGATATAGCCTGCTCATATATTCAAGCAGGCTGATAAGAGATAAATGAACAAGTTGACTTAGAGCCAATTGTTTGAAAATGGAGCAGAGTGAAGTTAAATGGTCCAATTTAGATTCAGCAGAAGGGTGTATGGTGATGCTAGACATGGCCAGTATTCTCTGGATATCGATTCCCAAAGTTTACAGACCCTCTTCTTCAGAGTATATAATTCTAGTTCTCAATTACACCATTTGCTTATTTACTAAAATCAGTATCAGTCAGTGAAAGTAGCTCTTATCTACTTAACAAATAGCATTTATCCTAGATATAAATTCAGTAATGGATATGCCTACTTTGAAAAGTTAAAAAAGAAAGATATAATTAGAAAGTTAGTTCAATTGACTACAAATTTTCTAGACTAGAGTACAGACTCAATCAAGCACGTTTTTCTTAATATATATTATGATAATGTAAAATATATTATATAGGACCTGCTGCTTCTATATCGTTTAGAGTCTAGGTACATGTTATTGAGAAAATATCAATGTCTAATACATTTATTTGCAAAGCTCCCAAAATTCAATCTGGAATGAAATGTAATATAATAGATCTGAAATATAATTAAAAAGCAACCACAGTAATGGGTTCACTATGTTTTATGCTTAAAAGTTAAATTTGTATTCCAAGATACTAGGGAGAAATGATTCAGTAACTTTGAAATACACTGATCTCTTTCCTGTTTAATGTTTCTAAATTCTATGGTTTATTGCTAAATTTAAACAGCTCCACTCTGATTTGGATCTAATTTATACCTCACACTTGAGGAAACAATCACTCCAATAAAAAGGGTTTCTAGAGAATGTAGAATAAAGTTAATGATAATGTCAAAATAAAAATCTGGAAAAAAATGAAGACAGCAAGCATCTCAAGATCAAGAACTATGTCCTAGCCATCTTATATATTGCTAGCACCTAGCATGCAATACATGTTGTTGAACTTAACTGAAAATAGTCCATTGTTTATATATTAGATCCACTAATCATTACCTTCAGCAAGAGCCACTGCTAGACTCTGTCTCTGCTACAAAATGTAGGATAATGTTTCTGTTCTCAACTGTCTTTCAACTTGGATGAAGGGTTGCATTATGGATGAATGAAAATATGACCACATATCAAGTCTGGCTGTGAGAAAGGCCAAAATTGTGGTGCAGAAAATAAACACTATGAATTCCAGAAACATTATTTCTTTTTCTCTGAAGGTCCCAGAGAAGTGTAAGAATTGGTCTTTTTGCTAAATCAAAAAAAATGTTTAGGTAGGATACTCTAAGGATAAAAGAATTATGAAAGTTATATAAAAGAAAAAGAATAGCATAAGTTGGTACATTTCCTAACTTCTCTCAATCATTTCTCTATTTTATACTTATACACCCAACCATCTACCTATTTATATGTATTCTTCTATAGTTTATCTATCATCTATCTATCTATCTATCTATCTATCTATCATTTATCTGTCAATATATATCCAGTCATCACCTTCACTGATTTATCCCTTGATTTTTTTAAGAGGTACCAGGGAATGAATCTAGGACCTGGTACACGGGAAGCAGGCACTCAACCACTGAGCTACATCTGCTCCCCTCCACTGATTTTTGATCACAAAATATTTGAAGACATGATAACAATATTAAGCTTTACAAAGAGAAAATTGCATGTATTTGCATAAACACAAATTTCATTGCTATAGTGTCAAGAATAATCCTGAAACCTATCTATCCATTTAAATAGGTTTCATTCCCCAAGGTAGAATTACTGTGTATTATTAGTCTTTTGGTTGAAATCATTGGTTCCAATAGCTCCAAGTGACTTCTTATGGATCCTTAAGTACAAGGGAGAAAATGACCAGGAACAACAGGCTCTTACTTAAAATCCACTGAAAATCTGATGAGCTCAGTGGCCAGCAGCAAATAAACCAAGAGGCTTCAACAATGGTGGGGGAAATGAAGACCACTTGCAGAAACCAAAAGCCTTCCCCTGTCAGGGAGAACCAACTTGAAGATGAACTCTTTGGTGTCAGCAGGAGGGAGTACATATATCCTCCATTAACCACCAGGGGAAATGAGTCAAGGAGAGTGTGGGTGTGGAACCCACAGAAGTTTCTAGTCACACCCACACTGCCAGGGCATAGTTCCATAGCTCTAAGAGTATCATTTTCAAGTACAAAGGAACTTGTACCACGTTTTTATGCCACAACATCTGTAAAATCTCAGTATTAATTTCTCTTTGTTTCAATGCCAACATTTTTTGAGACCAGCTTAGTTGTATGCACTCATCTTTACCTGTGTTTTGTTTGCATGCCTTGATTCCAGGCCACTCCAGTTAACAGAGAACTCACTCAACCAGCCTTGTCATTAGCACTGAACCAGTTTAACCCAGAAAATAATTTCCTTGATGGCTAGTTAAATTCTTAACTGGAAACTAAATTGGCTGAGCAAAGAACCAGCTGTCTCCCGTGGGCTTGTTCTGAATAGCGTCTCTTGCCTATTATGAGTTAGGACGTCAGCCTCTGTTAACAATCTCCTGTGGGCCTCTATCCTACCTGCTTCCTGATCATGTCTCCTTCCCTCCTGGACTTATTAACTGAACACTTTCAGCTGGGTGCGTTTTCTTCAGCAAGCCTTTGCCAGAGCGGGCCTAGAGGTGAGGATGGACAGTTTCTCAATATATGGAGGTTTAGACAAATCACCATAAGTACTTCTTAGAACAGGGGTTCTTAACCAGGGATCCACAGCCTCCCAAGGGGTCTGTGGAAAGATTTCAGGGGGTCGTGAGTTTGAATTGAAAAGAATCATCTTAATATCTTTTTTTTCTCTGATCCCTAGCTGAAATCTAGCATTTCCTTCACTCATGAATATAAGCAATAAATTACAGTAGTATTCATTTCATATCACATTACAGTTGTATATCTCAAGAGATCGCTTACACTCATCCATACTTTTAAATTATGCTAGTTGTTAGACCTGAAGCTAGTTGAGAGTTATAAAACTATCTGCTGCTACATTCTGAGAAGGGGTCCATGGTCACCTGATTAGCAAAGGGGTCCGTGGAACAAAACAGGTTGAGAACCCTGCCTTAGAGTGACTTGTGTTCATTGGCTTATTTCTTCATTCATGCATTAATCCATTGACTCACTTTCCAACTCATTAATTCCTCCTTTCTGATCACTATTTCTTGGGTATCAATAAGTCCCAGGCAATAAATTCAGAAGGATTGGTAGACTTGAAAGACAGGAAAACAGAATAAGAAAAATATATAAAGTTGGGAAATAAAGGATATGGACAAAGTGGTACTGAAGATCTAGTCTGTGGAAGGCAATCTAAATCATCATTATCTGGGATTTTTTTTTTTAAATTCAGATTCCTCCATCCAACCCCAGATAAACTGAATCACTAACAAGCAGACCTGGAAATCTGCATTTATATCTCTAGCAAAATGTTCTCATGCTATTAAAATGTGTGAACCATTACTATAGGAAAGGAGTGTTTATTTTGAATATTTCTGGAATACTCTAGAGTTTAAAAACAAATTACAAAATAAAAAGTTAACTCAACAATAATTTCTTATGTAGTGTTTAATCTTTAAAAATATTTCTAAAGTTTCTAAGTCTGAATAGAATAATTAAGATAACAGGGATGCAAAGAAATTGAGAAAAGGAATGGATCTTCAAAGTGAGGTGATTTTTTTAATGTAACAGGGTCCTGATTTTCAAAATTGAATTTCCAAAGAGGAGTGAAAGTGTGCTTGGGATATTACTTGATAATCTTAGCTAGAGAAGAGCTACCAAATGCAAAAGGGTGTATTTCATTTTTGATACTTTTTATATTCAAGAACTAATTGGCAAGAAAACATTTCTATTTAAAAAACATATATCTTGGGATCTATGCCTAAGGTTCCAAGGATATAGGTTTCATTTGGCACAAGGAAAAGAATGGAAAACAATGGCATTGTGAGCTGTTCATTGTCATTACCTAAGTGGATATCACTCTGGTGTTATTGCTTAAAGAGAATGCAGCCTAAACTTGTTGTTTAAAATAAAACAAAAACCGAAAATGAAAGAAAAACACTTTTCATTGAGCACTATTTAGTTATGGATTTTGCCTTCAAAAAGTAGACAGATGGGAAAATAAAATATAATTGCAAAATGCTATTATAGATACCATGGGATCTCATATAATGATGTGGAATTAGCCATGGAAGCCTTCCTGTAGAATGTGATGGCTAAACTAAGGTTTGAAGAACAAGGAGCTGTTAACCAAGAGATGTGTGTGTATGAGAGAGAGAGAGAGAGAGTGAGAGGTGGAAAAATGAGCCAATGGGGTTTGGAATGGAATATTTCCACCTTATTCCATCTCACTGTTCTACTCTTTCTAATGTTGCTTACCTGCCCCACACCCACAGCCTCATCTAACTTGTGATCTCAGCACCAAAACCAAGGCCAAAATAAAAGCAAAAGTAAAAACAACAAACCCTAAGGCTGTGTGTGCTCCAAACAGCCTCATTTTGACAGCTGTCCATTGTTAAGGCCTTCTCTCCTCAGCTCTTTCTAATCCTCTAACCCTCGCCTAGACTCCCAGCACCTGTGTGTGTCTCTCATGGCTTGATTGCTTCATTCCTTGGTCCTCCCTGGCTCTTTCTCTACTTCTGGTTTCTATTTTATTCGTGGGTCCTGCCAGCACTCCTGACTAGTATTTAGCATCTGAAGTCTGCCTTACCTTGGATGTTTATATTTCCAGCTCCTGACCTATTTTAGAAAATGATGTGGCACCATCCAAATTCTGGCTCTTTTTGAATTAGCAATGAAAGGGAAAGACAGAAAAAATTCCTGAGACATGTTGTTGGCTGACTTCAATTATATTTGTTCTACTACAAGGCCAGTCTGTACCAGGCTTCATGTTATTACTTAATTCTGCAAGTGAGCCAAATACATAACTGAGTAGGTATAATCACTGTGTTGCTAAGACTCCTGGGATCATCATTTCTTTGTTTGGGGAAATGAGAGAAATGCAATATTGAAATATAATGCACAGGATTAACAACACATTTCTGTAGTCCTTCAAACCTGTTTTCTCCTTTCAGAAATAAAACTAAACACACTAAAATGGCTGCCTCAACTCTTTGCCTGAGATTTGGTATAATGAAAGGAAATCAGCAAAAACATATCAATTTCTAATTGAAAGTGTAAGTCCATTGAACTATTAGAGACACTGCTCCTTCTTGCTCTTCACATCTTAACGCAACTACCCAGCTGTTGCCCCAAAGTCAAAATCAGATCCTACCAAAATGTATTATTTGTTGTTTTTAATACAAACAACAAATTACAAGTTCCCCTTCTGGTAAGAACTTCCTCCCCACTTATATTCTCAGATTCTGGGGCTGGAACAGGCCCGCCTCACACCCTTCATTGTCGCTGATTCTTAATGAATGTATGACCCAGTTTGGCCTAAGAAGAGGTAAGGCTGGGGCTCTCATTTGAGTTTATTTTAAAAATGCCACTTGTTTGTTATAACTTTGGAGTTGGGAATGAGCATGTTGCTGGCATTCACTCTACCTGAGAATGAATGAGTCTGATGAAGAGGGAAACAGAGCTAAGAGCTGAGAGATTGTGAGTCTTGCTATCTTTGAGCATCATGCATCTGCCCATGCTTTGGAGCCAAAGTAACCCCAGATTTTTCAGTCACATGAAATACTAATTCTGATTTTTGTTTTCTGGGTCAATCAGATTTATATCTTTTTAAAAAGAAACTGAAAGATAATACACTTGAATATACTACTCAATTTTGTCTTTTAGATGAAGCTGCCTCAGATTTCTCACCTAGGTTTAATCTTCATTCCTGTTTTACTATTTTGATGTTTTCAGATGCTGTTTGAGCATCCTACCTAATTTTCTTTATAGGATATTTGTGTTTGCATAAATCTGCCTTTGTTAGTCAATTCCAAAAAATGTGGAAGGTAAGGACTGCATATTCTTTCCACCCTTATATGTGGACATTCTTACATAGCTTGAATAAAATAGACATGTTCCAAGGTTTCTTCAACTAAAATAAATTAACTTATTGGGCCTGTTATATATTGAATTATGTACTCCAATTTAGGTGCATTCTTAATCTTAATCCACATTTCTGTGAATGCAAACCCAACATAAATACAATGTCTTAAAGATATTATTTTTACTTAAGGTGTGCCCCAACTGAAGTAGGTTGCATCTTAATCTGGATTATTGTAGTCCTTTATAAGAAATCCAGATGCCTGAAACAGAAAGAAGAGAACATTTCCACAAGACTTTCTCAGGATTGCAGCAAGCCAAAATGCTACTGACCCAGGAGGAAGCAAGCCTTCTAGCCTCAGAAAACTGAGACAATAAATTTCCATTCTTTAAGCCATCCTATTGTGTGGAATTTGTTCTAGCAGTCTGGAAAATTAAGATGGACCTCAACATTCTAAATTGAGTTTCTACTTCTGACATGAAAAGAATCACTGCTCCTTAATTCTGCCATTTCTGTTCATTGTACTTTCAGGAAGACAGGGCTGTAATTTAAGGCCTTCTCTCTAAGCTTCCATGGTGAAGACAGATTTTTCTACATGAAAAAATGACATTTTGAGCAACACTAAAACCAAATCAACGAAGTTGTAGCATTATCAGGAGTCAAGATTTTTTTTTTAAGAACAGAAACAAAAGCAATGCTGGACTCAGCTCAGCCGGGTTCACAAATAATGGTTACTATAGACTTCATGTATCGGGAGCTTCCTCTGAGCCAATCACTTAAACACATTATTTCTAACCCTCACAGTAACATTGCAAGGTAATTATTATTATTCCATTTTGCAGTTGGAGAAATTGAGACCCTGAGAATGTCCATTAGCATTTGCTACAGAATAAAAATGAAAGACTCAAAACAAGAAGAATTGATTATTTGTCATAATTTAATGTGTCTATTGGGTAGTGGGTCTGAGTTCATTAAAGTGATCTCTGCAGTCAACTGACATTTTGTCTGGGTCCTGTCAGTCTATAACGGTCTCACTCACATGTCTAGTTGTTAGTAGGCTGTTGATCAGGGAAGCTTGTCTCTCTTCCTCTAGTTCAGGCTGTTGAAGACAGTGGAATGCTCTGAAAGACAGGCTTGGACTCATTCACGTGGTGCTCTCAAGTTTACAAGAAGAAGACAGGGTATGATGGTTTGAAGCTTTGTGAAGCCCAGAACAGTATGATCTTAAAGTTAATCCATTTCTATGGCTATAAACCTATTGTAAGTAGGAACTTTTAAATAGGCTACTTCAGTTAAGTCATGGCCCAGGATGGATCTTAATTCTATTACTGGAGTCCTTTATAAATGGGGTGAATATGGAGAGAGAAAAGAGAAAGTCACAGAAGCAAGAAAATGAAAGCAACAAAACCCAGAAGAGAAGGGAGTGACCAGCAGACTCTACCAGGTACTTTGTCTTGTCACAGAGGAGTTCTGGATCCCAGCAACTGGTTTCAAAGAGAAAGGATCACCTAATGATGCCTTGATTTGGATATTTTTCTCAGTCTCAGAATTGTGAACTTGTAAATCAAATTCCCATTGCAAAAGACAATCCATTTCGAATATATTGAATTTAGGCAGCCTAGCAAACTAAAACACAGGGCAAGCCCCAATTTGGAGGTGCTTTTCCAGTTGTTGCTTGTGTCAAAGTTTCTCTTGTACCATCGACCAAAGAAAGTCATATGGTCAAGCCCACATTCAAGAGTTGAAGAAATAAAACTACCTTACGATAGAAGGAATGGCAAAGTTACATTGCAAAGAGGCCTGTATAAAGCAATAGGAGGAATTATTGTGGCAATTTGTGTGTGTGGGGGGGGAGCAGGAAACATCTACCACAGAAGAAAAGTGACTCATCTAAAGGCATAATTAAGTGTGATTTACAAACTTGGTTTTCTACATTCTTTAGGTCTGATGAACAAACAGAAATAGCTAAGATCATAGTTGTAACTCATCCCACAGAGAGGACCCTTACATACTGGTTGTACCTACCAGGGCCCCTTTGTGCTTCCCCTGATCAAATAAGAAGTTCTGTATCTATGCCATTAATTGGTTACATAATAGCTTATCAGGGGTAGTATTCTTTAGCCAAAGTCCCTTATAAAAGTGGGTTAAATTCAAATACATGCCAGGACTAGGCAGGTATCATAAACGTGGACGCCTATCTAGATAAAGAGAAATATAGGATCTCTAGTGATACAAAGCATCTGTCCCATGAAAAAATATCCAAGGTAGGAAAAAAAAAAATACATGACACTGTACTGTCCAAAACAAATCAGTTTCAGGACCAGAGATGGCAAAGAAGTATGTTTGTGAACCTGCTGTGATGGTTAAATTCGTGTGTCAACGTGGCTAGGTTAAGGTGTCCAGGTGTTTGGTCAAATAAGCACTGGCCTGATTGTTACTATGAGGATATTTCACAGATTTAAATCATCAGTCAGTTGATTGCATCTACAATCAACAAAGGAGATTGCCGGCAGCAATGAGAGAAATCTCATCCAATCAACTGAAGGCTTTAAAAGGAGACCTGATTATTTCAACAGTCAGAAAGAAGGATTTCTATCTCTACTTCATTCAGCCAACTTCTTCTGTGCAATTCAATAAAACTTTCTTCAGAGTTCTCAATTTCCAGCCTAAACTTTAGAATTCAAACTTGCTCAAAATGCCCATAGTCATATGAGTAAATTCCTATAATAGTTCTCTTAGTGTTTATATATATACACATATATATGTGTGTGTATATATATAGGTGTATATATATACATAGATAGAGAGATTGATTCTGTCACTTCTGTATCTCTGAAGAACCCTGACTAATACACCTGCCATGTAGTATCTCCCCCACATTTACCTGGTAAGCACTGGATTTAGTAGTATTCCAATAGAAACAGTTCCCCTAGAGTCCTGTCCTTTTATAATAGAAATGAGAGTGTGTGAAACCTCAATGTGCTTTAGTGACAGTGAGATCACCGGTGTGTCCAGTTCTTCATGAGTTTGCAGCATTAGCTGCATCCTGCAGAAAGCCTGCCTGTCCATGAGCCCAGGCATGTGTTTGGGCTGCAGAAGGTACGCTCTTAGGGCTGTGGAGAGGAGGGATTGGTGCAACAGATCCCTGCCAGGAAAAGGAAATGACCACTAAAAATGATCCAGAAATTCAGTTTGTCAGCAGTCAAAGGGCAATGCGAAGCTGTATATTTTTTCTCTAAAACTGTGATAAAATAAGGCATTTAATACCACAGCTCCAACTTCAAACCAATCAAACATTGGCAGTTTGGGATTGTTTTATTTTGAGGTTTTAGCTTATCTCCATGGGATAAAAGCCTTTCCAAACTGGCTTTAACTAAAAATGTCATCAATCCCAGATGCTCACTGGTTAGCAGAAAGAGAGTGGTAACAGAAGGCTCCTTTTTGATAGTGCTCTTCCATAATATCATTATCCAAATTTGCATGGCAAAGATGTGGGAGCTATTTATATGTTGATTATTACAGTGCTGCAGTTTATATTTTTCCCAGCACAGTCGAAAATTATATTTAGAAAGACTGACATCATCTTTAAATATATATTATAGCTCTCATTTGGTAGAGATGAGCTGTTGAAATACGTGCCACCTACTCAACTTCTCAGAAAAATGGTATAGATGTTTCACGCATGGCTATATATAAATGTGTACACTGGCATGGAACCGCAATGGAGCTAGATGACTGAGGGAGTCTTGTGGGCACTCATTTCTGCCTTCTCAGTTTGCTTTTTATTTGAAAAGGAGGACTGGCTGTGTGATTTAGATGTAAGAACCCGGGTTTTATACCCAGACTGTCAGGTTTCTGAATTCTAGCTTCGTTGTGAAGTAGCTGTGTGATCTTAGAAAAGATAATTATCCACTGTAAACATCTGTATTTCTCAACTATAAAATGTGGCTACAAATGCTAACCTGAGAGATATTCGAAACAAATTATGCAGTACAGCTAATGGTTAATAAAAAAGAATGACTAACATTATTAGGCATATTCCAGCAATAGAACTGTGCTTTCTATAGATTATCTAGTTTTATGTTTTATTCCCAACAATAACCTGTTAAAGTAGAAGATACTGCTCTATGAGCCCCATTTTATTTATCCCATTAATAGAGGAGGAAACTGCAGTGAGTCTGATGCTGGATTTCACCCATTTACCCACAACCCTAAATAGTCTACAGATTAGATGTTAATCTAACTAGCTGCTTTCCCTGTCCTTTGAATTTTCTGGAAGCCTCCTCACAGTGAAACATAATCAAGGGCCCTGCAAGATGCCACTCTACCTCAGGGAGAAGAGCAGCCTAATGCTGTTGTAGGGACCAGTGCAAGTCATCGGAACTGTAGGCATAATTCTGTGGAGTGCTGTTGGACCTAAGAAATATGTTTCCCAACCTTTTAATATCCACCCATCATCTAACTTGAATATGAATACCTGCCTGCTGACACCAATATGATTTTTGTTTGCAGTTTTGCTGCAATTCTGAGTGGCCACCACCTTAGCAGGATAGCCATGACTAAAATGACACCTAAAATATTTTAATTCTATAAGAGAGTAAATTTTGAGCAGCATTATCCTTGCTAGTTTTTCAAGTGACAGAGTCTACAAATTTTACCAACATGGCTACATGACCAAAAGTGATCAAAATTTCTCATTGTTTAATATAGTAGGCCAACTTTCACACTTCAGATGAAAAGATAAATGTACCTTTCTGAAGGTTTATATGACCATCACATTTAATTAATTGAGGCTAAATTATACTTGGCTGTATTTTGCAGAATTTGACTATTATGCAAAAATTCTTCAAAAATAATTTACCATATAAGTGGAAATAAAAATACAGCTGCAAGTGCTAAGAGTAGTGAGATGACATTTTATTTTTCACAGGCTAGTTGGCAAAAATTCAACTTTCATAAGCACATGTGCCTGTCTCAAGCTTTTAAGGAGTCAGTTTTACGTTTTGTACCATTCTTTCTCCTTGCCTGTTAAGAAAGTCCCAGTTTCAGCCAAGATCAGTTTTTATATGAAGCTCAAAGGTAAATCATTTTGTGTAATATTTGCATAGGTATAATTGTTTCCATACTCCCTCTCTACTAGCCACCATGGCCTGCATAGCAATGCCAGGCTAATGAGTCTGAAATCTCACTCTCAAACTTCTTGCCATGTCCTTGTTCAAGTGGAAGATTCTATTTCATAGAATCTAAATGTTTTAGATTGCTATCCAAAGTCCTCTACAACCTGACCCCATTTTGTTTTGTATTTTTAATGAGAATAATATTTTTTTAAAAAGAAGTTCCTTTTCTTTCTTTCTTCCTTCCTTTTTTTTTAAGATTTATTTTTTGTTTCTCTCCTCTTCCCCCCACCCCACCCCAGTTGTCTGTTCTCTGTGTCCATTTTCTGCGTGTTCTTCTTTTGTCCGCTTCTGTTGTTGTCAGCAGTATCGGAATCTGTGTCTCTTTTTGTTGCGTCATCTTGCTGCGTCAGCTCTCCATGTGTGTGGCACCATTCTTGGGCAGGCTAAACTTTCTTTCATGCTGGGTGGCTCTCCTTAGAGGCCGCACTCCTTGCACGTGGGGCTCCCCTACGCGGGGGCACCCCTGCATGGCACAGCACTCCTTGCGCACATTAGTACTGCACATGGGCCAGCCGCACATGGGTCAAGGAGGCCTGGGGTTTGAACCGTGAACCTCCTATGTGATAGATGGATGCCCTATCCGCTGGGCCAAGTCCACTTCCCGCTTCCTTTCTTTCTCTCTTTCTCTCTTTCTCCCTCCCTCCCTGCATTCCTTAGTATGGTATACTTTTCATAATTAATAGACCAGTGTTAATGGATTGTTACTAATAACCTCCATGTTTAGTCAGATTTCCTCAGTTTTCCCCCAATATCTTTTTTTTTGTGCCAGGATGCTATCCAGGATGCCTAATTACATTTAGTAGTCATGTCTTCTTAGGCTCCTCTTGTTTGTGACAGCTTCTCAGATTTTCCTTATTTTTGATGACCTTGACAATTTTGAGGATTACTGGTTAAGTATTTTGTAGAATGTCCTTCAATATTGGCATAATGTGTTTATGATGGAAGATAGCAGAGATAGAGTGCCATTCTCATTACTTTATATTAAGGGTACTGGGATAGATTGAGTTATATATCCCAGAAAAAATATATGCTCTCAATCTTAATTTGCATTCTTCTGGGAGTGGACCCCTTATAAATAAGAACTTTTGAAGATGTTATTTTTAGTTAAGATATGGCCCAACTGAATGATGATCGGTCTCAATCCAGATTACTAGAGGAGATCTTAGATAGAGGACCTGGAAATCACAGCAGTAGAAAAGGGAGTGCATTGTCTTGTGACAGGAGGCAAAATAATCCATGGAATCCAAGGTTTGCTGGCACCCAGACCAGAGAATGCTACCAACTTTGAATAGAAAACGTTGCCATGCTGACACCTTTGTTTTGAACTTCTTCTAGTATCAAAATCATGAGAAAATATATTCCTATTCTTTAAAACAACCCAGTACATGGTATTTGTCATAGCAGCTGGCAAACTAAGACAGGTGCACAATATCAATATGACTTACTATTGATATTAACCTTGAGCACCTGGCTTGATGTAGTGTGTGTCAGTTTTCTCAACACTAAAGTTATGGGTTTTTCCTCTCCCTTTACATACATTACTCTTTAAAATAAAGTCACAGGACACAGTCCACACTTAAAGTTGAGGTATCTACATAAATTACTTGAAATTCATATGCACAAGAAGTGTTTCCCTTCTTCAGTCATTTATTTATATCAGGATAGATTCATAGATATTTATTTCATATTTTGGATTATATTCCAATATTTCCTTTTTCCTTTTCCTCAAATTGTCCTAGATTTAGATAGTAGGAATTCCTTCAATTGATTGCTTTATCCCTATGGCTTACCCCTATCTTCCATCATTGTTTTAGTTTTTATTGTATTTAGCACTTCCTTATTTTCTGGCACTACAAGGTATTCCAGGTTCATTTTGCATATTTCCTGACTCAGTCCTAGAATTAGACATTTCTCCAAGGAGCCCTGTTTCTTTTCATTGGAGAATAGTATTGGAAACAATACTGTGTGCTAAGTGTGCTCATTGCTACCAGGCTACTAATGCTTCTAGCTCCCTCAGAAGATAGAGCAGGATGATATATCTATGGTTACTAACCTGTGTATATTAACATGTCTATAAATATTTCTGTGTATAACCATCTTTATCTATATTAAGCTAAACAAGAGTTCATACTAATGTTTCCAATACTAACATCACACAGATCATTTCAACTTCCTTCCTTGCTTATCTGTAAATTCCCGCACCAACATCTGGCTCCCACTCTCCATCATGCATTTACTGAATTGTTCGTTCCTGTAAACATACACACCTGTACTAGAATTGGCATCACATACTCTCATAAGAAACAAATTTACCAACTAGAGTAAATACTTAAGTTCAATTTCTTTTGCCATTTGTCTTACAGACTCCTCTTATATCCTAAGTGACTTGGGTCAGCAACTTTTCTCCCTGACCCCCTTCAATGGGGTTGCTTCATATATTTGTAATATAGTTACATTGCTTTATCAAATTATGTATTCCATCCTGGGATGCTTGACCTTGTAAATTTATTTTTTTTAACTTTCATAGAAAAGGCTAATTCTTTCTGCTATTAAGTCCTACAGAATTTAACAAAGGCATTATGTCAAGTATCCATTAGTATAGTAACAAACAGAATAGTTTCACCACCCTAAAAATTCTCCTTAGTTTACCTATTCACTCCCCACCCTCATTCAGATTCCTGGCAACAACTAAACTTTTTATACCATCACTACAGATTTGCCTTTTCCAGATTGCTATAAAATTAGAAACATGAGGCATGCACTGTTTTCAAACCAGCTTCTTTTACTAAGCAATTTGTATTTTGGACTCACCCATGTCTCTTAGTGGCTTAATAGTACATTTCTTTTTATTGATCATTAATATTCAATAGTATGAGTGTACCATAGTTTATTTATCCATCCACCTATTGAAGGACATCTTAATTGCTTTAATTTTGGTGATTATGAATAAATCTGCTCTAAAAATTCACATACAGGCTTTCGCATGGACACAATTTTTCAGGTCAGTTGGATAATTATCTAGGAGCATGATTGTTCAATTGTATGATAATATCATGATTAATTTTATAAAAAATTGCCAGATTGCCAAAGTGTCTGTACCATTTTGCATTCCCACAGTTCCCACAGTTTCTAGAAATGAAAGAGTCCCTGTTACTCTGCATCCAGACAGCAGTTGGTATTGTCAGTGTTTTGGATTTAGTCGTTCTAATAGGTGTGTAAACATTCCATTGTTGTTTTAATTCACAATTATCTAATGACAAATGAGATACTGAGGTCTCTTCACATTTCCCCTTTGTATATATTCTTTTCTGATGTGTCTGTTAAATTCTTATGTCCATTTATTAATTTGTTTGTTTCTTATTTTTGCATTTGAAGAGGTCTAGTACATTTTGGATACAAAATTTATCAGATATTTGTTTTCCAAATATTAATATTTTCTCTCAGTCTCTCTTCTCATTCTCTTAAGGGAGTCTTTAGCAGAGCAAACCTTGTTAAACTTTAAGGAAGTTCACCTTATTTATTTTCGTTCATGAATCTTGCAATTGTTGATGTATTTAAAAATTCATTAGCAAACCCCAAGTCATATCAATTTCTCCTATGATGTTCCAAGAAGTTTTAAGGTATTGCATATTGCATATAGGTCTATATTCATTTTGATGTGTTTTTTTTTTCTGTAAGGTATGCATTCTTTGTGTAGGTTCATTTGTTTTTTTATATGAACATTCAATTTTTCCAGAACCATTTGTTGAAAATAATATCCTTTTTTCCATTGATTTGCCTTTTCTTCTTTGCCAAAGAATATTTGACTATATTTCTATGGGTCTATTTCTGGAATCTCTATTCTGTTCCATTAATCTGTTTGTGCATTCTTTTGCCAATGCCATACTGTATTAATGAATAAAGCCTTATAGTAAGGCTTGATATTGGGCAGTGTGCATCCTCTGGCTTTGTTTTCCTTCAGGATTATGATGTTGTCTATTCTAGCACCTCTGTCTTTCCATATACTCTTTAGAATCAGAGTTTTTTGTTTTTTTTAATCTTAAGAAAATGTGGTGGGATTTGATTGGTATTGTGTCCATTCTAAAGATGAGTTTGGGAACAACTAACATCTTAAAAATATTAGGTCATACAATCCATGAGCACAGAAAACCTCTCCATTTATTTAGATCTTTTAAAAACGTTTTTCATCAGTGTTTTATAGTTTTCTGCATATTGATTCTATACACATTTTTTTAAATTTATAGTTCAATATTTCATTTTGGTAGGGAATGCTACTGTAAATTGTATTTTTTAACATTTCAAATCCCAACTACTTAATACTGATTTTGGAAGCTGTTTTCATTTCCTAGGTTGCTGTAAGCAAATACCTTGAAGTAGGTGAGGTTAGGCAATTGGAAGTTATTCACTCAGTTTTGAAGTCGGATAAATGTCCAAATTGAAGCATCATCAAGGCAATGCTTTCTTCCTGAAGACTGGCCGATAGCAATCTGAGGGCGAGAGCCGGTGGGCCTCGCTGCAGGCAGGGCCTCGCAGCAGGTAAGACCGACGCGAAAGATACTCACGGAGACTGGCTGATGGCGCAGGTCTGCTTTATTGCGAAAGTGCACACACTTTTATAGGGCACAGGGTGACATGTAAGCCGCTCATTGGCTCAGCCACTAGAAGCCTCTGATTGGCTACCATAGGCGGTTGCTAGGGGAAGGTTTGAATTAGGGGGACGGTTTTTAATGGGCGGCTAGCAGGGTTGGTGAGCTACGGAGATGGGCAGAAGAAGGCTTGAGGGGAGGCGTTGGCCACCTCGACCCTGATGCCTTCCAAGGGAGACGGTTTTCGATCTCATACCTTGGATTCTGCCAGGCTTGCCAGCCACACCTGTGCCTGCCGGGGAGTAAACACTCCCTCAGCAATCCTTTGTTCTTCTGTCACAAGACAAGGGGCATGGAGGACTGCTGCTCTCTTCTCTTATGGGTTTCATTGAGTTCAGCGAATTGCTTTCATGGCTTTCACTTTCTGTATATTCATTTCATTTATAAAGAACTCGAGTAATTGGATTAAGACTTCTCTTGAATGAAGTGGGTCACACCTTAACTGAAGCAGCCTCATCAATAGGTCCTACTTACAGTGGTTTTATAGTCACAGGGATGAACTAGATTTAAGAACATGTTTTTCTGGAGCACACACAACTTCAAATTACCATACTAACACCTTGTAGGACAGCAATTGACTTTTGCAGTTTAACCTTATACTCTATGGCCTTGCTCTACTTGGTTTTTAGTTCCTGGATTTTTTGTTGTTGTTAGATTATTTGCAATTATCTAGACAGACAACCATGCCATCTATAAATGAAGATGGTTGAAGTTTCCCATTTCCAATATCTATATCTTTTATTTCCTCTTTGTGTTTTATTGCATTAGCTAAGACTTTCATTATGATGGTGAATAGGAGTAGTAAGAAAGGACATCCTTACCTTGTTCCTTATCTTTGGGTGAAAGTGTTCAGATTCTCACCATTAAATATGATGTTACCTATAGGGCTTATTTTTTTAGATTTTAAAAAATCAAATTAAAGAAGTTCCCATCTATTTACATTAAGTTGAGATTTTTATCATGAATTGGTGTTCAGTTTTTGTCAAGTGTTTTGCATTAATTGATAGGATCATTTGGTTTTTCATTTATAGTCAGTTGATATGGTGGATTGCATTGATTTTCATATGCTTTCATACAATGAACCAGCCTTGCAAATCTGGAATAAATCTCACTTGTTTAATTCTTTTTATGCATTGTTGGATTCAATTTTTACATCCATGCTCATGAGATATATTGATCTTTACTGTTCCTTTCGTGTAATGTATTTATCTGACTTGGTGTTAAGGAATACTGGTATCAGAATGAGTTAGAAAGTGTTCCTTCTGTTTTGTTTTTGGAAAAAGGTTATGGAAAGTTGATATCATTTATAATGCAAATATTTGCTAAAATTTACCACTAGAACTCTGATTCTGGTGATTTTTGTTTGAATGTTATTAAGTATTAATCTTCAAGTGATCTTTCTTCCATTGTATGAGTTTTAGTACTTTGTGTTTTTCAAATAATTGGTCCATTTCATCTAAATTAACAAATTTGTATATGCATCGAGTTTTTTGTAGTACTCCTTTGTTATCCTTACAATATCCACGTGATCAGTAGTGATCACCCCTCTTTCATAACTTATATTACTAAATTGTGTCTTTTCTCTTTTTGATTGGTTAGCCTGGCTACTGTTTTTCCAATTTTACTAATATTTCAAAGAACCAACTTTTGGTTTTGTTGATTTTCTTTATAGTTGTGCTTTCATTTTCATTGATTTTTGCTCTAATTTGTATTACATTCTTCTCCAATATGTTCTAGGCTTAAATTGTTATTCTTTCTCTAGTTGATTAAGGTTGAAATTTAAGTTATTCATTTTAGATTGATTACTACATTCTATAAGTTTGCCCTAGCAGCACTCCTTTCAATGACTTCCATACATTTTTATAAGTTTTTATTTAGGAACATATTATTTAATTTCCAAATATTGGGAGATTTTTCAGCTAGTCTGTTGATTTCTAGCTTAATTTCATTTTGGCCCAAAAACGCACTTTGTATGTATTCTGTTTTGGAAATGTGTTGTGGTGTGTTTTATGACCCAGAATGTAGTATGCCTTGGGGAATGTTCAAAGTGAGTTTCAGAATGATATGTATGCTGTTGTTATTGAACGGCGTATTCTATAAATGTAAATTAAATCAACTTGATAACTAGTACTATTGATATAAACTATAACCCTATTTCTTTTCAACTTGTTTGATCTATTGATTAGGACAGACAAGTGTTGAAGTTTCCAGCTATAGTGTTGGTAAGAGTTATTTCTCTTTCAGTTCTATCCATTTTTGCCACAGATTTTTAATGGGGTGTTGCTAAATATCTAAACATTTTGGTGTCTTATGTCTACTTGGAGTATCATTTATCATTGGTAGTGCCTTTTTTAATACCTGATAACTTTATTTGTTATGAACTTTGTTTTGTTTGAAATTAATATAGTTACTCCAACTTTCTTTTGATTAGTGTCAGCATGGTATATCTTCCTAACTTCTTTATTAGATATGGAACTTTTGCTAACAGCATATTAGTCAGCTGAAGGGGTGCTGATGCGAAATACCAGAAATCTGTTGGCTTTTATAAAAGGCTATTTATTTGGGGTAGAAGCTTATAGTTACCAGGCCATAAAATGTAAGTTACTTTCCTCACCAAAGTCTATTTGGAGCAAGATGGCTGCCAGTGTGTGCAAGGGTTCAAACTTCCTTTTCAACTTAACGTTTATGGTGCCAGCTTCTTCCAGTATTTTCTGTAGACTGGGAAAAGTCTTATCTCTCTCCTGGGGCTTGTTTCTCTCTGGGCTCAGCTGTTCTGCTCTCTCCACAAGGCCAGCTGTAAACTATAAGGAAAATGGCTCTTCTCTCTTCCTTGGCCCTATGCTGTGTTTAATGGAGAATTCTCTCTTTCCTCATGTACCTGCACCTCTGTGCATTTTCTTCCCAGGGCTCCAGCATTAAAGCTCCAACTAACTCCTCTGCCTTTTTGTTTTCTCTGTGAGTCACCATGCACTAAGGGACAGAGACTCAATGTCTTATTGATGTGGCCCAATCACAGTCTTAATCATAATTTAATCAAGTTAGAGTTAAACCTCTGAATCCAGTACAATCTAATATGTCCAAAGGAAAAGACCAACTCACAAACATAATCCATTATCTAATTTTGGAATTCATAAACAATATCAAACTGCTACAGATAGTGAAAAATTCCCCAAATAATTAGGAGTACTTGGAAATTAAAGAACACATTGCTAAGTAGCACTTTCTTCTTCCCTTTACCTCTGACCTACTAGACTTACAGTTTACTATAAACTATATATTGTTGGGTCTTGTATAAGTTTTAACCACTCTGACTCCATATCTTAGATGATCTATTTGACAATTCACATTTAAAGTGATTATTAATAAAAGATATATATTAATACTAATATCATTCATGTTTGAAAATGTTTATTGTTCATTGCCAAAAACATCTTTTTTATGAGTTCTGTAGTTTTCATTGAGCATTTTATATGGTTCCATTTATGTAATCCCTTAACATATCAATTATACAAAAATAACTTCTATTTGGTGCCCTAGAATTTGCAATATAGATTTTAATTAATCTAAGTATACATTCAAATAAGAAAATTCTATCTAATATTAGTACATTACTGTATAACAGAGTATCCCCAATTCTTCTCTCCCAACTCTGTGACCTTGTTATTATTCATTTCATTTATCCATATCCTATAATCAGCTAATACTTTGACAATATTACTTAAAAGTTAAAAAGTTAAAATATTGTTTAAAAAAAATATTTGCCATTTCCTTTTGATTTTTTTTCTCAGAATTTCCATTCTAAAATGAGCATCATTGCTCACCTTTCTCTTATATGTTGTTGAGTTTTTCCATTAAATGCTAAATCTTCTCTTCATGTTTCCCTAAATATTCCTCCTCAGAGAGAGTTTGTATCTTGCTGCTTTTCAACCATAATCACTATTATTATATTGGAGCCTTCTTGGTGCAGTATTAAGGTATGAGAGTAGAGTACCATTCTGTAAACGTTCAATTAAATTTGTCTTTAGTGGGCCGGTTTTTCTGGCTTGTGACCTTTCCAAGTATTTCTTCTTATATAATTAATCCCTTAGGTGAGTCAGGACGGCTAGATGGCACTGGAGAGAAAGGAATGCCCTACCCATAGGGTTTTAGGACAAGACTCTGAGAGTCTGAGAATAAAGATTTGTTATGAAGAAAGTTATACACAAATTCCACAAGGATTACTCTTCTCCTGTCTCTGCCAGAGCCATGAAGGAATCTTTCTCAGATCTTCAGTTTGAGAACCTAGAGAAATACCTGGTGATAAAGGCCATGAAAATGCAGCTTATAAGGCTGCAGACTCAAGAATGACTCATGTTCCTGCAGCCTCCAACATTTCATTAAATTTGTCATTTTAATTGTTCCTGCTAAATTCTATCTCCAGAAGTTTTTGCTGCAAGTAAGCAGGTCTGGGCTCTGACCCCTGTATTTAGCCTGTATTTGCAGATATAGCAGGGATAGTGGTTTTCCCTGCCACCTCAGCTCACTGATGGATCCAAGAAAAGTCATTAATTTTCACTTTGTCCAGCTTTTTTTTGGTTGTTGTACGGACATACCAGCTCTCTACATGACAGAACTAAAACCAGAAGTCCCATACCCAGATTTAAAGAGCTCATGGGATTAGATCATACCCACTTAGAATACCTATCTTCCTTACAGTAATATCTACAACATTGACACAGCCTAATCACAAGAGTGAATTCCACCATATTCACAGTCACATGGCTTGTACACAAGGGGCTATGTTATCTTAGGAATCACCTTACCATTCTCCCTTCCACCATATCCCTCCTTTGGAATGAAATGAAAGGTTTCTAACTCCTATAAAACATGATAAAAGGGAAATAAGTCCCTCACCCCAATATTATGTATAGAATATCATGGGGAAAAGAGGTTTTCTCCATTCCTATGAATATAACCTTCACGAATTTATCCTTCCATCCTTTCTTTCCCTTTCACTCAGTTCACATAAAGTCGATCAGCAAGACTTGTTGGGTCTGCATCCAAATATATCCCAACTACTCCTTATCACTTCCATGTTCTAATGCACCATATTCCTTGTCTAGAAGAGTACAGAAGCCTCTTTGCTAGTTGTGTGAGAAAAACAACTAGAAGGATTAAAATAGCAAAGTACATCAGATCAGATCCCTCTTCTGCTCAAAAACTTCCAATAGCTTCCTACTACACTTAAAGCCAAAATCCTTTCCCTGGCCTGTATTGTTCTATGTCAGTGTTTTGCTCACTATCTGTGGAGAATGACCTACTCCCCAGCCCCAGAATTATTTGCAGATCACACTAGTATACAGCTCCTCGAACATTTGACTGAGCAAATAAATTCAACAGCACCTTTACTTGATGATACTCTGCTCAATTCGATAATCCACTGGTTACTGCTCGAAGGTTTTGCCAGTTGAGTTGCTATAAATGCTTATAAATCCTCGCTATCAATTTTTGTGTAAAAATAGTGATAACTAACTTTTATGGGCAGATTTTTTATAGGCACTGTGTTAGACTGGTAGTTCAGAAACAGCAGCAGTCAGTGAACCACACTTTGAGCATCACTGTTCTTATAATCTGATCACTGACCATTTCCTCCACTCCCGTTCTCCTTCTTTGCGGCCTTCTTTCCAGCTACCCTGGAATTCTAGTTTTTCTATAACACTCTTCAATCATTTCTACTGCTATGTAACAAACTACCACTAATTTAGCAACCTAATACAACTCACATTTATTATCTCAGAATTTCCATGGGTCATAAAAACAGTTGTGGTTTTCCTGGGTATTGTTTAGGATTTCACAAGGCTGTAATCAGGAATCTCACCTGAAATTACAAGTGCTCTTCTAAATTCAGGTAATTGTTAGTAGAATTTCATTCTATGAAGTTATAGGACTGAAACAGTTTTTTAGGACATCCAGTGTTCTCTGCCATGTGGCCCCCTCCATCAGAAGTTATAACATAGCAGAATGTTTCTCCAAAGCCTATGAAGGCTCTTTGTTCAGTCTGCTAAGTCAAAGTCTTATATAACATATCATAAACATGGGAATGACATCATATTACCTTTGCCATATTATATTACTTAGAAGCAAGTTACAGGTCCCACCTGTGCTCAAAGGAATGAGATTACACAAAGGTATTGACAACAGGAGGCAGGAAATCACCAGGGAACACCTTAGGGTCTTTCCAACACACACAGTGATCTTGCCCCAGGGTCTTTAAAGTTGTTTTTTCCTCCCATAAAGGTTCACCTCCTCATTTCATTCAGGCGCCTGTTCAGATGTCACATTCTTAAAGAACCTCCCTAAATTCTATTTCCTAAAACAGCCTCTCCCATAAAAGTTGTTTCCAGTCCATTTTCCTACTTTATTGTTCTTCAGACTACTTAATAATCTCTGACATAAAATATTTACATAAAAATTGTCTTCCTTATTGACATATAAGCTGATTCCCAAAGCACTTAAAAATGAGCTTGTCACAGGTGTATGCTCAAAAACAATTGTTGAATGATTCAGTGAAAAATTTTAGTGCACAGCAATGCTTCTCCAAGCTTTTCTAATTTGAATCATGCATTTATCATAAGATTAGTCAAAATGCAACTCAATTTTGGGATTCAATGTTGTCTCTGTCGCAATATTGCAAATACTATGATATAGTAAAAATAGTAAATACTTTGGAACAGCACAGACTAAGTTCAAATTCAAACTGAGAAGCTTACCAACTTTATTACCTGGGAAATTAATTTATCTGAATTTCAAAATCAAGAACAGAGAAAACAGTACAGGATTCCTAACAGGTATATCTGGGTTCAAATCCTAAACCCACTACTTGCTAGTGTGACTTTAGACTATTTCCTCAGAATTTTAGAGTTTCAATGACCTCATTTGTAAAATGGGGATGGTAATAATTTCCCCAAAATAAGGTGATTGTGAGGGTATATGAGCAAATGCCTATAAAGCACCTAACCTTGTGATGGGCACATTATTTGAACAAGTACAAGTTAGCATTCATTAGTATCATTACCATTATAAACATATAAATTCTGTGGAACACAAATATTCACTGTCTTCTTATTTATTTCATTTTGACCTAAAATAGAACAAGATATAGAAATAATAATAGTGGTAACTTACTTTTATGGGAAGGTTTTATAAACATAAATAACAGGTAATAAGAATTAGTGTGGACAATTCCACACGTAGATAACTGTTCCAGGTAAATCTGAAGAAAAATGCATAAATTATCAGTAGTTTTAAAATTTTAAAATGCATGTAAATAGTATTTTTATTATTTAACAAGAATTTACTCATGGAATCTCAACAATTATGCATGTCTAAAGAAAGCCTGATTAAAAACAAATTAAAAGAGGCAGTTTTTCATATTATCAAGATGTATGAGGTATTCATATAATAACAACCGTATTAGTCAGCTAAAGGGGTGCGGATGCAAAATACCAGAAATTGGTTGGTTTTTATAAAAGGTATTTATTTGGGGCAGGAGCTTACAGATACCAGGCCATAAAGCATAAATTACTTCTCTTAACAAAGTCTGTTTCCACCTGTTGGAGCAAGATGGCTAGCAAAGTCTGCTGGTGTTCCTCTCTTCCCAGGTCTTGCTTCTTTCTGGGATCATGTCCTCTGTTTTCTCCACAAGGCCAGCTGTAGACTATCAGGAGAACAGCTCTGTCTCTCTCCCTGGGGTTTCTGCCAAGTCTAAGGAGCTGTCTCTAATCCTCTGTGTTCTTCTCCTGGCTTAGGTCCTCTTTTTCTGGGGCCTGCTTCTTTTCTCTGTGTGCTTACTTCCTGGGGGCTCCAGCTCAAGACTCCAGCATCAAACTCCAAATCAAAACCCCAACATCAAAATGCCTCTACTCTGTCCTTTGCCATGTCTTTAATGATGTGGCTCAATCAAAGCCCTAATCAAAACTTAATCACACCCAGGTACAGACCAGATTACAAACATAATCCAATATCTCTTTTTGGAATTCACAACCATACCAAACTGCTACAATGACCAAAAAGAATAATTTTCCCTCTTCTTAACATCTAATTACACAAAGTCAGTAAACTTTCCCATTACAACCTAAAATACACATTTTAAAAACAGATATTCTGACAAAGAAAATAAAATCTCTATACCTTGCTGCAGAGGAAAAGTGAGGAAGAACTGAACATAATAACAAACAAACATAAACTTCATTGAGCAACATTAAAATTTATTAGGGCACCAGTTCTTTTCTCAAAAAATAATCATGTAAAAGAAAAAAGTAAGCATGTATTCTGCCGTTTCAGCATCAACTCTATTCTCATGTAGTCAAGCAGAGTTTGTTGATGAGGAGTTCTTTTCTATAGAAAACCCCCAGCAATTTAATGGAATTAGGAAATAACCATTTTGCAATACCAAATAAAGTAATTAGTTTTGGCAATCATCAACAATTGATGAAACCCTTAGATAGAAATTGACGATGAACTATAATGGAATCATCAGGTCATCACAGCTTGGACCCACTACTTAGTGTCACCTCCCTGGGTGTGGGAAAACAGACATGTGTAATTCTTGGTTTGACTTTTTAGGACAATAGAAAACAAAACAAAACAAACAAACAAAATTGAATCTGATCAAGTCTCTAGGACAAACTTTCATTTAAAGGAATGAGTCATATGGTGTCTGCAATAAGTCAGTGGCAAGAAACTTTTGAGAGATGAATCCATAAATTTCAATGGTGGCTCTTGTCACATCCTTATATGAAACCAACTGCAAAACTGATTTTCAATATAATTTAGGAAACATATATACGGGTATGTAAAATATTGTTAATTTTCCTTAGTTATTATCATGTGATTTTCAAGGAAAAGTGTGCATTTTAAATAGTCTTACTGAAGTACTTAGAGTTGAAATGATATATTGTCTTTGATTTGCTTTAAAATACTTCAGCATGGGGGATAAAGGAAGAACAAATGGGATACATAAAGCAAATGTGTCAAAATCTTGATCATTGTTGAATCTGGGTGATGTGTATGTGGGAGTACTTTGTAATAGCCAACCTTGAATATATACAAAGAATTTCATTAAAATTTAAGAAAACAATAACAACAAAAAAACACCCAGTTTCTTTAGATTATGAACCTTCTTCTGAGGTGTTCTGCTACTCAGGTGATTGGGGGACCCAGAGGTGATCCTTGGTCTTACTCAGTTCTAGGCACACCATGCTCCTCACAGGTTTCTTGTTTCCCTGACTTTTTCTTTTGTCCCATAAATGGTACCATTGCCATTTTCCACCTCTCTTTCATCCTATTCTCAATCTAGACTATTCAAGGTGAGCATCATGGTGCTCAAAATTGGAGTCCTGGGTTCTAGTCTTTGCATATATTCATATGCTGAACCATGTGTTGGGATAATCAAGAAAGAATTTAGTGAAGACCTAGAAGGCATAACAATTTGTATTACTTAAAGGATAAGGCTTTGTCACGCTGTGGGGGGAGAGGGGGGCACGGGAAATGGGAAAGATAGTAGCATGAAAGTCCTCAAGAGCCCAGTAGTATGCCTTAGGGATAATCAAGAGACTAACCTGATTATTAAATATAACAAGTATATTGATAGTCAATATCTATTGAGTTCAGTATGTAATCAACACTGGGAGAAGGCCCTTACATTCATTTTCTCATTTATTTCTCGTAACTTCACAAGACAGTCATCATTGATGTTTGTAACTTCAGTGGTTACTAAAATTGCACAAATAATACAGCTAAAAAGTCCAGGAGTTGGAATTTGAGCCTAGATCTAACAACAATCCACATTCTGCTAAAAAATAGAGAACCCCCTCCCCTCAATATGAAGATTCCAGAAAACAGAAACATTTTTAAAGAAGGACATCTTTTTTTTTTCCATTTATTTAACCACTCCTAATTCATTTTCCAGTATGTGCCAGATCCTGAGTCAGTTTTGATGAGTTCAAAGTCTAATTGGTGATCCTGATATGCAAGTAAATAATCACAATGCATGTTATAGTTCTTCAAACAGGAATAGACTTAAGGATAAGAACTAAAATTGAGGTTTGTAACTAAGGGAAAGAAATAAGAATGCCTGAAAGAGATGGGGAAGACAGTTTAGAAGAAAGGACAATAGATAAGAAAAATTAGTAGGACTTTAGCAGGAAGGATAGTGGTAGAAGTAAGCAAGAAATTGACGGATTTACAGAGGTCAAGTCTCAGAGGACTGGGGGTGAAGGGGGAGACATGGCTAGCATTAGATTGGGGAGTACAAGTGAAAGTTTGTCCCAGGCCATTCCTCTCACCCTCAGTTTTTTGAAGCAGAGAAAGGGTGCACCTGGAAATATTAGTGTTCAATTTGCACACAATTTTGCTGGAATCTTTTTGACTAATGCCCAATCTTTAATACGACTTTTCTGGTATATTGTTAAAGACAACATTTTTTTTGGAACGACTCTAAGTTTTTGTTCATATAGCCTGCCTTTCTCTTTATGTCTTAGAAACCGAAAGGAAGTAACAACCACTGAATAGTTTTATAGGTAAATAGTTTCTTCAGAATGCCACCTGAGCCCCTTGGCAAGTGCACGTGGCTGCTTGTGATGCCAACTCAGGCTGTGGCAGATAGAGGGACTAATAGTAATTGCTATTTCCAACCCTTTTGGAAGTTTCCAAGCTGTCTTTGGCATCTGCTTCCGGCATGCTCCGCTAGCAGCTAGGGAGTGAGGGATTTTGAAGATACTATTACCATTTTTTGTCAATTAGAAAATGTGTGATCAACTAATTGCTTTAATCTATTCAAGATGGCCCACCTCAGAGAGCTGGAACAAAACAACACAAGGCTGTGCACACCTCTCCTTAGGAGAAAAGTTTATAATTGGTATGGTGTTAAAAGAAAAATCTAAATGCAAAAAAAATTCTTAGATTTTTTTGTGTCCACAAAAAGTAGCTTATTTGAACACCTGTTATCCAACCCTACTTCTTGAGAAAATATTCTATTTTCTCCAAAAATATGTATACTGGAATACCCTAACTTCAGTGCCCATAACGATGCTGTTTCTTCCACAGAGGTAGCTTTTTCCTCCCATCTTAACCCTTCTTATTGTTTTCTGTTTCATCCACACCTGGTTTGATTTCTGATTCTATCATTTAACAGTTGATTCCACTTGGGCAAATCCCTTATCTTCTTTACACCCCAGTTTTCTCACCTGTAAAATGGAGATGCATAACACAGTATCATCGTAAAAATTAAAGGAGAAGTGGTCCGTGAAGTACTAGTAAGTGCTTAGTAATTATCACCGATTATTTTAATATAAGTTATGATATTGATAGGCTGCTCCACAGCTCTGAAGTTATCCTCCAGTGACTCTGCATTCCCATAGCAAAGTACCTGCACCCTTCTCCTGGCATGCATTATTTCTTACCTGTGGTTTTAGTTCCGTCCCCCTGTAGCTCTTGGAGGTCAACGTCCAGATTTGATTCATTTGCATGTCCACATTTCTTAGAATGATGGCATGCTTAGGGGAGACACTTAAAATATTTGTTACATAGATATTTGATCTTCACATTTTGAAAGTAATATGCAGATAGCATTTTCCTGTAAGTTAGAAGGCAGTCGACCCACAGTGACTCCTGCTTAAATAGCCCTGGCAATAACCTGACTGGTCTCTTTGACTCCAGACGTGGCCCTTCCATCTACACTATGTAGACAGATTGATTTTCCTAAGGCACAAATCTGGTGAGGTTACTCCCTTGCTTTACAGCCACCTTCAATGGCATCCAGGTCAGTCCATTTCAGCAGTGCCATTAAGGAAACCTCATGAACTTAGAGCCCCTACTACCCGCCCCCCCCCTTTCTAGCCTTGTTCCCTACCACTCTCTTCACCTCCTGCAGTATGCTCTATCTATGCTGGATAACTTGAAATACACAATGTTCTAAACTCCTACTCTGTTCTGTGAACTTTTCTCTTTGTCTGGAATGAATGCCTTACCACTGTCACCTAGCTTACCGTGACGTCCTTAAGGACTCAGTTCAGATGTAACCTGCATCACGTCACCTAGAAAGCATTTCCAGTCCCTCATCTCCACCCAGCTTCCTGCTTTACATTCAGTTAATATCAAACTGCCTGAAATTTCCTTCATATACCAACCTAGTTCATGCTTCTATGCATTTTTGTGCACAGTTAATCCTTCTAATTAAACCCTTACAAACTTACTTACTCATTACTGAGAGTTAACTGGGAGATTATTTCTTCTAGAAAGAATTTATGAGGACTTAGTTTGGGTTTGGTGCCCTTTTATGTTCTCTGACACATATAATACTTAAGATTTCAACTGTCCCCATGCATAGATTCTTTTAGTCAACAAAAAATCTGTTGCCCTCCTAATATTCTTCTAGGCCAGATTTTACCAACTTTAACATTATTAACATTTGGAGTCAGATAATTCTTAGACGTAGGGGCTTTCCTGTGTAGTATAGCATGCTTAGCATAATCTTTAGCCTCTATGCAGTAGACAACAGTAGCACACAATTTGTTCCTGTTGTGAAAACCAAACATGTCTCTAAGCCAGGGGTTCTTAACCAGAGATCCATAGAACAATTTCAGGGGGTCCATGAGCTTGAATTGAAAACTCAAAAAAACATTTTTCTAGTGGGGACATGTTGGTACAGGTGTGATATATTTATTAAATAATACACAGTATAGTGTTGACTTTATCAGGGGTCCATGGTTTTCACCTGACTAGCAAAGGGGTCCGTGGAACAAAAATGATTAAGAACCATTGCTGTAAGCACTGGCAAATATCCCTTTTGGGGAAAATAATCACCTATGAGAACCACTGCTCTAGACTCTAAGACTAGAAATTAGAGTTCTTCTATCTCTTACAGCAATGGATGGGTATTTGATCCGGTCCAATGAAGACTGCTTTGCTTGTGGGTTATTATTATTGATAAAGAATACATGATTAGAACATAGTTAATGAATCCCATTTCCCATCTATTATCATATTCTCTCATTTCAAATGAAGCTTTCTATATTAAAATTTAAAAATCAAGTATTTTCTATATTTGATTTGAAATACACAAGGCACAACCAAAGAGTATTATATCATTGTCATAAAAAATAACAGTAAAAATGAAGAATATAAGGTAGAAGATCAAAGTAAAACTTTGTCAAGGAGCTGAGGATGTAGGCAAATTTCTATCCATTTTATGCTCTTTTGGATTCCATCATATTTAATCACATTAATATTTGCTATTATAATTTTTAAATCCTAAATCCCCTTAGAAATAACACCTATGTCTTTCATGACCTGGTTATGGAAACTAGGGATTATCCTTTCTCAATTTAACTCAGTATATGTGAGTTTTCTGTAATTCAACACACATTACAAACACTATTCTGTGAGCTTGACTCTTTCAATAAAGTTTAGGGATCTTGTCCCTCAAGGTATGTATATTCTGGGGGTCGTCTGAGACCTAACAAAAGAGTGGTCTTAGGAGAAAAAAATCCTTGTGCTTATAGAAATTTCACAGTGTAAAGAATGTGTACAGTTGAACTGAAGAACAAGCAATGATCTTCCAAATAAACAAGGCAATGTAAATGTACACAAGAATGTCATAGAAGGCAAATCAATATATAGCTTTCTTCCTCAAACATGTCTTGCTGAAAAAAACTCAGTGATGTAATGGATTTATATTCTGTTATAAGCATCTTCTAGCTTTGAATATTGGAAAAAACCATTTTCTAATCTAGAAAATTATCTACTGACTATGTCTTGAATAGCATCGTTGTAGGTACAGAAAGCAATGTATATGTATATAGGAACCGAGTCACCACATCATTTTAGAGAAGCTTATTCTAGCATATCTTTTGAGAATGTAAACTAAGGCATAACATTGAGCATGATGAAAATGGAAAAAGAATTAGAGAATAAAATACAAAACCAACATAATCAAATCTCTTTCCTCCTTCTAGTAACTTGGGTCTGTGTCCTGATATTATCTTACAAACCAATATTATCTTTAAACTCATTATGTTAGCCTAAAACATAAAAGTGTATTAAAACAAAGCAAAACTTCATAATCAGAAAGAACAGCCTGAGCAAGGATAGAAGGTCATCAGAACAGCAGAAAAGAGTGGTTAGGCTAGGCCACGCAAGGTGATGACCAACTAGAAGGGGATCGAATTCCTTGCTTTTCCAATTATAGATCCCTGTCCTTTATCCCCACCATGATCCCTTCCTTCCCACATGTGCCCTTGCTCTCACTTCCTCCTATTACTAATTAGGCTGTTTTATGAGAATTTCACCATGCAATATTTCATATTTAATAACCCAGCATCAGAAGAAATAGGAAGTCAAAGGGGCTGGAATTTACTTCCAGGTGCTCTGGAAAACATCTGGGGCATTTACAGCAAACCCACAAAATTCCTCAATACTTTACAGAATCCACAACCCACACTTCAGGAATCCAATATTTTTCAGCTGGGAATCCAATAAATACCACAGAACAAGGGCCATATCCTGATCAAACTCATTTGTTCGATATTCAGGCAGCAGAAAGTTGACATCCAGGGTAACCATAATTGCTCTTCTCATTTAGCACCTTGTTAACATAAATTGAGGAAGTTCGCACCTCTAATCTCCTGTTACTAATGTTGGCCTGCAAGAATCTGAACTCAAAAAGATGAGGTTGTCATTTGCTCGAGAAGCTTAATTTTCTAAACAGGAGGAAAGGGATCTGAATGTTTCAATTGAGAAGCATAGAGTCTAACATAGGAGGCAGCAACTAAAGCTAAAGATTAGTGTCATAAGGCCACTAAAGTCAAGTTTTAGAGTCTCTCTTTTTAACATCATTTCACATTCTCTCTTTTTGTATACTGAATACTGTAGTTAAATTTATTAACTTGAGGAATCCTAAAAGAGCCTAAGCTTTCCTTCTCTGCTCAGATGAGCCCATCACCTCAAAAACCACTTTGTCCTCTCTTCGAAAGTCAAATCCCACCAATTCTTTGAAATCCTGTTCAAAATTCACCTTCATTCAAAAACCTTCAAAGGATGACTTAAGTTCCAATTTTTTCCCTGAAATATCCTTTACTTCTTCAAATATCAGTTTATTCCACTGATTTTCATTCTTTCTACTATATCAAAATTTGACCCTATTAGATGTGATCTTCTTTCCTAAGGTTTTGAATTTTATTTTTCCTTAATCAGCAAAAGGACCTTGTTCTTGCAGTGATCTCAACTTCGCTCTTCTGACAATGCCTAAGATAGTACTAACGCTAGTGGTGGCACTCCACAAAAGAAAGTCAACTTCTGCAAAGCTACCTTTCAGGAGATTTCTTACCTTGCCTGATAGCCATTAGTATAGTGATTATAAATGTTGATGGTTTAAAGTATTTAAAAAACTCCATTTAAAAATACTAGAATTGAGGCTTTTTTTTTTAATAAAGACAGTAGAGGATTATCTGAAAAGAAATGGAAAAGGACTTCAGATTAAGATAGTAAAGTTGATTAACAGAATTTCTTTCCTCCAGTCAATACCCAATGAGGCGGCGTACTTGGCCCAGTGGTTAAGACGTCCGTCTACTGCATGGAAGGTCCACAGTCAAACCCAGGCCTCCTTGACCCGTGCGAATCTGGCCCATGCGCAGTGCTGATGTGCGCAAGGAGTGCCCTGCCACGCAGAGGTGTCCCCTGCGTAGGGGAGCCCCACGTGCAAGGAATGTGCCCCATAAGGAGAGCCGCCCAGCGTGAAAGAAAGTGCAGCCTGCCCAGGAATGATGCCGCACATACGGAGAGCTGACACAGCAAGATGACGCAACAAAAAAAACACAGATTCCCATGCCGCTGACAACAACAGAAGTGGACAAAGAAGATGCAGCAAATAGGCACAGAGAACAGACAACCAGGGTGGGAGCAGGGGAGAGGAGAGAAATAAATAACTAAATCTTTTTTAAAAAAAGGAAAAAGAACCCAATGAAATGAATAAGAACAATAATGGAAATGAAGAAAAATTTACCAGCAGCAACAAACATGAAATAGAGAACCATCTAATGCTTCACAAATTCGAGATCAAGGAATGAAACATAAATTTATAGAGTAGCTAAAGTGCCTACACATCTTGACATAATGTTAACCATAGAAGCCTTACTAATAAGTTGACAGACCTTTTCCAAAGCTTGGAAAGTAACAAGCTAAATGGATACCCTAAATTCTCTCCATGCTGACTGGTGAGTAGTGGATTTACTTCTTGGAAAACTTCACTAAAGAAAGAGTCTCAACGCTCTGGGTCTACTTTGAATTGGGCAAATAATCCAAAGCTCAATGCTAACTATACCATAAAAATGGATTATACTTTACAACTAGGGGGAATAAACCTTGATAAAGAACACTTAACTAAACATCAAAAGACAGAAGAGGGTAGTGGCTGTGGCTCAATCAGTTGGGCTCCCATCTACCATATGGGAGGCCCTGGGTTCATGTCCCAGGGCCTCCTTGTGAAGGCTGGCTCACCTGCAAGCACTGCAGAGTGCTGCCCAGCCCACAAGCACTGTGGAGAACTGACTCAGCAAGGTGATGCAACAAAAAAAAGGGAGATAAGCAAAAATACAGAAGAGAGTGCTGCAAATGGACAGAGAGAGCAGACAGCAAGCAAGCTGCAAGGGGGGAGGGGAAATAAATAAATACAGACACAGAAGAATGCACAGAGCACAGACAGCATGCAAAAAGCCACAAAGGGGGGGGGGGGGATAAAAAAAAAAGACAGAAGAATTTAAATTATCTAAAAACAATGCATACCCACTCTTCTGTGCGGTCCCCCTTCCCCATCTTGCTAGGCTACAGAGAATTGGACATAATACTAAATACTTAATCCTCAAATCACTCTTTGGTAAGGAACACAAAGTTGTTGTGGATATGTAAGTAAATGATTCAATATTCAAGAACTCAGCCTTAGTGTAGCAAAGACAAAATTCTGGACAGAACCATGCAGGCATGAGAAAAATTACAAAATAAAATGGCATAGCAACTATACAAACTTAGCTAAGAGAAAAGGAGGGATAACAACAATGTATTTCAGGCATACCCGAATCTAAAAGGAAAAATAAAATAATCAAAAATTTCTTCACCAGTGCTTATACTCTACAACAAATATAATTACTATATGAATTCAATAAACTCTTAAAGTCGTAAAGATAAACTAACAACAAAAATGTAAAGCTATGTTGAAAACCTGAGGAAGAAAATTGATAAATAAATTGGAAACAGCAAGGAACCAAACCAAGTCAGGTGGAAAATCAAATTAAGACAGACAAGAAGGCTTGTGATAATCAAAAATAAGGCAGGTGAGAAAGGCCAAAACCGATTAAGGCAATTAGACACAAGATAAGGAAAACTGATATCTTTCAACTAGAGAAAACATTTTAAAAATCAACAAAGATTATGTTTTCAAATCTCTCATAGAAGAACATTTCCCTAAATGATTATCAAATGAAATTGACAGATGTTATGAATAGACAATATTTAGTAAAATGTGATATGGGACAATCAACACAAAAATGTATCATGTTTAATTTATTGACTTTTGAGGACAAAGAAACTTTTCTTTAGGCATTTAGGCAGAAAAAGCAAGTTACCCACATCATGATATAATCAGACTGACTTCAGTCTTCTCCAAACCAACATTCAGGGCCAAAAGACAATAATTTTTATCTAAAAAGTTCTAAGGGAAAGAAATTAGATATTGAGAGTATTATACTCATGCTAATTAATTAAATCAATGGTAAATGTTTTATATGCTTTAAGTTCTAAATTATATTATCAACAAATATAAGATAGCAACCTTGAGAGGTTATAGTAGGTGGCATGTCACACCACATATACAAATATTTGTAGTAATATTGAAAGAAACTGTCAGGAGTTAACAACTTTCTATTATAGGGTCATTTTAATTTGATAATGAAGAGTAAACAAGTAATGAAATAACATATAAGGTCACAAATGGCATTCATGATATTATAATGGTTTTAGAAAAGGGGAATTAGTATATTTGCTTAGCCCAATAGTTCTGCAGAGTAGTGGCTTATGAGTGCAACAGTGAAGGACATTTAGGTATGGAGAGAACAGCAGTTCAAGCACCTGCAGCAGAATAAACAAAGGCAGGAAGGTGTGAAGTTGCCTGGTCCACTGAGGACAGTGCAAATCATGTTCGTAGAATGTGACAATAGATAAGTAGGATGACACAAAATTGAGAAAAGCCCTCTGCCCCTCTTATATTTTACCTGCTAAGCGGCATGAAACCATAGAAACTTTTACAAATGAGAGTGTATTTGAGAGCATCCAATTGATACCCATGTTAATATAGCATTTTCTGTATTGCCTTTTTTAAACAAAGCAGTTCTATTGATACATATTAGTAAAGCATATAATCAAAGGGTACAATAATGGTATTTGGTGAAATCACATTGATGTGTGCTCATCACTTCAATCATTACAGCATTTTCATTATTTCAATAATAATAATTGTATTGTCTTAAATGCCTCGATTCCCCATCCTTCTGTTGGGCCAAGATTTATTTTATTTTTTTATACTTTTACTAGAGAGCAGAAATGTATGACTTTCAATGGATACCCTAAGTTCACTTTTAGCATTAATAAACATTTAATAAATACATACCATGTGTAAGACCCAGTCTTGTAGTCGCATCAGTAAATACTCAGTACCATTTCTGCATTTACAGTCCTATATTATCCTCATTTACATTCAGCAGGATAGCTTCAAGTTGTATACGAAAAAAATACTACCAAGATTTATATGGAAGGAAATCAACACATTGCTTTAGACAGATTGTTAAAATAGTCAGAAGATGTAAGGCTAAGTCTAAGACATAAGGAAAATCTAATTACCCTAAGCATTATATACCTGAGTCTTCTGGTTTTCTGTTTTATTCTAGTGAGTAAAGCACTGTGAAAGATTGATTCCTTCTTATCATCGCTGAGAATATCAACTGCATCAATCATTTTCAAATTCTTACCCTGTAGAAATGGACAAGTCCTTGTCTCCAAAATCTGATAGCTACCAACTATGTTGAAAGGAACATTGATTAAATCTCATAAATAGTAATTATTAGATGTGTAATCTTGGCCATGAAACATCTTCTAGGAATGTGAATTGCCTTATCTGTAAAAGAGGAGGAATACTAAGTAGTACACATGGTTATGATAAACATTAAATGAATTAATTATGGAAAAGGCCAACAATGGCATCTTGTATATAGTGAATACGAACCAATCAGCTATATTTCTCTTTCCTTTTTCACTAGTCTTGAAATCAAGAATGCTGATTTTTTAATGACTCAAGTTTACAATGTGAACTTGTCATGACCCTTAGGACCCTTAAGCAATCAGAGCTCTGATTGTCTTACAGGGTCTGTAATACATCTCATATATTTCCTCTAGCTCTGAGGCCTGTGAGATAAGTACTGCTTTAAGCTGTTACAACAGTTGTAGAATTCAGGAAAGTGAACTCATTTAATGCTCTTGCCCAAATGGGTATGAAATCTAGTCTGCAGGATCTCTTAGAAGTAAATCAGCACTTGCCAAAGGGTGGAGTCTATGAAAAGCTTTGCCATTTTCTATAGATGGCCCTTACACTTGCTTTGTCCATTCTAGTGTGAGAGGTGCTTTTCACACCTGCTAAATTTGTACGTTCAAAAGGAGCTCGAATGTGACATACATGCACAGCCTTATGCATGTCAAGTGGATCATCGGTTGAACCATTGGCTGAGCCTCATGCATCCCAAATGCTGAAATGTGGCTCATTTTGGAGAATTATTTTGGAAAAAGCACATCTTCAGAAGTCAATAAAAAAATGTCAGAATTTCCATTTGCAATTCACATTTCTCTCCCCCATTGTTCGGGTTTGAACCATGTATCCCATAAAGACATGTCTGAAACCTAATACCCAGTCTTGCAGGTGTGAACCCATTTGCAAATAGCACATTTGAAGACTTTTTTATTAGTTAAGGCATGGACTCATTTGTGAATAGGATTTTCGAAGATCCTATTTAGATGAGCCAAAATAAATCATGGTGGGATTTAATCTTTTTGACTGAAGTCCTTATGAAGAGAGGAAATCTAGACAGAGACATATGACTGACAAGGACTAGAATCCAGAAGGAGAAACCATGTAATGGATAAAGAAATGCAAGCCAAGGAACCCAAGGATTGCTGAAAGCTACCATTGGAATATTTTAGACTCTGGGAGAAAGCCTTGTCTGTTGAGCCTTGATTTTGGACTTCCAGCCTCCAAAACTATGAGGTAATAACTTCAGGTTAAGACAACTTGTGTGGTATTTGTCATAGTAACTCTGGCAAACTAAGACAATCATGTTTTCTTTAGAGAGTCTGGAGAGCGATAAGAAAAACTCAAAATAGCAAGAGTTCAGAAAGTACCCTCCTTTGCCATTTTGATTTTTCTCAGGTTCTTTATAGGAGAATTGATGATATGTAAAAAGCTGAAATATGAGTGGGAGTATATATGTTATTTTCGAAATATAGTTAATTTAGCTGATGATAAATTTGAAGGAAATATAATATATATAGCTCAGACAAATTATCACTTGTACACATATGAAAATATCAATTTCAAATTTCAGTCAGCCTAAATTTTGGAAGCTTATGAGAAACAATTACACTTGAAGAATAACCAATAGTGTAGGAAATTGCCTCAGTTGTATTTTGTCTACTTAACTAACCAGATTTTTCAAATCCTGTCAAATCTAGTTTTCATGATAAATCATTTATTTCTTTATTAGGTGGCAGTGGAATTCATTTACACAACTGTGATATGGACTTAGAATCCACTGAAATATTAAATGATTGAAATGCCTTGGTCATACTTGGAGACTGCTCAAAATGAACAAAGTGTATGAACATTTTTTAGATGGAAATACCATTAGATGAAGTGTATTCTGAATTTTATTGCTATTTTTTTCCAAAATTAATCCTTGGACATAGCTTCCATGGGAACAGTATTTCTTCAAATTTATTTAGATCCATGGATTCAATAGGGTGACATACATATTTCAAAAGTAAAAATATAAAGATAACTCTATTCCCTTGCCAAACAAAATTCCATTAACCAAGCTAAATTGGACTTAATAACAATCACATAAACCAATTAGTTTCCGTTTATAACTCTTTTGGGAGCATTACTCATCACAGCATTGCCAGAGAGAGCTGTGCTTCTTCAGACATTCAATAGATTAAGTAAATATAACCTGAGGTGCTAATCACAAATGATGATGAAGGCACTCCAAGATGACTTCCCTTAACATAGATATTATTTTTGTAGAGTGATTTTTTTTTTCCCAGAAAATGTCTTTGGTCCACACTTGGCATTTCTCATTTAATATTTTAAATGAACAAATGTCTCTGCCATAGGATTAGATCTCTAGTAACCTGTGGGTTTGGTGTTAATCAATCCTCTCCATACAAATCCGGATAACCTTTATTGTTGCATTCTCTGCAAAGTACTTGGCTCCCCAAGTGTGATAATCTTTTGTAGCTTTATAATTCTTTACTGTTCACAGAGGGAATTTAGACTGCCCAATAGCTCGTGCTCTGATTCTAGAACGCTACCATTTTTAGCATTCCAGAGCTTAGTGCAGAGCCCTTTCCCCCTGTATATAACACTTCTGTAGGTGGTCCTGTGCATGCATGAAAATTTATGTATTTAGGACTCCCAAATTTATAACTATAACCAGGATCTCTTCCAGAAACTCCAGACTTGTATATCTAAAATCTGACAGGCATCTACAATTTGAAACAAAACTCTCAATTCTGCCCACTAAATCTGATACCCTTGTTTCCTCATGTCAGGAAACAGCACTACCATATATATGGTTGCTCCACCCCCAAAACTCTCACTCCTTCTAGCAGACCCCATATCCAATCTATCAGTAAGTATTCCAACTTCACTTTCAAAATATACCAAAATCTGTTCAATTTTCTCCATGTCTGCTATTATACCACAGCCCAAGTAAACCTCTGATCTTGCCTGGACTACTGTAAGAACCTCCTAACTGGTCACTCTATGTCCACTTTTGAGCTCCTGCCATCTCTATGGTGGAGAGATCTCTTGAAAATATATATCAGATTATTTTCTTAATTCAGCAGTTAGTTGGCTTTCCATTGCTCTTAAAATAAAATGTAAGTAAGAATTCCCTGCCTGGAATGCCCTTGCTGACCTCTCTGACGCCACCACCCAGCATGGTCTAACCACACTGGCCTCATTTCTGTTTTTCTAATATTTAAAGTTCATTCCTACTTTAAGTCTCTTGTCCCATCTGTTTCTTCTTCTTCTGCTGCTGCTCTCTCTTCTTATATTAGCTTGTCTGGAACTCTGAAAATATAGAGCTCTTCTGTGACTACTCAAATTATTGTAAACACCCAGTCACACTATACTTGGTATATTTCTTTATTGACATTTTCATTGTCTGTCTTCTCCTTCCAGAATGTTAGTATCATTTGTGAGGCCAGGGACCTTATCTGTCCTGTTCACTACTTTTTTCACCAATGTGGTCATCTGAGCTTGAAACATAGCAGACCTTCTGTAAATCCTTTATTTGGATGAAGACTAATGATTGAACTAGTGCCAAATGTAGATTAATTGGTCTAAATTATGAAAGTATTAGTCAACAAACATAGCAAGCAATTTTCTCTAAAACTGAATGAGATAATAGTAATAATATCTAACTCTGATTTTAATTTCCTCATATAGGAATGAAAAACCCTTATCTGTGCCCATCTACTGAACTCTGCCTAAACATTGATGCTGACATTGCTTATTCTTTGAGGAGGGAAAATTCAAGATTGGTGGCATCTTCACAGACTGACTCTGGACTTAGAGGGACGACCTTCCTCTCTGGCTGTGTTCTATCTATGGTGTATGACTTCACTGTTAGAGTATCATGTATGGAAACTTGGTCATGAAGATCTTACAAAGAGTCACTGAAAAAGTAAAGGAACAGGAAAAAGGGAAAGTTAAGAACAATGAAAAGAAAGTAAAGAAGAAATAAGGAGAAAATGAGTTAGCAATATAAAATGATGATTAGAGGACATGTCTGGGTTCAAGATAGGTGACAATGGGCAATTTTTTTAAACATCTCTGAGCTTGATTTTTCCTCTTTTGCAAAACAGGAATAAAGAATTCAGCTCATCAGGTTGTTGTGAAAACTAAATAAATGGTAAGAAGTAGGAGATTGAAAAGAAAATATTTATTAGAAAAATTAGTTTACTTGTATTTTAAGGAAGCTTGGTTAACCTTATCCATGTTGATAGTAATCCAGCTTAGTGTTACACCATTAATATTATACTAAAGCAAGAGTTATCCTGTCTAACAAAATTTCATGTAGTCTCGTTAAATCCTCCCAAAAAGCTGTTTGTGGCAGGTGTTATCATTACTAGCTTATAAGAGTGAGAAATTGAAAAGCAGAGAAGCCAAGCTGATTGCTCAAACAATTTAGAGGTAGGATATAAGCCTGGTCTTTTTGAACTCCTATACCTTACCATTCTGCCTCTCCCAATTCTAGAATAATTCGTTTATTTAAACTCATCCATTCACACGTTTGATGTTGTAGGCATTGCCCAAATAATAATATATATATTTCAACCCTAAACTTACCAAATGCTTTTTTGTGTGTGTCAGTACCTGCCTCAGAATGAGCTATTTCTAACTAGTATCATACTGTAAGAGCTGAGAGACCACATCTTACTTTGTCCTTCCCATCTTTACATTAGATTTGTTGAACGCACCTTTTATGATTTTTGTCTACCTGGTGTGCCTATCTGGACAACCAGAACCTTTAAGAAATTTTAATGAATGCATAAAGAAAACTAATTTTTGACAATGAAGAAAGCCAGAGAGTAGAATAAAAACATGTTATTTAACTTGCAGTTAATTTGTGTACAGATTTTAGAATGAATTGTTTACTGAGGAACAGCAAAGGCACAGGCCAGATAACTTGGGTTAGTAGCTCAAATTAAGAATATCTGACGTATAAAAAACCCTCAGCACATTCACACATTCTAGGCATTATTATTTGTTATTGTTACTAAGGAAGTCTGCAGTCCAATGCAAACTTCCTGTTTCTAGTCACTAAGAATGTGGTGACAACCTACAGCCAGATATATTTAAGATCAGGTCCATGTATTCCCTAAAGCATAGCTCTTTTTATTTTGTAAATGTTCTTTAGTTTTCTTTCAAATGGCCCTCTGGTTTTGCTTTCACAACATTGAGTCTTGATGTCATTTCTTTATACAAGATCCTATTACTATACTCAGATTTCTTCTGATAACTCATACAGTGAATATATCTGCCATTATTCAAAGTCCAAAGACAGCATTGAAAACCAGGGTATTCCCATGAATTGAACACAATTATATTCCAAAGACGATGTGCTCTTGTCAGTAAATTCTAGGAACAGGATTGACAAAACATGACCTGCCACTGGGTATTTTTATAAATAAAATTTTATTGGAACATTGTCATGCTCCTTAATGTATAGAGTATCTATGACTACTTTCACACTACAATGGCAAATTGAGTAGTTACAATGGGAACCATATGGCCTGCAAAACCTAACATATTTAATGTTTGACCCTATACAGAAAAAGTTTGCTAATCCCTGCTGTAGAAATTGTTCTACTCACTAGAACCTGCATCCTAGCAATTAGTACCATATTCCCAATGAAACCATCAATTTAGTTTCAGTAAAGCATGTTATTGTATGTTGATGGTATCTACTCTAATTCTTATTACTTTTATAATTTTATTTTAGTATTATTTTGTTTTATAGCTGTATAACTATAACCATAAGAAGTTTATGTATTTTTTGTTTGTAAATATTCAAAAACATGATATTATGAATTAGTTAAGGGCATTTAGGAATCTGGGCATCTTTGCTTTTCTTTAAGAGAGGTCTCTTCTCTCATGTTTGAATACTACATTAGATAATTACCTAAAGATTTGGATAATTAGATAATTATCTAAAGACTGTGAGCTGGCACTGCGCTTCTTAAGTCTTCCTTGACCTTCCTCGAGATTCTGCCTGCATAGCAGCTTCTCCAACTATTTGTGATGAAGGACCAGTAATTCCCAGCTCCATTATACATCACAGACAGATATTCTTTAAAAATACCAATAAAGTGAATTATTAGAAAAAAAATAGACACACACATAGCTGTTATAACAATGTCAAATTGCTACAAAAGAATTTCTAAATGTGTACTCTCAATTCCTGCTCTTTTCTCTTTCAAGACCAGTCAAAACAATAAATTGACAAGCACCAGTAGATGGAAGACAATTTGCTAGCATTGCACTGCAGAATCAATAAGTCAATATGAGGTATTGTAGCAGTCAGTGTTGTACGAGAGAAACAGAACCAGGAAGGTAAATGCACATGCACACAAATATATACGTACACATATACACATACCTATATATGTGAATATATTGTGATTTACTGCAGGGAATTGGCTTATGCAATTACACTATTGTGGAGGCTGGCTGGGCAAGTTTGAAATCTGTATGGCAGTCCATCTGGAGGGAGAGCCTGGAAATTCTAGGGCTAGAGCGGAATCTGTAATCCACAAGCAGTATTTCTTCTTCCTTAGGGAAACCTCAATTCTGCTTATAAAGTCTTTCAACTAATTGGATCTACCACCCCACCCCAAGGATAATCTCTATTTAAAGTCAGTTGTTTGAAGATACAACTTCACAATGCCTCTACAGCATTATCTATACCAGAATAGGCTTGATTGAATAACTGGGTACTAGAGCCTTGCCTAGTTAAATATACAGAGCTGACCACTGTAAGGATGGAAGTCACTGAAAAGGCGGGAGGCAGGGATTTTCCTTAAACTGAAAGATCATCTGGATTCCTAGAGAAAGCTAAGAAATGTATACCTTCCTTCCCATTTTTGGGGACAAATTTTAAGGACATTTAAATCTGTGTTGCACAGAGCCTAAGTTTGATCACTGAGGACCAAGCCCATTTGACAATGGATTCTAAGGTATATCCACTGAGCACTACAGTTATTTATTCATTCATTAAAATCAACAAATAATAATTGGGAACCTAAAATGTGGCAAGAACTGTTCCAGTTCCAAAGGGTAAAGCCTTAAGAAAGATGGAAAGCCCTATTATCACATACATAACATTCTTCTAGTAAGGGTATTGGAAAATAAATGACAAATAAATAAGTAATTTTAAAAAAAAGCTTAGGATAGTGAGTAGTACTATGCAGGGAATTAAAATAATGATGGAAGTAACAGATTGGTACCTTTGGGTAGCCAGAGTAGGCTGCCTGCACTGAAAAGTTACTTGTATCTGAAAGGTGAATAATAAGAAGAACCATTATTTAGAGAAAAACATTCTAGGAAGAAAAACACAAACAAACAAACAAAAACAACCTCTAGGAATTGAAAAGTTCTCAAGGCGGTAAGGAGCTTGGGGAGTTAGCAAACGGAAAAAAGGCCTTTATGGCTAAATTGTTGTAAGTGACAAGGAGAGAGTTAAATAATAAAATTATAGGGGTAGCCCAGGACCAAATGATACAGGATTGTAAATGGCAGTAAAAAGAAATCAGATTTTACTCATTCTGCAATGAGAAGACATTAGAGTGTTTGAGCCATCTGACATTTGAAAAATATCACACTTAGTTTCTTTTTGGAGAAAAGATGTCAGGTTAGCTAGAGTGAAAACAGAGAGACCAACTAAGAGAGTATTTCAGCAGTCCAGACCAGAGAAGCCTTGGGCTTGGGTGGTGATATAAACAAGGGAACAAAGTGTATAGTTTTGGGATATTGTTTAGAGGTACAACTATATGTTGTGCATCGGAAAAAGAAGGTGAGAGAGTTAAATAGAATAGTTCTACTGCTCTGCTCCAAGAAAAATCAAACTGCAGGGCCACGTTTTCTCTTTCCTTTCATTCTTCCTTCCTGTTTCCCTCCCTTCTTCCCTCCTTCCCTCCTTCCCTCCCTTTTCTTCCTTCCTTCCTTTCTCCCTTCCTTCCTTTCTTCCGTCCTTTCTCTCTTTCTTTCTTGTGCTAACAGTGAAACTTAACATTTCCAAAGAGTGGAAGATAGGCAGATTAGTGCTTTTCAACATTTGTAACTTCTAAATGAGTCACCAAAAGATCTGAATTCTCAATGACTGTGTGAGATAACAATTCACTAATACAAACTAATACTGCCACTTGAGGAAGATAAAAAATATCGCCACAACAGAGACAGATCATACTTGTTCAAAAGTATGTGCTCTATTAAAACACAGTCCAAAGGTATTACTTTCTATGTACCTTGATAATCAGTGTTTGAGTCTTCTGTTAATTTCTGAATTGTGTCCCTATGATATAACTACTGAAATCTGGCTCATGCCTTTTTGTTTCACCACTATAATAATAACTAACATTTATTGAAAACGATAGCTGACATCACCAGGGCCAACATCAAGTCTCTGTGGCTTGCTTCTGATTTCAGCCACAGCAAAAAGCTAACTGTTGTTTTCTGAGGGCTGAGACCCATGTGGTTCAGACTGTATTTATCGTCATGCAAATAAACTGCACCTTTTTCTTTTCTACCTTGGAGCTTCTACTTAAAAAAGGAGCCTGCTCTGCTTGCTCAGCCCAAGGACCTGACAAACATTAAGTGTGACCTGGAATTGCCAGGCAATTCATGATCTAGGGGCAACCCTCAATTGATGGAGAAAGGAAACCCGCGAATGAATGCTTCTGACCCCTGCCCTTCAGGTCCCCAATTCTGAGATGCATTAAGCTTCCTAGACAGTCCCAGCCAAGTGAATTTCCCATTGCTCGCAATGGTAAACATTATAATGCATCTGTATTATTTGTCATTGGCTGCTGTAGCAAAGCTTTGCAAACTGAGTGGCTTAAAACAGCAGAACTTTATTGTCTCATACATCTGGAAGCTAGAAGTCGAAACTCAAGGTGTCAGCAGGGCCATGCTCTGTCTGAAGCCTGAAGGGAAGGCTCTCTTCATTCCTTTCTCCTAACTTCATTCCTTTCTCCTAAACTTTGCCAGTGGTTTGCTGGCAATGCATGACATTCACCATATCAGGTATCACATGGCATCTTCCCTTCTGTCTTTTTCTCCATGCCCAAATATCCTCTCCTTAGAAGGGCACTTGCCATATTGGAGTAAAGACCCACACACCCCAGTATGACCTCAGTTAACTTGCCTAATTTCATCTGTAGCAAGACTATATCCAAATAAGGTGACATTATGAGGTATGGAGAAGTAGGACTTCAACATATCCTCTGGGAAGGACACAATTCAATCTATAACTGCATCCAAGGATTGAATTTTCTTCTTTCCTTCTTTCATTCACCTTGGATCCTCCCTTCTGCTTTCTGGAAACAGCTCTCATCTGAGTTGTCTGCATTTAAGTCTTGCTTCTGTCCTGACATTTTGGAGAATCTCAAGATAGACAAATAACTACCTGAGATAGACAATCTTTAGATTATTTTACCTATATTATCTTCAATTCTCACCACAAGCTGAAAAGTGTGTATTATATTCTCCACTATAAATTAAGATCCAGAGAAATTAAGCAGCTTGTTCAAAGTCTCAGTTATTAAGCAGCAATGCCAGTATTCCAATCGACATGTGTCTAACTGCAACAGAACATGAGTTTTCCTCTGCATTCTAGTACTTGCTACAAGATATTACCCATTCCAGTTTGGCTTGGCATTTTGGCAAAAATTTTACTACCCTGGTCTGGAACTGGACGTCATCCCTTGTGTTCGCTCTTGATTTATTATTTTCTGGGATGTCCCTAGTCCTCACCAGTATGGCTCATACTCCCAGAGAATCTCCCCCACCACACACACATGTATATGACACAGTTTAAATCCTGTCACAGCTCAGTGCTTAGCAGTTAAGAAACAGCTTGACTTACTGGTCGTAGTCTTGAATAAAACTGATACTGTGCAGCTTGCATCTTTGGCTCTGGTGAGTTCCTATAGAGGTTAGTTCTTATACAGATCACATGCATTTTTTTCCATCTATCTCTAGATGTTTACCTAAATTTCATTTTAAATGAATTATTTTAGTTTATTGTAGTGATAGCACTGTTGAGATATTATACTTTTTAGAAACCCTTAATGAGTTATTTATTATAAATCCACATGCATAAACAGTATATTTTCTCTGAACATAATATAAAAAAATAGACAATGTGGAATTTAAAATTAATAAGTACTGCCTAGTGGTTAACTTAAATTACGTACCCTTTTTTCTTTATCTGAGGATATGAAGTCATGCTTTATTAATTTTCATGAAATGAATCAGTTTTTCCTCACAAATATGTAACTAGAAACAGTTACAATTTATTGAATCCTTACTATGTACTAAGTCCATTGCCAACACAAGGCAGGAACTGTATATTTGCTAAAAGAACACCAAAAACTCATTCGTCCTTCTTTGTTTCCACTATAGAGGCTGGAAACATAAACATATTCTTAAGCTCCTTTGTAGCCAAGGTGGTCAATGTGACCTAATTCTGACCAATGATACATAACTGGAAGTCAATTGGCATGAGCAAATGCCCCCCACTATCTGTTTGAAATATGGATTTAATGGCTAGAGTTGCAGTAGCCATTTTGTGACCATGAGGAAAATACCAAGACGATCACATTTGTTTTGAGCATCAGAACAATTCTAAAATTTTTCTTATATATTTACCAGTATAAAGCACTGTCGTGAGCACAAGTAGGTGTTGGTATGACTTCTCTCATAAATATACTTACATTGTATTTGTAAAAGCATACAAAAAAGAATATAGTCAAAATTGTACAATCACTACATAACATGATAGCTGCTAAAGACAATTATATCCCCAAAGGACATGATGCAGAGATCTTGTCAGTCAAGGCAGAGAAAGTTGTATCATGTTGGTCTTGGTACGATGTCGCACCAACAGGTGCGCTGATTTAGGGAACCATCTTTTCCATTACTACATTCTCTTTCTCAGGAAGAGATCTTTAGTCCTTGTGCCACCACCTGAGGAAGAGCCCAAACAGATAGTGTATTCCAAATAATACTCTAGAGCCATGAGAAGGAGGGACTCTGAATTTAAGAAGCAAATAACACTATTATTCCCTCCAATTGCTAAAAGCTCAGAGAGGAACAATATTTTCATCCAAATTGTCTGGCTTTTATTGTACATATTAGAGCCAGACATGTAGTAAACCAGATGCAATTTGAGACTTGTGGAATTTATTTCTCAGCCAAGCAAGAAGCTGAATTAATAGACTTTTACTTTTGTTGAAATGAGAAAGCTGAAGATTTTCCAGCATATTCCTACCAGATGGCATGCTCCATTTCCTACAATCTTGCTCCCTGCTGTGGAATATGTCCAAGTGGGTCTCCTTAAAGGTGAAGGGGAAAAATACATGTCTGCCTATTTGTATGGTAATCAAAGCAAGAGAAATAGAAAAGAGCAGTCTGTCTGCCTCCAGCTGTGGGTCAACTTGCCCTAACCAAGCAATTGTTAGGATAAGACTTATCTTGCTGGAATTTAAAAACAAGGAGGGGTCATCATTTTGGAATGAGAAATAAAGTTAATGGATGTTTGTTGGCTAAAGACCCAAACATGATATGTTGGTGTTTATAAGGCCCATAACTGATGATAGAAAAGGACTTAAATTTGTTAATCAAAACCAACTGAACATATTTATCACCTTAAAGACAGTGTTTAAATTGTAAGCATCAAAAATGTGTTACTCATATTTTCATATGAAATCTCTTAGATGTTTTTGGTGTGACACAAGAAGAGATTTTAGAGACTGATTATCTGTAATGTTACAAATAGTAGTAGAATTGAAGGTTATTTTTAGGTCACTCTAGATCAGGGACTCTTAACAGTGGGTCAATGAGCTTGAATTTAAATGAAAAAAAAACATTCTGGTGAGGACGCGCTGGTGCAGGTATAATATATTTATTAAATAATATATAGTACAGTGTGGACTTAGTCAGGGGTCCATGGTTTTCACCTGAGTGGCAAAGCGGTCCTAGAACAAAAAAGTTTAAGAACCCCTGCTCTAGATTAAAATGTCAATTTTACCTTTTAAATAAAAGTGGTCCAGACAAGTGAGGACACTAGCAGTAAATAAGAAAGAGAATGTATACATACTGGATTGAAACCACATTCTAATCTCTTCCTTTAACTGATAATCACAAATTGCACATATATAGTTACCTTTACAAAAGTATCACTAAATACTATAAGGGATAGTTTGCAAAATAGCTGGTGATTTTCCGAAGTGTCATGGCTCTGTGTAACACCAGCACTGATTTGCTTCTTACATTTATTTGGTGGTAAAACTAATGACCATTTACCAGTGTAGAAATGATCAGTGCAGTAAAGGCAATATCATCAAAAACCATGTTGCTGATTTAAATGTCTAGGGACTGTCAACAGTTTATTTCACTATGTTATTGAGTGCTCACAGATGTGAGCTTTCAGAAAGAAGCACTGGTTGCCATAATTCTTGAACCAAATTAATTAATTTTTGGCTCAGCATTTATAAGTTACACCCACAAATGTCAGTTTTTCGAGCTCCACATTGCCTCTTCCCATCTCAGGTCTGCATGCAAACTTCTCAGTTTTCCAAGTCCGTGGGGTGAGTTCCCTGGGAGTTAGCTGGCTTCCCCTGGCTTTGACATGGCAGAAACAATTTTCTCTGATTCCATTAGCAGCAGCCCAAGAGTAAATATCCACTTAGAGTTATCCTTCACCAAAATCAATATGCACAAGACAAGATGATTCCAAAATAGGTATTCAGACTCAAATTAGGGAAGGGAGATGGATACTGGGAAGTCAAAATACTAAAATCCCCATTTACTACAAAGTAAAACTAGGACTCATCTTTTCATCCTTGGCCTTTGGTTATTTCTGTCCCTCCATTCTTTTCCCATTACCCTAAAACTGATTATTTTCTATTTTTCTTTTCAAAATTTCAGAAACTAATTTCAGGTCACCATTTTGTCATGTTAGAAATGTCACATTTATGAGGTGGGTGGCCTGTACTGTTGTATTCTTCTATAAATATTATCTTGACTATAATTCTTTATATTAAGTTTGCCTGTCTTTCTAAGCTGCCTTATCATATCTGCCAGTTGGTTAGAGAATTCATTCTTGTGTAATGTCACATTATCCATATTAAAAGTGGACTTTTGTGCCCCTTTTGAAAAGTGATGCAATGCTTTTTTTTAACATATTTTCTCTCTCTATATATATATGTATATATATACACACATATATATGTGTGATTCATTCCTTCCCATAAGTTAATATAGACATTAAATTAATTTCTATTTATCTTGTTCTACAGAAACACATATAATTCTTAGTAATATTTATGGGAACAAAGGAAGTATTAGGTGTTTAACTACAGAGGAAATGAAAACATAGTGATTTATACCTTAAGGGGAATGCATTGGTGTCATCTAAAACAGTTTTCTCATTTACAAATAAAAGGCCAAAATCAACCCATGCTATGTTAGCTCAGAATCCATTTTATCTGTGGTCTCATTCGATTTAGATTATTATTTGGATTTAGATTATATAAAGGTTATAATAAGGCAAAGAGATGATATTTTTTAAGTATTCCTTCCCCATATGATATATATCGTAATTTTTAAAATTGGTCTATTGAAGACAGAAGATACAGAACTAAGTATGCTTCTGATTGCATTTTTCAGTTAAGGACATCAGTCTTTTTCCATATTCCACCTTTCAGCTTAATTTTATACCCAGGCTAATGCCCTTCCTGTGAACTTTGAGCTATTTAGACACTGCATAAAAGTAACAAGTGACCTCTTCTGATCAAAAACTACAACAATAGATAATCTTTAAAAAGCCAGAATGGGGGAAATATTAGTGTTCCTGTTGATATGAAATCACCCACTCTTCTCTTTATCAAGTTGGATAGAAGCCACCTTGTGAACTATTCTGAATAATCCACACAGCTCTGGAACTGTGCAATGGCTTTCCCGTTTAGCTTTCTCAATTAGTAGGTGGAAAATCTCACTCTCCCACATGCTTGGGTTATTACACTTTCAATTCATTGCCACAAAAACTGTCAAACAAATAACTAGACATACTACAGAAAGCAAATGCTAGAATGATGAACTAAAATCTAATCATGTTATCAAGTATGATGTTTGAATTGTGATTTTGAAAGATATTTGTGGAATATTTCATAGATAACTTGTCTTAAGTAGTTTAGGAATTCTTTAAATATTTTTCCTGAATCTGAGTTACACTTTATAAAATTTCAGAGACCTTCACTCATTTAATTAAATTTGCACCCTTATGAAAAAATGAATGTGCGGTTGTCATGTAAGTTGTTTCAACTTGATGATTTGATTTTCTTTAAGCTCTGGTAGAGGAAACTTTTTTTTTTTTTTTTTTTGGCATAGCATAAAAAGACAAAGGTCAAGCACAAACAATTTGACAAAGAAGAAAATTAAAAAAAAAAATTTAGTACTTGTCACAGGAAACTTGTCACACATGAAAATATTTTTATTTTATAATAATCAGGGAAATTCACATAATTAAAAATGAAAATCCCATTTATAAGATCTCAAATTAATAAAGTTCTCCATCTTTATTTTTATTTGGTTCAATGCAAGGTACAGTTCTGGCACTTATCAGGTCTCCTTAATTGGCATTAGGTAAATCATATACTACTGAATTTCACATACTACCTGCAGAATAAGGGCTTGCTCATTTTCAATTTTAAGATTCCATGATACTTTTTGTCAGAGATGACATTTTTTGATAATTTAAAAAATTATGAGACGTATCCTATGTAAAACAGATTTTTAAAAACATACATACACACATGCATGAAGTTTAATGAGTAGGCTAAAGAAGTTTTCAGGAAAATAAAAATAGAATTTTGCCAGTAACTTCAACAGAGTTAGTAACCCCTCCTTCTCTCCTACAGGGAGATGCTATTTTGAGAGTAATGTTAAAATCTATTTCATTTTTTGGTTTTCTTTTTGACTTCCTCATTTATGCATCTATACTAAAAGGACGTAATTTAAGTTTACTGCCGTTGAAATTTACCTAAATAGGACTACACTGTATATATTATTTTCTGATAGGTTTCTTTTGCTCAACATGTTTATGAATTTCATTCACCTTGATGTACGTGTTCATAGTTCAAACAGTTTCATTGCTGTATAATAGTCCATTGTTTATCTGGATATGGTTTTTTTACCCTTTCTAGTTTGAATAATCCTTTGGGTTGTTTCTACTTTGGCAATATTATAAATAATGCGGCTCTGATAATTCTCATATATGTGCCCTGATGTAATAGTGCATACATTTTTCTAAAAATGGAATCATTGGGGCCCAGGGAATGCCAAAATATTTTCAAAGGGATTATATCAATTCATTTTCTACAATCAGGGTGTCAGAGTCCTGTTGCTTCACATCTCTCCAATGCTGGGAATTTTCACATTTTTTATTTTTTCCAGACTGACCATGATGTTTTAATAGTACAATCTGATTGCTGATGGGGTTCTGTTTTCTTTCTGCATTAATATTACTATCATATTGTAGCAGTTTGGTGTTGTTTATGAATCCCAAAAATAGTTATTTTTATGTTTGCAAACTGGTCTGTTCCTCTGGGCATATTAGATTGTACTAAATTTAGAGGTTTCACTATTACTTGATTAAATTATGTTTAGAGCTTTGATTTGGTCTCATCAGTAGGACATTGATTCCCTGCCCCTTGGTAGGCGGGGACTCACAGAGAAAACAACATGGCAGATGAAAGAGTCTGAATTTTGATGCTAGAGCCCTGGGAAGTAAACACACAGAAGAAGAACACAGAGGAATGGCGATGGCTCCATAGACATGGCAGAGACTCTGGGAAGAGAGAGAGCCTGATAGTCTACAGCTGATCTTGTGGAGAGACTAGAGCAGCTGAGCTGGAAGAAATGAGCTCCAGGGAGAGAGACAAGCCTTGTGCTTTGAGCACTGTAGAATTAAAATAAGCTTGCCTGGAAGTGAGAGTCCTCCAACTTTCATTTTCAAGATGTTTTTGACTATTCAGGTCAACTTATACTTCCAAATAAATTTGTTAATTGGCTTTTCCATTTCTGAAAAGTAAACTATTGGAATTTTTACTGGGATTACCTTGAGTATGTAAATTATTTGGGGGTGGAATTGACATCCTGACAATATTTAGTCTTCCAATTCATGAAACAGAACACCTTTACATTTGTTTAGGTCTTCTTTGATTTCTTTAACAATGTTTAGTAGTTTTGTGTGTACAAGTATTTTGCCTCTTTGGTTAAATTTATTACCAGATATTTGATACTCTTATTTTTTTTTTATTGTAAGTAGAAATTTTTTCTTGATTTCCTCTTCAGATTGTTCATTAATAGTGTATAGAAACACTATTGATTGTTGCATCTTGGTCTTATACCAAAACTGAATTCCTTTATTAGTTATAGTAACATTATTGTAGATTTTTTGGAACTTTCTCTATACAGGAACATGTCATCTACAAATAGTGAAATTCTTATTTCTTCCATATTTTCCATATTTGGATGACTTTTTTTCCCCTAACTTTTCTGACTAGAAGTTCCAATAAAATGTTTACTAATACTGGTGACAGTGGGTATCCTTGTCTTGTTCCAGATCTTAGAGGAAAAGTTTTTAGTCTTTCACCATTGAGTAGGATGTTAGCTTTGAGTTTTTCATGTATGTCCTTTACCATGTTGAGGAAAATTTCTTTTGTTCCTATTTTTCTAAGTGTTTTTATCAAGAAAAGATGCTATAATTTGTCACATGCCTTTTCTGCATCAATTTCCCTTCATTTTGTTAATGTGGTGTATTAAATTATTTGATTTTCTTTTATGGAACCCCCTTGCATACTTGGGATAAAACCCATTTGATCAAATATAATTATTTTAATGCACCTTTGGATTCCAGTTGCAAGTATTTTCTTGAGGATTTTTGTATCTATATTCATAAGAGAACTTTGTAAACTTTCTATTCTTATAGTATCTTTATTGGGCTTTGGTATTAGGTGATGTTGACCTCATAGGATCAGTTAAGTAGTTCCCCCTTTTTTAATTTTTTGGAAAAGTTTGTGAAGGGTTGGTATTAATTCTTGGAATGACTGGTAGCTGATAGAGTTGTTTTGTGATGCCATATGGTTCTGGGTTTTCTTTGTTGGGAAATTTTTGATGACTGATTCAAACTCTTTATTGGCAATTGGTCTGTTGAGATCTTCCATTTCTTCTAGAGTCAGTATAGGTTGTTCATGCGTTTTTTGGAATCTGCAGCTTGCATCTAGATTGTCTAATTTATTGGTATACTGTTGTGCATTTTATTCTCTTATGATCCTTCTGTGCTATGGAGACAGTAGTAATGTCTTCCCTCTCATTTCTGATATTATTTGTTTGCATCTTCTCTCTTTTTTACTCTTTGTCAGTCTAGCTAAGAACTTGTTAATTTTATGGACCTTTTAAAGGAACCAACTTTTAGTTTTGTTAATGCTTTTTATTTTTTATTCTCAAATACATTTATTTCTGCTCTAATCTTTGTTATTTCTTTCCTTATACTTGCTTTGGGTTTAGTTAACTACTCTTTTCCCATTTTCTAGTTTTTCCAGTTGTGCAGCTAGGTTTGATCTCAGTTCTTCTTTTTAATTTAATCATTTAGAACTAAAATTTTCCCTCTCAGCACTGCCTTAGCTACATCCCATAAGTTTTGATGTTTTCTCTTTTTCCATTTGTCTCAAGATATTTACTGATTTCCCTTGCAATTTATTGTTTGACACACTGATTATTTAAGAGTGTACCTTTAACTTCTATATATTTGTGGATTTTCTAGTTCCTGCCTGTTGTTGATTTCTAGCTTCATTCTATTACTGTCATAGAAGATGTTTTGCATAATTTCAAATTTTAAACAATGTTTGTGATCCAGTATATGGTCCATCTTGGAGAATGATCCATATGCACTGAGAGGAATGTTTGTCTTGTTGTTTTAGGGTACAATGTTCTGTATATATATGTCTAGCTCATTTATCATATTATTCAAGTTCTCTGATTCCTTACTGATCTTCTGTCTAAATGTCCTATTTATTGATGAGAATGGTGTATTGAAGTCTCAATCTCTTATGTAAAGATGTCTATTTCTCTCTTCACTTTACCAATCTTTGCCTAATATGTTTTGTGGCATTATAATTAGATAAATAAATATGATTGTTATTTCTTCTTGATGGATTGCCCTTTTGTGAATATAAAATGTTTTTCTTTGTCTCTTATGACAGCTTTTGACTTAAAATTGATTTTGGCTGTATTAGTACAGCTACTCCAGCTCTCTTTTGGTTATTATTTGCATGGAATTAATTTTTACAACCTTTCATGTTCCACCTGTTTGTTTCTTTAGTTCTAAGACGAGTCTCTAGTAAAGAAATATAGTTGGAAGATGTTTTTTTATCCATTCTACCAATCTGTGTCTTTTGACTATGGAGTTACTTAGCATTCAGTGTTATTACTATAAAAGCTGTAATTGCTTCAGCCATTTTGACCATTTTTTTGTAATATCTTTTTTATCTTTCCCTTTCTTTATTGCAACCTCCTTTTTCTGTATAGTTCATCTTTTGTCATATAGCTGTCTGGTCCATTCTCTTTTCTGTTTCTGTATATTTTTAAAATACTTTCTTTGTGGTTACCTTGGGATTTATGTTACATAACTTACACATATAGCCTACTAATTGAAAATATAACAACTTAGTTTCAATAGCATACATGTTTTTGCTCCCATATCCCTCTGTTTCCGATCTTTATGTTGCTTTTGTCCCAACTTTACTACTTCTGATAAGAAATTGGCACTTAGTCTTTTTGAAGACCCCTTGAATGTGATGAATTACTTTTCTCTTGCTGCTTTCAGAATTATCTCTTTAATTTGGCATTTGACATTCTGATTAGCATGCATCACAGAGCAGGTTTTTAGGATTTTACTGGTGTTTGTTGCACTTTTGGACATGTACGTCTTTCAAAAAGGTGGGAAATTTGGGGCTATCACTTCCTAAAATATTCTTTCAGCCCTTTTTTCTTCTTCTTCTGGAATACCCATCATGTGTATGTTTGTGTTCTTTGTGCTGTCACTCACATCCCTGAGACACTTTTGATTTTTTCTATTCTTTTCTCTTTCTGTTCTTCTGACTGTACGATTTTGATTGTCCTGGTTTCTAGTTCACTGATTCTTCCTTCTGCCATTTATATCTTGTGTTGTATGCCTTTAGTGTTATTTTTAATCTCTATTATTCTGACTTTCATCCCCGTAATGTCTGTCATGTTTCTTTTTATACTTTAAAATTTTTCTTTGTGTTCACACATTGTCTTCTTAATATCTTTTAGAAAATCTACATTTTCCTTCATCTCTTTGAATGGATTTATGAGATTTGTTTGAACTTCTTCGATTAGTTGTTCCAAATTCTGTGTTTCCTCTGAAGTTTTAATTTGTTCCCTTGCTGAAGTGATATCTTCCTATTCCTTAATATGACTTGTAATTTTTTTGTTGATGTCTAGGCATGTGATTATCTTGATGAGTTAACTTGGAAAGTCAGTTTCTCTCTCTTTTCTGGCATTTTATTGTTATTGGGCTTGTGTTAAGGCTCTTCTTTGATGCTTGGTTCAACCTATTCTAGATATTTAGAGTAATCAATTTTTAACTGTTCAGATTTTCTCAGTTCTTCTTCACGTCATTATTGCTCTGGGTCTGTGGTAAAATTTTTAAGATTGCAATTTTTGTGCAATTGTTTCATCTCCAGGAGAAAGCTTCCTTTCTTCTATTCTTTCTCTGGGAATCTTGACCTGTTCTCTTTCTTTCCTTTTTGTACAGAATTTCCTCCCCAGCTCCCATCATTTATTTAAATTTTCACCTCTTTCAGTGCTCCCTTTTCATTAGACTTTTCCAGTGGATATCTTACATCACCATTTTTGTGATGTCCTCTCTACATCATAATTATTAATTCTACTTTATGCCATGGTTTTTCCAATAAACTATTCATATCTTTGCTTCGGAACTTTATAACAATTTCATCAAATTTCTGTAAAAAGTACTCATCCTATTGTTGAAGATCCTCTGTGATGCTGCAACAACCATTTATTTTTTCAGTCTGAAATTATTTTCTACAATGTTTCTATAAAAGCACTGTATTTTTTTAAACGCTTGTTACTTCATCAGTTTTATAGGATGATTGATTATTAAGTCTTCATCTGTAGAAAGTCATCAAATTTGTCAAGTCATATTTCAACTGAGACTTCCTCTGATAGCTATTCTTGATGCTGATCTAGAGAAGAATTCTTCCGTATTTGCACATTTTTACCATTTTTGTAAGGGGGGGCAGTAAAATAAGACTAACATTTTGTAACTATTCACTAAAAGTCAGACAATATTATGTAGCTTATTTTTTTATCTTTAAGGAATAATGAGATAGAAAGTAAAATAAAACACATTGAAGAGTTGACAATAGCTTGGATCTAATAGGTAATTTGACCAATTAGTCTCTGACCATAATTATAATAAAGCCAAAATTCTAACTTTCTGCCTGACACCAGTGCTTGCACTTTTTCTGCTATCTCCATCTCACCATGAGACATCTCACCGTGCCCTTCAATGTACTTATTTATGTGCAGAGATCATAGCAAGGTCATTGCCACCTGTCTGCCTAGGAATAAGACCTAGTTAATATATTTTACTGCCACTTGATGTAGATCAAAGTGCTAAAACTTTCTGGACCTTCATCTGTAAAATGGGGCTAAAAAGAGCAATCAATATTTTTAATGTTTAAATTATTTAATAAATGCGAAGTGCTTAAACATTGCCCAGCTCAGAGTAAGCCATCAATAAATGTTAACTAGCATGCCAAGTAAATTTTAAGCTCTTTAAGAATAACTGCTATGTTACATTTATTTTTGGATTGTGTCAGAAAAGCCTAGCAATGTTCTCAGTCAAAGATTTAGCAACATGAAATGGGGAATAGCTGGAATCCCCCAATCAATTAGACTGTACCACAGAACTGTTAGAGCTGCAGGTTGATAAGAAAATAACCATTAGCTGGATATAGACCACACATTAGTCTTTACTTAAATTTTTAAGAGATCATTTTCCTGACCATTGAATAATGCAGTGCTTTTAGAAGAAAAGGACATTAAAAGTAAAGGTGACTTATAATTTCACCAAAGGGAGGATTATTTATTTGGGAAAAAGAAAAGAAAAGAAAATACTGTTCTCTTCCTAGTATTGACTTAATTTGTCCAAGATTATCAGTCTTTGAGAAACTTAATTCAACAGTTTTCAGCAACATTAAATCTCAAGAATCACAAAATATGTTGGGCTTAGCTGTCCTTCTCTCTAGGGGTGAACTTCAGAGCAAGACTGGAACTCACAAAGTAGTCAGAGACAGCCCTGACTTGACTGCTATTGTAGAACAATAGCATCACCTCTTCCTCTTAGCTTGCCTTCACAGGGGCTAGATGTTTCTAGGGTGTCTCTTTGGCTGGAGTTTCTTTTTTCACCTATTAAAGTACTTCATTTTCTATGACACTATATTTCTGGGCTCCGCCCAAGGAGCCTGTATACAAAGCCTTCTTGGCTGGTAAACAAGTAGCATGAGAGATAATTGTATGCAACAGGACTTGACCAGCCTGGGCAAGGATGAGCTAGATGTTGCTGGAGAAGCTCTTCTAGTAAGTTTTTCAACAAAACCAAATTATATTTAAAAAATCTTAAAAAATATATCAGTGCATCTATTTTATAATTATTATCACTACAAATAGTAGAGGACATATCAAGAAAGTATCAAAGGCAATTAGCCTAGTATAGAAATAAATGATCATATCTGGAGACAAAAATCTTTGAGTTCTAACCCTGGTTCCATCACTAGTTGTGAGAGGCTGGGCAAGTTAATTGGCTTCTCTGTTATTTGTTTCCTTTGTCTCTAAAATGGGTTAATAGAAAGAACCCAGTTTGCATAACATTGTAATAAGAGTACAAAGAGTTAGTGCATGCATGCTGCATAAAATAGGTACTCAATAAATTGTAGTTATTATTTCAAAAAATATTCATCTTGAAGAATAGCTTAGAAGATATGGAGTTTATGCTTATGGCTCCAGAATAGAGAAAGTTTTCCTTTTCAGCAATGACTACACTTTTTAAAAATGGTGCACTTCAACATAGATTCATCCATGGCTTCTAGGTGGAGTCTCTAAAAAGGCAAAGATATCACACCCTTTTACCTCAACAAAGTTTTAAGACAATTATAAAGCAATACAAAGCCATTAGCTTTCTCATAGAAGGAAAGGTGGTGGATGCATTCCAAAGTCCCCAGCCTAAGGGTTCACTTTGAAGTAACACCCCCAAAGCAAGATTTTATCTGCAGAGTCGATCCCAATGCCAGATTGATGCCACCCATTAGCCTTGGTGGAGAGTGAAGAAGCAAGACACCAAAGCCGTCACACACACTCACTCTATACTCAGAACCTTTGATAACTTTTTACGCAATTAAGAAACATGTACTTATTACTAACACCAACAAGGCCAGTCTGAGCACCTCAGTAAAGGGTCATGGTATTCAGGGAAAACCGCATTTATGTGTAAAGAGCACTGGACAAAGTCTAACTCATACTGGTGGCCATACAGGTGCATCCTAATGACCTCTAATTGTATTTTCAAAAATTATTTTTTATTTTGTAGATACCAAATGGGTTCTTGGGGGAAATCTTTTTCATTATTAATGCTGCTCTCTTCACAAGTTGAATGTTCTTTTTTTTCTTTTGTTAAATGCTGAATGCTATTAAAATCAATATCAGCATAATCAAAACTAGAACTCCAAAATTTTTTACAATAGCAAGGTGACTGTTCATTGATGGAAAGAAGAGAATCTAGAATCAGGCTTCCTGGATTTGAATTCTGGCTTTACTCATTATTAGTTGTGTGAACTACAGAAAATTTCTTAACCTCTCTGAGTCTGGGTTCTCATATGTAAATTAGTGATCATAATACCTACTTTAAAGGACTGATGGAAGGTTTTAAAGAGTAAATAAATGCTTTACATGGAAGACTACCTACAATACGACAAGTGTTCAATCAATGCGTATTACTGTTTCCAAAATTGTTTTGTTTTTCCTTTGTAGCACCCATAGTGCCTTGTGCATAGCTAACATTCAAGGCATATAGTTGACAACTACATGGATCAAATATGACACCATCATTTTCAAAGGTTTATTTTACACCAGTGTAATAGAAGAAATCTGTAACTAGGAAAACCTCAATAAGTGTAGGCAACCACCAACCCAAATTTCATTTAAGTAGTGAAGACATTGCTAACAAAAATGAAAACAAAACCCTTCAATGAACTATTTGAAACTCAAGAATTGATTTTTTTAAAAATGTTGAGAAGCATTTAATACTACTTAGGACCAATGTACCTAACTGGTTGTAGTCACTGGAGACATCTGAGTTTCAAAAAGAGCTTCCCCTTTATGGATGCCTGAACTTCATTTGGAGGAACAATCTAAATGGAATCACCATTTGTAAACTGTATAAATGACTTTTAATTGTAAGGCAAAGGGAAGAAATGCCAATCTCATGCTGGGAACAGCAGAAAACATTTTAGGTATTCATCTTACTTAATCCTCACCACCAACCTGTGAGACAAGTATAATTATCACCCCCACCCCTTTTTTTTTTACAGATGAGGAAATAGATGCTCAAAGGATTACATAAATTTTCAAGATCACTCAAAGAAAGAGTAAGTGAAAGAGCTGGAATTGGCACTCACATTTATTTCACTCCAAGTATCTTGTTGTTAGTAATATTAAAAGGAAGATATGGAGAGAGGTAGAATGGGAAGAATGTTACTACAACTCAAAACGAATTTTCCGTTTCAGCAAAATATGCCTAAACATGCAATGGCATTTTACTAAACATGGAAATGTCATGTAGGAAAGCAAAGGAAGACAAATAAAAATTCAGGGTTATTTATATAATTTTGTAACTTTAATATAATCGTCTGAGAAATGTCATCAGCTAGAATTTAAAATATTAATATACTTGAGAATTCACATAAAGTTTAAGACATAATCATTTGAATTCCACGGAATGATATGCATGCCCTTAAACCCATCCTGCTATAATAACTTAAAATGAATACTGCATCTAGGCTGCTACCTGGCAAACCACAGTGCCAGTATGCTCTGGATTTTGTTAGGCAGGTAAGCTTATGCTGCCAAAAATGCTTTTAAAAGACAGGGATGAAAAGAAAATGTAGTTGAACAGATTACATCAAATACATAATTTCTAGATGAAGTTATACAAGTTATATAAATATTTTAATAGTGTGCCTATACTCTGCAAGACGTGTGGGGAGAAAGTAGTCAATTTGTGTGCAACAAACATGGTTTTACAGACAGAGGCCTACTCTCTTTTCAAACTAACCATAATATTAAATTCCCACAGACCAGATTTTTACAATTACTCTTACTCATATTCTCATCTGAGTAAACATTATGCTGTTACCAAACAACTTACCTTCCAGAAAACTTGCCAGAAAAATTGTATGGTGGAAAATCTCTCTGGTAAACCCCATGATACCCACCTTCTGGTATTCACACCCTTGCATAATCCCCTTCCTTTGAGTGTAGGCATGATCTGAGACTTAACCTCTAATCAAAAGGATATAGTAAAGGTAGGAGATGCGTGTGATTACACATATAATCTTACATCATATAAATTGCAAATGCCCATGGTGCTGAGCCTTACTTCCTTGTTAGCTTTGAAGAAGACTCTGCTAAGTCATACTCAGATTCCTGACCCAAAGAAATTGTGGGATAGCACAATGCTGTGTTTCTGCTAAGGTAGAGGTAATACTGTAATTAGCCATAGGTAACTAATATATATATTGCATATGCATATGCTCCTGATTTTGTATCTTTGATCAACAGCTATTTATTATTGAGTAACTAATATATGCCAAGCATCATCCTACTGAAAACATGTTGTTATTGGATTCAAGGATATTTATCCTCTTGGAAAAGACCAAATGCCTTTACCTCAGGGAGAAAAGGATAACCTATATCAAAAGTTTTTTTTTAATGAACAGATGAGACAATGTGTGTGAAAACACCTCACGGCAGTACGCCTGACACATGAAAGTTATTAAAATATTTAAATAACATGATTTTGTGTAAAGTTTAGTTTTGTTTTGACGAGGTCTTTAGGAAAAGGGTTGAGAAGGAGAGATTGCTGACAGCTGTGAGATAGAAAGTTCTCCTGCAAGGCGTAAGTCCCGATCCAACGTTAGCTGGCAAAAGTAGTGGCATGATTGTAGATAGATCTGAATTTTGGAATCATAGAAAGCCTGTATTCAAATACTGCCTCAATCGCTTACTTTGTAGCTATGAGAGCTAGGATAGGTTACTTTAACTTTTTAACCCCACTTGCCTAATCTAAATTGAGGATCATAAAACTACCAATCTCATAATGTTTTATGAGGATTAAATGAAATAATGCATGTGTGAAGGTTGTCATCCCGGTCTTGGTATGAGCATTCAATAAAGGCTAGAACCTATCATCAGTGGGAGTAAATAGTAATGTAGCAATATTATTAGAAAGACCAGTAGGAGTAAGAGTGGGAGAAGGACTGTAAGTGTATAAATAATGTTTTTTTATATAGTAAAGGAGAAAGGAGAGATAATTGATTTTTAATTGCCTGAAAGACTAGACCCAAAGCAAGAAGGAATTTTACTAATTTATAAACAAAGTGTTTGAATCATTGCGATTTAAAGATAATTAATTATCTTTTAATGTTTGCCAAAAAAATGTTCAACCAAACTAGAAAATATTCAGTTGAGAATTAGGTTATCTGATCTAAAACATCATACTTAGAATTATGTTTGAAATTCCAGTTGTAGCATTCAGCTACAGAAAATCTATAACCAATTCATTAGTTATTTTGGTTATTCTTAACTATGTCAGGAAATATGTTGCCAAGTAAGTCTTAGTATACTGCTCTATGCTATACTCTAATGAATTTCACTTTGATTCTTAACCAAAATAGTTAATAAATTTAAATTAGCTAATTTATTGCTAAAAAATAACACAATACTTCAATACTTTATAAAACATGGCCATATCTATAGCAAGGAATTGTCATTTAAAATAACCATACAAACTATTATGGACCACAAGCTTCCATGAAATTAGACTTCAACAAGGCACTCAAAGAGTTCAAATAATTTTTCAAATGTAAAACAAAATATTAGAACAAAGCAAAACTTCAATATTAGAGTAATCATATAATTTATCATCTAACTTGTGATACTTGTGATAGTAACAGGGCAAAGTCCAGGTAAAATGCTTAATATTGCTATTAACAATAATAATCCTATATACCAGTGCTTTATAGGTAATAGTTTTAAAGAATATACTACATTAAGTTGTGATGTTTGACAATAGGTCTATGATTTAGGTGTGCATCTATTCAGTAAATACTTTTATCTTTTATGTGCCAGACAATGTTGAAGGGTGCTATGCATTCATTGGACAAAAGAGCTGAGGACCCTACTCTCTGGAAAAAAAAAAATGTGGAAATTGTTTCCACTAAAACAAAGCTAACTACTTAAAACAAATCATTTATCCAAGACAAATTAATGCCCTATGTTAGGCAACTGAGCTAAACAACTGATCACTTCACCAATTTATTCTTGCCATCTTGGAGATAAAGAAATTTATCCTCAAACTCATAAAGCAGTGCTGTCTCTTGAATCTGTAACTTAATAGAATTTTTAAAAACATGTTAAATTGAAGCCAAGTTGAATATTAGGACTGAAAAATATCTTAGATATTATGGAAGAGACTGAAATCTGGTTATCAAATCCATATTTTCACTTTCTTCCTTGTGACACAGAGAAAACTGCAAAACCTGCCTCCAGTTGAGTTAAATTTTGCCATGTCACAGGAAATCTAGGCAATGGAATATGAAAAGAAGTGATAGATGCCATTCCCAAACCTGGTTCATAAAACTCCCCATCTGGTAACGCTCTACATATCTTCTCCATTCCAGCTGGAATTGAAATAACCTCCACTAATCTGGAACACTGAATAACTGCAAGGAAAGGTCATCTTACTAACTTCTTTATTTGCTCTGCACTGTTGTGTGACTGGAAAACAAACTTCTATTGTGTTTGAGCCAGTATACATGTATGGTCCTATTTGTTACAGCAATTTGACTACCTTAAATAAAACATAGATCTTCTGAAAATGCCTTGAAATTGTATAGCAACTTGTTCCCATTCCTCAGTATCCTTTAAAATGAAGGTTTCAGAGAACCAGTGTCACTCAGAAGAACTGTTGTCCAAAGTGAAAGCTGGAAGTCATTATAATAACCCCCTCTAATTATAGATGATAAAATATAGGCCAAGAGAGATCATGAAAGTTGCCCCAAATCACCTGATTAATTAGGGACAAAGGTCAAAACAGATACCTGGGCCTCTGTCTGCCACAGAAGCCTGGAAAATACCACACAAATGGGAAATGAAATCTATTGTCTAAACTTCTAGATAATGTTTTAGTTTAAAATATGTTGGGGACTTACATTTGATCGAGATGATGATGTAAAATTCTCCAAGGTACCATTCCCCAACAGAACTTTGAAGAGCTAACAAAACCTAGTAGAGGCGGTGGACTTGGCCCAGTGGTTAGGGCATCCGTCTACCACATGGGAGGTCTGCGGTTCATACCCTGGGCCTCCTTGACCCGTGTAGAGTTGGCCCATGTGCAGTGCTGATGCATGCAAGGAGTGCCGTGCCACGCAGGGGTATCCCCGTGTAAGGGAGCCCCACGCGCAAGGAGTGCGCCCCGTAAGGAAAGCTGCCCAGCGCAAAAGAAAGTTCAGCCTGCCCAGGAATGGCGCTGCCCACACAGAGAGCTGGAGAGCTGACACTACAAGATGATGCAACAAAAAGAGACACAGATTCCCGTGCTGCTGACAACAACAGAAGTGGACAAAGAAGACGCAGCAAATAGACACAGAGAACAGACAACCGGGGTGAGGGGGGGAAGGGGAGCTAAATAAATAAATCTTAAAAAAAAAAAAAACCTAGTAGAATCACCTTCCTCAAAACTCTGGAAAACAGTTGCAATAGCAAACAAGTGCTGAAAAAAAAAAATACGTATTTCAAAATGGTAAAAGAAGTTCCTGGCACCCTTGCTGAACCCACCCCTATCTCCTTTTTGGCAGTGTGGAACCAGCCTGTGCTACCATTGTGAGGCCCTGGTCCTGTTCTGAAGGGAATAGAGAAAATATGTGCGTATGCTGCGGTGCCTGTATGTCAATCTACTGGTGGCAGCCCACAAGACTAAGCCAGGAAACTCTTCTGTGGTTCGCCTTCCCAAAACTTTCCTGAAGTCAGAAGAAGCTTGCAGACAGTTAAATCAGTATAAGAAACAAGTCACAGTGGCAAAGGCAAAGGATTGCCACCATTAGGACATACAACAGAAAACGTGGGAGTGGGGAAGCCTATTTAATAGGGAGTAGAAGCGACATTCTGATTACCAAAAAAGGGGAATTCATAAGGTAATGAGCAATCCCAAGCCCAGGACAAAATGCAGAAACAGAAATGATGGAAAGGACCCTGAACTTCACTATCATTTAGGGCTGATCCTCTTCACAGGAGGGCTACCTCTGAAGGAGAGCACCAGGACATGCAGAATGAATTTGCAAACAATGTGAAAGGTGATCTTTTTGCCTTGGATTATTTGTTTTCTTTAGCTCCTGGCATTCAAGAGCATCTCTGTTTGTCACTAGCTGGATACAAAATAAAGGAAACAAAAAATCAGTAACTAAATGCCTATGTTAACATATTAAAATATTGAAATATATGGTATGCAACTAATGATTAAAAGACACATGGAAACAAAGGAACAATCTGAATTTATCCCAGGTATGCAAGGGTGGTTCAATATAAGAAAATCAATTAACGTAAAACACCATATTAAGAGAAGAAAGAAAAAAAAATCACATGATCATCTCAAATAATGCATAAAAGGCATTTGGGAAAATTCACTAATATTGCTTGATAAAAAACACTTAGAAATATAGGAATAGAAGAAATCTGCCTCAACATGGTAAGGAAAATAAATGAAAAATCCACAGTTAACATCATTCAATGAAGAAATATTTAAATCTCTCCCTTAAGATCAGGAATAAGACCAAGATGCCCATTGACTCCTCTTCTATTTAAAACTGCACTTGCTATTCTAGCCTGAACAGTAAGACAGAAAAAGAAATAAAAGACATGCAAATGGGAAATGAAGAGTAAACTTTCCTTTTTACAAATAACATCGTTTTATAGATGAAAAGTTCTGACAAATCCATAACAAAACTATTAAAGGTAATAAATAAATTCGGCAAAGTGACTGGGTACAACAACACACGAAAATCATTAGTGTGTACAGAAAGTGTAAGGTGTAGAGAATGGACAATTCATGAATATTGAGTAAAGAGTTTCCTTTTGAGGTGATAGAAGAGTTTTGGAAAAAGATGGTGGTGATGGTAGCACAACATTTTGAATATAATTATAACACCATTAAGTTATGTATTGGAATGTGGTTAAAATGGGAAATTTTTGGTTGCATATATATGTTACCAAAATTAAAATTTTAAAATTCATAGGATTTATATAACACCAGCAGTGAACCCTAAATACATTAGACAATAATAATTGTATTATTATATTGTATGTATATGTTATATTATATAATAATTGTGTTATTATAATAATAGTGCTTCTTGATTTGTAATAAAGTTACCACACTTAGGCAAAGTGTTGATAAGGAAAACTGTGTGTGTGAAAGGGGCATATGGGAACTCTATTTTCTGCATGCTTTTTCTGCAAAGTTGCAAATTCTCTAATGGAAAATAAAATAACTAATTAAAAAATTATGTTGGTATTATCTAATTTGCATTCTAGAATCTTACTAAGGTGGTATTTTTTTTTTCCCATCAAGGATGAGAATTAAGTTGGCTCTGCTAAAATTAAGCTTCCATTTTAACATGACATAATTGATCAAATATAGCTTGAAATAATTTGGGAAAGGGCATGGTAGCAAAGTCTAAGGTTAGGTTTTTTTTGGTAGGAACTTTTTAAAATTATTATTTGTAGCAATAGAATTTTATTTCTGTTATGTTACTTGAAGATAGATACAATAATAAGTATAAATTTAGTAAGCACATGGAACATAATAAATATTCAATATATAATGGCTACTTGGCAATATTACCATCATCATGTTAATTTTTATGAGAAAATTTGTAGGTCTCCAAATTCATGCATGGAATACATAAACTACAGAGTTACCATGCACCACCCTATTATTAACACTTTGCATTAGTGTGGTATATTTGTTACAATTCATGAAAGAGCATTTTTATAATTGTGTTATTTACTGTAGTCCATAATTTATAATAGAGTTCACTGTGTTGTACAGTCACACATTTGTTTGTTTTTAAATATTATTGAAGTTTATCATTCATACATGAGCACATAGAGACAATTAGTGTATAGTAAAAGTTGTGAACTTACAAAACAAACATGTGTAACATCATACAGGGGTCCCATACATCACCCCACCAACCACACCTTACATTGTTGTGAAACATTTGTTACAAATTATGAAAGAATATTGTCAAAATATTACAACTAACTCTAGTCCATATCTTACATTTGATGTATTTTTCTCTAAACCTACTCTATTGTTACTATTTTTTAATATATTTTTATTACAGTGGTTGTGAACTTACAAAACAATCATGCACGTTGGTAGAATTCCTATACAACATTCCTTCACCAACATACCAACTCCATGGTGGAATATTTGTTACAGGGTATGAGATAATATCATCAGACTATTACCACCAGCCATGGTCCATAGAATAAGTGGGCATACTTTTTCCAACCCCTTCCCCCATTATCATGGATGAGAATTGTAGTTGATGGTACAGATCCAAGAGTGTCCTTCTGTGAGCTAAAGTGGATATGCATCACTATGGCAGGGTGGTGGGAATATGTAGAGCTTGGGAAAAATACAACTGGTGTGACTTATGTTATTTTTAAAATTTTATACAATGTAAAATTCCCCCTTTTAACTACATTCACTTGTATAGTTCAGTGCTACTAATTATATTCATAGTAATCGTTCATTCCTTTTTATGGCTGAATAACTCTACATTGCATGTATATACCACATTTTTATCCACTCCCAGGTTGATGGACACTTGAGTTTCTTCCATCTTCTGGCAATTGTGAATAATGCCACTTACAACATTGGTGTGCAAATATCTGTTTAAATCCCTGCTTTCAATTCTTTGGGGTATATACTGAGAAGTGAGGTTGCTAGATCACATGGTAAGTCTATATTTAACTTTCTGGGGAACTTTCAAACTTTCTTCTGTAACAACTGCACCATTTTACATTTTCAACTTAAATGAATGGTTTTTCCTATTTCTCCACAACCTCTCCAACACTTGTAATTTTATGCTGTTTTTTACAGTAACCATTCTAGTGGGTTTGAAATAATATCTCAGTGTGATTTGGGTTTGCATTTCCCTAATACCTAATGATTTTGAACCCTTTTAAATGGGCGTTCTGGCTATTTGTATATCTATTTTGAAGAAATGTCTGTTCAGGTCTTTTCCTTATTTTTCCAGTTAGGTTTTTTGTGTTTTTTATTCTTGATTTGTAGAGTTCCTTTACATAGTCTGTATATTAAACTCTTAATGGATATGTGGCTTAAAAATATTTTCTCCCATTGAGTAGGCTCTTTTCACCTTTATGATGAAGTCCTTTAACTCACAAAAGTTTGTAATTAAATCCCATTAACCTGTTTTTTTCCTTTTTTCCTTGTGCTTTGGTATAAAGTCGGTGCTTTGGTATAAAGTTTGGTATAAAGTCTCCCCTACATTTTCATCAAGGAGTTTCGTACTCCTGGCTCTTATGTTTAGATCTTTGATCCATTTGAAGTTCCTTTTTTATGTGATGTAGGATATGGGGTCCTCTCTCATTCTTTTATGTGGATAGCCAGTAATCCCAGCACCATTTGTTGAAGAGAATGTTCTTTCCCAATTGAGTATATGATTATGCTATTTTTAAGGAAATATGGAGTAGTAAAAAAGAGTGCTTCATTATCAAACCACCTGTGTTCAAATCTTGGCTTTACCACTAACTCTCTGGCATTGACCAAGTTTCATGCCCTCTGTGGTATAGTTCCCTCAACTAAAACATGGAGTCACTGAAAAGTACCACATAGATATAGTTAAAGAATTGACTAGAAGCTGTATGTAAAGTGTTTATAACAATGCCTGGCACATAGTAATTATTCAATATATAGTAACTATTAACAGAGGGACATGAATAATATTTCTTCTTTATAAATTATTTTGTGTAGTGGACAATCAAATATAATTTTGTCATATATCTTGCAGCTACGAAAGACAAACAAGCACATTTATAAAACAATAAATGATTGAATTGCTTTGTTATGTTATTAAAATTGTCCACCTGAATTCGAGAGACTTGTGTTCTATTTAGAAGCTGCTTACCAAAGGGAAAAAGAAGGGATTGAATGCTTTAAGTGGATCTGAGTTTGCATGTGTTATAAAGCCTATATTTAAAAACCACTCTTCTAGTTTCTCACTGAAACTGTGAAGGTAGGACTGATTGCAAGCTCCTTTGTCATAGTATTTCAAGTGACTGACATTCTGCTTTGCTTTGGGAAAGTGTAAATAGATGTTGGAAAATTAATGAATTTATGGCTATGAACAGATCATTAAATCTATCCAAACCTTCATTTTCTCCTCTAACAAATGAGAAGAAGAGCTCCCAACCTGCAGCATATTGTGTGGGATGATCTGGACACATTTCATAAACACCTGGCTCCAGAAGGCATTAGAAAAATATTTGGCTGTTAAAAGTCTACACCAGACATGATACTTTATAATTACCTAATTTAAGTCTCACAGTTACATCATGAGATTGGTAAGTCTCTTAGCTAAAACCCTTTGTTTGCTGAGAACAAAAGTCAATTTGAGCTAACCTAGGGATAAAGGGGGAATTTATTATATGAATACAAACATGTCTCATGCAACCCAAGGGCAAGAACATATACAAAGGATTGGAGCCAGGACACAGAAAATCATCCAGAACCAAAGCAGCCTCTATCTCAATCTCTCTGGGTCTCTCAAAATTACCTCTTATTGAGTATCTATCTGATTCATTTCTTTCTTCTGATGGCTTTCTTTGCTTTCCTGCACACAAGGCAGAAGACAGCTATCTTATACTACCTCAGTCCAAAGCCAATCAGACTAAATTTAGTGTCTTAGTCTAAATTCAAACTTTTCAGTTATAAAAGCGGATTGGCCTAGTTTTAGACCATTATCCAATCTACTGGACCCACAAAAAGCAAGGTCAAATAGTACAGTATGTTCCAGAACTGCACACAATTTTGGGGAGGCAGCTTGGATAGTTCTATGATAAAAGATATTGTGGACTAGAGGTTATTTCTTAAGTATTTATTACGCCTTTATTATATTCGTATAGAAATAAGAAATCAAGGGTCAGAGAATTTAAGTAACTTGCTCAACGTCAAACAGTAAGTGAAAGAAACAGGAATTCAAACCCATCTGTCTGACTGTGATATGTGCTTTTCTCTAGGAAATTGTCTCCAATTAATTAGGGGTGGGACCTATGGTCTCTTAAATGTTTTTTAATTAATCTCAAAGGTACCTTAAAACACTATCTTACTTCAGCTAACGGCTAATTCTTGTGTCTATTAAACAATAAAGGTTTAGATTTCCACTTATTTTCAATTTTTTCTTCTTCCTCCTGTACCCACACAGCTAAACAGAGCCTAGGTTGTAGAGCACAGCCCTTAAGAGGAAATCAGTTTTAAGAACATTAGGTACCAAAATCTTTTGCAACTTTTCTCAACTATGTATACATATATTTTTAAATGTGCAAGAGATTTTAATAGTCACTTCTCCAATACAAAAGGCTGAAAAGCACACGAAAAGACACTCAACATCACTAGCTATTAGGGAAATGCAAATCAAAACCACAATGAGATATCAATTTACATCTATTAGACTGACAGCTATTAAAAAACAAAGGACCACAAGTGTAAGGATGTGGAATAAAGAGAACTATCTTCCACCACAGGTGGGACTGCAGAATGGTGCAGCCATTATGAGGACAGCCTGGCAGTTCCTCTGGAAACTATATTTTAAGCACAGCTGATTCTGCAATTAAAGTAGTGCTTTGCCATTTTCTCTACAGTTCTAAGGACACTTAAAAAAAAGTAAAATGATTTTTAAAAATTGCATGGATCCACAAGAACCTTCTCTGATAACTAAAAATATTTAATTAAAATAATTTTACCAAATAGAGAGCAATAGCCATGTGAATATTTAAAGTATACTCCAACGAGTTGGTATGGAAGTTTCTTCTTAGTATTGACTTAGAGTTAGAGTTTTCAACTGAGCTACCACTTTTGTGACTAAACGTATAACCTTGGATAAGATATTACTGAGGTCAGTTCAAAAGGCTATGATTAAAAGGAAAACTTGCAATTTAAATTTATCTTACTTTTCCTTGTGTCTTTTTATTAGCTGGCTGCATGCAAGTGGAAAGGAAGATATTAATCAAAAATAATTATCTGGACAGAGACACTTTCTTGCCATTTTTCAAAGAGGTTGAGAAGAAAAAAAAGAAAAGTTAAATGTTGGCAACCCAGCAGTTTGGAAACTTTGCTAAGACTTTGAAATTTGAACGTGACCTGTAGGAAAACATTCATGAAAAGAATAAAATAAGTAGGTTCCTTTGTATTTAATGTGGCCTTTTAAATGTAACACGATGGAACTTGTAACCTAGAAATATGTTCTTAGCTATTTATTCACTGGGGAAGGTGAGCATAATTACAGCTGTGCAGAGTTCATCCAAACCCAATTGGCGTTATGGACAATTAATCTTTTGAAACATTAAGATAGCTCTGTAATTTCTCACTTTTGCAAAAAGTAAGAGGAAGGCAACATAAATCAAAAATTTGGTCAGTAACACAAAACTTTATCTAATTGACAATGTAAGACAAAACCTCATTAAATTTTTATTTCATTGCAGCAACCCATAACTCAGCTGTCTCTATAGTATACATGCCTAATTATGCCCTAATTGTTACCTACCTAGTAGATTATTAAATAGGGTGTTGGACTTTTATTCTTTTGTTCTTTTGGAATAAGTTTGATTGAGATAATTCCATCAAAAGGAGGCAATTTCTTAGAAGAAAGTGATGTTATGACATGGTCTTCTCACATTCATGAAAATGTACTGGATGCTTGTAATCAAAATGATGGATTAAACACTTAATCAAAAAAGGAGGACCATGGTTCAGATGGTCTTGGTGAACTGAGAACAAGGAAGCCAGCTATGGACTTGGAAAAAATCAACAAATACATTTTAAAGAAAGTTCCTTGTCGTTAAAGAAAGAGAATAATTTTGCTTTATAATGATGCCCAGTCAGATTGACATACATATATAAAGTGTTGGGTTTAATACAAAGAAACTATACAAGTTAAATTAGGGTGAGAAGAGGATCTATACTACAATACTTGTAACATTTTTATTGAAAGTCAGTTCTATTAAGCAAGTTGCCTATAAAAATTCAGAATATACAGATTGCCATATGCAACTCTTACTTATGTACCCACACTTAACAGAGGGAAGCTAATTACCTTGATTATATGCTCCCTCCCTTTTTCATTGGGAGTCTCTCAGCTTTTGCCTTTGCCCTCTTCATGTGCAGTACATTGCATTTTATTTTTAATTGCCACCAAATGAAAGGGAAATGTTGCTGTAAGGATGGGTGGAAATTATAGGGTTTTCAACATTTCCCCAGATGGGCTGGCTGCTTGACTTAGGGGCCATATTTTCCAGAATATATATTTTTAGTCTGTGGCCCAATTCTTGAGCCTGAGATCTATGAACTACAACAGAGCATGTGGCTTGGAAAGGAACTTAGGGTAAGAGCTCTGCACTAGGAGGAGGAAGTCGGACCGTTAGGCCCAGGTCTTCAACTCCTCAACCCTGTCACAGAACCTCTCTCAGTCTCAACTCTACAGTGCGTTCTGTGGACTCATTAAATTTAAAGACTCTTTTATTTAGAACTTATCCTTTTCATCTAACATTTGTAAGAGTTTCCTCCTCCTTTTCAAGATTTCTTCCTCTCCCCTCACCTCAAGGCTGAGTTATGTGCATTCCTCTGTCAAAATGCATTATTGTGATTTCTGTGAACCTACGGACTTACCTCCTAAAGACAGACACCTGTCTTATCTGTCTTTGGAACACCAGTTCTCTGCCTGCATATGATGAACACTCAACAATCATTAATTCAATTAATTAATACAAGAAAAAGAAGTGAGTGACAATCTCCACTAAGCAGACTTTAAGATTTCTAGCAACACTGGCCCTAATTCTTATTTCTTGATCTCCTGAGTCTAATATTGACTATGAAGGGACCTAACAGGTTAGAGACCATCCCTCACATTTCATACATGATGATTGACTATGCCCAACAATTCTCTGATATAGGTATAAGCTGTATAATTTTATATAGACAAGAAGACTAAGAGTTAGAATTATGAAACTTATTCAAACTCTCACAGCCAGTACATAGTGAAGCCTGAATCTGTAACCATTGTGACAACAAAACTGTGGTTTAACCACTACTTAATTCTGCCTCCAGGCCCCAAGGTCCACAGCCAACAAATGTTTGCACTAGGAATCCAAACCCAAACCTCCTACTCCATTCCCAGTACACTCTGTCAATATTCTTGAAAGCAGGATGTGGTCGAAACTAACTATAAATAGGGCTTCTGCAAGTGGATTGAAGTTAATTCAAAAGAAATTGTCCTTGTCACCTATGAGTTATGAACTGGAGGAGTACACTAAATCTATAAGATTCCTTTTAGTTGATACAGTCACAAATAACAATAGAGCATCACAAACTACAGAACAATATGAAGGTGACATATAGGCATATGTAGGTGGCAGATAGAATCATGATATTTCCATTTAGCAGCAAAGAAAATACAATTAGTGAATGACATTGGTGAGACGTTCGTAGATGCAAAGGAAAGTACTTTGATCCTACAATTATGACTAAGGTTGCTTCTTAAAAAGACAAATAGGTATTGACTGGTACAAAGCACATAAACATATTTGCATGTATGTATCTATGTGTATGATTTGTGGAAACCAACAAAATAAACCTATATTCCATAACTGTGTAGGCATGTCTAAAGAGCATCCAAAGTGAAGTCATTTTTCTTCCCGTTGTATATCACCATAGACATATTTCTCATACCTTGCATACTTAATGACTTTGATAATGTCATGGCATCACTCTTGAACTTCATTTGTGTCTTGCCTGCTTATGTAGCCAGGCACTCCCCTACACCTACTGCTGGAAAATTGTGTGTTAAGTTTCTCCACTCCCCGTGAAGATGGTGCCATCAGCTGAAGGCAGTCATGTGTGTTCCCTTATGTTGGCCTTAGCTTTTTAACAACCATTTGCACTGAGCTGGGAAACAGAGGCCTTTAAAGCCTGCTGTGAATCTGACTTTTCTGCAGTATAATGCCTATGGGGTTGAAAATGATGACATTCAGCTAAGATGTTTTCATTAAGTGTCTTTTGCATCAACCACTGATAGGAAAATAGCACAGGAAAAAACTAAGAAAAGCATACCTCTTTTCCATTTAGACTTATTAAATATTCAAGTGATTCCTCAAATATACTCAGCCTTGCTGCGGCTTCATTAAAGTGCAGCCCCATTTTACGATGGAACACTGGTACAATATGCTTCCTGCAGTGGCTACCCACAAGCAAACAGATTGCTGCATTCCTCTCCAGCCAAGGCTCAAAAGTAGCCCAAAGTCAAGAGTATTATAGTAATCAAAGCCACAGGTTAGAGGCATGGGCAATGATGGTAAAATCCACATCAGTGAGAAAAGAGGCTACTACTTCCTCATCAAGTGCAGATGGAAATGACAAACAACAATTTCTAGCAATGCTTTATGCCTCTTATTCAAGAACTTATCTGACAGATGTGGGTGAAGCCAGGAAAATGGGAGAGGTATATTCTGTTTATACTGTACCCCAGTTCTAGGAACCATCTCCCTTTCCAGCTGCCCCACAACCTCCCTGATATTACATTGTAATATATATTCCCCCAACTAACCCATCCAATAAACTAACCCATCCAATAGTGGCATCTCCCTGCAGACATTTCAACTTCAAATGTGTAACTTTTATATGAAAAAAATAAACACAGATGAAAGCCCCACACCCCCTCCGTCCCCCCAAAAAAAGAAGTCACTTCTAGACCTCTGCTTCACAAAGTCTGCATGTTCATCAAAAGTGATAGTTAGGCTAATGTGTCAGCTCAGCCAGGTAATTATGCCCAGTTGTTTGGTCAAGCAAGCACTGGGCTAATTGTAATACGAGGACATTTATGGGCTTTAGTCACCATTGACTTTACTGCAGTGGTATATCATAGATAGCTGATTACAATTACATCTATCAGGGAGATGGCCATCAGCAATGAGAAATGCATTATCCAATCAATTGAATGCCTTAAAAGGGGAAGTGATTCCAGCATTGAGTGAGAATTTCCCAGCTCATCTTTGGACAGCCAGTGTCTCCCAGAACTCATCAAGGGCCCTCACTGGACTTTCATTGGAGACCCTGGTTGCGCCTGCCTGCAGAACCTGGATTTGTGCATCCCCAAGGTCATGTGAGAGACTCTGATCAAATATCTTGCTATCAACAGATATCTCTTGTTGATTGTGCTTCCCTTGAGAACCCTGTACTTCATGCCTCTTATTCAAGAAGTCACTTCTAAAGCTCTGTTTCACAAAGTCTACATGTTCATCAAGGAACCACATTCACTGAAGGGTATTGGAAACCATAAAAATTATAATATGTAAGACTACATAACAAAAACCAGAATGTTTACCATGAAATATTTAATGAAAAAATTCACTCAAGGACATATATGCACCATGATTGCGATTACTAAAAATTTGGAGTCATGGGGACAGGGATGAGTTAAAAACATAGCAAAGAGTAAAACTTCTAACCTGGAGTTCTATTGGTTGAGCAGCTACTATATGTCAGTCATTTACCAAAACTTTTTATTTATAATAGTTTGTACAATTTTTTAAAACTCCAGAAATATAGAGATTTGTGTACATTTACAGATAGGAAAACAATGCCAGGACTAAAAATTGAATAATGCACACAATGTCTAGATAAATATGTCAAACGCCAAATATTTTCCAATATACTATACTGCTTTGTCCTAGCAAATAGTACTCAGCTGGATGACAAGGTTATATATATTTACATCCTTTATTTTTCTAATTTTATTATAGTGACTCTAAATTACAAATTTTTAATCTGCTTTGAACTATATAAAAAATGCCATGTTCATCCCCAGCTGCAATATTTCAACCTGTAGTTTGCAGAGCATCCTCTTTCCCACAACCTCTCCACAACCCTTAATTTTAGATTGTAGTTAGTCTTTTATTCATTGATATATTACAGAGATACCTGTTGTATGCTTATTCAGTGTTGGTTACTCTTATAGGTCCCAGAAAAGAAAAACCCAATTATTATCTTCAACAAACAGATAGCATCTTGGAAGTGACAGAGAAGTAAACAGGCAATTGCAATACAATTACAGGTGATTGACCTTCAAAAGATTTGTCTGTTGGAAATATTAACAACATTAATTCAAAAACAGAATCAAACCTACCAAGACCAGTCTTAGTCTTTCTGGACCACTGTCTAGTAGAACCAAAGCAAAAATTCTCTTTGCAATATGTTAACTTGCCTCACCACATTTTTTTTTTTTGTAGGAAATTCCTAAGTATACTAAGGACCAATTAGGGAAAACTAGTGAGAGGTACAAAAGCCCACAATGACTAAAAATCTTAAGAATGACAGAATTTAATGGGAGCATAGGATTATTTTGTCTAACCCATTTATTCATTTGTTTAAGCATTTACTTGCTCAGTCAAGGAAAAGAAAAAAAAAAAAGAGTTCTACAAGTACATATGCATGCATGGATATTTGTGGGTGGGTATGATATGTGCCCAATATGTTTCTATTTCTAGACATCCTGTGAGTTCAGAGTTGAGGAAGAAGATGGGGCAGTAGAAGCCAATGGAGAAATAAACAGATAGATGCTGAGATACGGCCCCTATCTCCAAGGAGGTGAGTGCATATAATAGAAGTGAATATTGTAAGAAAGTATATGATAAGTCCTAAAACAGAATAGATTGTTTGGTGGAAGTTTAGAAGAGGCAATAGAATGCAGGTGTCTGATAAGGTTTTGTTAATGATACAGAATGAGAAACTAAATTGCAGAGAACTTAAATCCAGTTTGTCAGGGTAGATCCAAAAAAGAAAGGCCTTCTCCCTGGCTTTTAATCCAGTGATCTACTCCTCTTCCAGGTGCTCCAGCGTGAAAACCATAATGAAAATCCTTTTTTTTCCACACACACCAAAATATCATATCTTAAACTTAAGAGTTTTCTGATTGGGAAGTAACTGCTACTAAAGATGGATATTAAGTTAAAAATTAGACATGCTATTTCATAGAGAAAATTAGCATCTTTAGAAGTTTCTTAGTTTTTCCCAGCTATCTATTTCATTGATAGCTATAAAAGCAAGTTTGTGCTGTGTTATTTATTTTATAACATTATCCATAAAATAATTAATAGAGAAATACATTAATAATATAAACTCCATGGCTTTTTGCATTCTTTGAAACATCAAATGATGGAAATATCTTTTTCCACTTTTTAATAGTTTTATTCTTTATTCATAATCTTAACCTAAGAAAATGAATACAAATGGGATAATAATTGAACACTTAAGGTAATGTAGATAGATAATATAGGTATAGGTGATATATGATATATATATATAGATTAGATATATAGAAGTAGGTAGGTATAAGCATACGTATATATGTAGGTGTAGGTATAAAAGAAGAAAGAGAGAGAGAAAGATCTCATTAACATTTTTGTTGTACTTACCAAGTGCAGGGAATTATTCTAAGTGTATTATGTGGATCATCTCCTTAATTATCTTAATAATTTTTGAGATAAGTACTACGGTTACCCCAATTTTGCACCTGAAGAAACCAAAGCAAAGGTAGCTGAATTGGTTTCCTGTGGCTCTTGCTAACAAATTACTGCAAACCGGGTAGCTTAAAGCAATATTTATTTTCTCACAGTTCTAGAGGATACGAGTCCAAAATCAGTATGACTGGCCCAAAATTAAGATCTCTATCAGACTCTACTCCCTCTAGAGGCTTTGGGGGAAAATCCGTTCCCAACTTCTTTCAACCTCCGGGAACTGTCAGCGGTCCTTGCCTTGTGGCTGCGCCACTCCAACCTCTGCCTCCTCTTCACTTTGCCTTCGCATCTTGGTGTGTGTGTATTTTTCTCCTCTGTTTGTATCAAGTTGCCCTCTGTCTTATAGGGACTCATCCAGAAAAGTAAGGATACTGTCTCCCTCTCAAAATACTTAACTTAGTCACATCTGCCAAAATACCCTCTATTCCACATTCGATAACATTTATAGGTTCCAGAGATTAGGAACTGATATCTTTGGGTGGCCATTATCCAGCCTACTATAACAGGTCGGGTGACTTATGAAGAGATCAAAAACCTTGTCACTTGTGGAGCCTCTCAGACACACAACACATCAATTCTGTGTTTCCATTATTCTTCCTGCTAACTAATTAGGTCAGCAGCTGATTTCTATGGATGTGGCAGAGTATGAACTAATTTTAAGGGAATTGAATGTTTCAGTTTTATAACAGTTCAGACATACACTTCACTCATTCCAATAGGGTTTGGATCCTTGAAGGCCCACATTTACCTCAGAGTAATTTGGTTTGCATTACATTTTTTAAAAAATTTTGAGGGTTATAAAGCAAAACATCTAACAAGCAATATACAAGTGGGTACTTCATGGGGGTTGGTACAAGAGGTACCAGCAGTGCTGCCTCACAGAAGATCAGCTCAAATCTGTGAAAGTCAGAACCAAACCATGCCATGTAGGTCTATTGCTCAAGAGTTGATTTTCAAGTCCTTCACAGATACCACTTCTAGGACACAGGGTAACAGAAAGTTATCAAGATTTGTTTTATATTTTTAAACTTTATCTCAAAGGCAGACTTTGATTCTAACAGCAAGACTTTTCTTCCTTGATTCACAAATAAAATTTGAAATCATTTTTATAATTTCTTATCTACCTTATAATAGTGTGACAGAACTCTAAGACAATAAGTTTATCAAAATAAATTTATAAATTACTTAAACAAATTAATACCATATGAGGTACTTTTGCTATTATAAGCTTTAAAATATTATATTAGGAGATTTTAATATTGTTTTCCCTAAGTCCAGTGAGAGCACCTCAAAGACCAGATGCTTGTATTAACTTCTCACAATGGTGGAATATTACAAATAGCCTACTACTGAAGTAATTTAAATTCCTTAGTGACAATGCTGCAATGACAATTACTCAGAGCACAAACTTAATTTTATTCTGTGTAGGCAGTTTGATATTAATTATAAGGTATGGTACAACTACTGCTTTCTGAATGGATTGCATAATCACCTGAGCAATAATTTGCATATATTTAATAACCAGGTGTGTGTTCGATTTTTCAAAATGTTAAGGTTTGGGAATTTGGTGCATATATATATATATGTATATATATATGTCAAATCTTATACTCTTAGGAATATACAGTGAAGATTTGAATATGTATGAGAGGAAACCTTTCATGAACAAGGCATCAACATGAGCTGACCAGTAGCACAGAATCATGGTTATAGGATAGACAGAAATTCTAAATATAAGATTATTTTTCTGGCTTTTCATCAGTTACTGGCTGTGGACTCTCAGACAGCTTCACTTACTTCTCTGAAATTCAATCTCCTCATCTGAAATAAAATGATTAGACTGTTGATACCTATCTCATAGGACTGTTGTGTTGGTTTAAAAGAAGATTTACTTTGTATACTACATTGCACCATCAAGTATTTGCTATCTATATTGTTAATGCATAATATTCTTTTTTGAGGAGAGTCCTTTACGTAGGTAAAATCACCAACCTTAACCAAATGAAACTATTGCTGATAGGATGCTCAAAACCCATCCTTTCTCCTCCTCTATTACTGCTGACCCAACTCCTACATCTAGCACTTACACAGAAACCCCGGGCTCAGAAGAGAAGTTTCAACACTGTTGATAAGGGGAAGTAAAACTACAAGCATACACCATATCCTCTGTACCTAAAGATGAATTTCAGTTCCACTCTCCATGAAGCATGGGTCTGACCAGAACTTGCCTAGCATTTCAGAAGGCAGGAACAAGAAGTACAAATGCAGTCTCATTTATCATGTCAGCGTTGCTAAAAACAAACAATCTGTTAAATCAAATATATGCTCCCTCCTATATTGACACACCGGCTTTCAAAATGACCTGGAATGCCAGATTCAAACTGAGTTTGACATCTGGCACCTGACCCTCAGCATATCCTCCTTATCATTCTATCTCCAAGTTTATCTCCTACCACAAAAGACCATGAGCACATGCAAGTAGACATTCTAGCCCATGTGCCAAATCTTCATCCACAATTCACAACAGCCCACTTTTGGTCACCCCTGTGACCTAAGGGGTACATATCTTAGTAGAGTGGACTTCCCTTAGTACCAATGTGGAAAAGAGTCCAAGCTGGCCATGGGAGAGGGTGTGGGGCCATTGGAGCTTGCAATCCCAGGGTTCCAGGCTACTGAATTATGGTTTTAAAGGGGATTTTTTTGCTAAAATGAATGTGTGTTTTAGCCCCTTTAACCCCTTACCATATGGGGAGAGTAGTGCTGGGGACAGTCAGAATAGGACAGCTTTTTTAAAAGTCTAATGGGAAGAGAGTTTATGAACTTAATGTAGGTTTTTCAATGCAGAAAGGTATTGAGCTGATCCCGGCACTTTAGCCCACAAGTCTAAATAGTACTAGATACTCATCGTCAGCAAAAGTCACTCCTTGGACCAGTCTTTCACAAGGAAAGGGATATTCTAAAGGCAACCCTGAGAAAACTCTTGATTTTCAAAACCCATAGTTGGTGCTGCTTTGGGGCAGGTCATACAGAACTAAATCAACAAGTAATTACTTTTAAAATATCACATGCAAAGGACTGTGATAGGCATCATGGGGATAAAAAAGACTAAAGAAGGGGATTTAGCTCCACCCTCTCACTTTCCCGTACCCATTCACTCTCCTCTACCAATATATTAGAAGTTGACTATCATAAAGTTCACATTACAACTTGAAATGTGAAGTTTCTTACTTTCCAGTAATGTTTTCTCATGAAGTTACCCTAAATTGCACATCTTGCATTATCCATAGCTCATAAAAGAGAAAAATCAAAATTTACTTACAGTTTATCCTCAATTCAGAGATGCTGATAAGGGCCTACCATGTTCAGTTTCTTTACTTAAAACAGTTACTCAGTTGTCAATGAAACTATATCAAGGGGATATAGTCTCCCTATTTGTTAAAGGAAAAATATTAGATTAAGTTGCCCAGAAACATGTAAACCAAAAATGGTAGGATCTTATTACGTTACCTTCTGGGTAGCAGGAAAGAGAGCCAAAGCTCCAAAGCATGAAGACTGAGCTATTCCGTCTGCCTAGGTTGAATGCACTCCAGATTGTCCATTTCCACTAATTATTAAATCAATAATAGCAGAGGCATCACCAGAAGACCTAGACACTTCTGTATTAGTTATTCATACTACAAAGAGTGTTGTATGACAATAAGCATTTTGGTAGAAATTTCAGGCTATGTTTTAGCCGCAGGATTCCAGAATAGAGTTATTAAAAATGATTTGACTATGTTGCCCCCACACACCCCTTTTCACTAGTTCATGTTTCAACATACTCCTTGATTACGATTTGGTGTCTTCCTAGCAGAATGCAACAAGAAACCACGATGTCCCAACAATATTCATTGCAATAATTAACAATTGAGGAAGATTGCACAAAATGGAAACTGACTGAGTGGAAAATATTGCTTAACTCTTTTCTGGCAGTTATCTAAATTCTGATCATAATATCCAGTTATGACTGATCAATAAGAAAAAGGGGGCAACTTATTTCTGATCTTAAAAGTCCTTCTCTCCTTCGGAAGTTAGTCACAGAACCAAGAGCTGACGCGGGAGACCTTTCTTACTGCAGCGGCTGGCTCCTCTCATGAGTCCAGATGCAGTGTTATTGGGAGTGCTGGAGTTATTGCCGGGCTGGGGTTTTGGTAGGAGACTGCTGTTTTGATTTGGCTAGAATATCTTTCTTCTTGGAATCTGTTTTCCTTTGATTAACATTCTACTTTCATTTGTGAAATAGGAGGAAAATGAAAGTAGAAACTCCTTTGAAATATTTGAGATAGTTAAGTACTGTATGAAGCAAGTCAGATATTCTAAAAACATAAAAGCCTTATTAGATACCCTGTAATTTAAAAATTGCAATTATAAGTAATTGGATATAATATTTTTTCAGTAAATGAATTATTTGCTAAAAGCAATTTCTCCTTTAACAATAGATTGAACAATTATAATATTATATGTTCTAGAAATGTTTTATTTTATAAGCTTTATCACTATTACTTATAATATTAGTTTAACAGGGAATTAAGACATCATGAAACTATATACTAATGTTTTGCCTAATGAGTTTGTTCCTCATTTTGATTATATCTGAGTATCAGAATTAATTTAATAAGAAAGAATGAGATATCTAAGCACCCACTGGATGGTAGAAACAATAGAAATTTGAATGAAACTATGAGAAGAAATTACATTAAATAGATCCAATGTGGATATGTTTCATAGGTGTTTAGAATATGCTAAATTATCATAATGAATGCATTAATTAAATAAAAAACTGGATGTTCATGTTGGGATGGAGAGGTGGATTGAATGAATATAGTGTGGAGAGTAAAAATGTAAATAGTATGGCCCAAACCATAGAAATAGTAGTGCCAGAGTACCAATCATTAGACCTTCATAGATGGCATGTAAAATGGAATTTCTGGATTATTTTCAGAGAGAGATTTTTCACACTTAATATAGGAAGAATATTCAAATGGCATTGAAAGTTAGTTAAAATGGGCTCTGAGCTTAAGCCAAGTTAAGTCTGAACTAATACAGATTGCTTTGTTGAATATTCCTTGCCCTTCAGCTTGCTAGATAGTAGTGCTGTCCCATCTCAACACATTGAATTCTATTTTATCACAGGCTTTCTTTGTATTTGTGACATAATTAGATAATTAGAAAAGGGTTTTGGGTAATTTTTGTATTTCTGAGCATCAAGAGTTCATGAAGTTCTAGACACTCAAAAATTTCATGAGAAAGAATGACTTGTGACCTGTATCAGCCAGGGTTCTCCAAAGAAACAGAACCAATGCTATGTATACCCATAGACACACTCACCTAAACCACTCACCTACCCACACATATCTATGTATATGAAATTTATTTATCGTAATAAATTGGCTCATACAATTGTGAGAGACATCCAAATTCCATACAGCAGTCTGGAGCCTGGAGTTCCAGGAGGAGTGAGGTTGAAGTCTTTATTCCAAGTACCAAGCATGGGAAGAATGGAGGGTGTAGTCTAGAGGCAGAATCACTTCTTTTTCTTGAAACCCTCAGTTCTCTTTTTTAGGACCCAAATGATTGGATGAGGCCTATCCACATTGTCCAGGTTAATCTCCTTTGCTTAAAATGACTGTAGATGCTAATCCCCTCGACAAACATTAACAACCAGGGCATGTTTGACCAAACAACTGGACCCCATAACCTAGCCAAATTACCACAGGAAATTAGCCATCACAGTCTACCCCTTGTCAATTTGGCAGTCATTCACATCTCCATAAATCATTCTTAATCTCCAAATAAAGACAATAACATAGGTATACTGCCACCTAACATGATATACCTTCCCTGTGTACAGTTAAAAATATACTAGACATTTCCCGGGAAGAGGATGCAAGTTCTTGAGTGATGTTTAGTCTTCTCGAGATCCTATAACTTAAATTCTAGGATGTAAAGTTAATATCACTTATGCTATTTAATAATGGCATAAAAGCAGGAAGAAAACAAAGATATATAACTATGTATATATAGTTATAGGCATATTAGATATTTATATATATTACAATATAGAGAAAGAAATATATAGGCTTATTCATAATAAAATAAGGAAGAAATACTCAGAAAAAATTTAGTACTAATTTCTGCAGCTGGTCACATGGTCTTAGCTAGTATTTATAACTACCTTCTTCCACTATTCTGTATTCACATTACCCTCAGCATGGCCTTTAAAATTTGTGTAAATATATGTTTGTGAAGAAAGGTAATAGTGGTATAGAGAGGTCCTGCCTAAGGACTCACAGGTTAACAATAGTTTTTCTCTCTCCTAGAAGAATTTGGGACTGGAAGAGCAGTGAGAACAATGTTGAATTCCTATGAGTGGGGGAGGGAGGTACTAATGTCCACAAGCTTACTGGTGTACCCCTACACACATACACACACACACAGGTTTGTAATATGAATATAGAATATAGGATTTGCTAACAGGTAGACCTGGATTTAAAAGTCAGATCTACCACAATCTTATTTAAACTCTTAACAGCCTTAGTTTCCTTACCTGTAAAAGGAGGATAAAATCCTTACTTCTGAGGATTGCTGGGAAGATTATATTTTTAAAAAGTAAATGTATAATATTTCTAGTGGGAGTTCATCACAAAGAAAGTATCCAGTCAATGATATCTACAAGTTTTAACAGTCATAGCTTTGTTAGAATTAACTACTCTAGCCCATCTTGACACATGATATCATGCATTCCCAGGAGAATAGCATGAACCTTGATTAGTAAATTCTTCTAAGATTCTGAAGACCCGATTAGCCTCTGAACTTGCTAAATTTTTAACAGGAATTTAGAATTGTGTGGCCATTGGAAGGCAGAAAGGAATATGACTTCTTTAAAGTGCATGCCTGGTTTTATCAGCATCTTCCATAGGTTAGGCATCAAACAATTGTTCTGATTTGATTTTCCCCAGAGTTTGCAATCTTTGGTATCATTGCCCTCTATGTTAGAAAAGATGGTAAATTTTGCAAATAAGTCATTTACATATATTGAAAGACATTGCTTACTGGTTTTAAAAGTTTACAATCTGGAAAGTATTGGAGTTTCACGATCTGTATTGGGCGTGTCAATAGAAGAATACATGTTAACACATTTGTGATCTTTATTTCTTCTTGACTGTTCTCTTCAGGTGTTAAGTCAGCTAACCACAGATCATTTGTGCTCCTTCTTTTGTTTTACATACTTAATGATTGTCTCCACAGTAGAGGGCTCCCAGACCCAATAATGTAGCAATAAATTACATAGATTTTAAAGCATTTTACAGTATTTGCATAGTTGAAAGGAATCCTCTTTTTTCATTAGGCATCTTCTCATATATTTTACAAGTTGTATTCTTATGTAGATTCCCCCTAACATTCAGTGTAAACTCGACCCCAATATTCAGAGAAATGTGCAACTAAAGAAAAAGTATTTTGATTTATTTTCTTAAAAACATTTTTGCTTCATGTGCTTGACTGTGTAAATGAATAGAGCCAAGATTCATTATTTTTACCAAGAATGAATTTTAAAATAAACTTTACAAAAAATGTTAAAGAATGTCAAACCACAGTACATGTGTTTTGGGGAAATGCTGCAAGAGTTGTTTTCAGATGAATATGTTTTCAAATGAATTATTCTTTAAAATTGAATAGAGTGTTATAGAGTCTTCAAAGCACTGCAGATTGTTTTCAGATAAATTTGTTCATTTGTTCCTCACATCAAGGCTTTCTCCTATCCCCTTTTCTACTTGAAAGGACAATGATGCTCAGGAATTAAGTGTATGAAGTACCCAGCACAGAGCTGGGTCAAATGAGAATTTGGCCTTGAACTTCTGACTTCTAATATTAATTCAGTGCACAATCTACTGAACATGAACTGATCCACAGTGAAAGTGATACATTCATTCTGCAAGTATTTTTGTACACATCCTTTGGGCCAGGTATTGAGGATTCAGTTGTAATGTGGCTTACCTATGCTTTCCACCAAAGTCTTTACAAACTAGTAAGTAAATACTTTTTACATACTATCATTATCTCATTTAGCACTTATTATAACAACCCTAAGGGGCACATTTCATTACTTTCTCTACTTTTCACATGTGCAATTTAAAGGGGACTTTGAAAATCTTATTAAATGCCATTCAGTTAACAATACAACTAGGATATGAACCCAATACTCTGTAACTCTGGGGCCTGAGATATTATCCACTATGCTCTACAGTTTACTGATAACCTGTTAAAGATACCGAACAACTGCTTTCTGACTCTCAGCTTTTCAGTTGATAAGCTCTCTAACAGTTTTAGTAATGCTCTTTGAAATACGTGCTTTATATTTTGTTTGATTCTACTTTTTAATTTATTGCCATGAAATTTACCATGATATTAATAAGTGTGGCTTGTCTTTGCATTTATAATGTGTGGAGCTTGTAGCATTTTGTGAATAAAGGGCTGTTTTAATTTGTAAAAGTCGGTCAATGCAAAGTGCCAGAACTGAGTTAACTTTTATAAAAGGGATTTATTTGGAGTAAAAGCTTACAGTTCAGAGACTGTGCAGTGTCCAAATCAAGGGGCTATTAGAGATGCTTTCCCATCAAAGTATGCTGCTGTTGATCCTGTTGTCTGACCATGTGGTGAAAAAAGATGGCCACTGATCTCTGCAGAGGTCTTTGCCTTCCACTCTAGAATCTACCATCTCCCAGAGCTCAGATATGGAGAAGCTGGAATAGGGTTTGTCTCTTTCCTCCTCTATCAATCTCAGCTGCTCTGCTTTCTTCGCAAATTCACCGCTGCAAGTTATCAGGCACATGTCTTATCTTTCCCTGGGCCTCAGCTCTTTGAGCATTTCAGGGGCTTCTTTCCTTGCAACTCAGATGTGGTTGAAACTGGAGTCCTTTTTCTTATATTGCAAGATCAAGTATGCCAGCCTCTTTTTCCTGTGTGTGTCTCCACTTTTATCAGACCCAGCAAGAGGGCAGAGACTAACACTGAGTCATGCCTCACTGAGGTAGTCCAATAAAAAAGGATCTCACAACCACAGGAATGGATTAGTTAAAAAAACACAATCTTTTAGATAGATAGTATGATACATCAATATATCTCAATAAAACTTAAATAAATAAGTAAATAATAGTGCATGAATAGACAGATATAGCAGCAATGTAAAGCAGGGGAAGCATAGAGAGATTTTGAGGTAAAGAATTTTCTTGTTTGTTTTCTGATTTTTGCTTTTTTTCATTGTTGAAATAATGAAAATCCTCTAATAATGATTGAAGTGATGAATATACAACTATGTGAGTATACCAAATACCACTGATTATACACTTTGGATGAACTTATGCTTTATTAATAAGTATAAATAAAATTAATTTGTTAAAAAAACATAATCTTTCTATTTTGGGGATTCATAATAGAATATCAAACTGCCAAAGGGCTTATATCCTTTCTAAGTTTTGTAAAAATCTTGACCATTGTATTTTCAAAAATTTCTTCTGCTGAATTCTCTCTCTTGTTATATGATTGCAATTACTTTAAAGTTCAATATTTTCACCAAAATTCACAAAACTTTCTCTTCTTTTCCATACTTTTCTCTCCAACTGGAAATCTCTATTTTCATTTTTACTGACCCATCTTCCAGTTCACTAATCTTTTCTTTAGCCAAGACTAATCTGCTCAATTGAGTTTTAATTTTAGTTGTTGTAATTTAGGGATCTGAATTTGGTTTTATTTCTTTTCTATAGATTGCAGTGTTATGGTAAGTATATAAAATCTTCATGTTTTCATCATTATCATGAGCATATTAGTCACATCTGCATATCTCTATCTCCAGTAAGTCTATTCTTTTTTTTCTGTTTTTACTCTTGTTTTAGTAACTTCATCATGTGTCCTTGTTTACCTCTTTTATTCTATTTTATTTAATATTGGACCCAGTTTATGAAAAATTGAAGAATGATATAGCATCCTCCAAAGATGATATACTTTTGTTTCTGAAAGGCAGTTAGTTAGGAGCAGCATCTTTTACTCATTCTAGAATTGAGCTGATTTGAAGCTGTATTACAGTCCTTTGGAGGGTTTCTCTATTTCCAGTTAGACAGTATTCCTAGTATATCCCAGCTGAAACCTCAGAATTTGTCAAATTCTTCTTCCTTGACAAGCCCTAAGTTATGATTTTTTTCTCCACCTTGCTATCAAACTTCTCCAAAATGCCTGTTCATATTCTCAGCACCTTAGATTCTGCTCATGAGTCAGCAAAAGCAAATGCCTTTTACACACTTCTTTAAAGACCTCTTTAAATGCTGTGCTCTAATGGACACAACCAATCCAGTGTCCACATAGAAGAGGTGGCATTGGATTGGGAAAAGTGGACATAATGGACAAAGGGTATGGGGAAAGGCAGGAAGAGATGAGAGGTGGAGGCGTCTTCGGGACATGGAGCTGCCCTGGATGGTGCTTCAGAGGTAATCACCGGACATTGTAAATCCTCACAGGGCCTACATGATGGAATAGAGGAGAGTATGGGCCATGATGTGAACCAATGTATATGAGGTGCAGAGGTGCCCAAAGATGTACTTACCAAATCCAATGGATGTGTCATGATGATGGGAACGAGTGTTGTTGGGGGGGGGGGAGAGGGGGGGTGGGGGGGTGGGGTTGAATGGGACCTCACATATATATTTTTAATGTAATATTATTACAAAGTCAATAAAAAATAAAAAAATTAAAAAAAAAAAAAATAAATGCTGTGCTCCCCTCTTCATGTTTATCTTCCTTTTCCTATGCTTCTGTCTGGCATCTTGGCCCCTCACTGTCTCACTGCCCTGGTAGCTAGTTTATGCCTTCAAATAGATTATTGTTTTTTCCCCAGCTTTTTTAATAGTACACAATGGGAGGGTTAATATGATATAAGTTGGTCCTCTGAAGTGGAAAATTGTTTATTGATTCATGCTCTTAGTGTATAGTGTTAGAAGAGTTAAAAATCATGAGGTTTTCTTTGGCAATTCAATTCTATACAGATTAGAGTGGATGCATTCCTTTCCATGAGAGTGCATTTGTGTAAACCTTTTTGCTGTCTTGAACTATAAAGGATTCACTGAACAACTGTAAACAATGTATTCAAAAGGTGAAAGAGTGGAAATGAACAGAGGTGTTTTCATGGTTATATGATGATATTGTTTGTTAATAAGTACTCACTCACACACCTGCTTTTTAAAGATTCCTGCCATTGAATAGGGCAAATGAGACATTGGCAGAACAGACAAGGAAATCTAGATAAAAAACATTTAGTTCATTATCCATTTTGGCCAGGCTAAAAATCAGCAGATTATGAGGGCTATACAACACCCAGATTCTCCATACTCCTAGACTAATTTCCCACATTGGGCAGATTATTGTTTTTAAACCTGCTTTATGGCTCATGTATGTATTTTTTTTCAATTAGATTGAAACTCAATTCTTTCCATCCCAAAAACCTGATATTATAATTCTATAACATCCTACATTTTGGTTAATTGCCATCCCATATGTATTTTCCCCATTTCTGCATATTGAGCACCCAAAATGCTTTATTAAAAAAGTAGCCATTTGTATCAAGATAGTTTATAACTGAAGGTATATAAAAATCAATTGTATTAACCAATAGCAAACATCTAATAGTCTCTATCACAGGCTACTATGACAAATAACACACAAATGGTTTTCTTAAATAATAAGCATTATTGGGTCACAATTTCAGAGGCATCAGCATGGCCATAGATTCTGGTGCTGGCTTGCCACAATCTTTGGGATGTCTTGGCTTATGGATGTATCTCTGCCTCAATTACATGACAATCTCTCTCTCCTTATGTCTGCTCTTGTGGTTTCCTCTGATTTCTGGCTTCTGGCTCCTCTGGCTCATTACAACAGAATTACTTCTGCTTATAAAAGACTCCATCAATATGGATTAAGGCCCAATGTTTTAGTTTCCTGGACTGCTAAAGCATAACATGTAATGGGCTGGTGTAAACAATAGGAATTTAATCCCACATCGGGTTTTGTTTTATTTTTAAAATTTTTTATTTATTATCTTTTTTTAAAGATACATAAGCCACACAGTTTTGAAGTTATGAAAACAGCCCAAATCAAGGCATCATCAATGTGATGTTTTCTTTCTTAAGAATGTGGCCTTCAGGGACTGGCTGCTGGCAATCCTTGGTCCTGGGCTATAAGGCACATGGCACTGAACATGATGGCCTCACCTTCTCCTTGAGATTCTGTTGATGTTCAGCTTCTGGCTTCTCTATTCATGGTTTTCTTTCCTTCTTATAAAGGGCTCCAGTAATAGGATTAAGACCCATCCTGGGCCACACCTTAATTGAAGTAACCTCACCGAAAGTTTTGATGTACAAAGGAATCATACCCACAGGAATGGACTAAGTTTAAGACATGTTTTTTGAGGGTACTTATAGCTCCAAACCACCATACCCACCTTGATTCAGCTGGGGCACAATATAACTAATAATCCATCTTCAAAGTATCCTGTTTACAAATAAATTCATACTCATGGCAATGTGTATTAAAAATAAGATCATGTTTTGTTGGTGTATATAATTCAATTTACCACACCTCAAAATTAACGATGCATTCCTTATGATATAGGGCCCATACTGTCCTTTGTGCATGTAAGATTCTTCTATACAATGGTTTGTCCATTTTCACCTTAATATGTAATTACAGCTTTAAAAATTTCAGAATTATTCAATTTTGGAAGAGATGTGTTTGATATAGTTATCTAGAACTAGGAAACTCATAAGAACACTTAAAAATTTCTATGCTTTTTAGTTTTTTCGTCAATTTCAAATAAGCATAGAATGCTTTATAAAAGTCTCCAAAAGAACTGTAAGGTCATTATTTAAGAAGTTTGCATACCAGTCAGTATCTATATTCCAAACACTCTTGAGTAGAAAATAAATTTCATATTTATTAAGAGAAAGCCAGATGTTAAAGTTTAGGTTTTCAAGGATTACTCAACAATGTCCATTTATTGTGAATACTTTATACAGCCAGGAGATTACTTTTGAAGTTTGTATGTATATAGTTCTCATGAATTAAAATTTTAGATTGTCAATTCTTTTTTTTTAATTGATCATCTATTTCTCATCAGTAGCTAAAAAGAACCATAGAGACATTAAATGTATTTATGATAAATCTAGGGATTTCTTCTTCTTTCCAGTTTGACAGCTCTGGAGGAAAATATCTCACTAGGTTTGGACAGATAAGCCAAAGAAATCTCAGGGAAGATACTTATAGGTGATGGTGTGTATTTCACTGTTGCCTAGAATTTTAGTTTGGTCATGAGTCAGAAGTCAGGAAGCAACCTTAGGGAAAACCTCTGTCACTGAATAGGATGGTATTCTGAAAAGTCACAATCATGCGGATGCTCAGAGACTTGAAAATAAACATTCAATTGCAGTGGTCTTGTTTGTGGCATTGGGCATCTTGTTAGGAAAATAGCATCACTCACTGCTCAGTGAGTCATGAAGTGGGTCAAGAGAGGTAAATGTAAGCTCATTGTTGGGAATCAAGCATTTTTGTAACAATGTAATTTATATTCCGTGACAATCAAGTTGAAAATTTGTACTGTCACAATAATAATATAAAAACAAAATACATCCATTGTGCCTTGCCTTGTACAGTATATCATTGTATGTACATCATTGACTGAATATAGTTTTCTTTTAAAAATATAACTGACCTGTGAGTTAGGTAGGGCAGATCTGGAACCAGTGACTAAAGAGCTAAAATTAGAAGTATAAAATATAGAGCATCCGATTTGGAATTTAAAATAAGCCTGCCATTTATTTTCCAAGAGACTGCTTACCACTTACTAGAGGTAAAGTGAATTTTCTGCTAGAGAAACATTAATGACCAAGAAGCAATGTCTCAAATTCTAGTGGTATCAAATTATAGTGAAAGAATAAAATTATACAAATTATTATGCTACAGTTTAAGTTATTTTTTTTTAGCAACCAGTAGGAATGTGAATTGGTAAGTTACCAAAACCAATATGAAAAAAATGGTGTTTTTCTAGGATTGTTGAAGAGTCATGTATAGGTCATCTTGTTGAATAGAGAATGTGATTTCAGATGGAAAGTATACCATGTTCCAGGGCACACAGGAAAGAGAAAGCCTGGCCTATTTGGGGAGTAAACAAAATTTGACATGGCCAGATTATAAAGTGTGTGTTTATATGTGGCATTTTGGTGAGTAGAAATCAACAGAGCTAAAATCATAAAGGGCCTTTCCATTTCTACATCTATAAAATGGAGATGTTATTGAATGTGCATATGCACTGCCTAGACATACAGTTTGCAGGAATAAAGCCCACATTCATGCAATTCTTCGAAGTGTCAGAGATTTACAGCTCCCAGCTGGCTCCCTCTTAGGGAACTGCCCTCAGCTGAAGGGTGCTCCACCTCTCATGGTCAAGCCTGTAGGCAATTACTGATGAATATGGGCAAAAAAAAATCCAGGTCTTTTGACCTCTTTGAGGCACTCTGAAAGGTTTTCCCAGCTTCAGAACTCCCTGTAGGATCAGCTGAGGTCTTTGCTGTGTCTGCTCTGAAGCTCACCAAACCCCCTGCCCAGTCCTGCTCACTCATTCTCACATAGTTTTTGGTCCCTAGTTCCCCCCAATAAACTCCATGAACACAAATCTCTCTCTAAAAATCTATTTACAAAGGAACCTGTACTGCAACAAGTGCCCTATCTCATTTTCCAGGGTTGTTAAAATACATATGAAATTTAAAATGTGAAAAAAAATATTTCCACAATATAAAGCACCACACAAATGCTAATTATCAAATCAACTATTATACAAAACAATTATCAACTGTGAATAATAGCTTTAGAGGCTGTTTAAGAAGAATGGCTGGAATAACAAAGATAAATCATAGGGCCGTAAATATGATGGTTAATTTCATGTGTCACTTTGGTTGGGCTCCAGATTTTTGGTTAAGCAAGCACTGGCCTGAGTTTTTGGAGGGAATTTTGTAGATGGATTGGCATATATAGGCAGTTGATTCTATCTATGACTAATTGCATCTACAATAAACAAAGGAGCTTACCCTCAGCAATGAGGGATGTCTCCTCATCATATAAATTAGAGGTCTTAAAACAACTGAGGATTTTACCAGTCAGAAAGAATTTCTGCCTCTTCTTCAGTCAGCCAGCTTCTCCTGGGGAATTCAACTTCACCTTCATTGGAGCTCCAGCATTCAGCCTGCCCTATGAAATTCATACTTGCCAATCTCCATAGTCATGTGAGCCAATTCTTATAATAAATATAATGGTAAGCCAATTCTTATAATACATGTGGCAGTTTGAGATTATTTATGAATCTCTAAAAAGAGAGATTATGTTTGTAAACTTGCCTACCTCTCTGGGTATGATACCCTTAGTTTGTATTATTATTAAATTCAAAGATTTTAAGTTTTACTTAATAAAATCAATTTAGGACCTTTGATTTGATGATGGCAGTAGGGCATGACTCAGCTGAGGATAGGGAGTGGGAAGAAGAGATGTGATGTAGGGGCATTTTCAGGACTTGGAGTTGTCCTGGGTGGTACTGCAGGGACAGTTACTGGACATTGTATGTCCTCCCATGGCCAACTGGATGGACTGGGGGATAGTGTAAACTATAACATGTGGTGCTGCAGTGCTCAGAGATGTATTCACCAAGTGCAATGAATGTCCCAAGATGATTCAGGAGGTTTTTGTTATGGGAGGAGTGGGGTGAGGGGGATGGGGGCTATATGGAGACCTCATATTTTTTTAATGTAACATTAAAAAAAATAGACACACACACAAAAAAGAAGACATAGAAAGAGACAAGGCAGAGGAGAAAACTTTGATTCTGCCATCCCACAAAGAGAGATCAGCCATTTGCCTGGTAGTTTGCAGTGCTGAGAAAGCCCAGAAAGGAGCTAGCCCTATGCCAGCCTGGAGCTGAGAGAGAGGAAGCCTGACCCCTTACAGAGATCAGCAACCATCTTGCTGCTTCAACATGTGGCAAATGATTTTGTTGAAAAAGCAACCTTGAGTTGAACTCTTTAGGACCTTGTAACTATAAGCTTTTATGCAAATAAATATCCTTTATAAAAGCCAACAGATTTCCGGTACCTTGCACATCTTTGGCTATTACAATACATTTATTATAATTTTGCCTATTATATTTTTCTTGAAAATCCAATATAATAAGTACAAACTTTTCAGCTGAATCCATTGTACTTTTCTTTTTTTTTTAATAATAAACTTTGTTTTTAGAGAGGTTTTAGATTACAAAAAAAGTTTCATTAAAAAAATATGATATTGCAGGGACAGATGCTGAGCATTATATATCCTGCCATAACCCATTGAATGTACTGGGGGAGAGTGTAAACTACAATGTAAACTATAATCCATGCAGTGCAGCAGTGCTTCAAAATGTATTCACTAAATGCAGTGAATGTGCCACAATGATGAAAGAGGTTGTTGATGTGAGAGGAGTGTGGGGGAGTGTGGGGTCGGGTGTAAGGGAACCTCTTATATTTTTTAATGTAACACTTTTTGTGATCTATGTATCTTCAAGAAAATACAATAAAAATAAAAAATATATAGGATATTCCCCCTAATATTAATTCTTACATTAGAATAGTACATTTATTTCAATTGATGAACAAATATTGAAGAATTACTACTAACCAAAGTCTATAGTTTACATTATGGTTTATACATTTCACTGTACAATTTTATAGGCTTGGGAAAATGTATAATGACATATATCCTTCATTGCAGTATTACACAAACCAATTCCAATGGCCTGAAAAATGCCCTGTGTTCCACATATTCATACCTCCCTGTCCCACTTAAACCCTGGTAACTACTATCTTTATATCAATGTTTCAAACTCTTCTGTTACCACACAATATTAACTATAAATCTACCTTGATCCATGGTTACACTCCCCCCCACCCATGTTGGTTCATTCCTTAATCTTGAGGAATTTGGGATGATGCCCATTCTAAATATTTCAAATTTAGAGGGGGCTTAGATAATATAGAGCAGATGGAAGTAACCGTTTTGCTTGCCATTGTAGATACATCTAGTTTTTTGGAATGGACCGTGTCCATCATAATCATTTTATTAGTTTTCCAAGGCAAGTCAGAGGAACTGGAGAGTAGGAGTTGGTCATACTCTGCTGGGAGTCAAGGCTCAAAAATGGGCATATGAAAGCCCTTAAGATTGTGAGACATATATTTAATGGGTGCAGTGATAATTATAGGTTCAAATAAAAAGAGGTAGATGAATCATGAGTGAGGAAATTATAAATGCATTATAATTATGATATTGGGAAAATAGGTTATCATATATTGCTTAATAGGGCCCTCCAAGAGTGTGTTGATTTCACAATGCTTGTCTATAGTGTCCTGACATCCGTTGAGTCATGGGAGCACTATTGTTTGAAGCTTTGTTTACTGTGAGAGTTACTGAAATCTCCCAAAAACCTGCATATGCATAACTTCTGGAATGACCTCGTGCAAGGGAGGCTCATCCATGGGAGTCATATCCAATTTCAGGGGAAAGGTAGTGAATTTATTTGCTGAGTTCAGCTTAGAGAGAGAACACACTTGAGTAACAAGGAGGTTTTCAGGAGGTAACTTTCAGGCATTCATTATAATTAGGCTGTTTCATTTTTACAGAAATAAGATTTATAAGTAGAAGCATTAAGTTCAAGGCTTCACATATTGGCCTGTTTTTCTTTTATTAGGCATTGTCTATATAGATTCCTGAGGCTTTTGCCATTTTACTTGAGAAAGTAGCAGGACTCTCAGGATGGGAGATAAATATTTTGTTGGCTACTGTATGGACATCTGTCTGTTGATAAAATATACTTATCACAACCCAAATACATTCATATCCCATAGAAGTATGCTGTAGATGGATTTTCCCACATGTATCACCTCATTATCAATTCCCTGTACTAGTGCCATACCTTTGTTGTAGAGTCTGAAAGAACATTCTTAACCCCAATCCTTGGCCACCCCAGGGTTCTTTGAGCAGTACAGTTGCCCATTTATCCTCCAGCTTTCCTTCTATCATCATGGATGCCAAAACCTTCCCCTTTAAAGCACATTTACACTCACACTTCAGTACCATTAATTGAACTTATATCACTGTGCCACCTTCACCTCCTTGCATTTCCAAACTCTTGCATTCAACCTTGTTACAAATTCTGCCCAGATTAAGCATTGGCTCACCAATCTCTACTCTCCTGCTATCTCCTGGTAACTTATCATCCAAATTCTGCCTTTGTGAGCCTGTTCAATATCCTTGGTTCATATAAGTGAGATCATGCAATATTTGTCCATTAGTGACTGGCTTATTTTCACCACAAAGTCCTTGAGGTTCATCCATGTTGTCACATGTCTCAGTACTTCATTACTTCTTACAGCTGAATAATATTCCATCATATACATTTACCACATTTTATTAATCCATTCATCTGTTCGTAGACACTTGGCTTGCTTCCATTTTTTGACAATTTTGATTAATGCTACTATGAACATTGGCATGCATATATCTGTTTTCATTCCTGTGTTAATTCTGTTGGGTACATACCTAAGAGTGGGATTGCCAGATCATATGGCAATTCTATATTTAGCTTCTTGAGGAACCACCAAACTGTCCTCCACAGTGCTGCACCATTCTTCATTTCCACCAGCAGTGAGTGAGTTTAATCAAACACATTTTTATTAGTTCTTTAAGAAAAATGGCAAAATAGTAGTAGTTGCACAAGGTTAAAAAACAAGAATTTTTATGGAAAACCACATGATTAAAAGTAATACCCAATTATAAAACCCCTACCACCTACCACCCCTACCAATATATAGCCATCTCCTCTTTTTCCCATTTCTTAGTCACAATCTTTTTTTTAACAATGTTTGTGCTTGTTTCCTTAAGGTTTTCTACCTAATGCTAAATTATATTCTTTACTACCCATTCTTGATTATCAATTTAAAGCATTGTTCTTTAAGTTCCACTTCAAAAGGTGAGGCTTTAATTCACTTTCAACCTCTCTTTCCATTCGAAACTTCTGATAGTTTTATCACATACTTTAGTGAACTTAGTATTTCTAAATAATAGTCTTTAATGTCTATGTCTTGTTTTACAAATTTAGGCAATACCATATGATATTAGACAAGGTCTAACAGTAGCAGGTCTTTCTTTCCTCTGTCCTTTCTTCTACTTCCTATCTCCACCTACTGTTCATTGTCTTCATTGTCAAGGCACGATTATGCTTGGTAACCAGAATGCAGCCATTTATCTTATGAAAACCAACAGAACTTGCATTTTGTGACAATTTCAATATCACCTATTGCAGAACCAAGGTTACTGCCATAGTTACATTTACTTCATTCCAGGCTCAGACTCATAGCTTCAATGCCACTCTGAAAAAAATATTCCTAGTATCAGGTCAAATATATATCTCTTTCTTTACATTCCAATTATTGCTTGAACTCATACCACATATTTTTCCACACCACTTTGAAAAGATGTATTTCTACTTCTCCTCAAAAAAAAATCTCATTTTTCTCTTTTTTTCTCTAAGTTTTGCTTAACACTGCACTGGGCATGCCCAATAGTAGCTATCACAGCCCCAGTTTTACACGAGATTTGCTTTCCAGATATTTCTCTCATGTCTACCAATTTCAGGGTTTCTCAACCTTGTCAATTTTGACATTTGAGGCACATCATCCATTTCTGTGGGGAGGCAGGGGGGTAGTTCTGTGAATTCTATGGTGGTTAGCAGCATCCCTGATATCAATTTGCTACATGCAGTAGCACCCTCCCCTCCAAGTTGTGTCAACCAAAAATAGGCAGATATTTTTACAGGCTATTTGGTATTTAAGATCACCCCAATTTGAAAGCCATAGATATTACTTAAATAACCTAAGTTTCCCTGCACATATTTTTGGACAATGGCAAGTCTAGATGTTTCTCTTCAGTGAATTGCGTGCTCCTGCTGGACTTTTTGGACTGGTTCACATGAAATGGAATAGAAGCCATTGTCCCTGGTTGTTTTTTTGGTGGGTGTGTTCATCTTGTAGAAAGACTGATGGGCAGATTAATAAATTTATCAACAAGTCTATCCTATCAGCCCTAGCCCTGGGTTGCTAAGATTAAATATAATTGGCAAGACCTGCTTCCTCACAAAAAGCCATGTCACTAGAGTGATTATAGTTGTAGGTACATGATTTCATCTTTATTTTCTTCTCATTATGAATTGCAGTGCCGATTATGAGCATCAACTAACAGTGAATAAGTAGAAGAGTGTTTAATGTAGAGCCAAGGCAGAAATTGATTGTTTTCATTTGTCCACAAGGGAAATAACTCCAAGATTTAATGGTGGTGGTACTAATAGTCCCAGCCCCTCCACTCCCCAGCTTTTCAAGAATTATAGAAGGGAAATCTGGGTTGCATTTTAAGAAAAGGAAATCCAGCTTAATACCTTAAATTCAAACCAGTAGGCTATGAGAATAAATTTTCCCAACTTTTATTGTCTAAATCAACAGAAAATAGCATACTCGAAATCTTTAGAAGGCAGGTGACATTTTTTACCACCTTCTAATTCCAGATACTCAGTGAGGATTTTTAACCTATTTAATCCTTTTCAGGCCCGCACTGTTTATTGCCTCAACCCCAACTCCCTCAGAGAAGTTGAGTAATTTAGCCATAGTCTTACAGCTAGTAACAAATAGCACCATGTTCACACCTAGAATTTCTGTTAACAGAGCCCACTCTTACTGCTCTGCAATTCTGCCCTCAGTGACAGTAGGAGCGATGATCTTTCCTGTTGCATCTGGGTGTATATAGCACAACTTATCTGGATGAAGGTAATTGTTGCTCTTTGCTTATTTCACAAGAGGCATACTTTACATACTTCTACTGTGAGGAAAGGGGCATAAAGATTCTCAACACTAATGAATTGCTGCTGGTTTCCTTACTAAACTTTAATTATTCCATTCAAGAAACATATTTATGAGTAATGCAATAATACCATTCCACTATTGTGCATGAAGTATGCAAGGAGGCAAATAAGCTCACAGAGAATGGAAATTTATATTTTTAATTCTATAGGGTTAACATCTATTGCCTGCCTGCTTCCTATATGCCAGACTTTGTGCTAGTTGTTTGGGATACAAAGTTATATAATAACTTACAGTTTACTGTGGAGAATTGATAGGCAAACAAGTAAGTAATAAAATTTTACAGATGCTATGAGAAAAGTCTGCTCAGGTTATAGTGGTTTCACAAAGGACTAACCCACATACCATCTGGAGGAAATTCAAGAAAGGCTTCACAGAATAGATGATTCTTGAGCTTGGTCTTGAGAGAGATGAAGAATGAAAACTACACACACACTTTCTAAGCAGAAGTAATAAGTAATGCACTGTATCCCCTTGCCTGCAGATATGCTTTGTTTGGCCCTCACAATGTTTGCCTACACAATGTTTAAAAACTAATTGAATTAGTTCCCAACATTTAAATCATGTGACATTTCACAGAATCCTCTGGATTTCCTGCTTCTCAGAAAAAAAAAAATAGAAGATTTAGCAATCTTGGGCCAATATTAATGCATGACAATAATCAGCTGGAGCTGAGTGGAAATATTCCCTTTGGAAGGGAACTGTGCTTGGTTTCTAGTTTTAAAAGATCCATACAACTTCCTCTCATCTATATTATAATTAAGGCAAGTATCTAGCACCATTTTTGTTGTTGTTGTTCTACCTCTGCTGTTTTCAGTATGGCAAAGGGAAGAATAAAGAAATGTATTTCTTTTACCCCATCTCTACTAAAAGTGAAAAAAATCTGTTATAAAACCAAGAAGGCTTTGAGTGAATACTTGTTTATGGAAGAGAGGAATATTTTCATTTCTTTAATGTGTAAAATGCACATGTGTTGAAAATAGAAATTTTTCTTACCCTGGCTCACTTTATTCATTTATGTTCCCTGCACAGTTTGCCTTTGTGAGCCATTGAGTTGCTAACTTTACATCTCAAATATAGAAGGATATAGAAAAATGGCATGACAGGAAAGAACAATATAAAGCAGAATTAAAATACAAAATCATAAATGTAGTTAAACATAAAAGGAATGAAAATTTAAAACATATTTCAGAAAATAATGCAAAACTAGAAGGAAATTAAGAGCTAATTAACTTAATAAACCAATGCCTTAAAAGAATAGAATATTAAATGCAGGAAATTTTTCAAATTGTGAAAAAAAATAAAGAAACTAAAAAAATTCAAAAGCAAGGGATATATTGATCATATATAAATATATACAAAGATAATAAATTTACTTTTATATACCCCTGAAGAATAAAAACAAAGCAAGGAAAGATGAGAAATACTAAAAGATACAATTCAAAATATTTGCCTTTAATTTAAAAAAAGAAAGAGAACACATACACTAGGTACTGGCTCAAAAAATATTACTAAAATCCAGTAGCAAATCTACCCAAAATAATTTATAGGTATAGTACAAGCCCAATCAAAATTTCAACAGCCTCTTTGAAGATATGGAAAAGCCCATTATCAACTTTATATGGAAGGATAAGGGGCCCCAAACAGCCAGAATCATCCTGAAAAATAAAGAACAGTGTTGGAGGTCTCACACTTCCAGATCTTAAAACTGATCAGAAAGCCAATGTAATCAGAACAACACAGTACTGGCAAAAGGACAGAAATTCAGACCAAAGAAATTGAACTGAGAGTTCAGAAATAAACTTTCACATCTATGGTCAACTGAGTTTTGATAAGTTCACTCAACTGAGAAAGAATACTCTTCCACAAAATGGGTTGGGAAAACTGAATGTTCATATGCAAAAGAATGAAGATGGGCCATTACCTCAGGCCACATACAAAATTTGACTCAAAATGAATCAAAGACCTAAATATAAGAGCCAAATCTATAAAACCCCTAGAAGAAAATATAGGGAAACTTCTTCAGGAATTTGTGTTTGGCAGTGGTGTTTTAGACTTTACACCAAAAGCATGAGTAACAATAGAAAAAACAGATAAATGGGAATGCATCAAAATGAAATACTTGTATGCATTGTAGGACATCATCATGAAAGTAAAAAGACAATCTACAAATGATGTGATCTTGCTCTAAGCCAACTCTGCAACTCTACCTTCCCCCCGACATGGGACATAAGCCTCCCTGACACTGAGGGGTTATTAACCATGCATTAATCAGCAATGCATTTGGAAAATGACCTTGACCAAAAGGGGAAACATAAAATATAAAAGAGGTTTAGTGGCTAAGAGATTTGAAAGTGAGTCAGGGGTCATTCCAGAGGTTACACTTAGTCTCAGGCAGATTTCACTAACTACCACAGTAAACAAAGCCTCAAATAAGAGTGCTCCAAAGGGCTCTCGGGACATCTGGACAACTGTGGCAAGGTACACAACATCATAGAAACAACACCTATTGGCAGACCCAATCTGGGAATATATGATAACCTATTTTCCAAGGATAACATAGTTATACTCACAATTCCCCTGATCAGAATTCTTCTACTCCTTTTATTTAAACCTGCAATTTTCCATGCAGTAGTTAAGTTTATTTCTGAGAGACTTAAATCTTCAGACATTTTCAAATGCTGGTTGAGCTCTGAATCCCAGTTCTTCGGACTTGCCCAAGACAACCAACAAAACGATGATGATGGACAATCCCATTCCAAAAAACAGAGAGCGTTAGCAGACAGGATAATCCCTCCAACTGCTCACGCGGTATCTGGATCCCCTCACAGCCTGGGGCTGTCTGACGAGATGTTCTGGGGAATGAACAGTTGTGGGCAATTTGTGGACCAAAGTAGGTTATTTGTTATTGTGGATGTCATTTTGTATTGATGGAACAACTTGTAGCATTGATATCAAGATAAGAGTTGCCAGGGTTTCAGAAGGGAGGCTGGGAATGAATCATTGAAACAGGTTATATCTGGGGCAGTGAGATTCTTCTGTATCATACTGCAATAACGAACACATTACATTATACATTTTTCAAGGCCTATGGAACTACATAGCACAAGGTGTAGACCATAATGTAAGCTATAGCTGTTGGTTAGTAACAAACCTTCAATTTGGTTCATGGATTCTAATATACCACACTAATCTAAGATGTCAATATACAGGGAGTAACTATGTGGGTTGGTGCCAGGACTATTACATGGGAATTTCCTATATGTTCAATGTAATTATTCTGTAAATGTAAATATAAAACTATGCTAAAATAAAGTTTAAAAAAAACAAGCTATAGAATGAGAGAAAATATTTGGAAACCACATATCTGATATGTTTTTAATATCTCAAATATATAAATAAATTCTACAACTTAGCAAAAAGGCAAAAAAAAATTAAATATGGGCAAAAGATTTGAATAGACATTTCTCTAAAAAAGATAATATCCAGAAAGCACTTGAAAAGATGCTCAACATCTGTGGTGGTTTGAAACTTTATGTACCTCAGAAAAACAGGTTCTTAAAATTAATCCATCCCTGTGGGAAATGTACCCATTTGTAGATTGTCTTTTTACTTTCATGACGATGTCCTACAATGCATAAAAGTTTTTCATTTTGATGCATTCCCTTTTGTCTGTTTTTTCTATTGTTAGTCATGCTTTTGGTGTAAGAAAAACTTTTTGATGAGTTTACTGCAGTTAAGGTTTTGTCCACTATAGCAGTTTGGTATTATTTATGAATTACAAAAATAGATATTGGATTATGTTTGTAAATTGGTCTGTTCCACTGGCTACATTAGATTGTATTGGATTCAGAGGTTTCACTCTTACTTGATTAAACTATGATTAAGACTTTGATTGGGCAACGTCAGTAGGACATTGAGTTCCCACCCCCTTGGTGGGTAAAGACTCACAGAGAAACCTCACCACAGAGAAGGGAGGTGGGAGTTTTAATGCTGGATCCTGGCGAAGTAAATGCACAGAGAAACAGATACATGAGGAAAGAGAGAAGGCTTCATTAGACACCACAGAGGCCCAGGAAAGAGAGATGAGCACTTTGCCTGAGAGTTTACAGTTGACCTTATGGAGAGAGGAGAGCAGCTGAGCCTAGAGAAAATTGAACCCTGGGAGAGAGACAAGGCTTATCTCAGCCAACCCCTGATACTGGCAGAAGCTGGGACCACGGAACTTCAAGAGGAAGAGGAAGCCTGAACTCCTGCAGACATCAGCAGACATCTTGTTCCAACACACGGCAACAGACTTTGATAAGGGAAGTAACTTACACTTTATGGCCTTGTGACTATATGCTTCTACCCCAAATAAATACCCTTTATAAAAACCAACAAATTTCTGGTATTTTGCATCAGCACTCTATTGGCTGACTAACACACCCCTCCTTAATAATCATGGATTTTAATACATTCCTGGAGTCCATTGTAAGCAGAATAGAATTCAGATAGAGGGAAAGAAAGCCATAGGGAGCAGCCAGAAGCTGAGCATCAATGGAACCTTGAAGAGAAAGAAGAAACTGGAAGACAGTTTGGCAGTTCCTTAGAAAGTTAAGTATAGAATTACTGTATAACCCAGCTATCTCACTTCTAGGTTTATACCTAAAAAATAAAGCAGGGACTCAAACAGTTAACTGCACACTGATATTCTTAGAAACATTATTTAAAATTTCCAAATATGGAAGCAACCCATGTGCCTATCAACCAATGAATGGAGAAACAAAATTTGGTGTCTTCACACAGGGGAATATTATTCATCCATAAAAAGGAATGAAATTCTGATAGATGCAACAAGATTGATGAACCTTGAAGACATCAGGTTGAATGAAATATGCCAAACACAAAAAGACAAATATTGTGTGATCTCACTGATATGAAATAATTAGAATAAGCAAAGGCATATTCAGAAAATAGAAAATAGGTTACCAAGGGCCAAGGTAGGGGTAAGGATTAGGGAGTTAGTGCTTAAATTATACAAAGTTCCTATTTGGGGTAATGGAAAATTCTTGATAATAAATGGTGGTAATGGTAGCTCAACATTGTGAATATAATTAAGGTCACTTAAATATATATATTTGTGTGTGGTTAAAAAGGGAAATTCTAGGTTGTATATATGCTACAAGAATAAAAATTTTAAAAAAACAACATGGCACTGTGCTACACAAACAGGGAAAACCCTATTATAAACTATGGACTATAGTTAGGAGTACAATTATAATAGTATTATTTCATCAGTTATGACAAATGTACTATATTAATGCAAGGCGTTAATAATAGGAATTATATGGGAACTCTGCATTTTGTACATGATATTTATGTAAGCCTACAACTTATCAAATAAAATTTCCTGCATTTAATATTCTATTCTTTTAAGGCATTGGTTTATTAAGTTACTTAGCAAGGGATATATTGATCATGTATAAATATATACAAATCAGTACATATCTCAAGACCTATGACTATGAGAATACAACATTTCAGAACCTATGGGATGCTGTGAAGGCAGTGCTGAGAGGAAAATTTATAGTCCTCAATGCTTACATTTAAAAAGTAGGAAGAGCTAAAATCAATGACCTAACTACACAGCTGAGGGAACTAGAAAAAGAACAGCAAGCTAGTCCTAAAGCAAGTAAAAGGAGTGAAATAACAAAGATCAGAGTAGAAATAAATGAAAAAGAAAGCAATAGAGAAAATTAACAAAACCAAAGTTGGTTCTTTGAGAAGATTAACAAAATCAACAAACCTGTAGGTAGACTGACTAAGAAAATAAGAGAGAACATGCAAATAAATGAAATTTAAAAATGAAAAGGGGAACATTACTACTGGCCCCACAGAAATAAGGGAGATCATAAGAGGATAATATGAACTACTTTATGCTAAAAAACTAGACAGTGTAGATGAAATGGAAAAATTCCTACAAATGTATAATCAACCTACACTGATACTAGAAGAAATAGAAGACCTCAACAAGCCAATCACAAGTAAAGAGATTGAAACAGTCATCAAACAGCTCCCCAAAATGAAAAGCCCAGGACCAGATGGTTTCACAGGTGAGTTCTACCAAGCATTCAAAGAAATTTTAATACCAATCTTACTCAAGCTCTTCCAAAAATTTCAATAAGAAGAAACACTACCAAACACATTCTATGAAATCAATATCACCCTAATATGAAAGCCAGATAAAGATATTACAAAAAAAGAAGATCACAGACCCATTTCTCTAATGAATACAGATGCAAAAATCCTCAATAAAATACTTGCTAATTGAATCCAACAACACATTAAAGGAATTATCCATCATAATCAAGTGGGTTTTAGGCATGCAAGGCTGGTTTAACACAAGAAAATCAATCAGCATAATACATCACATTAATAAATCAAAGAAGAAAAATCACATGATCTTATCAATCAACACAGAAAAGGCATTTGACAAAATACAGCATCTTTTCTTGATAAAAAAAACTACAAAAAATAGAAATTGAAAGGTATTTTCTCAAATGATAAAGGCCATTTGTGAAAAGCCCACAGCTAACATTGTACTCAATGGTGAAAAACTGAAAGCTTTCCCATTGATTTCAGGGACAAGATAAGATGCCCACTGTCACCAATGTTGGTTCAATATAGAGCTAGAGGTTCTAGCTAGAGCAATCAGGCAAGAAAAAGAAATAAAAAGCATCCAGATTGAAAAGGAAGAATTAAAACTTTCACTATTTGCAGATGATATGATTGTATATCTAGAAAATCCCCAAAAAAATCTACAACAAACCTGCTAGAGCTAATAAATGATTTCAGTAGAGTGTCAGGATACAAGATCAATATGCAAAAATCAGTGGTGTTTTTATACACTAATAATGTGCAATCTGAGGACAAAGTCAGGAAAAAAAATTCCATTTATAATAGCAACTAAAAGAATCAAATATTTAGGAATAAACTTAACCAAGGATGCAAAACACTTGTATTCAGAAAACTAAAATGCATTGCTAAAAGAAATTGAAAAAGACCTAAATAATTGGAAGAACTTTCCATGCTCATGGATTGGAAGATTAAATATCATTAAGATAGCAATTCTACCCAAACTGATATACAGATTCAATGCAATCCCAATAAAAATTCCACCAGCATTTTAAAAGCAAATGCAAAAGAGCAATTATCAAATTTATCTGGAAGGGTAAGAGCCCCCAAATAGGCAGAAACATCTTAAAAAGGAAAAGTGAAAGTGGAGGACTCCCAGTTTCAGACTTTAAATCATATTACCTAGCTACAGTGGTGAAAAACAGCATGGTATTGACATAAAGAAAGACACACAGACCAATGGAACTGAATTGATGGTTCAGGAACAGAACCTCACATCTACAACCAAATGATTTTTTGACAAGTCTGTCAAGCCCGCCCAGTTGGGGCAGAACAGTTTATTCAACAAACGGTGTTGGGAGAACTGGATATCCATAACCAAAAGAAAAAAGAAAGACCCCTAGCTCTTGCCTTATACAAACATTAACTCAAAATGGATCAAAGACCTAAATATAAAAGGATGCACAATAAAGTTCCTAGAAGAAAATGTAGGGAAACATCTTCAAGACCTGGCGGTAGGTGGTGGATTCTTAAACCTTACACCAAAATCATGAGCAACAAAAGAAACGGTGGGTAAATGGGACCTCCTCAAACTTAAACATTTCTGTGATTCAAAGGACTTCACTAAGAAGGTAGAAAGGTAACCCAGTCAATAGGAGAAAATATTTGGAAACCACTTATCCAATAAGAGTTTGATTTTCATTCTATATAAATAGGTCATACAGCTCAACAATAAAAGAGCAAACAATCCAGTTAAAAAATAGGCCAAAGATTTAAACAGACATTTCTCCAAAGAGGAAATACAAATGGCCAAAAACCATATGAAAAAATGTTCCATATCACTAGCTATTAGGGAAATGCAAATTCAAACAACAATAAGACATCATCTAACACCACATAGAAAGGCCATTATTTAAAAAACAGACAACGATAAGTGCTGGAGAGGATGTGGAGAAATAGGAACACTCCTTCACTGTTGGTGGGAGTGTAAAATGGTGCAGCATCTATGGAAAACAATTTGGTGGTTCCTCAGGAAGCTACATATAGAACTTCCATATGATCCAGCAATTCCTCTACTAGGAAGATATCCAGAAGATCTAAAAACTATGACACGAGCAGACATCTGCTCACCAATGTTCACAGAGGTGTTGTTCACAATTGCCAAAAGATGGAAACAACCCAAGTGTCCATCCTCCAATGAATGGATAAACAAAATGTGGTATATACATATGATGGAATACTATGCTGCAATAAGAAGAAATGAAATTGGGACATATGTAATAACATGGATGAGTCCTGAAGACATTATACTAAGTGAAGTAAGCCAGACACAAAAGGACATATATTGCATGGTCTCATTAATATGAACTAAATACAAATAATAAACACATGGAATTAAAACCTGGAGTATAGGTTATAAGGAGATAAGAGGAGGGTTGAGAAGAACTATGGATGCTTAATGTATGTAGAAGTTTTAATTAACTTGACTCTAAAAGTGTGCAGATAGATAGAGTTGATAGTAACACATTATAGTGAGTAGCAACTGGTTTATAAATGGGATTGTGACTGAAAAATGTCATCTGAGGAAGTAAATGTCAATAGAAAGAAAGCTAAAGAATAATCTAGAGACTGAATTACACCGCGAATCTGGGGGTGGTTGAGAATTTTGGTTAAGGGTACAAATGCAAGAGAGTCCATCTGTGAGGTAGAGTAGATGCACATCACTATTGCAGGGTGATGGGAATATGGAGAAATACGGAAAAAATACTATAGAGTGTGGTTAACAGCAATACTATAATATTCTTGCATCAATACCAAGCTGTATTGTGTTGATAATGGAGGTGTATGAAAAAAGTGTGCCAAATGTATGCTATGGACCGTGATTGGTGGTAATAGTCTGATGATAATATCTCATAATCTGTAACAAATGTTCCACCAGGATGTGGGGTTATATGGGAAATCTACGTATCTGTATGATTGTTTTGCAAATTAACAATATCTGTAACAAAAATATATTTTTAAAAAATAGTATGGGTTGGGATAAAAATACACCAAATGTAAGATAAGGAATATAGTTGATAGTAATATTTTGATACTCTTGCATAGTTTGTAACAAATGTTTCATACCAATGCAAAGAGTTGTTGGAGGGGTGATGTGTGAGACCCCTGTGCGATGTTACACATGTTTATTTTGTAAGTTCACGATCTTTACTATAGTAAAAAAAAGAGAGAACAGGCAGGGACAGACAGGCACCAAATCAGCAGGACTCTAGCATACTGCTAAAATGCTAATCTGACAAAGGGAAAGTGGGCGGGTAGCTTTCTGAAAGACTTACTGACCTAAGGAGAAAGTTCAGTTCAGTGGAGGAATTCCCATCTTGAATATATAAGGTCCCTCGTTGAACTCCTGGCTCATCTTAGAGAAGTGATCCACTGGCTTATCAGACACCCAGCTGATACTTTATGACAGGGAACATATAGATATTTTTTTCATAGTAACTTTTCTTGGACCTCTTTTTTTTCTTTAAAAAAGGTTCCTTTTTAAAATTGAACATAGTTTATGTGCTAAAACATGGTCCAAAACCTGCAGAGGGGAAGCAGACTTGGCCCAATGGATAGGGCATCCGCCTACCACATGGGAGGTCCGTGGTTCAAACCCCGGGCCTCCTTGACCAGAGTGGAGCTGACTCATGCATAGTGCTGATGAGCGCAAGGAGTGCCATGGCACGCAGGAGTGTACCCCTCATAGGGAAGCCCCACGTGCAAAAAATGCACCCCGTAAGGAGAGCTTCCCCGCATGAAAGAGAAAGTGCAGCCTGCCCAGGGATGGCGCCGCACACGCAGAGAGCTGACACCACAAGATGACGCTACAAGAAGAGACACAGATTCCCAGTGCCACTGATAAGGATAGAAGCAGTCACGGAAGAACACACAGCAAATGGACACAGAGAGCAGACAACTGGGGTGGGAGGGGAAGGGGAAAGAAAGAAATAAAAAATAAATCTTTAAAAAAATAAAACCTGCAGAGGACAGGCTGCAGGGTGATTGACTGATGAACACCAGCAATCTGAAAAGTTCCTTAGGGGCCTAACAGGAAAGATTGTTTTTCCTTGTTTTGTTTTTATTTGTTTTTTTTTTTCCTTTGTTTTTTTTTGTTCTTTTATATTTTTTCTTCTATTTCTTTCTTCTTTTTAAAAAAATTTGGTGCTGCTATCTTATTTCTTGTTTATTGTATGCCCCCTTTCTTTATTTCCCCCCCTTCTTTTATTTGTTTACTGATTTTGTCTACTTTTGCTCTTTCTTTTCTTTCCTTCACATTTCTATCTTCTGTTTTCTGTTGTTCTTTCATTCCACCTCATTTTGCTTGGTCCAAAATTTTTCTTGTTTTCACTTCTCTCTCATTTTTTCTCTGTTTTCTTTCTTATTTTACTTTTTTATTCCCTTTTTCTTTTCTCTTTCCCTCTCTTCTCATGATTCTGGACTTTTAATTCATTCTATATATTTGTCTGTATTCTGTTTCTCAGTTCATTGTTACTATTCCACTTTTTTATTCTTATTCCCCTGCAATTCATACTCGAGTTAATATTCATTTTCCTAGGTCTTATATGATTATTCTTCTACCTTTTACTATTATTATTATTATCCTTTTTCTCTTCTTACCTCTTTACTTTTCTATGGTCTTAATTCTGTTTTCTCAAAGGAACGTAGACAACAGAGAGGAAATAGAGTAAGAGGAATAAGTATCAAAGTGATAATTTACCACACAAAAAAAATCAACAACAAATTAAACCCTAAAATAGAAAGAGAAGCTAATCAACTGAATAAATGTATCAAGATAAACTGATGCCTAGAAACCAATAAAAATTACAACCCATACTAAGAAACAGGAAGATATAGCTCAGGCCAACAAAAAAATTAAAAAATAGAAGGAGGTGCAGAACATGGAACAACTAATCAGAGATGTGCAAACAAATATCATAAATCAACTTAATGAAGTGAAGGAAGAGACTTAAGGGTATTAAGAAGAAACTGGGAGAACACACTGAAATATTGTAAATATACATAAAAAGATTACAGATATGATGGTGATGAATGGCACAATGCAAGAAATAAAAAATACACTGGAAGCACACAATAGCAGATCTGAACAGGTGGAGGAAAGAATCAGAATGTGGAAGACAGTATAGCTGAAATCACACAAATAGTGGAACAGATAGATAAAAATATAGAAAAAATCCAGCAGGGTCTTAGGAATTTGAATGACAACATGAAACACACAAACATATGCATCAAAGGCATCCCAGAGGGAGAAGAGAAAGAGGACAATAAGTGTGTTGGAGGAAATAATGGCTGAAAACTTACCAACCCTATTGAAGGACATGGATGTACATATCTAGAAAATGCAGTGCACCTCAAACAGTATAAATCCTAACAGGTCTAATCCAATGCATATACATGACAATTTGTCTAATGCTCAAGACAAAGAACGAATACTGAAAGCATCAAGGGAAAAGAGACCCATCACATACAAAGGGAAGCTCAATAAGATTAAGTGCTGATTTCCCATCTGAAGCCTTGGAGGCAAGAAGGCAGTGGTATGACACAGGTAAGGTATGAAAAGAAAAGATTCAAGCCAAGAATTCTCTATCCAACTAAGCTGGCATTTAAAAATGAGGGAGAGTTCAAAGTATTCACAGATAAACAGAAATTAAAAGTTTTTCAGTAAAGAACCCTGCCATTCAAGATAAAATATGGGAATTGTGCATGTCAAAAGGAAAACACAGGACAGAGAGATTTGAAGTAGAGTGTAAGAACAACAAATAAGATAAATGGAGAAATAAAAACAATATATGGCATGCATAAATCCAAAGAAGATATAGCTAATGTAAGTAATTCCTTGATAGTAATAACACCAAATGTTAATGAATTAAAGTCTCCAGTCAAGAGACACCGATTGTCAGAATGGATATGGAAATATGACTCATCTATAATCTGTCTATAAGGAACTCACATTATACCCAGGGACACATGGATGCTGAAAGTGAATGGTTGGAAAACAATTTTTGATGCAAATGACCAAAAAAGGAGTAGCTAGTATAGGAGTAGCTATACTAATATTGGGCAAAATAGGCTTCTTTTTAAGAGGCAAAGAAGGCCACTATAACTAATAAAAGGGATAATCTATCAGGAAGAATGAACAATCATAAACATTTATGCCCCTAACCAGAGTACCTCAAAATGAATGAGGCAAGCACTGGAAAAACTAAGTGGAGAAATAGATTCCACTACAATTATAGTGGGGGGCTTTAATACACTGTTATCACCATTAGACAGAATATCTCAAATGAGAATCAACAAAGAAATAAAGACATTGAATAATACTTTAGAAGATTTGGACCTAATAGACATATACAGAACACTGCACCCAAAACAGCAAGATATACATTCTTCTCAAGTGCACATGGCTCATTCTCCAGGATAGACCAGTTTCAGAACAACTCTCAGTGAGTTCAGAAAGATTGAAATTATACCAAGTAATTTCTCTGACCACAATGGAATAAAGCTGAAAACCAGTAAGGGACAGAGAACTAGATTAGGCACAAAGATATGGAAGTTAAATAACCTACTCTTAGACAATCAGTGGGCCAAGGAAGAAATTTGCAAAGCAAATCAGTAACTACATTGAAACAAATGAAAATGACAATACAATGTATCAAAATCTATGGGATGCAGCAAAAGTTGTACTGCAAAGGAAATTCATAACCATAAATGCCTATTTTATAAAAGAAGAAAGAGCTAAAATCAAAGACCTAACTGCACACTTAGAGAAATTAGAAGAACAAAAAACTAAACACAAAGGAAGTAGAAAGAAGGAAATACCAAAGATTAGAGCAGAACTAAACGAACTTGGAAATAAGAAAGTACTAGAAAAAAATAAAACTAAAAGCTGGTTCTTTGAGAAGATTAATAAAATTGACAAATCCTTAGCTACACAAACTAAGAAAAAAAGAAAGAAGATGCAAATACATAAAATAAGAAATGAGGAAGGGGATATCACCACTGACCTCACAGAATTAAAGAGTATCATAAGAAGATACTTTGAAAAATTGTATGCTTACAAAAATGGATAATATAGAAGAAATGGATAAATTCCTAGAAACACATGAACCGTCTATATTAATGAAAGAAGAATTTGGTGAACTTATCAGACCAATCACAAGTAATGAGATTGAAGTAGTCATCAAAAACCTCCCAACTGAGATCCCAGGACCAGATGGCTTCACAGGTGAATTCTACCAAACACTCTGGAAAGAACTAACACCAATCTTGCCTAAACTTTTCCAAAAAAATAGAAGTGGAGGGAATATTGCCTAACTCATTCTATGATGCCAACATCAAGCTAATACTAAAGCCAAAGACAACGTGAGAAAGAAAAACTATAGACAAATCTCTCTAATAAACCTAAATGCTAAAATCCTCAACAAAATACTTGCTAATTGTATTTAACAATTTATCAAATGAATTATACACTATGACCAAGTAAGTTGATACCTGGTATGCAAGGATGGTTCAACATAAGAAAGTCAATCAATGAAATAAACCATATAAGCAGATTGAAAGAAAAAAATCACACAATCATCTCTATGGATGCAGAAAAAGCATTTGACAAAATACAGCAGCACCCTTTCCTGATAAAAAACATTTCAAAAGAAAGGAATTGAAGGAAACTTCCTCAACATGATAAAGGGTATTTATGGAAAACCCACAGCCAACATCATATTCAATGGTGAAATCCTAAAAGTTTTTCCTCTAAGATTGGGAATAAGACAAGGATGCCCACTGTCACTACTCTTATTTAACATTGTTTTAGAAGTCCTTGCTTGAGCACTTAGGCAAGAAAAATATATAAAAGACATCCAGGAATCGGACTTGGCCAAGTGGTTAGGGCATCCTTCTACCACATGGGAGGTCCACCGTTTAAACCCCAGGCCTCCTTGACCCGTGTGGAACAGGCCCACGCACAGTGCTAATGCGTGCAAGGAGTGCTGTGCCACTCAGGGTGTCCCCCGTGTAGGGGAGCCCCATGTGCAAGGAGTGCGCCCGGTAAGGAGAACCGCCCAGTGTGAAAGAAAGTGCAGCCTGCCCAGAAATGATGCTGCACACACGGAAAGCTGATGCAGCAAGATGACATAACAAAGAGAAACACAGATTCCTGTGCTGCTGACAACATCAGAAGCAGACAAAGAAGAACACGCAGCAAATAGACACAGAGAACAGACAACCAGGGTGGGGGTGAGGGGGGGGGAGAGAAATAAATAAAATAAATAAATCTTAAAAAAAAAATACATCCAAATTGGAAAGAGGTAAAAATTTCACTATTTGCAGGTGATATTATCCTGTACCTTGAAAGCCCTGAGAAATCTACATAAAAGCTTCAAGAGGAATAAACGAGTTCAGTAAACTGGCAAGTTATAAGATAAATGTACAAAAATCAGAAGCATTTTTCACACACCAATAATGAGCAATCTTGAGGTGGAAATCAATAAAAAAAATCCCATTTAACATAGCAACTACAAGAATCAAACACCTAGGAATAAATTTATCTAAAGAAGTAAATTACTTGTACATAGAAAATTTCACACTGTCAAAGGAATACAAAGGAGAACTAAATAAATGGAAGAATATTCCCTGTTCATGGATTGGAAGACTAAACATCATTAAGATGTCTATCCCACCCAAAAGATTTACAGATTTAATGCCATCCCAATAAAAATTACCACAGCATTTTTTACTGAATTGAAAAAGCTAACTATGAAACTTATTTGGAAGAACAAGAGGTCCCAAATAGCCAAAGACATGTTGAAAAAGAAAAATGAAATAGGAGGAATTACACTACCTGACTTTAAAATATACTACAAAGCTACAGTGGTCAAAATTGTATGGTTTTTGCACAAGGATAGACACACTGACCAATGGACCAAATTGAGAGTTCTGATATAGATCCTTGCATTAGAGTCAACTGATATTTGATAAGGCTACCAAGCCCATTCAACTGTGAAAGAATGTCCTCTTCAGCAAATAGTGCTTGGAGAACTGGATATCCATATCCAAAAGAATGAGAGAGGGACACCATCTCACACCCTACACAAAAATTAACTTGAGATGGATCAAAGATCTAAATATAAGAGTGAAGACCATAACAATCTTGGAAGATAATGTAGGGAAGCATCTACAGGATCTTGTATTAAGAAATATTTTCATGAACTTTATACCCAAAGCATGCATAATGAAATAAAAATTTGATAAATGGGACCTTCTCAAAATTAAAAACTTTTGTACCTCAAAGGAGTTTGTCAAGAAAGTGAAAACGCAGCCTACTCAATGGGAGAAAATAGTTGGTAAGCATATATCTGAAAGGAGCCTAATATCCACCATGTATAAAGAAATCCTACACCATCAAAATAAAAAGACAAACAACCCATTTAAAAACTGGGCAAGTGATTTGAATAGACACTTCTCCAAAAAGAAATACTAGTGGCTAAAAAGGACATGAAAAAAATGCTCAAGATCACTAGTGATAAGGGAAATCAAAATAAAAACTACAATGAGATATCTTACACCCATTATACTGCTGCCTATTTAAAAAACAGAGAACCATAAATGTTGGACAGGATGTGGAGGAATGGGAGCCCTCATTCACTGCTGGTGGGAATGAAGAATGGTGCAGCCATTATGGAGGACAGTTTGGCAGTTCCTCAGGAAGCTAACTATAGAGCTTCCATATGATCCAGGAATTCCACTGCTGGGTATATACCCCAAAGAATTAAAAGCAAGAACATGAACAGATACATGCACACCAATATTCATAGTGGCATTATTCACTATTGCCAAAAGTTGGAAACAACCCAAATGCTCATCAACAGATGAATGGATAAAGAAATAGTGATATATACCTACAACAGAATATTATTCAGCCGTAAGAAGTAATGGAGTATTAACATATGGTATAACATGGATGAATATTGAGTGAAGCAAGCCAGGCACTGAAGGATAAATATTACATGATCTCACTGATATGAATTAAGAAAATTGAGCAAACTCACAGAGCTAGATTCTGGAAGATAGGATTACAGGAGATAGAAAGGAGGAAGAAGTTTGTGATTCAGTGACCACATGGACAAAATCTTGAGAAGGTGGAAGTGTGTAGTTGTGCTGTGGAGGGGCATGACAGTAGTACGATGTTATTGGGTTCAGTGGGGCTGGTTTGTCTGGGGGACAGGGTGCGGAGGTTGGATTGGACAGTCCCTGGAGATGGAGGGAGGACTGAGGGAGGAGAGGTGAACACTGGGTGTTTATGGCTATGTGGTTGAAACTACAACATTGGGAATATTCTTTTGGCAATATTGATGGGAGAGTTACTGGTTTAGGGTGTTGGATGTAAGGGCATTTGGAATAGGGCAAACCTGGGCAGCCTTCTAGGGAGTGTGTGAGTGTTCATTTTGCCATATTGTGTTTTATCAGTGGATGGAGACCCACTTAATGAGCAGGAAGGTATTGGACACCCATCCTGGGGAGTCCTGTGATGTTCTGAAATAGAGGGGCAAGAGTCTCCAAGAGCATAGGCTGAATAGAGGAGAACAGAACAGTATGTCAAGTGCTCAATTTTGTTGCAAGTAACTATGAATCTTGTTCTTCAAGGAATGAAGGCTGGCATTTGTCATGAACCCCAAGGGAAGGGGGAAGAGTTATAAAATAGATGGAACATGGGGCATTTGGGGGCAATGGAAGTGTTCAACATGATCTTGCTACAATAGATACAAGCCATGATAAATTTCATCAAAATTTGTAAAAGTGTATGGTCCAAAATGTAAACCATAATGTAAACCATTGTTGATGGTTAGTAGCTACATTTCAATATTTGTACATTGCTTGTAACAAATGTACCATCCTCATATAAAATATTATTAATAGGGGAAAGTGGAAAAGGGGGAGGATGTTGGGTCTATGGGAATCCCCTATATTCTGTATGTGACTTTTCTGTAATCTAAAATTTATTTTAAAATAAAATGAATTTATTCCCCTGGGGGAATAAATGTAAGAAAATGTCACTGTACATTCAAGACAACAGATTGTACAATGATGAAAACCATAATGTCAAAGTTTTAAAAAAATTTTTTCATTATTTTTTATTATTCCATTTTTTAAATTTTTTAAAAAAATTTGTATTTTACTTTTTATTTTTAAAATTATCATTATTATTTCATTTTCCTATTAATTGTGTTTGGTTATATTGTTGACTTCTTTTTTGAAGAAATTTTGGATCACAGAAGGGTTACAGTTGTGACAGGGGAGGATCATTGGTGTGTGGTATCAGTGATGTAGCCTACCTGGGAGGAGGGTCACCTGGGACATATATATAAGGCATATAAATATGTTCAAGTATTCATGGGCATCATCACAGTGTGTGAGGATTCACACAATTAACAAAAGAGTATCAAATTCCCTTCCTTGGGAACTCTGCCACATTCTCTAATGGAACAGCAAAAATCCCCTGAGTACAAGGGCAATGACTAGTGAAGGAGGATGGTCCATTGATGGGCCCATGACATTGCTGGCTATACTTATGAGCCTTTACTTTTGAAATTGAAACTTATTATACGTTGCCTCAGAGTTATCTCTTGCAAGCCTCCTTGTTGCTCAAATGTGACCTCTCCCTAACCAAAATGGGCATATCAATGCAGTACCTTCCCCCCAGGGTAGAACATGACTCCCAGGAATGAGGCTCCCTGGCACCAAAGGTTACTACAGGCACCAAACAGCAATGCAATTGAAGAAAGACCTAGACTTAAATGGGGAAAAAGTAAAGACAAGTGAGTTTATATTGCTAAGAGACTTTAAAGTGAGTCAGGAGGTCATTCCAGAGGTTATACTTATACATGTCTCAGGAGGATTTCATTGACTGTCAAAGTAAATACTACCTCAAATAGCAGGGCTCCTGAGAGCTCTGGAGACACCCAGACACTAGAGTCAGGGCAGATAGCTGAGAAGTTTGGTGTCTTGCCAGTGGCACCTACTTTGGAATTTATGGTCCCTAGTGTTACAGAGGTCGACTCAATTGTGGTGTCCCTACACATGGCTCTTCTACACCTTCTATTTGAACCTGTTACGACTAGAGTTCATAGGTGTACATCCAAGAGACTTAAATCATTGGGCTGTCCTTGTACCAGCTGGGTCCTGAATCTCAATGGAGTTGCAACACCTACTCTCTTGTTGATTGGATTCACCCAGGACAACTAACAAGGAGATGATGATGGACAATGACCATCCCAAGGAACTGAGAGAGTTTAAAACTGCAAGCAAGAAAGTCCCATTCATCTTCTCTGTGACACTGATGCCCCTTTCAATTAGAGGTTGAGTGGGTATCATCATCCCAGAATCCTCAGCATTAGGGAATGAACTATAGACTAAAGTAGGCTTATTGGTATTCTACTATAGACTCATCATGATACTAGCAATGGAAGAACTTAAATCGTTGATGTGGAGGCAGTGGCCACTGGAGGTTCTGAGTGCAGGGAGAGGGAAAAACAGGTGAAATATGGGATCATTTTCAGGGCTTGGGAATTGTCTTGAATGACATTACAACAACAGATACAGGCCATTATATGTCTTGCCATGACCTACAAAATTGTGTGGGAGATAGTATAAACTACAATGTAACTATAATCCATGCTTAGTGGCAAGGCTCCAAAATGTGTTCATCAATTGTAATGAATATACCACACTAATGAAGGATGTTGTTAATGTGGGAAAATGTGGGCAGTGTAAGGGGCAGGGTATATGGAAATCCTCTCTATTTTTTATGTAACTTTTATATAATCTAAGTATCTTTTTAAAAATATATATTTAAAAAATAAAATATATTAGTGAGATTTTTAAGAAATGATGCCTACGTATTGATTTTAACTTGATAAAATCACCAATACTAGGAGTCATTCTCTACTCGCCAACATAAAGTAAGCCAGGTGTGTGTGTGTGTGTGTGTATATATATATATACTTTTTAAACCAGTAAATCATCAAAATCATGTTATTTTAAGAGCATTTTTGGATATAAACAACAAATCTTACTACTGAGCAAAGGTGGCACATATTTAAGAATGTTAATAAGAATGGCAATGAAATCTCAATACATTAATTTGAAATTACCCAAATATTACACTTTTTTTGATGTATGAAAATTATGCAATACTTATGTAGTTTGCAATGAATGAAATATTTTAAGTCTTAAGTTTTATTAAAAATGTGAACATTGTATATTACCATTTACATAATATAAGATATAAGTTGAAATGAAGTAAAAAAAAAAATAGACTATTCATTTCCTTCTCCTCTTGGTAAATGTCTAGAGAACCTAATTGCAAAATTAAAGTAATAGAGCCAGATAATCTTATTGAAAAAAAAACCTTTTCATGTATTTTGATGTTATGGGTTAGGAACCACAAATTTTGTGGATCTTAGTAGCTAAATTTATCATTAAATGTATTTATTTCAACCCTTTCCTCAAATAGGAAATCTTTCAAAAGAGTGATATTTTTATTCATAGAGTAGATACAGTCATAATGCCTCTGAAAAGTAACTTCATTACTTTGTTATATGGTTAACTGTGCCTAGAGCTGAGTTCTTTACCTTTAGTGAAATTACATTCCTGCCTACCATATAGCTTCCACTCATCTTGTTTTGTCTTAAATACTGTCAACTATATAAAATAAGTAAACTGCAACTTCCAAATGATAGCCATACAATATTTTGAAAGATGCAAATACGCATTGTTTTTTCTAGGCTATATGTTCTTAGTTTCTTCAAACTTTCTTTCTATTGCATTACTTCTGGACTTCCTATGCAGTTTCTCAACAATTCAGGAATTGCCCTTGACTCCTCCCTCTCTTTCACTTTCTGCCTACAAAGAATTACTACCATGAAGAGACCTGGTTATGTCTCCCATCTCTTTGGAACATCCTAATCCAAACCATAATAGCTCATATGGCAAATGGCCTCCTAACTGGTATCCCTATGCACAAAATTCATCCAAAATGCATGGTCAATTATCTGTTTAAAATAGCCAATGGATTCAACAGTGGCTAGCCTATGGCATCATCCCCATTGTTCCCCTTGATCAGGACACATCATCCTTCCTTCAAGTTCTTAATTTAATACTTTTTTCCACCTTCTGGTTTGCAAATATTCTGTTTCCTCTGTCTTGAATTCTACCTAATAACTTTTCGGTCTTCAAATCTGGGCCTAAAATGTAAACTCCCAAGACATGATTTTCCCAGCAAGCTTTTGCACTTAAACATTTACTAACTGAATAAACTCGTTTTAGAGGAAAACAAAAGAAAATTGTGTTTTGTTCTCTATGGACCATGCTATATAGAGTTGTCTATATGAGAATTGGCTGAAAATCTGTGTCTATAACTTGATCAGTAGAAATTAGTGAGTCTTATTTGAAACCACCGATCTCTTTGTACTTTCTGTGAATATGCAGACCATGTCATGTCTCTGAAAAGCCTCTCATTAAACCTTTTCTTTTAATTAAAACTTTATTTAATTAGAGAAGTAGTACATTTGCAGAAAAATCATGTAGAAAATACAGCGTTTCCATATACCCCTTCCTATTATCAACACTTTGCATTAGTTGGTACCTTTGTTTTGAAATAATATTATAATTGTACTATTAACAAAATCCATCATTTATAAGAGGGTACATTGTTTTGTACATTCCTATGTTTTTATTTTGTTTTTAATCTTCAGAGTGAACTTTTTTAATTTTAATTTTATTTTTTACACTTTTTAAAATTAATCAATCACAAAGAACATTACATTAAGGAACAAAAAAATATAACATAAAAAACATAAGAGATTCCCATATACCTCACTCCCCACCCCTTACCCTGTCATTTTTATGAATTGTATTTTTTTGAAGATATATACATCACACAAAAAATTTTACATTAAAAAAAATAAGAGGTTCCCATATACTCCCTACCCTTCCACCCCATTCCTCCCACTTTACCCTGTAGCTCACACTTTCCCCCAGTACATTCAGTAGGTTAAGGTAGGATATATAAAGTCCAGCATCTGACCCTGCAATATCATTTAGGGCAACTCAAAGTCCCAAAAATGCCCCCACATCACATCTCTTCTTTCCCTCTCCCTGCCCTCAGCAACTACTGTTGTCACTTTCTCAACCCCAATGCTACAATTTCTTCTATTACTAGTCACAATAGTTGTATAGTAGAATATCAATAAGTCCACTCTAATCTATATTTTATGCAACTAGAAAGAGACCTTAAATACAAGGGTCAACTCAGATCAGGAGAATATCTCAGCCTACATATTGGATCAGATGTTAAAAACTGCTTTTTGACCTTGAATAAAAGGGGGAAATGACAAAGACAAATGAGTTTACATGGCTAAGTGTCTTCCAAAAGGAGTCGGGAGGTCATCAGAAGGGTCACACTTACGCACACCTCAGCATGACCTCAAAGAGAGCCAAAGTAGATACAACCCTAGGTGCTGGTTCTCCTGAAGGCTATGGAGATCCGCAGGGTATATGGTCATGGCAGATTTCTCTGGAGTTTTGTGCCATGTCAGAGGGCCCTACTTTGGAATTTTTGTTCCTGAGTGTGATGGAGCTGGACTCAGATGTGACCTTCCTACACAAGCCTCTTGTCTCTTTTACTGAACCTGTGGTTGGTGCTAGGAATGGTGCATACTCAGGGGACTTGAATCTTTGGACTGTCCATGGGTCAGCTGGGCCCTGAGCCTCAGCAAAGTTGCGACTCCTACTCTCTGGTTGATTGGACTTACCCAGGTCAGCTAATAGGGAGTTGAAGATGGTCAGTACCACCACACCAGGGAATCAAGAATGCCAACAAATGCAAGCAGAGGAATTGAATCCATCATCCATATGGAATATAAGCCCTGTCTTGATCTAGACGTGGAGTGAACATCACCATCCCAGGGTCCACAGAATGGAGGAATAAACCTTATTTTTAGTAGCTTTTCATTGGTGTACCACCCAAAAACACACAAACACAGAATCTCAAAATTAAATTTACATATGCTATATAACATATTTAAAATAATGCCTTCTAAAATATATTCTCCAATTTGTTTATACTTTGTTTAGCTGTTTTTTCCTTATGTGACAACATACATACAAAAATAAACAAATGAACATAAACCTTTGCATTATTTGTATGGATTTGCTTGTTTACAATTTTAATGCCCCGGTATAATTCATGAAAGCAGTAACTATATGTAGATATGTATTTCATTATTAAATTAATACCCAGCATTATACCTGGTATATAAAAGAGTCTCCATATCTGCCAAGTAAGTACCCAAGGGAATAAATAAACATAAATTGTTAATATTTCTCTTCAAGTGCATCATCCAAAATATATGATACTGAATATAGCCTAACTAGTACAAAGTTATATGTTTCCCTTGATCTGGATATTATAGAGCTATTAATGCAGGTTGTAAATTACATAACTTTTTTTTTTCCTTTCTAAACATTTTGGCACAAGTTTGGCTCAATCAATAAAATTTCACAATTTCACAAAGCTTTTACTCATCTATTTCTCTTAACCAACTTTTTTTCTCTCTATTTTTTTAAAATGTTACATTCAAAAAATATAAGAGATCCCCATATACCCCCCATCCCCCTCCCACATCAACAACCTCTTTCATCATCATGGCACATTCATTGCATTTGGTGAATACATTTTGGAGCACTGCTACACCACCTGGACAGTGGTCTACACTGTAGCCTACACTCTCCCCCAGTCCACCCTGTGGGCCATGGCAGAACATACACTGTCCAGCATCTGTCCCTGCAGTACCACCCAGGACAGCTCCAAGTCCTGAAATGCCCCCACATCATATCTCTTCTTCCCTCTCCCTACCCTCAGCAGCTATCGTGACCACTTTCTCCACATCAGTGCTACAATTTCTTCCATTACTAATCACAACAGTTCCATAGTAGAATATCAGTAAGTCCACTCTAATCCATACTCTATTCCTCCATCCTGTGGACCCTGGGATGGTTATGTCCACTCCTCCTCTATATTGAGAGGGGGTTTAGATTCCACATGGATGATGGATGCAATTCTCCTCCTAACCAACTATTAATTTAATAACTTTTTTAAAAACTATAGCACAATTTAATTATCATTTATCCCTGTTTAATTTCTTCTTATGTTTATTAGTCCAGGAATCCAGAATGTTGAAATCTTTTTAAATCTTCCAAAACATGAGCTAACTTTCCCAGATTTATATCAGAAGGAAATCTGTCTTTATACAAGGAATAGAATGAAGATGCTGCAGGATGAAGCCCACTTCAGAACTCTTAAGGTTCAAAAGTCCTTTCCCCAGGTAGCTATGGATCTAAAAATCAACTACATCTGCATATCATGTTATCCAAACTGGTATTCTTCAAATGCTAATCTAATACAGTATTAGTCTTCCTATTTTTAAGTGCAACTTGAGAACCTTGATCAAATAATGGGCTGAAGACAGAGCCACATTGAAAGAGAGAAAAACTTGGGAAATGACAGAAAAAGAGAATGATGGGGAATGAAAGAATGAGAGAGAGAAACATTGATTAATATGCAAAAATCAATTGTGTTTCTATACACTGCTAATGAGCAATCTGAGGATGAAGTCAGAAAAAAAAATTCCATTTACAATAGCAACTAGAAGAATCAAATATTTAGGAATAAACTTAACCAAGGATACAAAGGGCCTATATTAAGAAAACTATAAAACATTGCTAAAAGAAACCAGAGTTTATCTAACTAAATGTAAGGATATTCTGTGTTCAAGGGTTGGACAATTAAATATCATTAAGATGTCAATTCTACCCAAACTGATCTACAGATGTAACATAATCCTGATTAAACTTCCAACATCCTTCGTATAGGATTGTAAAAATCAGCTATAAAATTTATCTGGAAAGGTCAGGGCCCCAGAATAGCCAAAAATATCATTAAAAAGTAACAGATTTGCAGGGCTCTCACTTCCCAATTTTAAAGCATATTATCTAGCCACCGAGGTAAAAGCACCATTGCACTGGCATAAAGAAAGAATGATTTAGCAATGGAATCCAATCAAGAGTTCAGAAATAGATCCTCACATCTATGATAGAGTGATTTTTTTAACATGTTAAAATTGAAGTCTATCATTCATACATGAACACTATAAACTGCAAGTGTAAAGTGTATGTTGTGAACTTACAAAACAAAACACATATATCATCATACAGGGCTCCCATACATTACCACACCACCAGCAATTTGCATTGTTGTGAAACAATTGTTACAAAGAGCATAATCAAGACATTACTACTATTAGATTGGTGCAAAAGTAATTGAGGTTTTGCATTGTTGAAATTTGCCATTTGATATTGGCATACATTCTTAAATAAATGTGGTTATGTTATACATCATTTTAATGTGCATTTCTTGCTTTATGTTTTATTGCTAATGACATTACTAGCTATTTATTTTATATTTATTTTAGACAATAAAAATGATGTTAGACAAAAAGCAAATTTGAGCGATTTTCTTATTTGAGTTCAAAATGGGTCGTAAAGCAGTGGAGACAACTTGCAACATGAACAATGCATTTGGCCCAGGAACTGCTAATGAACGTACAATGCAGTGGTTGTTCAAGAAGTTTTGCAAAGGAGATGAGAGCCTTGAAGATGAGGAGCATAGTAGTTGGTGATGGGAAGCTGACAACGACCAATTGAGAGCAATCATCGAGGTTGATCCTCTTAAACTACACGAGAAGTTGAGGAAGAATTCAGTGGCAACCATTCTACAGTTGTTAGGCATTTGAAGCAAATTGGAAAGGTGGTAAAGCTCAATAAGTGAGTGGCCTCATGAGCTGACTGAAAATCAAAAAAGTCGTCATTATGAAATGTTATCTTCTCTTATTCTATGCAACAACAATGAGCTATTTCTCAATCAAATTGTGGCATGTGATGAAAAGTGGATTTTATGCAACAACCAGTGATGACCAGCTCAGTGGTTGGACCAAGACAAAGCTCCAAAGCACCTCTGAAAGCCAAACTTGCTTGACCAAAAGGTCATGGCCACTGTTACGTGGTAGGCTGCTGGTTTGATCCGCTAAAGCTTTCTGAATCCTGGCGAAACCATTAAATCTGAGAAGTATGCTCAGCAAATCAGTAAGATGCACCAAAAACTGCAGCACTTCTGTTGTGGTCCCTAGGGGAGCAGCGACAGTCTACCAGGTACAGCGGCGGGGACCGGGAGGGAGTGAGGGTTCAACAGTGAGCCCCTGATGCTAATGACTATGCTTGTGAGCTGATAAACCTATAATAAGAACAAGGCCTAGAGCAACATTGTGCATGGGAATTTCCTCCTGTCAGCCTTCATGTTACTCAAATGTGGCCAGTCTCGAAGCCAAACTCAGCATGTAAATGCAATGCCTTTCCCCCAGCGTGGGACATGACACCCGGGGATGAGCCTCCCTGGCAACGAGGGACCACTATCAACTACCAACTGATGATACAACTGGAAAATGACCTTATACGGAAGGTTCAATGCGGATCAGCAGAATATCCATGTCTACATAAAATAACATGACTTTAAAATGCTGTTTGACCTAAAGTAAGGGGGAAATGGAAAGGAGAAATGAGTTTATATGGCTACGAGTTTCTAAAAAAGAGTCTGGAGGCTGGCAGAAGGATTGCCCTCATGCACAACTGAGCAGAGTCAGAGAGACAGATAAAGCATATACAACCCCCAGATATTGGTTTCTTTGAGGGCTAAAGAGACCCATGGGAGTTATGGTCATGGCCGATGGGGTTAACTACCAGGGCAGATGGCCCCTCTTTGGAAATGGTGTTTATGTGTGATGAATCTGGACTCAGATGGGATCTCCCTTCATAAGACTTTCATGCTAATGTGCTGGAGGTGCAGTTAATGTTGGGGTTTAAGATATATTTAGGGGATTTGAATCTCTGGACTGACAATGTGATAGCCAGGTCCTGAGCCTCAACAGACTCCAGCACCTACAATCTGATCTATTGGACTTACCACACTCAGCTAAGATGGAGTTGAAGAAGGACAACCACCACACCATGGAGCCTAGAGTGATTACAACTGAAAGTGGGAGGATTGCATCCAGCATCCAGGTGGAATCTGAGCCTCCTCTTGACATAGAGGGGCAATGGACACAACCAATCCAATGTCCACATAGAAGAGGTGGCATTGGATTGGGAAAAGTGGACATGGTGGACCATGGGTATGGGGAAAGGCAGGAAGAGATGAGAGGTGGAGGCGTCTTTGAGACATGGAGCTGCCCTGGATGGTGCTTCAGAGGTAATCACCGGATATTGTAAATCCTCACAGGGCCCACTGGATGGAATGGAGGAGAGTATGGGCCATGATGTGGACCATTGTCTATGAGGTGCAGAGGTGCCCAAAGATGTACTTACCAAATCCAATGGATGTGTCATGATGATGGGAACGAGTGCTGTTGGGGGGGGGAGAGGTGGGGTGGGGGGGTGGGGTTGAATGGGATCTCACATATATATTTTTAATGTAATATTATTACAAAGTCAATTAAAAAAAAAAAACTGCAGCACTTGAAGCCAGCATTGGTCAACCAAAAGGGTCCAATTCTTCTCCACGACAACACTGGACTGAGTGTCACATAACTATTGCTACAAAAGTTGAACGAACTGGGTTACAAAATTTTGCCTCATCCACGATATTCACCTGACCTCTCATCAACCCTCTACCACTTCTTCGAGCATCTCAACAACTTTTTTGCAGGGAGAACACTTCCACAACCAGCAGGATGCAGAAAATGCTTTCTATGAGTTCATCAAATCCTGAAGCATGGATTTTTAAACTGCAGGAATACACAAACTTATTTCTCGTTGGCAAAAATATGTAGACTGTAATGGTTCCTATTTTGGTTAGGAAAGATGTTTTTGAGCCTACTTATAATGATTTAAAATTCACAGTCCAAAACTGCAATTCCTTTTGCACCAACCTTAATATAGCCAATATCCAATATTTGGTATATTTCCCCCCCAACCCACCTGGTTAAAGACACCCTGTATTAGTATTATATATTTAATATAGTTCATGAGAGAATATTCTCACATTTGTTCTGTTAACCACAGTCCATCTTCCACCACAGGATTTATTGTGTTTTACATTCCCATCCTTTGTACAATCCATTCCAAGTATACACTCAGTGGTTCTTATATTCATCACACAGTTGTGCTGTCATCACCTCAGTCAATTTTAAATATTTTCATTATTCCAAAAGGAGTATAAGGGGATATAAGGGTATACCTCCTTATACCCCTTATTATTGTCCCTTAGATTTGATGTATCTTCTTTTCACTACTGCAAAATTATTACAATATTACTGTTAACTATAATCTGTAAATTACATTAGGCATAATTTTGCCATGTACCACCATATACTTAATGCTTTGTTAAGGAAGAACATTCTTATACTATTAACCACAATCTTCATCCACTGATTAAATCACTATGCTACACAGTCCCTACATTACTCTCTAGGTTCCTTTCCATTGAAATATTTCTACAGACTACCCCTTTCAGCCCTTTGATGTAAGTGGAGTTTTTAATAAGTTTTATGGTTAAGTGATTTTTGACAAGATTGTCAGACCCACCCAGTGGGATCAGAACAACCTGTTCAACAAATGATGCTGGGAAAATTGGATATCCATAGCTAAAAGAAAGAAAGAGGACCCCTTATATGAAATTTAGCTCAAAATGGATCAAGGACATAAATATAAAGACTATAACCATAAAACTCCCAGAAGAAAATGTCAGGAAACATCTTCAAGAACTTGTGGTTAAGTCATGGTTTCTTGGATATTACACCTAAAGCACAAACACTGAAATACAAAAAAAAAAAGACTTCCTCAAAATTAGACACTTCTGCGTTTCAAATGATTTTAAGGTGAAAAGGCAGTTAACTCAGTCAGGAAAAATCTTCTGAAATCACATATCAAGCAAGGATTTGATTTCCATGTTATATAAAGAGATCACACAACTTAATGAAAAAAAGACAAGAAATCCAAATTTAAAAATGGCCAAAACTGAAATAGACATTTTCCAAAGAGGAAATACAAATGGCTAAAAGACACATGAAGAGATGCTCGACATCACTAGCTATTAGGGAAATGCAAATCAAAACTACAATGAGATACCATTTCAGGCCTTATAGAATGGCCATTGGAAGGAAGGAAGGAAACTAAAACTTCTGGAGAGGATGTGGAGAAATAGGACCACTCTTACTGTTTATGGGATGTAAAATGGTGCAGCCTCTGTGGAAGGCAGTTTGGCAGTTCCTCCGGAAGCTAAATATAATACTACCATATGCTCTGGCAATCCCACAATTGGGATATATTCAGAAGAACTGAAAGCAAGGACACAAACAAATATTTGCACACCAATACCCATAGTGGCATTATTTACGAGTGTTAAAAGATGGAAACAAACTAAGTACCCGTCAACAGATGAATGGATAAACAAAATGTGGTGTATACACAAGATGGAATACAATTCATCTGTAAGAAGAAATCAAATGGGGAAGCACACGACAACATGGAGGAATCCAGAGAACATTTGTTGAGTGAAATAAGCCAGATGTAAAAGGGCAAATATTGTGTGGTCTCAGTGATAGGAACTAAATACAATGAGTAAACTTATTGAGTTAGACTATGGAGTGTAGAATGTGGATTGAGAAGGGGGAGCTGATTCTGGGTGTGTGTAGAATGTTTAATAAGGTCCGTTGTAAACATGTGGTAATGGATGGAGTTGATGGGAGCATATTATAATGAGTATAACAAATGCTGCTGATTTATAGATGTGATTGTGGCTGAAACAGGTAGTCTAGGGACATTGTTAATTGGAAGAGAGCTGGAGGATAATCTAGGGACTGTATAACAGTGATTTTGGCAGTATATGAGAATTGTGGTTAATAATATAAATATAGGAACATTCTTGGGAAAAATATAACTCATGTAACTTATAAACTATAGTTAACGATAATACTGTAATATTTTTGTAGCAAAGCAAAGAAGTACTATATCAATGCTAACGTTAAAAAATATGAGTTTAGTTTTATGAGATGCAAATATTGGCATTATTTTCTTCATTAACAAGGAGGTGTTGATTACATCATTTAAACAATCTGTGCTCATCTGTGTGTCTTTCTGAACAATGGAATAGCAGTTGAGTTTGTTTCTAGGATTAGATGAGATAAAAGTGCTTGGATGGAAACTTTTGGAGTAATGCTTCTATAACTCGTTAAACTGACTTTTGCCTGTTATTTTATTTTTTAATTTGAAATAAAGTATAATTAAAAATATCACTGATTAATATTACCAAATTGAAAATAAGAATCATTTGATATAGCTTAGTTTTAAACAGATATTCTGGCTTTCTGCAATCCCTCCTTTATTTCTGAGTGCTCACAAACCATCCAGTTAGCATATTTTCTAGAAATATGTAGAAATTGTTAATTTTTTCTATTGGTTTAGAGTTTCTGAAATGTATACTTTCTTTCTTTCTGAAATTTGAGAAAACATTTGCCTAACATTAGCCTTTAACAATTCTAACCATTTTTTATCCTGCTTGATGAATTACAGTACCCTTCATATTTAAAAGATGACCTATTTTATAATTAAATATATTTGGACTAGATGCTGATTTTGTCAAAGTATTAAAAAACTAGTCATGATCTAGTAGATTTTACATAGAGTAACTGCATTTATGTGTTCAACAAATTTTGGGACGTCTACTTAGTGCAGTATCTGTTAGAATGTACAATTTTATTTTCATTTTTAATTTACTTTGTGTGACTAAAACATGCTTTTAAGAAATTATTATTATATTAGCAAGATTGTAAATTGATGGGAGACTGGCTTTTTTTCAAAAAAGGAAATGGTAATTTATCTGTGAAATGCTTTTGGAAAAGTAAGGTGATTGCAAATCAGAACCTTTTCTTGATCGATTCTGGTAGCTCAGTCTTCAAATTTTGACTTTAGTTTCAACCTTATTATTGGCACTTACTCGATGTATAAACCTTGGAACATTCCTTAAATTTGCTGGGATTTTCACCCACTTGTATTAATGGGATAATGATACTGTATCTAATACACTTTTTGGATCATTGAAGTAAGATGGTAGATGTAAAGCACCTTTCATCATGCTTGACATAGAAATATCTCAGTAAATGTTTCCTCTTCATAATAACTTTCATGATAAATGAGTACAATTTCAACTTCTTATTAATTTGCATTTGAGCAATTCATTTGTTAATTATATATGAGCTAGGGTAGAAAGAAAAATCATAATGTCTATTTTTCTGTGTGAATATCTGTGTATCCTCCTTAAACTATTTGGAAATCACCCAGACTAATTCAATCCAGGTTTGACAGAAGGCAGAGAAAAATTAGGTTAGGTGTGGCCTTATACATTTCATAACAGTAGGAGACCTGTTTGGGAGTAAGATTTCTTTCAACCAAACAAAACTAATTCTGAAGGAAAAATGGTATATATGCTAAGACTTGGCCCCAAGGGCATGAAGCTTCATTAATTCAATCCCCCCATCAAAAACTTGTTAAAATATGTTTTTTGTTCCTTCTTTTCCAAAGAACTGCAGAAAATTCTGTAACCATGCTTGTGGGAAATGAAAAAGAGCCCAAAGTTAAAATGAGAAAAAATGTGGTTAAATATAAGAAGTGGGGGGCTCAAACCACTTGTCATTAATCTGCATTTTATAATAAATGTTCAAATCAATGAGATTTTCTTGAATATCTGGGTTTCATGGCAGTAGCTGGAAGAAACATTGTCATTAAATACAAAACATATGGCAGCCATATTAAAAATGAGAAATACTAGTTTTCTTACTCTTTGAAAAATTGTGTCATCAGGCTTAATTTTACTTCTCAATCTGGATTATGTAATGGGAAAGAAAACCCATGAAAGAAACAATAATTAGGTTTAATTTCTTTTGCAAATATCTTCTTTTTTAGGGAAAAAAGTTAATAGCCACATTCTTCCTAATTACCAACCTAGAAACTCTGAAAATTTTCTGAGAAAATTCTGTAATTCTGGTAGTAGTACTTGGAAGAATACTTACAACCTCTACTCACTTGTTCCACAGTTTAGCCTTCTGAGATGCTAAACACTATGATTGATTCCCTGTCTGATGCCATGATATGATCTTAGCTCTACCACCTCCTAACTGGTAAACTACTTAATCTTTTTAAGTCTCAATTTTGTCACCTATAGAATGGTGATGATGATTATTATAAAGATTAAACATGGTAAGGAATCTAAAGCACTTAGAACAGTGCCTGACATGTCAAATAGTATTATTATTATAATTTGTAAACAAACTGTCTGGTTGTAAATCCTGACTCTGCAACTTACTAGATGTGGACTCTTTATGACTTGGTTACTTCGTCGGCAGAATAGGAATAGTAATATTATTACACACACTTATGGTTTTTTGTGAGGACTAATAAGTTAGGGTATGAAAAATGCTCATCTGTAAAGTGCCAGGCACAAAGTAAATACTAGGTAAGAGTTAGCAACTGTTATTTTTTATATGGTTGTTATTGCTTATTATATTGCAGAAAATTCTTATTTGAATTTTTCATCTTTTTCCACTAAACTGAACTAGGGAAATCTGTACAATTAAAAGGCTAAGTAAAAATTATAATAAATTAAGAGCATATTTTAAATTAAATGTTTTTAAATTAAACATTTTTAAATCTTAGAGTTTTATTTTTAAAAATTTTAAATAAAATACATTACATATGTATGAATACAAAACAGTGCATGCATAATTTTAGTATTCTATATACTGTTTCAAAGTAAACATTAGATTAGACTTTTCTGAAGTATAAATCATATATATAATTAATGTTACATAATATATATTAAAATGCATGTAATATGATATTATATCACATTAATATATGATGCATAGATGTACCTATATACGTATATACATACATATGATTCACAAACCACATACTGGAACACTAGGAGAAACAAGAAAATGGATGCCTTATGTTATGCAAGAATATGTCATATTCATGCAACCTGAGAAAGAATTTGATGTCTTTACTCTTTTGTGCTTCCACAGCCAAATCATCCCTGAACTCCAAAGCAGCCTCCATCTCTGACATCAAATTCAGCACAAATCGCTAAACTTTGCAGAATTCAGGTGCATTTGCTTTTTGTTTCAGGCTATGGGGTCCGCAGACTAGAGAAGTATTTTTCCTGGGCCTGAAGAGTGTCCATTTGGGGGAGGGGGGGTTGAAAGCAGGTGTTTAGGATTTCCAGATTGTTCTAGAATACTGCTGGTCATTAGATACCAAGTGACAGATGCATCCAAGTTTCTTTAATAAATTAATTTACTTTTTTTTTCTTTGCAATATGTTAGGCCTCCAGATCAAGAAACTCAGGGTAAAGGCCTCTTTTGCCTAGATCTGAGTCTTTTTCCTCTTGCATATTATGCAAGTATTCAGGAACTATTCTTATGTCTAACAAAATGTTAGTCACTTAACAGTGGAGACTGATATCTTTCATTGTTTTTCTCAAAGAGCAGTTCCTAATAAAAGAACTCACTTAATGCATACTTTCAAATAAATGAAACGTTGGAATGGGTAGGTCAATGCCATTGTAGTATGCTCCTTCTAACTTCTATGGAAGCTTTAAAAAAAAAAAAAGTGCTTGCTTTCTATTTGGACTTTTAAACTCCAGTGTATCCTTCCTCTTCCCATTTTTATTTTCCACCACAATTTTTCATTGACTTTATTAACCTACAAGGGCAAAAATTTGATTTTTCTGTCATGTTAACTCATTATACATAAGAAAAGAAAATTTTCCTGGTTTGTGGAAGCACATCATTCACATTCTATATTCATCCAATAAAAATGAAAATACTTGCCTTGATCTATATGCCATCATATTGCATGAAAATCTGTAATTTTGGGGGGCTTCCTTACTGATTTTATTTGGAAGTTAAACATGTTTTAAGAAATTCAGGGTTGACAAGTAGTGGACTGTGATTGTTAATTTTAAGTGTCTAGTTGACTAGGTTGTATCTGTCTTTGTCTCTTAAAATAGTTTTACATTTGAAATCTATTTTGTCTGATATTATTACAGCTACTCCCATCTTTTTTGGCTGTTGTTTGCTTGCAAATTTGTTTTCCAGTCATTCACTTTCAGTCTCCTTGAATGCCTGGGCCTGAGGTGGGTTTCTTGTAGACAGCACATAGATGGGTTATATTTCCTTATCCATTCTGCCAATCTGCGTCTCTTAACTGGTGAGTTTAATCCATTAAAATTCAGTGTTATGACTGTCAAGAAATTACTTACATTAGCCACATTTTCTTAGGTTTTACGAATCATATGTTGTTCTATTTCTCTTTTTGCTCTTTTATTTTTCCATTTTTTTCTTACACTCTCTGCCAACTGTCTCTGTATTGGTTTTCCTTTCAACTTACAGCACTCCCTTTAGTATTTCTTGAAGGGCAGGTTTCTTATTGGCATGCTCTCTTAATTTTTGTTTATCTGTGAATATTTTGAATTCTTCATCATTTCTTAATGCCACCTTTAGTGGATAGAGAATTCTTGGCTGGAAGGTTTTTTTAGCACCTTAACTATGTCATATTATTGCTTTCTTGCCTCCATGATTTCAGATGAGAGATAAATATTTAATCTTATTGAGCTTCCCTTGTATGTGATGATTCTCTTTTCTCTTGCTGCTTTCAGCATTCTCTGTTTGTCTTTAGCATTGGACAATTTGACAAGTATAAGTCTTGGAATAGGTCTGTTGGAATTTATACTGTTTGGCATGTGCTGTGCTTCCTGGACATGTACATCCATCTCCCTCAATAGGGTTGGGAAATTTTCAGCTATTATTTCCTCCAAAATTCCTTCTGTCTCCTTTCCCTTCTCTTCTCCCTCTGGGATGCCTATAATACATATATTTGTGCATTTTGTATTGTTGTAAATATCCATAAGTCCCTGTTGGATTTTTTCTGTCTTTTTATCTATCTGTTCTACTATCCATTTAATTTCAGATGTACTGTCATCCACATCACTAATTCTTTCCTCTGCCTATTCTAATCTGCTCTTAAGTGCTCCCAGTGTATTTTTCATTTCTTGGATTGTAACTTTCATCATCACGATATCCATTATCTTTTTATGTACATTTATAATTTCTTCCTTATTTTTCCTCAGTGTCTTTTTAATATCTTTAATCTCTTCCTTCACTTCATTAAATTGGTTCATGATATTTGTTTGGACAGCTCTTATTAGTTTTCCATATTCTTCATCTTCTCCTGGTTTTTAGTTTGTTTATTGGACTGGGCCATGTCTTCCTGTTTCTTAGTATGGTTTATAATTTTTTGTTGGTGTTTAGGCATCTCTTTATCTTTATGGGTTTGTTCAGTTGATTACTTTCTCTCTTGGATTTAATTTAGTGCTTTTTGTGTTTGTGTGGTGGGTTTTCTCTTCAACACTTTGTTCCACTTATTCTGTATCTTTTCTGTTGACTATGTTCCCTTGGAAAACAAAAAGATTAGGGCCAGAGAAAGGGAGCAAGTTAAAAAGAGAAAAAGGATAAGAGTGATAATAATAGTAAAAGGTAGAAGAAGAACTGCATAGACCTAGGAAAATGAATAATTAACTCATGTAAGAAGTGCAGAGGAATAAGAATAAAAAGGTGGGGTATAAACAATGAGATGAAAAACCTATCTAGGATGAATTAAAGGCCAGCATTATAAAAAGAGAGGGAAAGAGAAAAGAAGAGACAATAAGAAAAAAAGTTAAAAACAGAAAACAGAAAATACAGGAGATAGAAATAAAAACAAGAAAAATTTAAGACAAAACAAAGAAAGGTGGAATATAAGAACAAAAATAGAAAGCAGAGGATAGGAAGATGAAGGAAGGAAAAGAAATAGTATAGGTAGACAAAACTGGTATACAAAAAAAGGGGAAACAAAGGAAGGGAAAACTCATCGAACAAGAAACACAGCAACACCTACTTTAAAAGAAAAAAAAAACAGGGAGAAAAAGGGAAACAAAAGAACAAAAAACAAACACTAAAGCAAGCAATCAAACAGAAACTTAGGAAAAACAGCCTTCCCTCTTAGGCCTCTGAGGAGCTTCTCAGGCTGCCGATGTTCATCAAAATCAATTACCCTGCACCTTGCTCTCTGCAGATTTTGAATCAGGTTTTCACAAGTAAACTAAGTGAAATTTTAAAAAAGGAACTTTTTTTTTAAAGAAAAATAAGAGATTCAAGAAACGCTAATGGAAAAATAATGTCTATGTGTTCCCTGTCCTGAAGTATCAGCTGGGTGTTTAATAACCTGGCGGATCACTACTCTAAGGAGAGCCAAAAATCAAACCAGGGACGTGGTGCATTCAAAGCAGAGACTCCTTCACTGAGCTAAACTTTCTCCTGGGTATTTTAGCTAGAGAGCTATCCAAGTCACTTTCCCTAGGGCAGGTTTAACTCTGTAGTTGGGTAGATTCCTGCTGATTAGGAGCCTGTCTGTCCCTGCCCCCTTCTATTCTTACTGCTTTCTCTCCCAGGGAAGCAGGACATGATAGTCTGTGTGATCAGATCCCCCCCTCACCTCTCCTGGTCAGGTTGAGTTCCCTTCCTGAAATTCACGTAGGACACTGGTATCTGAACTCACTGCAGAGAAATGACTCTCAACCCTCTTTCAGACCTCCCTTTCCTTCCAGGGGACCCTAAATAGGCCCTTGGAAGGTTATTAAGTGCTTCCTACTGCTCTCCTCTCTTAGGGGAGTTGGAATTTTGGTAGTTTTCAGCATAGTCAATTGCCTGTCTCTGCCCTCACCCAGGCTGGCGAGTTAAATCAGGCTGCCTAAGCAGATTCGCCTCTCCCCTCTTCCCAGGGCCACTTCTTGCCAGCTGGTATGCTCCTTAAAATTCAAAGGGGGTCCAGGTAACCAAACACACAGAAAGGAAACCCCTCTCCACCCTTCTCCATAACCCTCTTAGTCCAGGAGAACGCTCCTTCCTGTTCAGTGGCTGGTGGTGCAGAGGCTTTTTGCTTTGAGGGTGGGGTTTAGCTACCCACCATTTCCCAGCCACTGGAGCAAGCAACTCATGGTTTTCCCTTTGGCTTTTTAATCTCTTTGTCCTATTCTCTCTGGATTGATGCCCTGAAGCCTCCTTTTCTATGGGTTCCCAAAACAGCTCATTCAAGCAGGAACCTGCCCCTTCTCAGCTTTGTTTTTTGAAAGAGTTGGCGAGTGCTCACTTAAACTGATGGCAACCTGCTGGACCCCCCAATATCTGTATTTTTTTTTAATTTTTTTGTTTTATAGAGGATATATTTTTGCTTCAAAAATATAAACTACAAAGTGACAAGATTACTGGATGGCTTGAAATTTTAGCCTATTTTAAAATGAAGGCTGAGTTTACTGCAGCATAGTCAAAACCATATCTTTATATTTTTCTAAAGGATCAGTGATTTTCTGTGCATATATGTTTGAAACACACAGAGACACACACAGACCAACACACCAATCTAGTGCCTTAGGATGAAGAGGCATCAGCAATGCTCACCATGAAAAGCCTTTGTGTCTATGCTTGTGCATTACCTGTATTATCAACAGAGCTTCCCAGAAGAATTAAATGACACCAGACAACGTTTTTTCTACCTTTTAGGAAAGTTTTCCTAATGTTGAATATTCAGAGTATTTGTCAAAGTTTCTTTTGCAAGGTCACTTAATGTACTGTCTCCACATGTGTTAGATTTATGGCTCACTGCTCACAAAGAGACAAGAGGGTATCCAGTTGATAAAGGTTTCAGGGAAAGACAGTTTTATTCAGTTTCATTGTGAAGACATTTGGGAAATATTCTTATTCAAGAAATTTTAACATTGTTACTTCATAAGAACTGTAGTTTAACTTTAGAGAATCTTTCCACTAATAAAATCTAGAAGCATCATGTATGTGCCTGTAAAGTCTTCTTAGAACATATTCCCTCTCTTCATTCTATAGTTAAAGGCACAGACTTCTGTATCTTTCAGTGTAGTTATAAGCAACAAAACTAAGTCAATATACTACCTAAAAATCCATTAAATCCTACCCAGTGTAAATATTTTACATGTAAGCTTATCATTCCTGGTATTTTGTACCAGTGAATCCAAATAAAATTAAAGATTCTTAAAGAAAAATTAGCAGATGTATTTACACCCTCATGAATGTGAAACTAAACTAGTAATCGAATGCAAAGTATGTGCATGCACTATTTTAGATGTTTGAGTTAGAATAGTAAACAAGACAGAGAAGGTCCCTAATATAGTGAAACTCATATTTGAAAGGCTACCTGGACTATAAGCAAGTAAGCAAGTTAATAAGTAGAATAATTTCAGAGAGTGGTAGTTATTAGGAAGAAAACAAAATAGAGTAAAGGGACAGAAAGCTACTTAGGAGTGCAGGAATATGAGGTGGGACAGGCAGGGAGGGCCTCTCTCTAAAGTAACAATGAAAGTATTAAACAGTCTCCTAAATCTTATATCTTCTCCTGTTGTCTGGATCTGGTCCAGCTTCTAAGAGATCTTTCTCTACTAATGTAGCATTTCTCTGACTTATATCCTTGACTCCTTCTCTGTAATGGAAACCTTTTATTTTTTCTGCTAAACCTTCCTTCTTAGCTTATTCTGAAAAAAGCTGTCACTTTACTGAGGATAATTCATCCACCATCTTGAATTGTTCCCATTGCCATCTAAGTCATAGTCTCCCACTATCTTACCCCATGGTGGCACATGGTGCAAGCATGGTCAATTATAACTTGCCATCCTCCAGTCATGGCTGGTGGCCCAGAGATCAATATATGAGCTGGGTTTCATCAATCAAAGTCCTTTTCTGAGATTTTATATCCTAATAATTCTTTCCTGTCTGTAGTTAACTTAATCCTCTCCTGTAAAAAAAATAAAAAAACTAATAGCCTTCTCCAATACCATATCCTCATACAGTTGCCATCACTCACACTCTCGTTCTCTCCTTCTACCACTTTCTCTTTTCCTAGCTACTTAAAAAAAGTTGTGGACCCTAAATATCTCTACCTTTGCACCTCTCATTAACAGTTCATATTTTAGTGTGGCTTATGTTCCCATCAGACAGCTCTGAAGTTAATTTTGACCAAATCACTAGTGATGTCCTTGTTGCAAAACACACAGGACACTGTTGAGGCTTTGATGTATCTGTCCTCTCAGCAACATCTAAAATACTCTCTACCATTATCTGCCAAGCCATCACTCTGACTTGGTTTTCCACCTACTTCTCCTTTTTTTCTTTCCCTCTCTTGTTTATTTTTCAGCTCTATTCCCTGTGTTTCTCTGAAACATTATTGCTTTTCATGGTTCTCTCTTCAGCTCTCTTGTTATTCTTTCAGGATCACAAACATTCACATGGCTTCAATTGCCACATATACTTAATAATTCCAAAATAAGTATTTCTTACCCCAAAACTGACTTTGAAGGCCCAGAAATATATGTACATATATGTAAAATAGTCTCAGTTCCTTTACTTCAGCAGACCCTCAAATTAAATATGTGTCAAACCGAGGTCATCATATTCTTCTTTGAAGAGTGCACTCTACCTCCTTTGTTCCCCATCTCAGCAAAAAATGCCACAAATCCCCCTGTGTTGCAGGTCAGATGCTGGCAACTAGGAGGTACTTAAACTTGCAGGACTAATTTGAGAATGAAATAACTTACATAAATTACTTTTACACTGCCTGGCCCAAAATGTTCAAGAAAGAGTAGGCATTAAATGTATCTTCTTAATGAATGAAGAGAAAAAAAGTCATTTTAAGAAATTGTATATACCTAAATTCCAACTTGCAAGACAGGTAAATAGGATCAAGGCCACAGTTAATTCATGTACTTATTTAGCCTTTCATTAAAATAGAATCATCTCTTCTCAGTCCAAAACCCTTTCTACTGGCTTTTTCAGGCTGTACATGTGCCTGAAAATCTCTGCTCATCCTTCAGCTTGCTTGCCAAGCACCAGTATCTCAGAGAAGCCACTTGGAATAGATTACTCCCTACTCTGAGCTCCCTCAGTTTCTTGCTCATTCCTCTGTACAAGTATTTGTCACATCGCACATCTATTATTTGTTTACAAATCTGTCTCCCACTGTAGACTTTCAATTTCATGAGTTGGAGGGCTCTATCTTAACTACCATTACATCTCGGAGTTTGATTTTATAGAACTCTGTGAAATAAACAAATCAAATTTTAAATGAACTGTAAGATCTTCCCTCCCCTAATTACAAACTTCTGAGCTGTGAGACTTTTCCTAGAAAGGTAAAATGACTAGAGTATGTCTCTGGTATTTCACATCCATGTAGTAAAGTAATGTTTTGCAGCTTACATCACCCATAGTAATAAATACATATAAATATGGATCATTTTAAGGACGGTTCCTCATTTTGAATAGCTGCAAAATTGTTCATGGGTTTGGCCTTGGCCATCAACTCATATTTAGAAATGTGTTCTTTCTAAATATTTCTGAAGAACGTTTTATCTCATCTGTCTTTGATTTACTCTGTAGCTTGACTCCCAAGTGGAATCTTCTGATTTGAATTCAAGACTAATCCTGTAAGATGCTGATTGCTTGAATTAAGGTCTTTTTGCTCCTCTGGCCATTCACATGCAATCACTAACAAAAGAAATAAAACAATGACAGCTTTCCAAGATTTAGAACACTCCATGCAGTGTTCTTGGGTAGGCCAAACAAGAAATGATGAAAAGTGACAAGAGGAGGGAACCAGCAAGATGGCAGTGGAGTAAGGAGCTTCTAGAGTCAGTTTCTGCTACAGGGCAGTTAGTAAACACCCAGAGTTCTCTGGAGCTTGCTGAAGCACCTGTTTGGGGGCTTGAGGAGGTCAGAAGAGCGTCCTGTACCGTCCTTGAAGGAATGGAAGAAGGAGACTGCTGACCTGCAGAGAAAACTCATAAGCAGAGTGCTCCACACCCCAGAGGCAGGTGCCCATTCTCCACTGGAGGCATGAGTACCTTGGGATCTGTCCCATGGCTGGAATTGAAAGCTCCACTTCCCAAAAACAGGGGAGGAAAAGACAGTTGGACACCAACTTCAGCTATTGACTAGTAAATTCAGTGGATTAAGGTGTAATCCTGAGAACAGCTAAAGTTTGAGCCTCCCAAGTCAGAAAGAGACTGGTGGCTGCCATCTTAACTCTGTGCCTGGCACAAGGGGAAGTGGGATGAACTGAAAATCCCAGTGCTGGTGAGGACCAGCTTCTTTCCATCCAGGGCAGATTGCAGCTCTAGCCTAGGTCCCAGCACACCTCCAGCAGGGACATAGCTGTGGGGACTTGTGCCAGGCTCCCCAGGAAATTACTGGCCAAGCAGTGGAGACAAGTGTTTATCCTACTCTGGCCATGCAAAACAACCCAGAAACTATTCTGTGACTGGAATTGGAAGCTCCATTTCCCAAAAATGGGAGGATATGATTGGCTGCCAATTTTGGCTACTGATTAGTAAGTAGACTTGGCTGGCTAAGGTATAACCCTAGGAATAACAGAGGTGTGAATCTTCCCAAGTTGGAAAGAGGCCAGTGGCCACCATTTTGACTCAGCCCCCAGTCTTAGGGGAAGTCAGGACAGAAAATCACAACAATGGTAGGAAGTGGTTTCTTTCATTTAGATTGGCCTGCAGCCCTAGACTAGGCTTCAGCCCCATCTCTGGCAGGGAGGAGAGTAGCATGCCCTGCACCAGCCTATCCATGTAACTGTAGGTACATTTGGCTGGCACAGACTGAATAATTAGAAGTCTAACAGGGCAACTGTGGTCATTTTGGACTCGCACTGCATAGATTGTTGCTCACAACTGCAGCTCCATCCCTCACACTAGCAGGGGAGAAAGGGGTGTGAAGCTTCATCAGTCTCTCTGGGCAGCTACAGTCTAGGCCTGCATGACTGGGATCATTCCATACAGCTGTGACTCTGTCCTGACTCCTGGCAAATGAGAAAGTTGGGAGAAGCTTCTTTGGTCCCTGGAACAATGAGAACAGCTTGAACTTCCACAGCTTATATCACCAATTACATCCTTGGCTCCTACTACACAACCAGAAAGGGAGAAAGGACAGGAAACCCTAAACTGAAGAAAAAAACTGCACACAGAATAAATCTCTAGTAAGCCAGAGGCCAAGGCACAAACAAAAAATTATAATCCACACCAAGGAAACTGTGATCCAGTTAAAGCAACAAGATAAGCCTCCAGATGACATAAAGGAGTTGAAACAACTGATCATAGATGTTCAAACAAATCTCTCTAATAGGCTCAATGAGATGACCAAAGAGATTATAGATATTAAGAAGACAGTGGATGAGCACAAAGAAGAATTTGAAAGCATACATAGAAAAATAGCAGATCTTGTGGGAAAGAAAGTTGTAGTAAATAAAATTTAAAAATACATTGGGATCATACAATACCAGATTTGAAGAAGGAGAAGAGAGAAATGGTGACCTTGAAGAAATGGCCTCTAAAAGTGAACATACAAAAGAACAGATGAAGAAAAGAATGGAAAAAATTGAACAAGGTATCAAGGAATTAAATGACAGCAAAAGGCATGCAAACATTCATGTCATTAGGGTCTCAGAAGAAGAGAAGGGAAAAGGGGCAGAAGGAATATTTGAAGAAATAATGGTAGAAAATTTCCCAACCCTATTGAGAGACATAGATATCCATGTCCAAGAAGCACAATGTATACTCCCATCAGAAAAAAATCTGAATAGACCAACTCTGAGACACATACTCATCAGAATGTCAAATGCCAAAGACAAAGAGAGAATTCTGAGAACAGTAAGAGAAAAGCAATGCATAACATATAAGGGATACCCAATAAGATTAAGTGCTGATTTCTCACCAGAAACCATGCAGGCAAGAAGACAGTGGTCTGATATATTTAAGACACCACAAGAGAAAAACTTCCAGTCCAGAATCTTATATCCAGCAAGACTGTCTTTCAAAAATGAGGGTGAGATTAGAATATTCACAGATAAACAGAAACTGAGAGAATTTCTAAGCAAGAGAGCAGATTTTCAGTACATACTAAAAGGTGTGCTAGAGCCTGAAAAGAAAAGACAAGAGAAAGAGGCCTGGAAGAGAGTCTAAAAATGAAGATTATATCAATAAAAGTAACTAAAAGTGGTGAAAATAAAATATGACAGATAAAACTCAAATAGGCATAAACTTAACCAATGATGCAAAGCATTCATATTCAGAAAACTGCAACTCAGTATTAAAAGAAATGTTAAAAAGTCCTGAATAACTAGAAAAACATTCTATGCTTATGGATTGGAATACTAAATATCATTAAGATGTCAATTCTACTCAAATTGATAAACAGATTCAATGCAAACCTGATAAAAATTCCACCAACATTTAAAAAAAAAAAATTGAAAACAAAATTATCAAATTTATTTGGAAAGGTAAGGGATCCTGAATAACCAGAACATCATAAAAAGGAAAAGTGAACCCTCATCTCCAGACTTTAAATCATATCACCTAGCTATAGTAGTAAAAACAGCATGGTTCTGGCATAAAGATGGACACATAGACCAATGGAACCAAACTGATGGTTCAGAAACAGATCCTCGCATGTCTGGTCAAGTGATTTTTGACTAGACTGTCAAACCCACACATCTTGGGCAGAACAATCAATTCAACAAATGGTGCTGAAAGAACTGCATATCCATAGCCAAAAGAAGGAAAGAGGACTTCTGTCTCACACCTTATTCAAAAACTAACTCAAAATGGATCAAAAACCTAAAAATAGAAGCAAGAAACATAAAACTTCTAGAAGAAATTGTAGGAAAATATCCTCAAGAACTGGTGGATCCCTAAAGGATATAAGAGAAGGACTAAGATGGACTATTGATGTTTAATGTATGTAGAAGTTTAATTAGCTTTACTGTAAAAGTGTGGAAATGCATAGAGTGGATGGTAACAAATAGTGCATAACAGCTAGTTTATAAATGGGTATATGGCTGAAAATGGTAGTTTAGATATGTGAGTGCCAATTGACAGAATGCTAGAGAATAATCTAAGAACTGAATAGCACAGTAAACCAAGAGGTGGATGACAATTGTGGTTGATGATACAGATGCAAGAGTGTCCTTTGTGAGCTAGAGCAAATGTACATCACTACTGCAGGGTGTTGGGAATGTGGAGAAGCATGGGAAAAATACAACTGGAGTGACCTATGGATTGTGGTTAGTAGTAATATAATAATCTTGCATCTATGCCAAAGATGTACTGTGTTGATAATAAGGCAGTATGGAAAATGTAAGGCAGATGTACACTACGGATATGGTAACAATCAGACGATATTATCTTATCTGTAACAAATGTTCCACCACAGTGTGGTGTGTTGTTAGAAAAGTGTTTGGGTATTCCACACATGTGCATAATTGTTTTATAAGTTTACAACTTCTGTCATAAAAATATATATTTAAAAAAAAATAATAAGGTGGGTTGGGGGAAAAACACACCAAATGTAAGATAAGGACTATAATAGTAGTAAGATTTTGACAATATTTTTTCACAATTTATAATAAATGTCTTATGACAATGCAGGGTGTTGGTGGAGGATTGATGTATAGGACCCTTGTATGATGTTATGCATGTTCGCTTTGTAAGCTCACAACTTTTACTATATACTTAATTGTTTATGTATGCGCATATATAAATGATATAAAGATAATAATAATAGTATGGGTTGGGGAAAATACTCTGATTAGTAGTAATATTTTAACAATGCTCTTTAGTCATTAGTTAAAAAGGTTTAACAACTATGCAAGATATTGGTGGTAGGTTGAGTTATGAGAGTCCTGTCTGATATTATATGTGTTTGTTTTATAAGTTCACAACTATTACTATATACTTATTGTTTATGTATGAATGATATACTTTAATAAATTAATTTTTTTAAGTGACAGGAGTAAAATATCCAACCCCGGTGAACCTTTGTAAAACAACATTTTCGAAGTCTCCATTCATAATTTTTAATCTTTTTAATGACACTCTCAAAATATGAGATCGAGCCTACTCTGTAGCACTATGACCATCAATATGTTCATGAAAATATATGTGTTAGTTTTCATTGCTACCATAAAATATTATTACAAATTTAGTAGCATAAAACAACACATGTTTATTATCTTATAGTTCTGGAGGTCAGAAACCCAGCAGGAGTTTCACAGGGCTAAAATCAAGGTATTGGCAAGACTGCATTACTCTCTGGATGCAATTAGGAAGAGTCTGCTTCCTTGCCTTTTCTAGCTGCTAAAGGTAGTTCAGTTTCCTTGGCTCATGGTCCTTCCTCCATCTTTAAAGCCACTGAAGTTGTGCCAAGTCCTCACATTGCTAACTCTCTGCCTCTCTCTTCTGCTTCCCTCTTTTACTTATTAGGACCCTTGTAATTACTTTGAACTGACCCAGATATCCAGGATAGTCTCCCCATTTGAAGATCTTCTGATTAGCAACCTTAATTCCATCTTCAACACAGCATAGTTCTCCTTTGCCATGTAACCAAACATGTTCACAGGTTCCAGGGTTTATGGCAGGAACATATTTGGGGCCATTATTCTTCCTACCATAATACAGACGAAACATCTTAGTAGAGAGCTCCCAGGAATTTAAGTTGCTAAATAAAATACTGGATGCCCAAAAAATGCTAATTTCCTATAAACAATGAATAATATTATTATAATTATGCCCTATACATTATTAAAATAAGCCTATAATAAATATTATATGGAACATAGTTACACTGAAAAATATTCATTATCAATCTGAGATTCAAATTTTACTGGGTATCATATTTTTACTTGTTGAATCTGCCAACCATAGCAGAAATGCAGGTAAGAAGCAATGTCACCATAAGACCAAAAATAGGCATTCCATTGCCTTCCATACTCATTATAGTATTATTTTTAATAGGTAATTCATCATTCCAAATATACAAATTTTAAATAAAATGTGAAATATCTATTTGATGGACTATGTGCCAATAAAAATGTTTTTTTTTTTCATTTATTTTACATTTTGACCTAGAAAATTATTATGATGCAAGGTTATAAGAGAAGACAAAAATATAAAAGTACGTATATAGTATAATTGCAACAGAATAAACAAAGTAGTTTATACCCTTAAAGTTACTGGAAGAAAATACTCTAAAATGTCAAGAAAGATTTTTTTCTTGTTGGAAGCAAGGATAATTGTTTTAAAATCTTCTTTATATGTTTTCCTTTTGCACTTTCTTGATTGAATATGTATTGCTCTCATTTTTAAAACGTAATAAGATGTTACATGAACAGATAACATTACAATTTATCCTACTTCGCATAGTAATACTTTTTTTATGATAGACCTGATTAAGCTAATTTGGAGCAATAAAGGCATTATTTTCATATCTGCAAATTATTTATCATCTATGAATCGAAAACATTACACCTTGTAGTTGTTTTTAAAAAATTTTTATACTCCTTTCTGTCTGAAAGTAAACAGAATATAGAGTTTATTTATTTTAAAGTTGTTCAAATGTCTTTGGGTTCATTAACATTTTAGAAAACATATCATACTGTGAATATTGAAAGTTGTGGTGCAATCATGTACATGACAATGTCAGAAATTGCTGTCCTACAACTTCAATGCCTTTACTAATTAGTAGCATTTGTGAGAACCTGGTCATTTCCAGCAACTTGCTCTTTCGATTAAATGTCTTGAAAGTAAAGCCAGCTGTTAATTATGTTAACCAATTCCTTGGGAATCTTAACAATCGATTTTATGGACTGTCCATTACTTTGAATCAAACCTAGAGACCTGAAACATTACACATTTGAACAGTCAGCTCTACTGAGCATTGGGGCATAAAATATGTATGAAAGGTAAAATTATAGGAGACTTGTCCTCATTTTTTTACGAAGGAAAAGGGTTTTTTTTCCCCCCCCATAATTATGAAGGCATTCCTTTAATTGGGATATTCAGTTAAGCCTCCATACATGATGCAAAACAGCCAGCTACAGAGTGGAAAAAGAAATTACAAATTAGTTGTTGGCGTAATGCAGAAAAGGAAAAGGATGTTAGATTGTATTCAGCAAGAAACATAAAAACAAATAAAACCTGACATCGTAGGAAGGCATTCAAGAGAAAGCTCACATAAATATGAAAGAAGCTAGAAAAGACTTAGAAAAGAGGATGAAGGAGAACTTTGTATTTTTCTTCCCTAACTCTTTTCTTTTTTGACCCTTACAATGTTTTAGTATGTTTCCCTTCTTTATTTTATTTTTATTTATTTTTATTTTATTATCTTTTTTTTAAAGATGCATAAATCACACAAAATTTTACATTAAAAAATATGAGGTTCCCATATACCCCACTCCCCACCCCTGACTCCTACCACACCAACAACTTCTTTCATTAGTGTGGTACATTCATTGCATTTGATGAGTACATTTTGGAGCACTGCTACACAGCATGGATTATAGTTTATGTTGTAGTTTACACTCTCTCCCAGTCCATTCAGTGAGTTATGGCAGGTTATATAATGTTCTGATCTGTCCCTGCAATATCATTGAAGGCAAATTCAAGTCCCAGAAATGCCCCAATATCACACCTCTTTCTCCCTCTCCCTGCCTTCAGCAACTTCCATGGCCACTGTCTCCACATCAGTGATATAATTTCTTCCATTGCTAGAGTCACAATAATTCTATATTAGAGTACCAGTAAGTCCACTCTAATCAGTATTTTATTCCTCCATCCTGAAAACCCTGGGATGGCGATGCCCACTCCACTTTTAAATTGAGAGGGGACTTAGATCCTATATGGCTGATGAATGGGATTCTCCTGCTTGCAGCTGTAGACTCTCTTGGTTCCTTGGTGTGGTGGTTGACCTTCCTCACCTCCTTGCTGGCTAACCTGGATAAATCCAATGAACTGGAGAGTAAGTGATGCAACTCTTCTGAGGCTCAGAGCCCCACTTGCACACAGACAGTCCAGAGATCCAACTATCCTGGGCATACACCAACCACAGCACTAACCACAGATTCAGAAAATAGTGACAGAAAAGGCATGTGTAGAGAAGTCACATCTGAGTCCAACTCCATCACACTCAGGAGCACAAATTCCAAAGTAGAGCCCACTAGCAAGACACTGAACTCCAGGGCCATCTGCCATGACTGTAGGACCTGGGAGTCTCCACAACCTTCAGGAGCACCACTGTCTGGGGTTGTATCTATTTTGGCTATCTCTGAGATCCTGCTGAGATGTGTGTAGGTGCAACCCCTCTCATGACCTCCCATATAAACTCATTTGTCTTTACCATTTCCCCCTTCTATTCAAGGTCTTTTTCTAGTTGCATCACCAGCTGGTGCTTGGTAGTAATCCCTCAGCACCAGAGAGGTTTATCCCCAGGAGTCATGTCCCATACTGGGGGGGAAGTAATGTATTTACATGCTGATTTTGTCTTAGAGAGTGGCCACATTTGAGCAACATGGAAGCTCTCAGGAGTTAATTCTTAGGCACTCTTCAGGTCTAGCCCTAGTTGAAATTTCAAGCACACAGGATCATAAGCATAGTCATCAGTATCAAGGATCCATTGTTGGACCATCATTCTTTATTGGTCTTTGCCCTTGCACTTGGGAGATTGTTGCTGTTTCATTGCGGAATGCAACAGAGCTCCCCAGGATGGGAACTCAGCACTCCCTCAGTTGTCCTGTGAAACTCTACCCATTATGTCAATACCCAATGAACACCCAAATATATCTATATACCTTATTTGCATGCCCAGGCAAACTCCCTCCCATGCTTCTCCCATCAATGACAGCCCACATCATTGCTCCTCCCCTACCATAGTTATACCCCTCTGTGATCCAAAACTTCTTAAAAAATGAAGCCTAATATATTCCCACATTCAATTAATAGGAAAATGAAATAGTAACAATAGCTTTAAAGATTAGAAATAAAATACATAATAATTTAGAAAAACTAAAATAAAAAATACATTGGGGTATTAAAAAATGAAAAATATCATAAAATTTTTTTGACATTTTGCCTTTCATCACTGTAATAGGTATTGCCCTGTATGTACAGTGGCAAGGTAATCTCTTCTAATCTATTTCTTCCTCAGTGTCTACATCCTTTTATTTTTATTGTCTTCAAAAATTATAGGTCAGAGTAAATTCACATAAAAAATATACGGGACTCCCATATACCCAACATCAAACCCTTTTCCTCCTTCCCCAGGAGTGGTCTTTTTACATGTGGATATTACATTTGCTCCAAATGATGTACAGATATTGCAATATAGCTACTAACTATGGTTCCATTATAGTTTACATTTTAGACTGTACACTTATAAATTTTTGGGTTCATTATGGTTTACATCATAGTTTACATTTTAAACTATACACTTTTATAAATTTTTGGTGATATTTAACAGGGCCTGTATCCATACAAAACACTCCCAATGCCCCCTAGTTACCACCTCTTCCATCTATTCTATTCCTCTATCCCTCTCCCCTAGGGGCCCACAGTGACAACTCAGCTTCACTGCTTGAACAGCAAGGTTCACAGATACTTTCCACAATGCTGAGGGCTTGACACACTAGTCTGTCCTCCCCCATGGGGAGCTGGCCATGCTCTCAGAAGACACCCTCCGCTCTGTTTGTAAATATCAGGCCTCCCTAGGATGGGGCTATAACACTTTCCTGCTTATCGTATGTGTCTCTACCCACTGATGTAACACACTCCCTAGATGCTGGCCCCAGTGCACCTTGTGCCACATGCCCCCCGTGAAACACTTTAAACCAGTAACCCTTCTTTATTATATTTTCTAAAGTGTTTTCTCAAAATTATACTTTCAACTACATACCTGTGGTTCACCTGCTCCCCCGAAACCTTCCTCCATTTCCATGGACCATCTGACCCATCCTCCCAACCCTAGCCCCCCTCAAGCCTGTAAAGCTCAACCCAACTAACCCCTCATTTATTTTAATTTAATTTAATTTAATTATATTTTATTTTATTTTTATTTTTTAGCAAGGTACATTCATTGCAATTGAACACTTTTGGAGCATTGGCTACTAAGCATGGATTAAAGTTTACATTGATGTTTACATGCTCTCCCACCAAATTCTGTATGTTATAGTAAGAATTATAATAGCCTGTATCTGTTGTTGCAAAGCCATTCCGGACAATTCCCAAAAATGCCCCTGTATTACACTTGTTTTTCCCTCTCCCTATCCTCAGAATCTCCAGTGGCCACTACCTCCACATCAATGATATAATTTCTTCCATTCCTACAACCATAATCAGCCTATGATAGAATACCAGTTAAGTCTATTTTAGTCCATAATTCATTCCCTAGTCCTGAGGATTCTGAAATGGTGATGTTCACTCCACCTCAAATTGAGAGAGGGTTGCTATCCCATGGGGCCAATGGATGGGACTATCTTGCTTGCAGTTGTAGACACTCTCGGTTCCTTGGTACGGTAGTTGTCCATCATCACCTCCATGTTAGTTGTCCTGGGTTAGACCAATGAATTGGAGAGTAGGTGTTGCAAATCCATTGAGTTTCAGGACCCAGCTGACACATGGAGAACCCAAAGATTTAAGTAACTTGGTACATACCTCTACCAACTCTAGTACTAATTATAGGTTAAATAGAAAGACAGATGAGCCATATGTAGGGAAACCACAACTGAGTCCAACTCTATCACTCTGGGGAGCATAAATTCCAAAGTAGGGCCCACCGGCAAAGCACCAAACTCCTGTGCTATTTGTGCTGACTATAGTGTCTGAATGTCTCCAGGGCCCTCAGGAGCCCCACTATTTAGGGTAGCATCTACTTTGGCATTCAAAGAGATCTTCCTAATATGTGCATAAGCTTTACTTCTGGAATGACCTCCCAACTCATTTTGAAGATTTTTAGCCACATAAACTCATTCGTCTTTATCTTTTCCCCCTTTTGGTCAAGGTCTTTTTCCAGCTGCATTGCTAGTTGGTGCTTAGTAGTAATCCCTTGGTGCCAGGGAGATTCACCCTCGGGAGTCATGTTCTATGCTAGGGGGAAGGTAATGTATTTATATGCTGAGTTTGGCTTAAAAAGAGGCCACATGTGAGCAACAAGGAGGCTCCCAGGAGGCAAATATTAGGCACTCTAGAATACTAGGCTAATTTTCAATTTCAAAAGTAAAGGTTCATATGCACAGTCATCAATATCAAGGGACCATCAGAGAACATCCTTCTTCACTAGTCATTGCCCTGTACTTGGAATTTCTTGCTGATCTATTGGAGAATGTGGCAGAGCTTCCCAGGGTGGGAATTTGATATTCCTTTGGTTATTGTGTGAATCTCCACCCATCGTGAAAATGCCCCATGAGCATTTGAAAACATTTATATGCCTTATATGTATGCCCAAGTGAGCTTCCCCCCATATATCCCCCATCTGTAACAACTCACACCAACGATCCTCCCCTGCCACAGTTTTGACCTTTCTATGATGCAAAACTTCTTCAGAAATGAAGCCAATAAAATTGTCAAATAATATTAATAAGAAAATGAAATAATAATGTTAGCTTTAAAAATAAGAAACAAAATACAAAACATTAAAAAATAAAAATTTGGGACAATAAAAATAATGAAAAAATACTTTTAAAAATGTTTTACATTTTCCCTTTTATCACTGTAATCTCCATTTTTCTAAGAGTATAATAACATTGCCTTGTGTTTATTCCTCCAGTGTCTTTAATTTTTTTTCACTTTGTTTGAAAGAAGTTTTAGGTTACAGAAAAGTCATGTACTGAATACAGGAGACTCCCATATACCCAACATTTTCCACATTTTCCCCCTTCCTCTATTAATAACATTTTATATGTGGATGGTATCTTTGATACAACTGATGTACATATATTTTTTCTTTATTTATTTTTTTAATGTTACATTTAAAAAATATGAGGTCCACATATAACCACCACAATCCTCGCCCCACTCCTCCCACAACAACCTCCTCCATTCACCATGGGACATTCATTGAAGTTGGTGAATACATCTCTGAACACTGCTGTACCACATTGTCAATGGTCCACATTATAGTTTACACTCCCCCCCAGTCCACCCAGTGGGCCATGGGAGGACATACAATGCCCAGTAACTGTCTCAGCAGTACCACGCATGACAACTCCAAGTTCTGAAAATGTCCCCACATCACATCTCTTCTTCTCAATCCCTACCTTCAGAAGCCACCATGGCCACTTTCTCCACATCAATGCTACATTTTCTTCTATTACTAATCACAATAGTTCGTGAATAGAATATCAGTAAGTCCACTCTAAGGCATATTCTATTCCTCCATCCTGTGGACCCTGGAATGGTTATGTCCATCTATGTTAAGAGGGGGTTTAGATTCCACATGGATGATGGATGCAATTCTCCTGCTTTCAGTTGTAGGCACTCTTGGCTCCCTGGTGTGGTGGTTGACCTTCTTCACCTCCATGTTAGCTGAGTGGGGTAAGTCCAATAAACCAGAGCACAGGATCTGCAAGTCTGTTGAGGCTGAGGGCCTGGCTATCACATGGACAGTCCAGAGATTCAGGTCCCCTGAGTATGCACTATATCCCAGTGCCAACCACAGGTCCAGTAAGAGTAACAGGAGAGGTTTTGAACAAAGATCACATCTGAGTCCAACTTCATCACACTCAGGGACAGAAACTCCAAAGTAGGGCCAACTGACATGGCACTGAACTCCATTTGCCATGACCATTGAATCTGTGGGTCTCTGTAGCCCTCAGAAGAACCAATACCTGGGGTTGTATCTACTTTAGCTCTCTCTGGGACTCAGCTGAGGTGTGCATAAGAGTGACCCCTCTGATAACCTCCTGGCTCTTTTTTGGAGACTCATAGCTGTATAAACTCATTTGTCCTTTCCATTTCCCACTTTTATTCAAGGTCAAAAAGTATTTTGAACTCCTGATATTACATGTAGGCTGAGATATTCTCCTGGTCCCAGTTAACCCTCTTATTCAAGGTCATTTTCTAGTTACATCATCAGCTGGTACTTGGTAGTAATCCCTTGGCACCAGGGAGGCTCATCCCCAGGAGTCATGTCCCACACTGGGGGGAAAGCAATGCATTTATATTATGAGTTTGGCTTCAAGACTGGCCACATTTGGCAACATGGAGGCTCCCAGGAGGTAACTCTTAGGCACCCTGCTGCTCTACACCTAGTTCTTATTTCAGGTGCACAGGCTCACAAGCATAGTCATTAGTATCAAGGGTCCATTGTTGGACCATCCTTCTTTTTTGGTCTTTGTCATTGCACTAGGGGGATTGTTGCTGTTCCATTAGGGAATGTGATAGAGCTCCCCTGGCTAGGAACTCAGCACTCCCTCAGTTGTCATTTTTAACTTTAACCACTATGAAAATATCCAAACATTTTTATGTACCCTGGATATATGCCCTGGAGAACTCCCTGCCAACCATGTGTCCCCTATTAATAACATCCCACACCAGTATTCCTCCCCTACCATTGTTGAACCTCCCTGTGATCCAAAACTTCTGCAAAAATGAAGCCTAATATATTGCCAGGTTCCATTAATAGTAAAATGAAATATAGTGATGAGTTTAAAGGCTAGATATAGAATATATACTAATTGAGAAAACTTATGGTAAAAATAAATTGGAGTATCAAAACATTTAAAAATGCAAAAGCTTTGTTTTTAATGTTTTGCCTTCCATCACTGCAATAAGTGTTGCCCTGTATGCACATTGGCAAGGCAACTTCTTCCATCTCTTCCTCAGTGTCTACATCCTTTCTTTTTCTTTTTTTTTCCTAATTATTAAGCTTATCTTCACAAAAGTTTTAGATCACAGTAATTCATACATATAATATATGGTACTCCCATATCCAACATAAAACACTTCATCCCTTTCCCAGTAATAATCTTTTTACATATTCATACTATATTTACTGCACTGATGTACAGATATTGAGACAATAGCTTTCAAACAAGGTTACACTTGGGTTTACATTGCAGTTTATATTTTAGACTACAATTTTCTAAATTTTTAGTTATCTTATGTTTTACATTATGATTTACAGTGTAGCCTATAGGCCCCTATACATTTTTGGTGTAATTTAACATGTCCTATATCCATCCATGCATGATCTTGTCTAACACTTCCATTACCCCAGAGTTACTTGATTCCATCTATTCAATACTTCTTTCTCCCTCCCCTTAGGGTCCACAGTGACAATCAATCTTCATTGCTTGAAGTGCCATGTTCAGAGATACTTGGAACAATGTTGAACGCTTGAAATGGTTGACAGCCCTAATGTATTGGGAGCCACCATTTCTCTCGAGAGATACAGTTCCTTCTATTTGAGAACATCAGTCCTCCCCAGGTTGTGGGTATACCTTCACTCTCATTGTATGGGCTCCATCCAATGATATAACCTACTATTTCAAAATGAGCACTCACAACCTCCCTAGAAGATGTCCTGTGTCAGATTCTCACCTTTAAGCATCTTAAACAGGCAGCCTTCCATATTATATTTTTGAAAAAGTTTTCTCAACATTATAGTCTCAACCATGTACCTGACAATCTCCTATGTTCATATGTTACCCCATCCTTCCCCCAATTTCCTGGGCCATATTACCCATCATCCATCCCTAGCCCCCCTCAAGCCTGAAAGCCCCACCTAAAGCTATCCCTATGCCCCCATTTTATCCCTTCCCTGTACAAATACTTAATTCCGGCTTATCATAGTTTTCACCCATGTAGGTGTCAGCTCACAACCTTCCTCTACCCCCCAAATTCCTTTAAGCCTATCATCTGGTCTCTAGCTCTCTGAGGCAGCTTGGTTTACTTATTTCATATCATTGAGGTCATGTAGTATTTGTTCTTCAATGCCTGGGTTGCTTCACTCGACATAAGGTTCTCAAGATTCATCCATGTTATCACATGTGTTTGTAGTGTATTCATTCTTAAAGCTGAGTAGTATTCCATTGTATGTATATACCACATTTTATTTATCCATTCATCTCTTGATGGGCATTTGGGTTGATTCCAACTTTTGGCAATAGTGAACAATGCTTCTATGAACATGGTGTGCATATATTGGTTTGTGTTCTTGTTTTCAGTTCTACTGGGTATACACGCAGCAGTGGAATTGCTGGGTCATATGGCAAATCTATAGCTAGTTTTTGGAGAAACCACCAAATTGTATCCAGAATGACTGGATCCTTCTGCATTCCCACCAGCAGTGGATGAGTGTTCCCATTCCTCCACAGCTTCTCCAGAATTTGTAGTCTTCTGCTTTTATCATAGCTGCCAATCTTATGGGAGTAAGATGTATCTCATTTTAGTTTTGATTTGCATTTCCCTAATAGCTAGAGATTTGGAGCATTGTTTCATGTGCTTTTCGGCCATTTGTAATTCTTCTTTGGAGAAGTGTCTGTTTAAATCTTTTTCCCATTTTTTAAATGGGTTGTTTGTCTTTTTATTTTCAAGATACAGGAGTTCTTTATATATGCAGGACATAAGTCTCCATTCAGATATATGGTTATCAAATATTTTCTCCCATTGTGTAGGCTCTCTTTTCACTTTCTTGACAAACTCCTTTGAGGTGCAGAAGGCTTTAATTTTGAGGAAGTCCCATTTATCTATTTGTTCTTTTGCTGCTTGTACTTTTGGCATGAAGTTCATGAAGCCATTTCCTATTACAAGGTCCTGTAGATGGTTCCCTACATTGCTTTCCAAAGTCTTTATGGTCTTGGCTCTTATATTTAGGTATTTGATCCATCTTGAGTTGATTTTTGTATAAGGTGTGAGTTGGTAATCCTCTTTCATTCTTTTACATGTGGATATCCAGTTCTCCAGGCACCATTTGTGGAATAGGCCATTCTCTCCCAGTTGAGAGGGTTTGTTATTATATGACTGTATATATGAAGATCAATATCAGAACTTTCAATTTGGTTCCATTGGTCTGTGTGTCTATCCTTGTGCCAACACCATGCTGTTTTCACTACTGTAGCTTTGTAGTATGATTTTAAGTCAGGTAGCATGATTCCTCCAATTTCATTTTTCTTTTTCAATATGTCTTTGGCTATTCGGAGCCTCTTTCCTTTCCAAATAAATTTCATAGCTAGTTTTTCTAGTCCATTAAAGAATGCTGTGTTGATTTTTATTGGGATTGCATTGAATGTGTAGATCAGTTTTGGTAGGATAGACATCTTAATAATATTTAGTCTTCCTATTGGTGAACAGGGAATATTCTTCCATTTATTTAAGTCTTCTTTGATTTCCTTGAACAGCATTGTGTAGTTCTCTGTGTATAAGTTTTTTACATCTTTAGTTAAATTTATTCCTAGGTATTTGATTTTTTTATTTAGTATTGTAAATGGTATTTCCTTCTTGCTTTCCTCCTGAACTTGCTCATTATTGGTGTAAAGAAATGCTACTGATTTTTGCACATTGCTCTTATAACCTGTGACTTTACTGAACTTATTCATGTGTTCTAGACGCTTTCTTGTAGACGTCTCAGCGTTTTCTGTGTACTGGATCATGCCATCTGCAAATAATGAAATTTTGACTTCCTCCTTTCCAGTTTGAATGCTTTTTATATCTGGTTCTTGCCTCAGTACTTGAACAAGTACTTCTAAGACAATGTTAAATTGAATAGGTGACAGTGGGCATCCTTGTCTTGTTCCTGATCTAGAGGGGAAGATTTTAGGATTTCACCATTGTAAATGATGTTGGCTGTGGGTTTTTCATATATACCATTTATTATGTTCAGAAATTTTCCTTGTATTCCAATCTTTTGCAGTGATTTTGTCAAGAAAGGGCACTGTATTTTGTGAAATGCTTTTTCTGCAACTATAGATATGATCATGTGATTTTTTTTCCTTCAATCTGTTTATATGGTGTATTACATTGATTGACTTTCTTATGTTGATCCATCCTTGCATAACTGGAATAAATCCCACTTGGTCATGTGTATAATTCATTTAATATGTTGTTGAACACCATTAGCAAGTATTTTGTTGAGGATTTTTGCATCTGGGTTCATTAGAGAAATTGGTCTGTAATTTTCCTTTCTTGTGGTGTCTTTGTTTGGCTTTGGTACTAGGTAATTTTGGCATCATAGAATGAGTTAGGCAATGTTCCTTCTGTTTTGATTTTTTGGAAGAGTTTCAACAAAATTGGCATTCTTTCTTTCCAGAATGTTTTGTAGAATTCACCTGTGAAGCCATCTGGCCCAGGGCTCTTCTTAGTTGGGAGGTTTTTAATGACTAATTCTATCTCTTTACTTATGATTGGTTTGTTGAAATAATCAATTTCTTCTTTCATCAATATAGGCTGTTTATGTGTTTCTAGGAATTTGTCCATTTCCTCTAAATTGTCCATTTTGTTGGAATACAGTTTTTCAAAGTATCCTTTTATGATTGTCTTTATTTCTGTGGGGTCAGTGGTGATATCTCCTTTCTCATTTCTTATTTTGTGTATTTGCATCTTCTCTCTTTTTTTCTTTGTTAGTCTAGCTAAGGGTTTGTCAATTTTCTTGATCTTGTCAAAGAATCAGCTCTTGGTTTTGTTTATCTTTTCAAGTGCTTTCTTATTTTCTATTTCATTTAGTTCTGCTCTGATCTTTGTTATTTCTTTCTTCTTCCTTTGGAGTTACTTTGTTGTTTTTTTTACTAATTCTTCCAAGTGTGCAGTTAGTTCTTCAATTTTAGCACTTTCTTCTTTATTGATGTATGAATTTATGGCTATAAATTTCCCTCTCAGTACTGCTTTTGCTGCATCCCATAAGTTTTGGTATGTTGTGTTATCATTTTCATTAGTTTCAAGGTAGGTATTAATTTCTTTTGAGATTTCCTCCTTGACCCACTGTTTTTCTAAGACTGTGCTGTTTAATTTCCATATCTTGGTGTGAAATCCAGGCCTCTGGCCCTTGCAGATTTCCAGCTTCACTCCACTGTGGTCAGAGAATTTATTTTGCATGATTTCAATCTTTTGAATTCATTGAGACTTTCTTTGTGGCCTAGAATATGGTCTGTCTTGGAGAATGATCCAAGTGCACTTGAGAAAAATATATATCCTGTTGTATTCAGGTGTAATGTTCTATATATGTCTATTAGGTCCAGCTCCTCAATATACTGATCAAAGTTTTTGTTTCTTTATCGATTCTCATTTGAGATGTTTTGTCCAAAGTCAATAGTGGTGTATTAAAGTCCCCCATTATAATTGTAGAGACATCTATTCTTTCACTTAGTTTTTCCAGTGTTTGCCTCCCATATTTGGAGGTGCCCTTGTTAGAAGCATAAATGTTTATGATTGTTCATTCTTCTTGAAAGATTATCCCTTTCACTAATATGTAGTGACCATCTTTGTCTCTCACAATTGTTTTGCATTTAAAGTCTATTTTGTTTGATATTAATATAGCTACTCCTGCCCTTTTTTGATTATTGTTTGCTTGTAAGATTATTTTCCAGCCATTCACTTTCAACCTCCTTGAATCCCTGGGTCTAAGATGTGTCTCTTGTAGACAGCCTATAGATGGATCATATTTCCTTATCCAATCTTCCAATCTGAATCTTTTGATAGGTGAGTTTAATCCATTGACATTCAGTGGTATTACTTTCAAGGAATTACTTATGTTAGCCATATTTTCTTTGGACTTGTGTATGTCATATTTGGTTGGTTGTTTTCTTCTCTTTTTGTCTTTTTAGTTGTTCTTACATTCTCCTCCCACTCTGCCTCTCCTATTTTTTCTTTCTTCCTGCAGAACTCCCTTTAGTACTTCTTGAAGGGCAGGGTTCTTGTTGGCATACTCTTTTAGTTTCTGTTTATCTGTGAATATTTTGAACTCTCCATCATTTTTGAATGCTAGCTTAGCTGGATAGAGTGTTCTTGGTTGGAATTTTTTTTCTTTTAGTACTTTGACTATATCATATGACTGCCTTCTTGCTTCCATGGTTTCAGATGAGAAAGCAGCACTTAATCTTATGGAGTGTCCTTTGTATGTGATGGTTCTCTTTTCTCTTGCTCCTTTTAGAATTTTCTCTTTGTCTTGAGCATTGGATAATTTGTCAAGTATATGTCTTGGGGTAGGCCTGTTGGGATTTATGGTGTTTAGGGTGCATTGTGCTTACTAGACATGTACATCCATCTCCCTCAATAGACTTGGGAAGTTTTCAGCTATTATTTCCTCCAACACCCCTTCTGTCCCCTTTCCCTTCTCTTCCCCTCTGGGATGCCTATAATGCATATGTTTGTGCATTTTGCATTGTCATTCAGGTCCCTAAGTCCCAGCAGGATTTTTTTCTATCTTTTTATCAATCAGCTCTACTATCTGTTTGATTTCAGATGTAGTGTCTTCCACATCACTAATTCTCTCTTCTGCCTCTTCTAATCTGCTGTTATTTGCTGAGAGTGTATTTTTGATTTCTTACATTGTGCTGTTCATCACCATCATACCCATTATCTTTTTGTATATGATTGCAATTTCTTCTGTATTCTCTACAAGTGTTTTCTTCATATTCTTAATCTCCTCCTTTACTTCATTAAATTGGTCACCAATATATGTTTTGAGAGCTTTAATCACTTGTCCAATGTTCTGCTCCTCTTCCTGGTTTTTAGTTTGTTCATTGGATTCAGCCATGTTTTCCTGATTATTGGTTTGGTTTGTAGTTTTTTGTTGCTGTCTGGTCATCATTTTATCTTGATGGGTTTAATCAGTTCCTTAGCTTCTTTATGTAGTTTTGGGGTTTAATTAGTTGTTGTTTTTGCATAAGTGTTATTTCTTCTCTTTGTCACTTTGTTCTTCTTATTCTCTTCTCTTGTTGCTGGCTTAGTTTACTTTGAAGGAAAATATTAGGGCCAGAGAAATCAAAATGAGTAAGAAAAGAAAATGTATAAAGTATTATTGATAATAAATGTTAACAGAGAATCAATGTGAGATCTAGGAGAATGGATATTAGACTCATGTAAGCTGTGTAGAGTTATAGCAGTAAGTAGAGTACCTATAATGAGACAGTCAACTGAATATGGGGAGGAATATAGTGTGAATTAAAAGGCCAGTGTTTTTGTGAGAGAGGGAAAGAGAAAAGGAAGACAATAATATAAAGAGTGAATAAAAGACAGGAAACAGAACAAAGGTATTAGAAATAAAAAGTCAGTCAATTTGGGGGCCAGACAAAGGGAGGTGGAATGGAGGAGAAACAATAGATGATGGAGGATAGAAAGATGTAGAGGAAAGGGAATAGTGTAGGTGGCCAAAATCAATACACACAGAAAAGAGGAAATGGATGATGAGGAAACACAGCAAATATGAAACGCTCCCTGCAGCCCCTATTATATAAAATAAAATAACATAAAAGAGAAAGAAAGAAAAAGAGAAAAAAGAGAAAAAAGAGAAAAGAGTAGGGGGACTAAAACAGGGGAGGGAAGCAAGCAGGTAAAAAAAAAAGAAAAAAAAACTAAAGAAACTAAAAAGGGCCTTCAGGGATAAAATGGAAGAAAAAAACAGGAGACAATGCAGCAATAGCAACCACAACAAAAAACAAAAAACAAAAACAAAACACAAAACCAAAATTTCAAGCTAGGAATCTTTTTTGCAGTTAAACAAAACACTTAGTGATCTGACGTTCCCCCTTTCTCCCTTCCTCACTTCCCTCTCCCTCAGGGCAGCAGGAAAGCTGCATGAAGTGTACAGTAAGAGATTCAAGTGTGTCCCTGGTGAACCAACTCAACACAGAAGGCAATGACTCTTTATTTCTAGCATGAAAGAGCACCTACACCTCACCAGAAACCCCAAATATGCTATTGGAAGCTTATATAGCACGTCCTACAGTCCCTCCCCCTTAGATGTGCTAGGGGATGTCTAATTGATTTTCTGACTCCACCTTCTCCCAGGCCAAATTTCCTATCCCAGGATATTTAAGCAAATTGGGCTTTCTCAGCAGATTTGCCTCTCCTTTCTTCCCAGGCTCTCCCCAAGCTAGCTGGTACACGCCTCCAAGCTCAAAGAGAGAAAAGAAAAAAAAAGGCGGAGGGCTAGGGTAACCACGGACCTCAGACAGACATTAGGGCACACTGAATTCGGGAATGGGAAGTCTGGAATATTGGGGACTCAAGGTATGTGAGTCTGTGGAGCATGGGCTATGGGGGTTTAGGGGGTATGGACCTGGGAACCACGCATCCAGTAAACATAGGGTTTGGGAACACCGCAGCACAACAGACAGTTTTCAGGAATCGCCACAGCTACCAGCCCTAGGGGGAAGGGTCCCACCCACAACTTCTGACCTCCATGTCAGAAACCCAAAATTCTACCTCTTGCAAGAACCTCTTCTGTCACTGTCTCACCAAATCGACATCCAAACACCTACTGCCCTGTAAGCCCCCAAAACAGCCCACTCCAATAGGACTCTGACGTTATTCAGCCACTTCTTTGCAGGAGATATTATGAGGTGCACTCACTCAGACACCATCTTACCCTGCTTCCTGATGTACAAATATTAAAACATAGCTATTAACTATCATCAGGGATTTACATTATGGTTTACATTTTAGACCATACATTTTTATAAACTTTGATGCAATTCAACATGGCCTGTATCTATTGTAGTAAGATCATGTAGAACACGTCCATCTCCCCCCAAAATGCCCCCTGTTCCATATATTCTATTCCTCCCTCCCCCTTTCCTCCAGACCCATGGAAACCACCAGGCTTCACTCTTAAAGGAAAGAATTCATAGTTATTTGCAACAACATTGAGGGCTTGACACGCTGGTCTGCCCTCCCCTATGGCACTGTCCATGTTCTTGACAGACTCCTGCCCCTCTATTTTAGAACATAGTGGGCCTCTCCATGATGGGAGTCCAGGACCCTTGCCACTCATTATGTAGGTCTTCACCCAATGATATAACACACCCTGTCAAGATGAACACTCACACACTCCCTAGAAGCCTGCCCCAGTTTTTCTCTGTCCTGAATGACCCCCACATCCAACACCCAAACCAGTAACCCTAACTTACTATATTGCCAAGAGAACACTCACAACATTATAGTTTCAGCCATCTCCAGTGTTCACCTCTCCCTCCCCAAACCCTCCCCCAAGTTCCATGAATTCCATGGACAGTCCAACCCACCCCCCCCCCCCAGTCCCCTGACAATCCAGCACTGTCTAATCTGAAATTATCATTACACCACGGTCATGCCCCTCCACTGTAAAACTAAACACTCCCCCCTTATCATAGATTTTGTCCATATGGGCCTTGGCTCAAAATGTTCTTCTCCCTTTCTATCTCCAATAAACTTATCTTCCAGACTCTTGCTCTGTGAGTTTGCTCAATTTGCTTATTTCTTATCAGTGAGATCATATAATATTTGTCCTTCAGTGCCTGGCTTTCTACACTCAACATAAGGTCCTCAAGGTTCATCCATGTTATCCCATGAGTAAATATTGTGTTCCTTCTTACAGCTGAGTAATATTCTATTGTATGTACATACCACAATTTGTTTATTCATTAATCTGCTGAAGGGCATTTGGGTTGTTTCAACTTTTGGCAATAGTGAATAATGCCACTATGAACATTGGTGTGCATATATCTGTTCATGTCCTTGCCTTCATGTCTTCTGGATATATACCCAGCAGTGTAATTGCTGGATCATATGGCAGTTCTACATTAGTTTCCTGAGGAAATTCCAAACTGTCTTCCACAGTGGCACAGTGGCAACTTCTACATTCTTATCAGCAGTTGATGAGTGTTCCCATTCATCCACACCCTCACCAACACTTGCGGTCCCCTGTTTTTTAATAACTGCTAGTAAAATGGGTTTAAGAAAATATCTCATTGCAGTTTTGATTTGCATTTCCCTAATAGTTAGTGATGCTGACCATATTTTTATGTGCTGTTTAGCCATCTGTATTTCTTCTTGGGAGAAATGTGTATTCAAATCACTTGCTCATTTTTTAAATGCATAGTTTGTCTTTTTTATTTTTGAGGTATAGGATTTCTTTCTGGATATTAGGCCACTATCAGATATATGGTTACCAAATATTTTCTCCCAATGAATAAGCTGCCTTTTCACTTTCTTGACAAACTCCTTTCAAGTGAAAAATTTTGAGGAGGTCCCATTTATCAATTTTTTTCTTTCATTACTCATGCTTTGGGAATAAACTTCTTTAAACCCTTTCCTTAAAAAGATGCTGTCAATGCTTCCCTACATTATCTTCCAAGATTTTTATGGCTTTGTCTCTTATATTCAGATCTTTGATTCATTTTTAGTTGATTTTTTAATAAGGTGTGAGATGGTGTTCCTCTTCCATTCTTTTGGATATGTATACCCAGTTCTCCAAGCAACATTTGTTGAAGAGGTCATTCTCTCATAGTTGAATGGGCTTGGCAGCCTTGTTCAATATCAGTTGACTATATCTTCTAGGATCTATAACAGAGCTCTCAATTTTGTTCCATTGGTCAATATGTCTATCCTTTTGCAAATACCATGCAGTTTTGACTACTGTAGCTTTGTAGTATGTTTCAAAGTCAGGTAGTGTGATTCTTCTGATTTCATTTTTATTTTTCATTATGTCTTTGGCTATTCAGGGCCTCCTACCCTTCCAAACAAATTTCATAGTTAGTTTGTCCAATTGAGTAAAACATGCCTTGGTGATTTTTATTGGGGTTGCATTAAATCTGTAGATAAATTTGAGTAGGATAGACAGCTTAATGATGTTTAGTCTTCCTATCCATGAACAGCAAAGATTCTTCCAATTATTTAAGTCTTCTTTTCCTTTAACAGTGTTGTGTAGTTTTCTGCATATAAGTCAGTTACATCCTTAGTTAAATTTATTCCTAGGTATTTGGTTCTTTTAGTTGCTAGTATAAATGAGACTTATACTAGCAATTCTCTTCCAACTCTCTCTCTCCTGGTCTTTCCTTTTGACAAGCAAAACTCCCTTTAGTATTTCTTGAAGTGCAGGTTTCATATTGACAAACTCTCTTAATTTCTGTTTATCTGTGAATATTTTGAGTTCACCCTCATTTTTGAATACCTTCTTTGATGGATAGAGAATTCTTGGCTGAAAGTGTTTCTTTCTTTTTTTTTTTTTCTTTTAGCACCTTAACTATATCATATCACTGCCTTTTTGCCTCCATGGTTTCAGATGAGAAATCAGTACTTAATCTTATCAAACTTCCCTTATAAATGGTGGTTCTCTTTTTTCTTGCTGCTCTCAGTATTCTCTCTTTTTCTTGAGCATTGGACAATTTGACAAGTATATGTCTTGGAGTAGGCCTATTAGAATTTATACTCTTTGGGATGTGCTGCACTACCTGAACATGTTTGTTCATCTCCCTCAATAGGGCGGGGAATTTTGTAGCCCTTATTTCCTCTAACACTTCTTCTGCCCCTGTTCCCTTCTCTTCTCCCTCTTGAGTACCTATAATGTGTATGTTTGTGCATTTTGTGTTGTCATTCAAATCCCTAAGACCCCTGCTGAATTTTTCTATCTTTTTATCTGTTTTACTATCTGTTTGATTTCAGATGGTTTATCTTCCACATCACTGACTCTTTCTTCTGCCTGTTTTAAATCTGCTGTTGTGTGTTTCCAGGGTATTTTTGATTTCTTGGTTTGTGCCATTCATCACCATCATATCTTTTATCTTTTAATGTATATTAACAATTTCTTCAGTATATTTTCCCAGTGTCTTTTCATTAGCCTTAATCTCCTTCACTTCACTAAGTTAATTGATAACATTTGTTTGGGTATCTCTGATTATTTTTTCCATGTTCTGCATTTCCTCCATTTTCAGTCCATTCATTGGACTGAGCCATGTCTTCCATTTCTTAGTATAGCTTGTAACTTTTTGTTGGTGTCTAGTCATCTGTTTACCCTGATGGGTTTATTCAGTTGATTAGCTTTGCTCTCTATTCTATGGTTTTATTTTGTTTTTGTTGTTGTGTGTATAGCAAGGTTTCACTTTGACACTTCATTCCTCTTGTTCTATTTTCTTGTTTTGTCTATGTTCCTTTGAAAGAAAAAAAAAAAATTAGGACCAGAAAAAAAGAAAGAGATAGGAAGAGAAAAAGAATAATAGTAGTAATAATAGTGAAAGGTAGGAAAGAACTGTACAAAATCTAGGAAACTGAAAAATTATCATGAGTAGGAAGTACAAAGGAATAAGTTTAGAAAAGTGGAATAGAAACAATGAAAGAAGAAACAGAATAGAGAAAAATATGTTGAATTACTTAAAAGCCTGGAATGGTGAGACAAGGGGGGAAAAAAAATGAGAGCAAGGAAAAAGTAAAAAAAAAAAAAAGAAGAAGCAAGCACACAGAGAAAAAAGGAGAGAGTAATAAGAACAAGAAAAATTGGAGACCAATTAAAAGAGGTGGAATGAAAGAACAACATAAAACAAAAGATATAAAGAGGAAGGGAAAAAAAAGAATTAGTGTAGGTAGAGTAGATGAGTAAACAAAAGAAAAAAAGAAAACCAAACAAGCAGGGAAACAAAGGAAAGCAATACAACAAGTGAAAATCAAGAAAGCAGGGACTCATCTAAAAAGGGAGACAGAAGAAAAAAAAATAAACAAGGAAAAACAGCCTTCTCTTTCATACCTCTTAGGATCTTCTCAGGCTGCTTGTGTTCATCAATCACAACCTGCAGCCTGCCCTCTGCAGGTTTTGAACTGGGTTTTAGTGAGTAAAATAAGGGAAATTTTTAAAAAGGGAACTTTTTTTTTTTCTATAAAATAAGAGATCCAAGAAAAGCTAAGACAAGGAGAATGTCTATAATGTTCCTTGTCATTAAGTTTCAGCTGGATGCCTGATGACCTGGTGAATCACTTCTCAAAGAAGAGCTGGGAATCAAACCAGGGACCTTGAGTATGCTGGCAGGAATTCTCCCTGCTGAACTATTCTGCCTCCTTAGGATAATTAGCCTTTCAGAAGGTTATTTGCCCGTTTTCCCTCAGGCAGATTAGATTCCCTTTAGTCTGCAGGAGTCCTGCTGCTCAGCCTCCTGTCACTGCCTCCTCTCTGATGGAATTCCTCTCTTTACCTGGGTCACTGGAACAGGACAGCCTGCCTGAGGAAATCCCCCTCCCATCTCCCTGTCAAACCAGGGTGACTTCCGATATTCAAGTGGAGCCCATTTGGCTAAACTAAACACAAAGAAAACCCTCTCAGACCCCTCTTCCTCACATGGAATCTGCCATCACACTCCCATTTGGAGCAGGGGGCCAGGGGCTCCACCTAGGCTGTCCACCCTGAGGGCTGGGTATGTGTGCCACCACTGAGCCACCGAGCCATAGGGGCAAGCAACCCACAATTTTCCCCTGGCTTCCCTTATCTGTCCAGTACCTTCCTAGATGACTCAGGGCACCTTCCCATTCTATATATATCCAAAGGACAAAGACGTCTGCTCTCCTTTCAGTTAGATACAACTCCTCAGGAGTTTTACCCTTGCTTTCTTACTGTCTCGGGCATGAGGAAAGGGAATCCTTTCCTGCACCCAGGAGGTTTAATAAATCATTATTACGTGTTTTGGCTCCATCATCTCTCTGACCCTCACTCTTCTGGGAGTTGTGAAGCAGTGCGCTGGTTTGCTGTACCCCAAAGCAGATCCCCAAGGCAGCCTCTGGCTCACCTTCTGTTGTTTAAGTGAGAGCTGAGCCTTACCTGACTAACCCATCGGCCATGTTCCCACAATTCCTCTCCTTCACTCTTTACCATTTACTATCTCTAGAATTTGCTTTTTGGAGGTGGCTCAAAGGCCAAATGACACTCAATCCACTGATATCATTGAAAATGTCCCATGTCCTAGAGTCACCTCCTTTAATGAAGATAAATATTTCGATAGCTTTGGAAGGTGCTCTAGTGAAAGAATATGAACACATCTCATTTTGCATTTCCAATTAGCATTCTTTATCAAATTAATTAATTCATTCATTCACTCATCCAAAGCTAATTATTGATCTCCTATTTTGTGAAAGTTTTTTGAAGATCCACAAGATGTAGAAGAAAGATAAGGCCTTGCCCTCAAGGAACTCATGTTGTATAGAGAGGAAAGCAGCAAACACACAAATAAGTGAATGAATACAAAATTCAGATCTTTCTAATTTGGTGAAGGACTTGTAAACAAAGTAAGAAGGATAGGAACACATGGGTTGAGGGGGAGTGTTAATTGTGATGGGTTGAGTAAGAGATTTCTTGAGGATGTAACATTTGAACATAAACCTGAATGACCAGGAGGAATTTGGTAGGCAAAGATCTGGAAAAAGGATGTACTTGGCAGAGGGTGCTGACTCAAAGCCTCCAATGTGGAAAAGGGCTATTTGTGTTTGAGGGAATGAAAGAGAGCTAAGGGTTTGGAGCAGAGTGAATATGAGGTTGGAGGCATAGAGTAGCTGGGGCCATATCTCAAAGGGCTTTGTAAACCGTGGGAAGATGTTTATTCAGATTGCACTAGAAAGCAATTGGAAGTGTGTTATGCAGGTCAGTGACATGGTCTGAAAGAAACACCTTCCCATGACAGAGGTACCAAAAATGGATAATGATAGAACTAATTGGTGGCATAAACACAGGGGCAAGGTTGGAAACCAAATCATATATTTTCCACATCTTCTTTTTTCAACAAAATGCATTTAATATTTAATAAGGAATATAGCTTTGGTTGAAAATCTAACTCTTTTCTCTGTGAAACTGATTGGTTATTTCCAAATATCACTTCCCATCTTGTATTGTAATAATCATCTATCCTAACAAACTTGTCTCTGAAATAAAAGGAAGTTTTCTGGGAGAACATTCGGGGCTCTCAGCACAGACAGGGTGTTAGATCATGGCGAAGACCAGGAGCCTACAGAAAATAGGCAAGTGTTCTCCTCCTGAAGTCTCACACAGAATGCCTCTCCATCTACCATGCATCCTTTATGAGTCTTGTTTTGAAACTCACTCTGTCTCTGAGCCACTTGCTTAAGATTCAAAGTCTCAGGATAAGCAACTGTTAGGAAAAGTCTCAGTGGGAAGTTTGGGTGGATATAACCAGAGATTAGAAAAAAGACGAATTATGAACTCCTTTATTGAAAGCATGAAGAAATTGGTGTCTGATATTCTAGAATGATTAGCTCAATATAATAGAACTAATTTCAGGCAGGTAAATAATTAGAATAAATAATTTCACTGAAGTATTTAATTCATTCAAGAACATACATAAATAATATGTACAGTAAAAGTTGTGAACTTACTAAACAAATATGCTTAACATCATACAGTGCTCCCATACATCACCCCACCACCACCATCTTGCATTATTGTGAAACATTTGTTAACAAATTAAGATCATCATCAAAATATTGCTACTAACTCCAGTCCATATCTTACCTTTGCTCTATTTTTCCCCAACCCACCTTTAGCAATTTGATATTATTGATGAAATTCCAAAAAGAAATGTTGGATTATGTTTGTAAACTGGTCTTTTCCTCTGGGCATATTAGAGTGTATTGGATTCAAAGGTTTTACTTTTACTTGATTAAATAATGATTAAGACTTTGATTGGACCATGTCAGTAAGACATTGAAATCCCAACTGCTTGGTGGATGGGGACTCACAGAAAAACTGCACCACAGAGAAGGAAGGTTGGAGTTTTGAGCTGGAGCCCAGGAAATAAACACACAGAGGAACAGAGCAGCTGAGTCTGGAGAGAATGAATTCCGGGAGAGAGCAACAGAGACAGTAAGATGATAGTCTACAGCTGGCCTTGTGGAGAGGGGCAAAGCCTAGAGAACCTCATAGTTCACAGCTAATAACCTTGTGGAAAAAACAGAAGCTGAGCCCAGAGAGAAATGAGCCCCAGGAAGAAAGGAACCTAGGAAGCCTGAACCCTGGCAAATGTTGGCAAACATCTTGCCCCAACATGTGGCAATAGACTTTGGTGAAGGAAGTAACATATGCTTTATATCCTGATAAGTGTAACCTTCTGCTTCAAATAAATGCCCTTATAAAAGTCAACAGATTTCTGGTATTTTACATCAACACCCCTTTGGCTGACTAATACACCACTCTATTATTAACACCCTGTAATAGTATTATATATGTGTGACAGTTCATGAGAAAACATTCTTTGTTCTGTTAAACACATTCTATCTTCCACCAGAGGATTCACTGTGTTATGCAGACCCATGCCTTGTAAAATCTATTCATACTGTACACTCAGTGCAGGATCTCTATTTTTAATATAAAGAACATTCCATTACAACCCAGGGCTTACTTCATTTTACTTTTATTGAAACCCAAGGTCATCTACCTGTCAGTGCTTCTTCCCAGCATTTTGTCCTTCCTTATTAATGCAAGGAATCGATAAGACAAACAGCCACTTTAGACTACATCATTGATCAAGCTTTAAAACAGGCAAAAAGCCTTTATCTTTGGTAGCTTTAAAAATCTCAGGAAAATATTTTGTGTATATGTATAGATAGATGACTGGATAGATAAATAGGAAGATTAGATATGGAGATAGATATAGATATATAGATTAGATAGATATTAAGATACAGAGGTAGATGTAGCTATGTACATATATTTATATATATTCTTAGATTTTTGTAATAGAAATTTTTAAAGCTTCTATTGGACTTTTCATTGATCATTGTTTCCTGGAAAGATTAATAAAATGGATATGAATCACAGAGAAATTCTGAAAAAAATGTTTACCCAAATTAAGAAGCAATGTGCTATTACACTTGATATAGAGTTGTCCTTCATGCTCAGGACGAAAACATAGATTTCAATTATATTTGAATAATATGTAAGGAGTATTGGGTAAATCTTTTCATATTGCTAGAAATAATTGTAGTGTGTGTGAGAGCTAAACTGATTTTTCATGCTTGCAGAAAAAGAAAATTAATGACTGGGATATAGGAGTCCTGGCTTCTCATTCTTGCTAAATTCTAGCAAGTTATATGCTCCACGGGAAAATACTGGATTGCCCTAGTCCTCAATTATACCTCTGTAAAATGAGGTGGTTGTAGGAAATGCTTTCTGAAATCCCTGACTACTCACATAACTTGATGAGGTATTGCATCAGTGAAAAGAGCCGTGGAATAAGAATTCAGTCTTAATCATGCCACTAACTAGCTGTGCGACACTGCACCTCTCCTTCCCTCTCTGGGATCCAGTCTTTTGGACTATATACATCAGGAACCAAAACTTGTAATTTCCCTTATAGATTAAGAATTCAATTTAATGAGCACAAAGAAACTAAGACTTCTCACATTGCTGTGCTAACCTGATGGTGAGCACCTCTGTGCTTTATCTGCGTTCCCCACCCTTTGCCCACTGAATATGTAGGTTTATAGGGTGAAAAGCTGTTGTTTACATCACTTCCCCTTAGCTTTACAGGCAGTGTTCCTACCCTTGCCCTTAGCAAAACTTCATACTATGCTTTGTAAGCTATAGCACACCATCAGAGACTGTAAGAATGGAAGTAACAAACAAACCCATGATTTAAAAAGCTGTTTCTACTAGGCCGGAAATATTTGTTTCTTCTATGACAAAACTTTTTTCTGACTATATTGCAGAATCCTTGAAATATAATAAAGAGAATTTTTTTCACTTTTATTTTTTTAAAGATACTTAGATCATGTAAATGTTACCTAAAATATATGGGGATTCCTAAAAAAACAGCAATGTGGAGGCAGAGTAAGGAGCTCCTAGAGTCAGCTCATGTTACAGGGCAGTCCCTCATCACCCAGAGCTATCTAAAGCACTTGTTTGGGGATTCCAGGGGACCAGAAGAGCATCCAGCAACATCCATGGAAGAAAGGAAGGAGGGATTGCCTATCTGCAGAGACAATTTCTAAGTAGACACGCCACACCTCGGAGGCCAAGTGGCCATCCTCCACTGGTGGCACAAGCTGCCTTGGGAGCTTTACCGCAGATGGAATTGGAAGCTCCATTTCCCCAAAACAGGGGAGGACGAGACACTTGAGAACCAACTTCAGCTCCTGATTAGTAAATTCAGCAGGCTAAAATATAATCCTAAGAACAGTTAAAGTTTGAACTTGTCCAAGTTAGAAAGAGGCCAGCAGTCACCATCTTAACTCCACCTGGGGCATGAGGGTTAGCAGATGGAACTGAAAATCACAGTGCTGGTAGGGACCAGCTTCTTTCTATTCAGATCAGATTGCAGCTCTAGTGGAAACCCCAGCCCCACCTCTGACAGGGAGACGCTGAAGGACCTGCACCACCCTCTCAGGTAAAATAGAGGCCATGCCACAGAGACCTGTGATCATTAGTATAACCCCAAGAACAGCTAAAGTTTGAACCTGTCCAAGTCAGAAAGAGTCTGATAGCCACCAGCATGAGGAGAAGCTGGACTGACTGAAAATCACAATGATTGTAGGGAGCAGCTTCTTTCACCCCAGATTAGCCTGCAGCCCTAGCCTAGACTTCAACCCCATCTCTAGCAGGAAGAAAGCTGGTGGGCTGGGCACAAGCCTATCCAGTTAACTGCAGGTACATTGGGCAGGAACAGACTGAATAGTCAGAAGTCTACTGAGACAACTGCAGTCATTTTGGACCCACACAGCATAGACTGGTACCTGCAGCTCTATCCCTGCCCAAGGCAGGGGAGAAAGGGACTTTGAAGCTTCATCAGTCTGTCTGGGCAACTATAGTCTAGGCCTGCATGACCTGGATTATTATACATGGTTATGGCTCTGTCCCTACCCTTGGCAAAGGAGAAAGTAGAAAGACGTTTCATTGGTCCATGGGGAAATGAAGGAAGCTTGAACCTACACAGCTTACAGAACCAACTACATCTTTGGCTCCTATTATACAACCAGCAAGGGAGAAAGGACAAGAAAGTCCTAAACTAAAGAGAGAAACTTCACCCAGAATAAATACATCTAGTAAGCCAAATGCTAAGATACCAACAAAAAATTACAATCCACCCCAAATATACAGGAAGATATGGCCCAGTTAAAGGAATAAGTTAAGCCTCCAAATGACACAAAGGAGTTGAGACAACTAATCATAGAAATTCAAACAACTCTCCTTAATAAATTCAATGAGATGGCTGAAGAGATTAAGGATATTAAGACATTGGATAAGCACAAAGAAGAATTTGAAAGCATACATAGAAAGATAGCAGATCTTAGGGGAAAGAAAGGTTCAATAAATGAAATTCAAAATACAATGGAATCATAAAATAGCAAATTTGAGGTGGCAGAAGAAATAATTGGTGTGTTTGAAGAAATGGCCTCTTAAAGTGAATATACAAAAGAACAGATGAAGAAAAGAATGGGGGAAAAATACACCAAATTAAGATAAGGGATATAGACAGTGGTAAGAGTTTGATGATATTCATTCATAATTTGTAACAAATGTCTCACAACAATGCAAGGTTTTGGTGGGGGATTAATGTATGGGACCCCTGTATTATGTTATGCATGATTTCTTTGTAAGTTCACAACTTTAACTATACACTTATTGTTTATGTATGTTTATGTATAAATAATATAAAAATAATAATAGTATAATAGGGTGAATTGGGGGAAAAATACACCAAATGTACAATACTTTGGTTAGTAGTAAAATTTTGAGGATGATCTTTAATCATTAGTTTAAAATATTTCACAACAATGCAAGGTATTGGTAGGGTGAGGTATGAGAGCCCTATATGATGTTATGTATGTTTGTTTTGTAAGTTCACAAACTATTACTATATGCTTATTGTTATGTATGTTTATGTATAAGTAATACACTTCAATAAATGAAAAAATGAAAAAAAAATGAAAAAAATAAGGGATTCCCCCATGCCCCACTCCCCACATTTCCCACACTTTCCCACATTAACAGCATCTCTCATTAGTGTGATATATTCATTGCAATTGAGGAACACATTTTGGAGCATTGCCACTAAGTACAGATGAAAGCTTACATTGTGATTTACACTCTCTCCCACCCTTTTCTGTAGGTTATAGCAAGATGGACTACATCTGTCATTGCAATGTCATCCAGGACAATTCCCAAGCCCCCAAAATGCCCCTGCATTTCACCTGTTTTTCCCTCTCCCTGCCCTCAGAACCTCCAGTGGCTGCTGCCTTCACATCAGTGATATAATTTCTTCATTGCTAAAATCACAACAAGTCTGTAGCAGAATACCAGAAATTTTATTTATATTTAGTTGAATATTATTTCCAGAACAGGTCTACAGAAAGACCCAGCAACTATTTAAAAGTGTTTTTTTTTTTTAATTAGAGAAGTTACGAGATTACAGAACAATCATGCATAAAATACAGGGATCCAATATCTCACCCTATTATTAACACCTTGTTTTTTGTGTGGAACCTTACTTACAACTGACAGCACATTTCTATAATTGTATTATTAACTATAGTCTATGTTTTAACCTTGGGTTTACTATTTGTGCTATGCTGTTTCATGAAGGTTAAAAAAAATTCATTCTAGAAACATACATACAACCAAAATTTTTCCCTTTTAACCACATTCAAATATATAATTCAGTGCCGTTCATAATATTGTGCTACCATCATCACTATCCATTACCAAAATATTTCTACCATCTCAAATAGAAACTTCATGAATTTTAAGCTTTAACTTTCTAATCCCTACTCCCATCCCCTGGAAACCCATATTCTAGATTTTGACTCTAAGTGTTTGCTTATTCTAATTATTTCATAGCAGTGAGTTCATGTGATATTTTTCCTTCTGTATCTGGCTTATCAAACTCAACATAATGTCTTCAAGTTTCATCCATGTTGTCACTTGAATCAAAATTTCATTGCTTTTTCTGGCTGAATAATGTTGTATTGTGTGTATACACCACAGTTTATCCATTCACTGGTTGATGGGTTGTGACAGTTTGAAGCTACTTTATGAATCTCAAAAGGAAAATTATTATGTTCTTGAACAAATCCTTTCATTTGGGTGTGGTCTCTATTGATTGGTCTGTGGTGGTGAGGCAAAACTCAGGTTGAGTCTCCACCCACTTAATGTGACCTTATATAAACAGAGACACAGAGGAAGAGACAGAGAAAGAAAGGAATTTGCCATTTTGACCCAGCCATATGAGAGAGAGGATTTAAGGATCCCTAGCCTAAATTGAAGACTGGGCCCACCGAGCAGCTCAAAGCTGAAGAGAAAAGTAATATGCCTATTAGCCCAGAGCTGAACTTGGGAACAAAATGGAGCAGCTGATACTGACAGAGGAGACCCAGAAAGGGAAACAATTCCTGTACATGGTTGTCCATGTTGCCATCTTGCTTCATCATGTGACCGGATTCCAAGATCACCAGTCAAAATTTGGTAAGAAAGCATCTTTGATATTGCTTTGATGTGGACATTTCACAGCCTCAAAACTGTAAGATTTTCCTCTAACAAAATTTCCATTATAAAAGCCAACCCATTTCTGGTACTTTGCATTTACAACCCTGTGGCAAACTAAAACAAAGGACTCTAGTGTTGCTTGCATCCTTTGACAATTGTGAATATTGTCACTTGCTCATCAGTGTACAACTATCTGTTTGGGTCACTGCTTTCCTGCTTTCAATTAGGTATACACTTATAACTGGCATTGCAGGATAATTGGTAATTCTATACTTAACTTTCCAAGGAATTGCCAACCTATCTTCTACAGCAGCAGCACCATTTTGCATTTCCACCAGCCATGAATAAATGTGCCTACTTTTCCACATCCTCTCCAACACTTGCGATTTTCAATTTTTTAAATAGTAGCCATTCTAGTGGCTGTGTAATGTTATCTCATTGTGGTTTTGATTTCCATTTCCCTAATGATGCTGTATATCTTTTCCTGTCTTTTGGCCATTTATATATCTTTGGAGAAATGCTTGCTCAGGTCTTGTGCCCATTTTTAATGGAGTTGTTTGTCTTTTTGTCATTTAGTTGAAGGAATTCTTTATGTATTTTGGTATTAAACTCTTAATGGATACGCAGCTTTCAAATATTTTCTCCCATTGTATAAGTTGTTGTTTTATTTCATGATAAAGTCTTTTAAGGCTAAAATGTTTTAATTGTAATTTGACCCTATTTATCTTTTTTTTTCCTTTGTTGCTTGTCCTTTGGGTATAAAGTCTATAGAACCATTACTTAGCATAACATCAGGAAGATACTTCCCTATGCTTTCCTCTAGGAGTTTCATAGTTCTGCCTCTTATATTTAGATCTCAGATCCATTTTGAGTAGATTTGCTGTTTATGGTGTGAGGTATGGGTCCTCCATAATTTTTTCCAAACAGAGATAAAATTTTCACAGCACCATTTTTTGAAGAAACTGTTCTTTCCCAAATAAATGGTTTTTGCCTCTTGTCAAAAAGCAGTTGGCCATAAATGTCAGAGTTGATTTCTGACCTCTCAGTTTTATGTCATTGGGATGTATGACTTTCTCTGCCAGTACTGTTACTGGATATTATCTAAGGTCTTGACTATGCTGCAGAAATGAATTTCAAGAGTATGTCAGGTAGTTAAGACAGTAGTTTATTCAGGTAGGAAGGGATGAGAAATGGGAGAAAGTAATAAATCATGAGTCCCAGGTAGAGAAGAAGGGGCTGAAAATTGTTAAAGGGGTTTGATTTATAGACTACAATTTCCCATTATATATTATAAATGCTCAGGTTTTACTTGCATGGCCATCACGGCAGAAGAAAAATGATAAGAGCAGGGTGCATAAGGAAGAAACAGGAGTCCAAAGGTGAGAGAGAGTTCAGGCCTTGTGCCTGCTTTTTGAACCATTAATTATTCCACCCTTTTGCTAATGGCAGGGTAGGAGTTCCAGTTGTTTGCTGTTCTGATTGATTAATATCCCCCCCCAACAATGTCCCATGAGGTCCCAATGATAAAGTCCTTGGGGAATATCCTGGGCTTCTCCTGGCTTCCGGAAGTCTTGTCCTGGATGGCAGAATCTTGTGAGCAGCGTTCTTCCAGCAGCCATCTTGGGGTTATTGATGTCCATATGGACTTGTTACCAGGTTCCTGACCCATCTATTAATTTCCTCTCTTACTAGCCATCTTCAGTTCCCCCCTCAGAGTGTTTACACCTTTATTCCTAAAGGGTGATGAGGGACATGATCATTTTTCTATAGCTACTTCCTGCTGGTTAAGGGCAGTAAATTCTACCTGACAAGGTATAAAACCCTCCTGCTATTCTATTTTGGTTGGAGGAAAATGGATCTGGTATCTTGAGTGAAGCTGGATGCAGTTCTTATATGGCTAACAAGATGTTGATTATGGAAGAAATAAACTTAATTAGAATTTTGAAAATATATGGTCCTAAGAGCATACCAGACCGCAAAAGTAGAAAAGGCCAGGTCCTTGCAAAGGCTGCATTTTCCCAAAGTTGGTGGCAAACAGTATTCTTCCCTAAGTTATTTTAAGCTGTTGGTTAATACTAGGGAGAAATTGCAATAGGCAACAAGGTTAGGTATAAATTATCAATTACAGTTCCTATGGTAGGAGAGAGGAATGGGAAGAGGCATTGCCCTTTCAAGTTAAGCTATGTCCTCCCACTAGCAATTGGCATTTGGGCTAGAGTTAGAGGGAACAGCTGACTTTGACACAGACACAACTTAACTTTGTCTCTTGAAGAGGGATTTCAGGCTGTCCAATGACTGGCACTTGTATATCCCATCAGATGCTTCTGATGAGCTTGCACTTTCTTGGGCAGCTGGCTTTACTTGGGATTAATGCTCCAAACTGGAAATTCTTTTAACTTTAGTAGCTGTGGGGGTGATCAGAACTACAGAGTAAAATTCTTTTCATTTTGGCACTAGTTGAGAATGAGGCTGGTTTCCTTGCCAAGCTTTGATCAGAACTTAGTTGGCAGGTCCTGGATGAAGAAAGATTTTCCATGGGCATCTCAAAGGAGTTAAACTGAAGTGGGTCCTAGCTACTTCACTTGCTGTTTCCCTTTTGGTGAGAAAACACTTAGCCCTGGTAGGATGGCATGTAGGTTTTCCCCCTACAATATGAGTGGGATGTGTTCTGGAATAAGAGCTAGGAGGAAAACCTGAGCTAAACATGTTCATTAACTACTTAGAAAATGAAGTTTACAAGGACTTTTAACATGTTCAATATTTCACTGCATATAGTATAGAATAGAAAAGATATCACCATAATCATCAGGCATATATATAGAGTAGGATATAAGTACTTTACTTAATACTAATTAATGTACTACCCAATGCATAAGTTTATCTTTGAGCTGCAAATTAATAGATTCAAGTTCCAGGGTTTGAATACCTTACATGTTATCTGTCCATAGGTGCAGGTCATAATGCCAATTGTGTTTAAGTTCTACTCACAGTTTTCTGGTGATTATTACTCCATTTGGTATGTTCTTCACACAGCCAGAAAGCTGCATCATCATTGACTCTAGAGAGAAGCTAGGGAAGTAGGCTCCCATTTTCCACCAGCCTGGTGCTTAGCACCCTTTGGCACTATGAAACAGTGCCAGTGTGGAGGCAATGTCAATTGTGCATCTCACCATATTGAGCCATCACTGGCTGCTGCAGGAGTTTGAAACTGCAATGTACTCTCCATTCATTTCAGAAGCACAACCAGAGATGTAGCAGATACTTTTATTGTTTTAGGGTCAGTGACCAACGTAGCTAATAACTCATATGGAGAGGCAACTTGCAGTGTATTGAAGGCCTGGTTTGAATGAGCAAGAGTGTTTGACAGTGCTGAAGTCTATTTCTTGATTTTTATGCACTTTTCAAACACTTTTAGTGCAATGTGTAACATATCAAATGGACTTTTTAGTACTTTGCTTATTTCCACATTTTTACCATGAAGACATTAAATACCAGGCATTCTTAGTTATAGTTTCTAGTAAGTTTTTACTTTAAGGTAAATTGGGTGCCTTTATTAGCTAAGCCACAAGAATTTTATTAGTAACAGCTTTGTGAAGTTTTTCTGCTTTTCTAGCAGATGAATTAATTCCAGTTGTGATTTATACATTAAAGCCACTCACAAGACCGTATTGACAGTAGTAACATTAGGTTACTTTTCACCATTATTCAATTTGTAACAGGTGAACCCCAACTTTGATTTCCTAGGCACAAGCAAACTGACAAAGTTAAACACAGATTTCAAAGTTGAACACAAAGTTAAGCACAGATTAAAAGAGAAGAATATTATACCTTTAGCATTTCTAGGAGCTATTTGATTTTAATTGATGGCACATGAGTTTTCTTATTTTTCAGAAGAGGTTTAGTAACTAGTTTGGATCTTGATTTCTATTCATTCTTTTATAAGGCATGGCCAAGTTTAAACTATTAGAATTTCGAGGTTTATTTCCTCATTTCTTCAAGGAGACATGACATGAGGTTTTTGGGCTTCAGATTTTTCTGTTCTCTTGGTTTATGTGGAATTCAAAATTTCATACAGAGGCTGCTCTTGGCTGTACTGTGGCCACTTGGACCAGGAGTAAGCAAATTTTCTTGATTCTTGAGAAGACATTTTTATGGGGAGTTTACTGGTGAGCTAAAGACCATGCCCATTGTTCCAGGAAGAATGAAGAAGTACCTTTTATTTGGCTGATCTGGAATTCCAGAGTCTTAGTCTAACTAAAACATTCACCACACCACATAATTTGAAACTGATGCTCTGTTCTCAGTGTCCTGAGAATTTCAATTTTCAGAGCCTGCCTGGCCTATAGGTGTCCCTGTGGATGACCTGTCTTGGGGGGTATTTGATTAATCTGGAGATTGGATCAGTGCACCCAAGAAAATTGGTGGGAGATGTTCTGAGCAGTTACCCCAAATCGAAGCACTTGAGAAGTCTCAGGATATTTGGCTGCTGTCTGAATGGAAGGCATTCCTTAGGACCATTCAGAGTTTACTGGTCTGGTGTTCAACAACCCTGACATTTCAGGGTAGAAGACTGACTGCACAGTTATCCAAACAGAAGTTTCTAAGTTAAATCTCAGGGATTGTTTGGCTGCACACTGAATATCAAAGTACCCAAGCGTTCAAGTCTTGGGGAACATTCAAAATTACTTCTCTGGTTCTCACCATTCCAGGAATCACAGAGTCTCTGGCACCAGGCATTCCCTGGGCCATTCTGGACTTGAAAGACAGAACAATAGATTGGATGCCTTTCAAACTGAATATTTCTCCTTCCTCCTTGGAGAAGGGGCAAAAAGCTTCTTCCTATTCTTACAGAGGTGCTTAAAGTAATTCTAGTTTTATGACTTGACTCTCTAGGGGTTTTCCAGTTAGACCAGCCATCAAAAGGTCATTAAATGATTAAAGATCAATTATTCTAATCAATTAATTAGAGATCAATTACTTCCTTGCTAGCAAAGGCATTTTCCATTTTACAGTTTTTAGGACATTCCAAACATTTTGACACAAACCTGTAATGAGAGATTCAGTAGCAAGAAATGAGAAGGTAAAAACATGGGTAAAAGTTAATTATACAAAGGTATCCTGGCTTGTGACCCCCCTGGGGAAAAGAAGTCCCACAGCATCCATTTAGACTCTGCCCAACCCTTCCTAGAAAAGTGGACCTGCAAAGGCATAGACCTGCAAAGTCCCCATGCGCCATCACTGCCATGCACCCCCTAGGGGAGAGGGCAGGAGAAGGCAATAGCTGCTGGCCCTGAGAGCAGAGACAATGGCTGCCAAAAGGGCTTGAAAGAGCAGCACAGTGAGCTCCTGTCCTTTGCCCCAGCCATCCCAACTGGCATCAGATCTAACAAGCTTGGGCATGTGGCATGGATGCAGAGAGTTCCAGTGCCCCAGCCTCTTTTCTCCTAGGAGTACATCTTGTGGGGGCTCATAGGTGAACCCATTTAAAATGGAGAACCAAAAGAAGACATTAAACAGGTTGTAGGCCATAGTTTCACTCACCAAAAAACTCATGGCTGGCTCACCAAATTTGCTACTGGATTTTGTTTACGTTCTTGACTATGCTGCAGAAATGAATTTCAAGAGCATGTCAGGTGAGTTAAGCCAAAAATTTATTCAGGTAGGGAGGGATAAGAAATGAGAGAAAATAAGCGATCATTAGTCCCAGGTAGAAAGGGAGGACTGAAAAATTATAAAATGGGCTGATTTACAGACTACAGTTCCCCATTATAGATTATAAATGCCCAGGTTTTACTTGTGTGGCTATCATGGCAGAGGATAAACAGCAAGAGCAGAGTGCAGAAGACAGGTACAGGGGTCTAAAGGTGTGTGAGAAAGAGTGAGTTCAAGCCTTGCACCTGTTTTGAACTGTTAATTATTCTACCCCTTTGCTAATGGCAGGGGAGGAATTCCAACAATCCCCCATGAGGGCCCAATTATAAAGTCCTTGGGGAATATCCAGGGTTTCTCCTGGCTTCTGGAAGAAGTCTTGTTCTGGGTGGCAGAATCTTGTGGGAGGGTGGTCTCTCAGCAGCCATCTAGGGGTTACTTAAGTCCACATACTGTTTTAATTACTGTGGCTTTGTAATAAGTTTTGAAACCTGGAAAAATGAGTCCTCAACTTCATTCTTCATTTTCAAGATGGCATTGGCCTTGGCTCTTCAAGTCCCCTTACCCTTCCATAAATTTTGATGATTGTCTTTTCCATTTCTTCAAATAAGGCAGTTGGACTTTTAATTGGGATTCCATAAATCTGAATATTACTTTAGGTAAGTTTGCTACTGAATATTATTAATATCTGCTTAGGTCTTACTTGATTAATTTTAACAATATTTTGTAGTTATTTGGGTACAGATCTTTTACATCATTGGTTAGATTTTTTTCCTAGGACTATTATTCTTATAGTTACTATTATAAATGGATATCTTTTCCTTATTTTCTTCTTTCAATTGTTCATTATAATATATTGAAACACTACTGATTTTGGGGTGTTGATCTTGTTTGTAACCAACCATATTGCTGAAATCATTTATTAACCCTAGAAACTTTGTTGTGGATTTTTCAGGATTTTCTATATATAGGAACTTGTCATTTGCAAATAGGGAATGTTTTAATTTTTTCTCCAATTTGGATGCCTTTTCTTTCATTCTTTTTTTTCCCCCTGATTGCTCTGGCTAGAATTTCCAGTACAATGTTGAATGACAGTAGTGGCTTTGGGCATTCTTATTTGTTCCAGATCATAGGTGCAAAGATTTCAGTCTTTCATCATTAATGTGATGTCAACAGTAGCCTTTGTCATGCTGAGAAACTTTCCTTCTATTACTAGGTTTCTAAGTGATTTTATCAAGTAGAGTACTGGCATTGTCAAATGCCTTTTCTGCATCAATTGAGATGATAATGTGCTTTTTCCCCCTTTTTTCTGCTAATATGGAGTACATTAATTAATTTTCTTAAGTTGGAAGACCATTGCATAAATAAATCCTGCTTGGATGATGTATAATTATTTTAATGAGGCTGTTGGTAGTATTTTGTGAGTATTTTTTCATATATATTCATAAAAGATATTGGTCTGTGATTTTCTTTACTTGTGTTTTCATCTGGTTTTGGTATGAAGGTGATGGCCTCATAGAATGAATTAAGGCGTTTTCCCTCTTCTGCAAGTTTTTGGAAGAATTTTAGCAGAATTGGTATAAATTCTTCTTAAAAGGTTTGGTAAAATTCTCTTTTGAAGACTTCTAGTCTGGGCATTTTTATTGTTGGAAAGTTTTTAATTACTGACTCAATCTCTTTAGTAGTTATTAATCTGTTGAGATCTTTTCTTTCTTCTTGAGTAAGTGTAGATAGTTTGTGTGGAACTTGAAATTTGTCTATTTCATCTAAGTCATCTAATTTATTTCCACACAGTTGTTCATAGTATCCTCTTACAATCCTATTTATTTCAGTGGGGTTGGCATTAATAACCCCCTTTTCATTTCTGTCTTTAGTCATTTGCATACAAGATTTTTGTTTTCTTTGTCAGTTTAGCTAATTGTTTGTCAATTTTATTAATCTTTTCAAAGAACCAAATTTTGATTTTGTTATTACCTCTATTGTTTTCTCTTAATTTCTAATTCATTTAATATAAGTAATTAAAATTATGAATTTCCCTTTCATCATTGCCTATGCTGCAAGTCTTAAGTTTTGGTTTGTTGTTTTTCATTTTCATTCACTTGAAGGTATTTCCTAAATTCCTTTGGGATTTTCTCTATAATCTATGGGTTATTTAAGAGTATGTTGTTTAATTTCCACTTATATGTGAATTTTTCATTTCTCCTTCTGTTACTTACTCCTATCTTCATTCCATTGTGGTAAGAGAAAACACATTGAATGATTTAAATATTTTTAAATTTATTGAGACCTATTTTGTGACCTACCTTATGGTCTATCCTCAAGAAAGATTCATGTGCACTCTTGAATAATGTGTATTCTGTTGTTATTTGGACTAAAGTAGACTTACTGTTATGCTAGTGTAGACTTATTGTGAGTCTAGCAATGGAAGAACTTTATCATTGGCATGGAGGCAGTGACCACTGGAAGTTCTGAGGGGAGGGAGAAGGTAAAGCAGGTGTAATATGTGGACTTTTTTGGGATTTATGATTTTTCTTGAATGACATTGCAATGACAGACACAAGCCATTATATATCTTCTCATAATTTACAAAATTTTCAGAAGAGCGTATAACTACAGTGTAAACTATAATCCACACTTAATGGCAATATTCAAAAATGTGTTTGTCAATTGTAACAAATGTACTACACTAATGAGGGATGTTTTTAATGTGGGGAAATATGGGAAGGTTTGGGAACAGAGCAAGTGGGAGTCCCCTACATTTTTTTATGTAACATTTGTGTAATTTAAGTATCTTTAAAAATTTTTTTAAAGTATATTTAAAAAAAAAACCCTATGGGAAGCTAATCCACTGAGTTCTTCATTTCTGATATTGCATTTTTTCTGCTCTAGGATGTTATTCATTCTTTTACAATATTTTAAAATAATTTCCTGCTTTATGCCAAAATTCTAAATTTCATAATTTATCATTTTATACATATTAATTATAGTTATTTTATGTCCATATTCAAATAATTACAGAATTTGGACTCCCTGTGAGTCTGTTTGTAGTATTATGTTGTCTTGCTTTCTTGTGTGCTTGGTGTTTGGGGTTTTTTAATTGCATTTTACATTTTTTTCACATTTTATATGAATAAATTATAAAGATAATTTGAAACCTAGTACAGTGTTAAATTTCTCCAGAGAAGATGGGAACTTGCTTCTGTCGGGAGGTGAAGGGTACTGTTGCTCTTTTAAGAGTTGATGTATGTAGAAGCTGGTTTCATCTCCTCCTGAAGCCTTTATTTTTAAGTCTTGTTTATCCTTACTTTAAGATGTGGCCTTTCATGTTTCTAACCTAGTGTATGTTGAATTAATCAGGCCCTCACTTCTGGTAGGATTTGAATACCATATTTTTGATCCCCAGCTCATGAGACTCTAAAAAGCTCTGCTTAGCTTAAAACTCTTTATCATTATTTCCCCTATTACCTTTAGAAGGTTCTCAACATATGCTGCCTGACTCTCCAATGTACAAGTTTATATAGATTCTACTTAGAGTTATCAACTATTTTCCTTATATCTTATTACCATTCTTGCATACATACATGCACACAAAGTTAAAAAAAAATAGATTGATTAAAATAAGATAGAGATCTGACTGTAACATATATCAGGATTTTCTGAGGGAAACTCTTCTAAGAATACAAAATAGAAAATCTATGGTCGCATCAGCTGATTAACTTCACTGAAAAAAACACAGTACTTAGTAACTCAGGATACACTGAGTCTGCTTTGGAGATTTCACTCATTATAACTTCCTCAAGATATCACCCATAAGCTGATGACCCCAATATGATTACTTCTAGCTCCTGATTCCTACTGCCAGTTTCCAAATATATTCTACATGTATCATTATTGCCATCCTTCCGTCTAATTATCTCTTTTTAATTTTTTAAACATTTTTACAAACAAAACACTCCCCTTTCAATTTTCTCTATTTTGACACTTACCCAGATTATAATAACTCCATATTATATTACTTCAATAAATCATGATCTGCTGAATGTCTTAATTATCTCTATCTCTATAGTACTTGAGTACTTGAGTCATATATTTGTGTCATACTAATTAAATTAAATAAATTATTATGTTAAAAATACAGACTTTAGAAAAGTTTCTATAACTTCCTTCCTTGGTGTCCTGATTATATTTGTTATGTACATGTATGTGTTTGTGTGTGTGTGTATGCATATCTTCTACATAGTCTGCCCTCCCTCTCTATATTTAATGTCTGTTCTTATTTCCTCATACTTCAAGATTAGTTCATCTTTTGGTCTAAATGGGAAGAAAAGAAACATATTCACTGCCTGCATCTGTACAACATCCTTTTGAGAATGTAAACATTTATTAAGCATACTTTCCTCTTCACTTTTCTTCAGTTTCCCTGATTTTTTTTTTTTTAGATCTACTTCCTAACCTTTTAATCAATACCATTGCTTTATCTTGGCCACTGTCCAAGTTATTCACATCTCTATATTTGTATGAAACTATAGGTTCTATAAAGTGAAAAATATAATTCAATTGATTTTGAAAAAATCTGGTTGGTTAAAGCAGTTAGAGGAAGATGGTTTGATATGAGGTTCACTTGAAGGATATCTGAAACTTTTACCCACATATCCTGGTCTCCGAGGTGAAAAAATCATTAATGAATGATTTCAAGATACACAGTCAGAATCTCTTTCTCCTGAAAATCTACTGCCCCTGAAGCCATATCCCTGAAATGCTAACAGACTTACTAGAGACTTCTTTATTTACTAACCAAGGTCTACATGTAAGGCACAGGTATGGTCTTGGAGTTATTACATTCAGCAACTGATCAATATTTTTTAAACATTATTTTATTCATGGGTGAAGCCACAACATAAATATTATCACTAGTATAAATAAGTTAAAATTATAGTACAAATGTGAATATCTGTTTTAATATCCAATGAAAAAGTGATGAATGAGGGAAGTTTGTGAGAAAAGTATTTATCTTTGCCTGTGGTGAAAGAAGAAAGTTTAGTAGAGGATTGTGGATACTTGGTAGTGTAGGAGCCTCCAGAATTCAGTCCCTTTACCAGAACAACTTTTAGAAAGGCAGTAACTGAGTGAAGCATCTATTTAAAAACTTCAGAATCTGGTAGGATGCTGTACAGCATCCAGGGAATAGCAGGAGGAAGAGGCTCATAAATTACAGTAAATAGCAGTAAAATCTCTCTATGCTGGTATTACCATTGCCCAGTCCTCACTCTAGTGGCAGGCAATAGTGGGATCTAGCCTCTAGCATAGTTTCCTGATGCCAGAAAGAGGTAAAAAAAAAATCCACTTCCCCAAGATCCAGAGTAGACACAGGTCAATTGCTGATCATAACTTTTGATTAGCTACTTGTGATCACCTACAGACCAGTTCTGAACATGGCCATTATTCCAACCCTCTGCAAACAAAAGTGGCAGAGGAGACTTAAAGACTGTGCTTCCTCAGAGCAGTGGAGGATAAGTGAGGGCTTTATTTCCTGAGCAGGTCAAGGAAGTAAAGCGTTGGGTAACCTTGAAGAATCTCCTGGTGCCCTTCATCGCTATTCCTTTATCTCTTTTCCAGGGCAATTTGGAGTCAGCTAATGCTCCCTTTCTGGATCTCTGCCCTTGTTTCAGTGGGGACAGACTGAGTTGGAAACTCTCAGTATTCATTCTGCTTATGAAGGACTCCAGTAAGAGGATTAAGAGCCTTCTTGAAAGGAATGGATCACACCTTAACTGAAGTAACCTTGTCAGAAGGTCTTCCTTACAATTGGTTCACACCCACAAGAATGAATTAAATTTAAGAACATGCCTTTCTGGGGACATACAGCATCAAAACACCACAGGAGATAAAAATGATCATTATATTGTCATGAAAGGGTCCTATTCAACAAGAAGATGTAATGATTATAATGTACTTAGCAGCAGAGCTCTAAAATACATGAAGCAAATAGTGACAGATGTGAAAGAAGAAATTGACAGCTATACATTAATAGAAGGAGACTTTAATACGCCACTTTAAATAATGGATAAAACATTTAGACAGAAGATCAATAGGGAAATAAAACTTGAGTAATACTCTAAACCAACTAGAACTAACGGACATACATAGAACACTATCTTGCTTGAAGCTGCAGTTTCTCTGTTCCTTGGGATGGTTGTTGTCCATCATCATCTCCTTGTTACTTGTCCTGGGTGAGTCCAATGAACTGGAGAGGAGGTGCTGCACCTCTGTTGAGATTTATGGCCAAGATGGCACATGGGCAGCCCAAAGATTTAAGTCTCTTGGACATATACCTATCAACTCTAGTACTAACTATAGGTTCAAATAGAAGGGAGAGAAAAACCATGTGTAGAGAAACCATAACTGAGTCCAACTCTGTCACACTGGGAGGCATAAATTCCCAAGTATGGCCCACTGGCAGGGTAACAAACTTCTGAGTATTTGCCCTGCCTATAGTCTTTGGATTTCTCCACTATTTGAGGCAATATTTGCTTTGACAATGAGATTCTGCTGAGATGTGCATCAGCGTAACCACTGGAATATTTCCCAACATACTTTGAAGTCTCTTAGCCTTATAAACCCATTTGTTTCTACCCTTCCTCCCTTTTGGTCAATGTCTTTTTCCAGTTGCATTGCTAGTTGGTGCTTGGTAGTAATCCCTCAGTACCAGGGAGGCTAATCCTGAGGAGTCATGCCCCACCCTGGGAGGAATGCTGAGTTTGGTTTAGAGAGAAGCCACATTTAAGCAACAAGGGTCTATTGTGGTAACTCTTAGGTGCCTTATCTATAATACTAGGCTAAATGTCAGTTTCAAAAGTAAAGATTCACAAGTACATTCACCAATATAAAGGGCCTGTCAATGGTTCATCCTCCTTTACTAGTCACTGCCCCTAAAATCAGGGGATTCTTGCTGTCCCATTAGAAAATGTGGCATAGCTCCCAAGGATGAGAATTTGTTATTCTTTCAGTTATCATGTCAATCTCTACCCACTGGGACCATGCCCCATGAACACTTGAACACATTTATATGTGTTATGGGTATGCCCCAGGTGAACCTCCTCCCATGCAAACACATCACTGACACCTTGCACCAATGATCCTTTCCTGCCACAGTTGTAACCCTTCTGTAATCCAATATTTCTTCAAAAATGAAGCTAAGAGAATAACCAACTACTGTTAATAAGAAAATGAAATAATAATGGTAGTTTTTAAAATAAATAAAATACAAAAATAATTTAAAATTGGAATAAAAATAATTAAAAATATAATTTTAAAAAATTGGAATTATGTCTTTCATCACCTTAAGATCTGCTTGTTTGTATGTACAGTGATATATTCCTCCATTTATTCCCTGATGGTTTTATTTTTTTCATTTTGTCTTCAATGAAGTTTTAGGTCACAAAAAAGTCATGTACAGAATATCAGGGATTTCCATATACCCAACATCCTCCCCTTTATCCCCTTTCCCCTATTAATAACATTTTATATGTGAATGGTACATTTATTACAATTGATGTATAAATATTGAAACATTGTTGTAAACCATGATCAATGATTTACATTATGGTTTACATTTTGGACCGTATACTTTTATAAATTTTGATGAAATTTAACATGGTCTGTATCCATCATTGCAAGATCATGTAGAACACTTCCATTGCACCCCAAATACCCCCAAGTTTCATTTCTTATTCCTCCTTCCTCCTCCTCTCAGAACTCATGACAATCATCAAGCTTCACTCCTCGAAGAAAAGGATTTATAGATACTTGCAACAATACTGAAGGTTTGACAAACTGGTCTGTCTTCCCCTATTAGGCACTGCCTATGCTCTCAAGATTCTCTCTCCACTCTATTTGAGAACATAGCAGGACTCTCCAGGATGGGAGCCCAATACCTTCCTGCTCATTATGTGGATCTCCATCCACTGATACAACATACTATGACAAGATGAACACTCACACACCCTAGAAGACTGCCCCAGGTGCACCCAGTCTGAATGCCTCCCATACCCCAAACCCTAAATCAGTAAACTTCACCAGCCATATTGCCAAAAGAGCACTCCCAATGTTGTAGTTTCAATCACATACCTGCAAATCTCCAGTGTTCACCTGGTCCCTCTCCCAGGTTCCATGGACAGCCCAACCCACCCTCCCCAAACTACCCCCTCACAAACCAGCCCCACCCAACAGCATCACTGCACCACTGTCATTCCCATCCGTTGCACAACTACACACTTCCACTTTATCATAGATTTTACCCATATGGGCATTGGCTCAAAACCTTCTTCTCCCTGTCTGTCTCCTATAAAACAAGCTCCTGACTCTAGCTCTGTGAGCCTGCTCAATTTGTTTAATTCATATTTGTGAGGCCATGTAGTATTTGTCCTTCAGTGCTCAGCTTGCTTCACTCAACATAAGGCCCTCAAGAGTCATCCATGTTATCCTGTGTGTTAATGCTGTATTCCTTCTTACAGCTGAGTAATATTCCATTGTATTTATATACCACAAATTTTTTTATCCATTCATCTGTTGATGGACATTGGGTTGTTTTAAACTTTCAGCAATACTGAATAATGCCACTATGAATACTGGTGTGCATATATCGGTTTGAATCCCTGCTTTCAATTCTACAGTTTTATAGTTAGCTTCCTGAGGAACAGCCAAACTGTCCTCCACTGTGACTCCACCTTCAACATTCCCAGCAGCAATGGATGAGTGTTCCCATTCCTCCACATCCTCCCCAACATTTTAGTTCTCTGGTTTTTTAATAGCCACCAGTCTAATAGATGTAAGATGAATCTCATTGTAGTTTTGATTTGCATTTCCCTAATAGCTAGTGATATTGAGCATCTTTTCATATGCTTTTTAGCCATTTGTATTTCTTCTTTGGAAAAAATGTCTATTCAAACCTCTTGCCCATTTTTAAAATGTGCTATTTGTCTTTTTCTTTTAAGGTATAGGATTTCTTTATATATGCTGGATATTAGGACCCTATCATGTATATCATTTCCAAATATTTTCACCCATTGAGTAGTCTGTCTTTTCTCTTTTTTGACAAACTCTTTTGAAGTGCAAAGTTTTTAATTTTAAGGAGGTCACATTTATCTTTTTCTCTTTTGTTCATGTGCTTTGGGTGTAAAGTTCATGAAACCATTCCTATTACAAGATCCTGTAGATGCTTCTTTACATTATACTCAAAGATCTGTATGGTCTGGGCTCTTATATTTAGATCTTTGATCCATCTTGAATTAATTTTTGTATAAGGTATGAAATGGTGTTCCTCTTTCATTCTTTTGGATATGGATATCCAGTTCTCCAAGCTTCATTTGTTGAAGAGGCCATTCTCTCCCAGTTGAATGGATTTGGTGGCCTTGCTGAATATCAGTTAATTGTATATGTGATGATTTATATCAGAACTTTCAATTTGGTTCCATTGGTCAGTATGTCTATCCTTGTGCCAATACCATTCAGTTTTGACCACTGTTGCTTTGTAGTATGTTTTAAAGTCAGGTAGTGTGATTCCTCTGATTTCATTTTCTTTTTCAATATGTCTTTGAATATTCAGGACACCTTGTGCTTGAAAATAAATGTCATAGTTAGTTTTTCTAATTCAGTAATTTTTATTGGGATTGTGTTAAATCTGTTAATCAGTTTGGATAGGATAGACATATTAATGATGTTCAGTCTTCCTAACCATAAACAGGGAATATTCTTCCATTTATTTAAGTTGTCTTTGATTACATTTAACAGTGTTATATAGTTTTTGTGTACAAGTCATTTACATCTTTAGTTAAATTTATTCCTAAGCATTGAATTCTTTTAGTTACTATTGTAAATGGGATTTTTTTTTCTTGATTTCCTTCTCAGACTGCTCGTTATTGAAGTACAAAAATGCTACTGGTTTTTGCATATTAGTCTTACAACCTGCCACTTTACTTGTTTCATTTATTAGCTCTAGAAGCTCTGTTGTAGATTTCTCAGGGCTTTCTATGTATAGGATCATGTCATCTGCAAATGGTGAAATTTTTACTTCTTCCTTTCCAGTTTGGATGCCTTTTGTATCTTTTTCTTTCCTAAGTGCCCAAGCAAGTACTTCTAACACAATGTTAAATAAAAATGGTGAACATGGGCATGTTGTCTTGTTCCAGATGTTAGAGGGAAAGCTTTTAGGATTTCACCATTGAATATGATGTTGCCTGTGGGTTTTTAATACACACCTTTTATCACATTAAGGAAGTTTCCTTCTATTCCAATCTTTTGAAGTGTTTTTATCAGGAAAGAGTATTTTGTCAAATGCTTTTTCTGCATCTATAGAGATGATCATGTGATTTTTTTTCTTTTGTTCTGTTTATGTGGTGTATTACATTGATTTTTTTTTTTAATGTTGAACCATCCTTACATATCAGGGATGAAACCCACTTCGTCCTGATGGATAATTTGTTTGATGTGTTGTTATATATGATTAACAAGTATGTTGTTGAGAATTTTGACATCTAGGTTCATCAGAGAGATTGCTCTGTAGTTTTCTTTTCTCTTGGCATCTTTATTTGGCTTTGGTATTAGGGTAATGTTGGGATCACAGGATGAGTTAGGCAATATTCCCTCCACTTCTATTTTTTGGAAAAGTTTAAGCAGGATTGGTGTTTGCTTTTTCCTAAATGTTTGGTAGAATTTACCTGTGAAATCAGCTTGTCCTGAACTCTTTTTTGTTGGGAGGATTTTGATGACTAATTTAATCTCATTACTTGTAATTGGTCTGTTGAGTTCATCAATTTCTTCTGTCATCAATGTAGGCTGCTTGTGTGTTTCTGGGAATTTGTCCTTTTCTTCTAAATTATCCATCTTGTTGGCATACAAATTTCTTCTTATGATACTCTTTATTTCAGTAGGGTCAGTGGTGATATCCCCTTCCTTGTTTCTTATTTAATTTATTTGCATCTTCTCTCCTTTTTTCTTTGTTTGTCTAGCTAAGGGTCAATATTATTTATCTTCTCAAAGAACCAGATTTTGGTTTTGTTTATTTTTTTCTGGTGCTTATTTATTTTCAATTTCATTTAGCTCTACCCTACTCTTTGTTATTACCTTCTTTATACTTCCATTGTGGTAAGTTTGTTGTTCTTTTTCTAGTTCCTCCAGTGGTGAAGTTAGGTATTTGATTTCAGCTCTTTCTTCTTCCTTAATCTAAGCATTTATGGCTCTGAATTTCCCTCTCAGTACTGCTTTTGCTGTATCCCATAGGTTTTAATGGATTTTGTTGTCATATTCCTTTGTTCAAGGTAGTTACTGATTTCTTTTGTGATTTCCTCCTTGACTACTGATAGTCTAAGAGTGTGTAGTTTAACTTCCATATCTTTTTGTCTAATCTGCTTTTCTGCCACTTATATAGTTCCAGCTTCATTTCATTGTTGTCAGAGAAATTACTTTGTATAATTTCAATGTTTCAGTATTCTTTGAGAGCTGTTCTGTGGCCTGGCATGTGGTCTATCCTGAAGAATGATCCATGCACACTGGAGAAGAATGTATATCCACCGTATTTTTGTTCAATGTTTTGTATATGTCTATTAGGTCCAGATCCTCTAATGTATTATGCAAGGTCTTTGTTTCTATATTGATTCTTTCTGTCAAGATGTCCTAACAGTGTATTAAAGACCCCCACTGTGATTGTAGAGGCATCTCTTTCTCTGCTTAGTTTTCTCAGTGTTTGCCTCATGTATTTTGAGGTGCATAAATGTTTTTGATTGTTCTTTTTTCTTGATAGGTTTTCTTTTTTATTAATATATAGTGTCCCTCTTTGTGTCTTACAATAGTCTATTTTGTCTGGTATTAGTATAGCCACTTCCACCCTTTTTGTGTTACTGCTGGCATGTAAAATTGTTTTACAACCATTCACTTTTAGCTGCCTTGCATTCCTGGGTCTAATGTGATTTTCTTGTAGACAGCATATAGATGGACCACATTTCCTTACCCATTCTACTAATCTATGTCTCTTTTTTTTTTTTTTCCAAATTCTACTCAATTTATTCATTTTTTAAAAGATATTACATTAAAAAAATATGAGGTTCCCATTCACCCCCACCGCCCCCACCTCACCACTCCCCCCACAGTAACACTCTCCCCCATCATCATGACACATTCATTGCGTCTGGTGAGTACATCTCTGGGCATCACTGCACCCCAAGTCCCGTGTTCCACTCCATAGCCCACACTCTCCCACGTTCCATCCAGTGGGCCATGGGAGGACATATAATGTCCGGCAATTGTCCCTGGAGCACCACCCAGGACAACTCCAAGTCCTAAGAATGCCTCCACATCTCTTCTCTTCCTCCCATTCCCCACACCCAGCAGCCACCATGGCCACTTTTTCCACACCAATGCCACATTTTCTCGATTATTAACCACAGTAGTTCATGAATAGGATATCATTAAGTCCACTCTGATCCTTACTGTATTCCTCCTTCCTGTGGACCTTGGCTTGGTTGTGTCCATTCCACATCTATGTCAAGGGGGGGTTTAGATTCCACATGGATATTGGACGCAATCCTCCTGCTTTCAGTTGTAGGCACTCTAGCCTCCATGGTGTGGTGGTTGACATTCTTCAACTCCATGTTAGCTGAGTGGGGTAAATCCAATAAATCAGAGAGTAGAAGCTGAAGTCTGTTGAGGCTCAGGGCTTGGCTATCATATTGTCAGTCCAGAGATTCAAATCCCCTAGATATATCTTAAGCCCCAGCACCAACTACAATTCCAGTAAAGTAGCATGAAAGGCTTGTGAAAAGAGATCCCATCTGAGTCCAGCTCCATCATGCAGAAACACCAGCTCCAAAGAAGGGCCAACTGGCATGGCAGTGAACCCCATCTGCCATGACCATAGAACCTGTGGGTCTCTTTAGCCCTCAAAAGGACCAATACCTGGGGTTGTATCTACTTTATCTGTCTCTGGGACTCTGCTCCGGTGTGCCTAAGGGCAATCCTTCTGACAACCTCCAGACTCTTTTTTAGAGACTCATAGCCATATGAACTCATTTGTCCTTTCCATTTCCCCCTTACTTTAGGTCAAACAGCATTTTTAACTCCTGTTATTATATGTAGACAGGGATATTCTGCTGGTCTGCATTGAACCTTTAATTCAAGGTCATTTTCTAGTTACATCAACAGCTGGTACTTGGTAGTGATCCCTCGGTGCCAGGGAGGCTCGTCCCCGGGTGTCATGTCCCACGCTGGGGGGAAGGCATTGCATTTACATGCTGAGTTTGGCTTCGAGACTGGCCACATCTGAGTAACACGGAGGCTGTCAGGAGGGAACTCTTAGGCACAGTGCTGCTCTAGGCCTTGTTCTTATTTCAGGTGTATAGGCTCACAAGCATAGTCATTAGTATCAGGGGCTCACTGTTGGACCCTCATTCCTTCCTGGTCCTTACCGTTGCACCTGGGGGACTGCCGCTGCTCCCCTAGGGACCACGACAAAGTCCCTCCCCACCCCCAGCCAGGAACCCAGTACCCCTCCAGGTGTTGTTTTTAATTGTTTCCACTATGAGTATATCCAAACATTTCCATGCACCCTGGACACATGCCCTGTATAACTCCCTGTCAACCATATATCGCCTGTCAATAACATCCCATACCAGTATTCCTCTGCTGCCATTGTTGAACCACTCTGTGATCCAAAACTTCCTGAAAAGTGAAGCCCAATATAATGTCAGGTTCCCTTACTAGTAAAATGGAATATAGCAATGAGTTTAAAGGTTAGATATAGAATACATATTGATTCGGAAAATTCTACATCTTATCTTTTTCTTTTCTTTTTTCCTAATTATTGAGCTTCTCTTCACAAGAGCCTTAGATCACAGTAATTCATATATACAATATACAGTACTCCCACATATCCATTGTAAAACCTTTTCCCTTCCACAGCGATAATCTTTTAACTTATTCATATCATATTTACTGAAACTGTTGTACAGATATTGAGACAATAGCTTTCAAACAAGGTGACATTTGTGTTTACATTGTGGTTTATACTTTAGGCTATACAGTTTTCTAAATTTTTTAGTTATCCTATGTTTTACATTATGGTTTACATTATTAGTCTGTTGTCCCCTATATGTTTTGGGTGTAATATTACATGTTTTATACCCATCCTTGTGTACTCTTGTGAAACACTTCTTTTGCCCTCACATTTACTTTGGTTCCATCTATTCAATATCTATTTCCCCCTCCCTTTGGGGCCCACAGTGACAGTCAATCTTCATTTCTTGAGGAGCCATGTTCAGAGATACTTGCAACAGTGCTGAGGGCTTGACTTGCTCGACTGCCCTAATGCCCTGGGAGCCACCCTTTCTCTTGAGAGATACAGTTCCCTCTATTTGATGGCATTAGTCCTCCCCAGGATGTTGGTCTACCTTCACTCATTATATGGGTCTGTACCCAATGGTATAACCCACTCTGGCAAAATGAGCATTCACATATTTCCTAGGAGTCTGTCCTGTGTCAGATTATCCCCTTTGAGTATCTTAAACAGGTAACTTTCCTAATTATATTTTGAAAAGGTTTTCTCAGCATTTTACTTTCAACCAACACCTGAGAATCTCCTATGTTCATATGTTGCCCCTCCCTCCCTCTAATTTCTTGGGCAATACTACCCATCCGCCCATCCCTAGCCCCCCTCAGACCCACAAAACCCCACCCAAAGGTAACCCTATGCCCCCATTTTATCTCTTCCTTGTGCACATACTTACCGCCAGCTTATCATAGATTTCACCCATGTAGATGTCAGCTAACATCCTTCCTCTACCCCCCGATTTCCTGTAAATTACCTGTCACCCTACTTTGAAAAGTGAAGAAAAGTAAGACTGTAGGAATCTAGAAACCTGAGGAACAACTCAACAGAATTCCTTCTTTTTAGCTACAGAGACCATGCTTTCTTCAAAGCCATAAAACTATGAGGCAGTGCATAAGCCTTTACTATGTAGAGTTGCTGGAATAATTCAGAGATGAGAGAAATGCATATAGGTATTTTTAACATCTGTGTGAATAACTGGGCAAACCTCTGACTGTCTCATACATGAAACTGACAAACAACATAGCTATAGTTGGGAAGCGAAAACTGGTCTGAGACAACACCCAGGATTCATCTTAGCCTCTGTAAACTAACCAAGTGGAGCAGACCAAAAGTACTGCAGAAGCTTTGAACACCTACTTGATATTTGAAAAATGCCCACAAAGTGATCCAGGACATATATTCTGGACCTAAACAATTTTACTGTCTGCTAACATGAAACTTTAAACAGGAGACTGATACTCATAAAATCATATGCATAATGACCAGGACAATGTCCAAAATTTTTAATTATACCAATAAATATTATAATCTTAACCTAAATGAGAAATGGCAATTTCTAAATACCAACATTGAGATTGCATAAATATTGGAATTATCTGAAAAGAATTTTCAAGCAACCTTCATAAAAATGCTCAAAAAATTATGACTCTTCTTGAAACAAATAAAAATGTAAATTATCAGAAAAGAAATAAAATATATAAAGTAGAACTAAAAGAAATTTTGAATTGAAGAATACAATAATACAATAATAAGCACAAGAACTCACTGGCTGGACTCAACAGCAAAATGGAAATAACAAAAGAAATTACCAGTGACCTTGAAGCCCAATCAAAATTAATTGTCTTATCTAACAACAGATAGAAAGTAGATAAGAAGAAAACAAAACAAAACAAAAACTCAAACACTTTAGGAACAACAACAAAAGATCCAAAATGCAGGTGATCAGAGTCCCAGAAAGAAAGGAGAAAGTATGAGTCTAAAAAATATTTGTGTGAGAGTGTTGTAAGAGTAGATATACAGAACAATAGATCAGAATAGAGTCTGAAATAGACCACATACATATGGTCAATTGATTTCTGTCAAGTGTACCAAAATAATTGAATGAGGAAGGAAAATATTTCCAAAAATTGTGTAGAATTAGGTATCCATATTGTTTAATTAAACTTAACCCTACCACACAACATATGTAAAAATTAATTTGGAATGGCATATAAACCTAAACTCATAATCTGAAATTATAAAAGTTATAAAAGAAAACATTAAAAGAAATCTCTGAGACCATGCAGGAGACAAAAATAATTTTAGACATAGACCCAAAAGCAAAAAATAAAGAAAGAAAACTTGATTAATTGGATTTCATCAAAATTAAAACTTCTGCTTCTTGAAAGAAAATGTGAAGAAAATAAAAATACACACTGAGAGAAAATATTTGAAAAAACATTTGTCTACAAAAGCCTTGATCCATAATATGCTGATGCAGCAAGATGATTCAACAAAGAGACACAGATTCCCAGTGCTGCTGACAAGAATGCAAGCGGACACAGAACACACAGTGAATGGACACAGAAAGCAGACAACTGGGGGGGGGGGGGGGGAGGGAGAGAAATAAAATAAAATAAATCTTTAAAAAAAAGAAGATAAGGAAATTAATTATTAAATGGGTAAAAAATGTAATAACACTTCATCAAAGAAGATATAAAAATGACTAATAAACACATTAAAAAGTGCTAAACATCATTGGTTATCAGGAATGCAAGTTACAATCATTAAAAAATAGCAAAATACTCACTAAAATGGTTAAAATTACAAAAAGAATTAACAATAGCAAATCTTGGCAAGGATGTGGAGCAACTGAAATTATTATTCATTGCCATGGAATGTGTAAAATGTGAAGAATTTTAGAAATCCTAAGAACATCTTTTGGTATTTCTTATAAATTTAAACATATTAATACAATTTCTGAATGGCACAGAAATTCCTCTCTTAAGTATCTACCAAGAGAAATGAAAATATGTGCCACACAAAGCTTTGTACAAGAATGTTTATAGCTGCTTTATTCATAATATCTCCAAATTGGAAATGACCCATCTGTCCATCAATAGGTGCAAAGAAAGACAAAGACAAACTGTGGTATTTGTTCAGTTCTATTACTGCAAGAGTTGGGAAAACATGGCAGAATCTTCAAACCATTAAGATGGATGAATGCAAAAATTCAAGAAAATATATAACAAATTTTCCCAATTTTATGAAATTCTAGAAGGGGGAAAATTAATCTACAATGGCAGACAGCAGAGCCATGTTTGCTTTTTCTGGAATGTGGTTAAGGGATTTTATATAAAAGAGACAATGGGAAATTAGAATGACGGAAATATGGAATATCTTGATTGGGATGGTTGTTAAAATCATACATTTTTCAAAATTCATCAAATTGTACACATAAATGTATTTCTCTGAATATAAATTATACCTCAATCAAGTTGTATGTGTACATATATATATATGAATGTATACACAAACACATATAGTCTCATAAAAAGTAAGTGAAAATGTTATTAGTGTGCCCTAGAGAGAATACTATAGACACATAAATCTTTTGGAAAGTCTACTATGATAAAATACTTCCACAAATAAGAAAACTAATATCCACAAAATTAGATAAACGTAATTATTGTATGACAGTATTATCAGCTATGTATTCAGTGGATTCTGTAATTTTTATAACTTAAAATAAATTTTTAAGTGAAGTAAGGAATATATTATTTAAAAATACACATAGTAGGAATGGATGGAATGAATACTAATTTTCTGAGACAAACAATTTCCTCTAGATGCAAGCATTTTGTAAATCAAAATTATAGTTTTAAGATATTCAAATATATTATTACATATTATAGACACATATGGAAATTAAATATTTCATTTTCTTTCGATAGCAAGATTGCTACCAATGCTAATATCTTCTTTTTTAAGTAATGGTGGGTTTTTTTAACATTTATTTATTTATTTATTCCCCACCCTCATTGTTTTCTGCTCACTGTCTGCTCTCTCTTTCCATTTTCTGTTTCTGCTTGTTTTCTCTTTAGGTGGCACCAGGAATCAATCATGGGACCTTTCAGAGTGGCAGAAAGGTACTCAATCTCTTGTACCATCTCCCTGGTCTGCTGTGTCTCTTACTGTCTCTCCTCTGTGTCTCTTCTTGTTACATTATCTTGCTGCACCAACTCTCTGCACAGTTGAGCACTCTGTGTGGACCAGCATTCCTGCATGGGCCAGCACTCCATGTGAGCCAGCTCACCATGTGTTCCAGCTTGTCTTCCCCAGGAAGTCCTGGAAATCTAACCCTGGACCTTCTATATGGTAGATGTGAACCCAATGGCTTGAGCCACATCCACTTCCCCCAAAGCTAATATCCTTATAAAAATTTGAATGATCTCCTGTATTTGCTTCCATAAAGTTGTTGCTTCACTATTACATTTCTGCAATATTATTTTTTATATCTTAATTGGTTATTTAATACAGAAAAATAAACCAAATTTAATGTAAATGATATATATATGTATAAATGATATATGAGTAGATACATGTAAATTATATATGTGTATTATGTCCTTTAGTGAAAATTGTTTCAGTCCTTGATAATATTCCCAAGGCTCTAGAGAGAGAGATGGAAAACAGCTTATTAGAGTATTTCTTTTTTTTTCTTTTTTAACATCTGTATTTGGGTTAATGTTCTTTTCTAAGTCAAGTGTGTTACTGATTTCACAATCCCTAAAGTTTTCAATTTTTAAAAAAGTAACTTATTTGAGATTTCCAGGTCATTTAATTTCACCTTTGTTTCCTTCTTTGTAAATGTAGTAAACACCTTGGAAAAATAAAGAACAACCTCCCAAAATGTAGACAAAATTAGGTTCCATTTTTAGTTTGTAGTTAGCAATGATAATACTCCTCAACTCACATTTTTACTTCAAACAGATGTATTGACAAATTTGAAGGATTTAATAATATTCAATGAAAAATATTGCCTCTAGGAGTTGAGAGCTTTTTGTGTTGTGAGCCAATCCTGTCTTCTGTGTTCCAGATAGGTCTCAACTTTCTTGTGGGAATTCTGTAACATGCCATTTTTATTAAGTTTAAGAATTATTGGACCAAATGTGGATATAAACCCTAATTTAAAAAAAATAATTAACAATGCACATTTGAAAAAAAGTTATTTTATTTCCTTTGTGTCATTTGTTCTTCAATTTGTTTTAAATTTCATGTGGCTCTTCAGAGAGTACTTTCTATGCTTTGCTAGCACTCATGGTAGCTCACTCATTGAATCAAACATGTGGTCTTTCTTTAGCAATACAAATGAGGAGTCATTACTTTTCCTTTTCCCCACTGACTCAGGAAAAAATCACAAAAAATATAAAAATTGAATAATTTCACTCTGCCCCAGCCCACACTTTCCTCTTCCTTAACCCCAGCCTCATCACAAATATCATGAATTTTAGCATACATAGAATGTCTTAACCTTTTTCTAGTTAAAGTTGGATGCCCAATTCCCCAGGCAAACCCAAAACCCTCCAGGTCCTAAAAAGAAATGACTTCCAAATCAAAAAACTAGTAAATAAGTAGTTTGGGGCCCAAAAGCAATTACCATTAGAGGGAAGTATCTTGCTAAAATCTATCTTGAGTTGGCTAGTTATGGTCTTCAGTAATTGAAAGGCTGACAGCAATTGCAGCCCCAAACTCTCATACTAAGGCAAATTCTCCACACTGTAATAACATTTAGGTAAAGGAATTTTTGCTATAAATGCTTAAATAGGAACAGTGTTTCTCACTTGCAAAAATGTTTGGGAAATTAGATAATTTTATTTTTAACTGCATTTAAATAATTCTGACTATATTACCAGGAATTTTAATTGGTTGTGTAATACAATTCAGCTATGATATAGTCATTATTTCATGCAAAGCACTGTGCTCCAAAGCACTGCAGAAGGAAAAGGATTATCAAATTTTCTAAAATACAAAGGATTTAAAATTTGCAAGAGAAGGGCTGAAAATCCAAGAATATAGGGCAAAAGATAAATGCTGTAAACAAAATTGCAAAGGTCCATGAGTTATAAAGAAGGAGAGGCAACATCTAGGCCTAGGGAGAAAGAGAGACGGTAAGAAAAAAGAAAGGATTTTGTATTACACAGCCAAAGGGGTGCTGACTTAAAATACCAGAAATTGGTTGGTTTTTATAAAGGGTATTTATTTGGGGTAGGATACAGATACCAGGCCATAAAGCATAAGTTACTTTCCTCACTAAAGTCTATTTTCACATGTTGGAGCAAGATGGCTGCCAATATCTGCGAGGGTTCAGGCTTCCTGGGTTCCTCCCTTCCAGGGTCTTGCTTCTCTCTGGGTTCAAGGTTCCTTTCTTCCTGGGGCTTGCTTCTCTTTCCTCTGTGTGCTTACATCCTGGGGCTCCAGCTTAAGGCTTTGGCATCGAACTACATCAAAACTCCAAGATCAAAAACCCTCAACTCTATCCTTTGCCATGCCTTTTATCTGTGAGTCCCCACCCAGCAAGCTATCTACAAAAAATTACAAGCTATCTTAATAAACAGGAAGATATGGCTCAGTCAAGGAAGTAAATTAAAACTTCAAAGTAGACACAGACTTTGGAACAACTAATCAAAGTAGATCAAGTACCTTATATCTATTTAAGGAGATCAAGGAAAATGCGGATAGAAATAAACTAATCATGGATATAGAGCTGAAGGGCATTGAGAAGACAACTTGTGAGAAAAAAGGAGAATTAGAAAATTTTAAAAGGAACACAACAGAAATATGAAAATGGAAAATGCAATAATGAAGATTAAAAAATATCAGAGGTGCATAACAGCCGACTTGAACAGGAAGAAGAAATAATTGGTGAACTAGAAAACAGAGCAATCAAAACATACAGTCAGAATAACAGATAAAGAAATTTAAAAATTGAACAATACCTCAGGGACTTGATTCACATCATGAAGCATGCCAACATTTTCATCATGGATGTTCCAGAAGGAGAAGAAAAGGGAAAAGAAGCAAAAATAATTTTTGAGAAAACATGGTCCAAAATTTCACAATTCTTCTGAAAGACATAAATATACATATCCAACAAATCTAAACTCTAATATACGTACTCAGAGACATAACTAGTCAGAATGTCAAATGCCAAAGATAGAATTCTGAAAACCAGAAGAAAAGTGATTTGTCACATTTAGAGATCCTCAATAAAACTATGTGATGATTTCTTATCAGAAACCATTGAGGCAAGATGGCAGTTGTATGATATATTAAAGTATTGAAAGAGAAAAACTGCCAGCCAAAAATTCTTTATTGTGCAAAACTGTCCTTCAAAATGAGGTAGAAAAAATCTATAAGATAGGTTACTAGGAGAGAAGATGATGGCTGAGAAAGGGTATTGATGTTTAGTGTAAATAAAATTTTAATTAGGTTGACTGTAAATGTGTAGAAATGGATACAATTTATGTTAACTTATGGACTATAGTTAATAGCAATATTGTAATATTCTTACATCAATGGCAAAAAAGGTACTTTATCAATGCAAAGGGTCAAAAATAAGGGGGTGTGGAATTTTTTTTTTCTATTGGAGTAAGGAAAATGTTCTAAAACTGACTGGAGCAATGAGAGCAAAACTCTGTCATGCTCCATGACACTGAAAGATGTTGGAAGTGGGGTGATGTATGAGAAATCTGCATATTACATATGATTGCTTTGTAAGTTCACAAATTCTCCAATAAAAGTAAAAATAAATTAGGCAGAATTTAAAATATTTACAGATAAGCAAAAACTGAGTTTGCCACCAAAAGACTTGCCCTATAAGAATTGCTAAAGCAAGTTCTTCAGATTGAAAGGAAAAGATAGGAGAGAGAAGATTACAGCAGTGTGAAGAAGTGAATATATTCAATAAAGTTAACTGAATGAGTAAATGCAAAACCAAATAGTAATATTTCCTCAACATATAACTCTACCCTTTAATTTTTATGAGTTAGAATGTAATTGAATAAGAAATAGTAATATTTCCTGATAATGGACAAACAAAATATAAAGAAGTAGTTTGGTACAAAAACAGCACAGAAAGAGGAAATGGAAGGATATGGGGACAGATAATGTTTATGCTGTGAAGTTAAGTTGGTATTTTTTCAAATCATAGATTTAGGTGTGATAATACAAGCCACCGGGTAACCATAAAGGAAGTATTTTTAAAAATATATAGAACTGGAAATGATAAAGGGATCTGACAGTTACATAACAAAAAATCAATTATAGAGCAAAGAAGTCTGCGAGAAAGGAAAAGAGATACAAAAAAGATGTAAAATATATAAAAACTAAAGGATAAATGACTGAAGTAAACACTGTATTTACAGTTATAATGGTGAATGTTATAAGATTAAATTCCCCAATCAAAAAACATAGATTGGCAGAATGGATAAAAAAAAGCATGATCCAACTACATGCTGTTTACAAGAGACTCCTCTTAGACTCAAAGACACAAATGAGTTGAAAGTGAAAGGATGGAAAAAGATAACACATGCAAGTCATAATAAAAGAAATCTGGGTAGCTATAATAATATAAGACAAAATAGACATTTGGGTAAAAAGCTGTTAAAAGAGACAAAAAAGGACACTATATATTAATAAAATGGGAAATCTATCAAAAATAAATAACAATCATAAATAGTTATGCACCTTACCATGGTACCCCAAAATCCATGAGCAAACACTAGGAAAAATAGAAAGAGAAACAGACACTTCTAAAATAATATTTGGAGCTTTCAAAACAACACTTTCATCAATAGATATACCCTCTAAACAAAGGTCAATAGGGAAACAGACCTTGAATAATATGATAAATTAACTAGATTTTGCAGATCTATACAAAACATCAGACCTCAAAATAGTAGGATATGCACTCTTCTCAAGTGTACATGGATCATTCCCTAGGGTAGACCACATGTTGTGTCACAAAACAAGTCTTAATAAGTTTAAGAAGATTGAAATTGTACCAAGCTTCTTCTCTGATCATAATGGAATAAAGCTGGAAACCAATAAGTGGCAAAGAAATGGAAAATCCACAAATATGTGGAAGTTACATAACACATGGATCAAAGAAGAAATCACAAGAAAAAGTAGTAAATATATGAAGATAAATGTTAATAAGAACAAAACATATCAAAATTTATGGGATGCAGTAAAGGCAGTGCTCAGAGGGAAACTTATACCCTTATGAGCTTACATTAGAAAGACAAAAGAACACAGATCAAAGATCTAACTGCACACCTAGAAGAACTAGGAAAATAATATCTAACTAAACCAAAGAGAAGCAAAAGGATAGAAGTAACAAAGATTAGAACATAAATAAATGAAATAAAGAATATTTTAAAAAATAGAGAGAATTAGCAAAAGCAAAAGTTGATTCTTTGACCCGATCAGCAAAAGTGATGAAACTAGTTAGACTGACAAAGAAAAATAGACAAAACAAATAAAATCAGAAATAAGAAGGAAGACATTACAACCAACCCAACAGAAGGAAAAAGGATCATAAGAGTATACTTCAAACCTCTGTATGCCAACAAATTAGACAACCTAGATGAAATGGACAAATTCCTAGAAACACACAAACAACCTACACTAACTCTAGAAGAAATAGAAGAACTCAACAGATCAATTACAAATAAAGAGATTGAATCAGTAATCAAAAACCTCCCAACAAAGAAATGCCCAGGACCTGATGGTTTCACAAGTGAATTTTACCAAGCATTCCAAAAATTAACATAAATACTGCTCAAAGTCTTCCAAAATTTGAAAAGGAAGTTACACTCCCTCAACATATTCTATTAGGCCAAACTCACTGTAATACCAGAGTTGACAAAAATACTACAAGAAAACTATAGACAATATCTCTTGTGACTATAGATGCAAAAATTGTCAACAAAATACTAACAAATCAAATCCAACAGTACATTAAAAGGATTATATACCATGATCAAGTGTGATTTATCCCAATTATACATGGTTTGTTCAATGAAAGAAAAGCAATTACTGTATTACACTGCATTAACAGAATGAAGGAAAACAACTCACAGTTGTTTCAACTGACACAGAAAATGTATTTGGCAAAATCTACCACCACTCCTTGATCAAAACACTTAGAAAAACAGAAATAGAAGGAAACTTCCTCAACATGATAAGGACATATATAGAAAGTCCACAGCTGATCTCCTACTTCCTACTTAATGGTGAAAGACTGAATGCTTTCCCTCTAAGATCAGGAGCAAGACTCCCACTTCTAGGTATATAGCCAAAAGATTTGAAAGCAGGTATTCAAACAGATATTTGGACACCAATGTTCATGGTAGCATTGTTCACAATTTCCAAAAGCTGGAAGCAACCCAAGGATCCATCAACTGATAAACAGGTAAATAAAATGTGGTATATACATACAATGGAATATTACTGAGCCTTAAAAATGAATGGAGTTCTGATACATATGACAAATGGGCAAAGCTTGAAGACATCATGTTGAATAAAATAAGTTAGACACAAAAGAACAAATAATATCTGGTATCACTGATATGAAATAATTAGAATAAGCAAACTCATAGAGTCAGAATCTAGACTGGAGTGGGAATAGGAAATGGGGAGTTAATTTTTAAATTGTACAGAGTTTCTATTTGGGTTGATTAGTGAATATGGTTAAAAGAGGAAATTTTAGGTTACATAAATGTTTCTAGAGTAAAAATTTTAAAAAAACATAGGACTTTACAACACATTGATCTTTCTTAAAAACAATGAGCTGTGATTAACAGTACAGTTATAAAGATGTTCTTTCATGAATTGTGACCAATGTACCACAGTAATGTAACATATTAGTAATGTAATGAGATCTGCTGCTTTTTTTTTTTTCCTTCCCCTCCCTCTGCCTGCTCTACTGTTTTTGCTGTGTCAATTTGCTCTATGATCTTCTGTATGTACATCTCTTTTTGTCATGTCTTCTCATCTTTCTCCTCTAGGATTCACCAGGGTTTGATATTGGGGCCCTCTGATGTGGAAAGTTTCCTTGTCAATTGTGCCACCTCAGGTCCTGGTCTCTGTTGTGCTTCACCTTGACTCTCCCCTTCATCTCTCTTTTGTTGCATCATCATCTTGCTGTGTGATTCACCAGCTCACCGCGTGGGTACTTGGCTTGCTACACAGGCACTTGCATGGGCACTTGGCTCACTATGTGGGTACTCAGCTTGCCATGCAGGTACCTACACAGGCACTCAGCTGGCTGTGCAAGCACTGGCTTCCCACACGGGCATGCTTTCTCTTCTTCTTTTTCACCAGGAGACCCCAGGGATTGAACCTGGATCTTCCCATATGGTAGGTGAAGGCCTTATCACTTGAGCCACATCCGCTTCCCAAGTCTGCTTTTTTATGCATAATTTTCCTATAACCTATAACTTCTTTAATTAAAATTTAAAAAGAAAACATTTCAGAGAAATATGATTATATAACTGGTTGTTAAAGGATAAAAAGTAGGTAGCTCTATTTAAAATAGGGTGGGAGAGTGGGCAGTAGACATTGAGGGGGTGGGTGCAAAGGAGTGTAGGATGATGATGGTGAGAGAGAAGACTTTCTAGGCAGTGGGAGAAGATTGTGCAAAGGCCAGGATGTGTCTAGATATGTCCAGCTATACACATCTGGAGATCTGCAATCTATCATGAAGTTTATTATATTGTCATAAGAAGTGTCCCTGGGGAAGAGGGCACAATTATATCATGCTGTCTTTACTCCTTGAAATTGATATCCGAAAGTTATTAAGCTAGATCTCAATTAAGCAGGGGCCTTAATTGAGTCAGATTGTCTCCCCAAATATTAAGCTTTGGTAAGAAAAGAAGTGTGACAAGTATTTAACATTCTTGCAGGCAGTCTCTGCAAGACTGAGCCTCAATTCATCATCTGTTAAGTGAGGTTTACAAAAAAGATCCCTAAAGTCCGTTGATAAAGGAGAAAAGGAATGGTGTTTCTCTGACTTACTGTTTTTGTATTTTTTGTTGTTATTGTCCATGAAGCCCAGTTAGGAAACTATATGGAATGATGTGTAGGCCATGCCTTTTTTATTGATACAGGGTTCTGTTGGAGTGGGCATGGCAATCAAAGTTTTGTTTCTGTGATACTATGTCATTAGAAGAGACAGGGAGTTCTGGTTAAAAACAAAACATTGACTCTGAGGCACACTGCTTGGCTTTGTTTCCTGGCACTGACTTTAATAACTGCATTATTTTTGGCAAATGTATTGGTCATCTATCGCTTTGTAACAAATTGCCCCAAACTTAGCAACTTAAAGCAAAGACCATTTATTATATATCACTTCTGAAGATCAGAAACCTGGGAACAACTTAGCTGGGTGGTCCTTGCTCCAGGTCTTTCATGAGGTTCATTCATCTGAAGAGGACAGAGAATCCAAGCTCACTTCTGCAGTTGTTGGCAGGATCAGGGTCTCTCCTTCTGGCTCAACTCACATGTCTAAGGTTGCTCTGAAGTCTTGCTCACAGAAAGATTTGTGTAAGGCCAGTTATTTGAACATGAAGTATCTACTCCAGCAATTTCCTACCACACAGCTGTTTCTAAGTGCCTTGTTTTTCATGAAGAGGATATCATCAAGGGAATGTTCTTCTAAATACATAAAACCTCCTTAAATCCCAAAGATCAGGACCCCTTGCCTTTGGCAGGCAGCGAGGTGATTCAGCTTTCAGGATAGAATTGTTTCCAAAGATTCCATGTTACTGTGGAATAGCAGTAAAATGAAGGTATGCTTCCAATGGAGAGTTTTTAATAAGGTCTTCATGTACAGGAGGAAAATACATCAACTTATTAGGCCACATTGTCTTCTCTGGCTCTGTACAGGATGATAAAAAATAGTAAGAGGCAAAAAAGAAAGTTTTGAGAAGAAAACTAACAGAGTTATCTTCCACATTTATGAGCAATGTCAGAATATTCCTTTTAGATGTATTTTTGATGTATTATAGCCTTTGAATAAAGCAGGGCAACAAGAGAAACAGAGGGACAAAGTAATAAGAATTGAATACATAAAAGGTATTCAGTAAATTGCCTTGGAAGTGAATTTGTTGATCAATGAAAGAAGCAAGGGAATATTATCATTTGCACAAATCAGACTTTCCTTAAATCTCCTCAGACTCAGATTTTACACCTGAAGATATCTTTGAAAAACTTCTGACCTAAATAGTACTGACACTGAAACTACATGATAGTTTAGGTAGAGAAGAATGAGAGGTTCTACAGCAGTGGTGCTTTAACTGTGCTGTTCATAATAATCAGATGGAGGTGGTAGTGATTTAACTGTGTTACACCTAAAAATCAGGTGGAGGGCACTCAGAGTTTCTGATTCATTAAGTCTTGCGTAGTGCCTGGAAATTACATCTTGGATAGGGTCTGAGATTTTGCATCATTAAAAGTTCTGAGGGAATGCTGATGCTGCTGGAGCAGGGACCACCTTTTGAGAACCTCCTTTCAAGGAGAATAAATAATGTTTGAGAGTTAGAAGGGCATTTTTTCTTTTATACCAGGTTCTAGATTGGAAATTCCATTAACTTGGGCAAATTACTTCAACATAATAAACTACACAAATCTACTATGTATATTTGCATACTCTTACATTTCACAAAAGTTTAATAGATATTATTGAATTAGATTCTCAAAATGACTCAACAGAGTAGAAAGATTAGCAATTATTATAATGATGTTTTTAATGGATAAGGAAAATTAAATGCCCATAGTATATGATAGTGATCACAACTCATTTATAGTAATATCCTTAAAATGTAGCAATGATAACAAGACATATGCAGCTTTCAAGAAATGCTTCATCAATTAATTAGGTTTGCTCAAGAACAAAGCTTGTAAATGGTTGAACCAGGGCTCAAACAGTTATACAGTTGAATCCAGTGCTCTTTCCAATTCTTGTGATGCCCTCCTAACAGAGAATCTCTGCCATTATTTCTTTCTGTTTGTATATAGAGGGTTAAATCCACAACAATATGTAATGAGTCATGAAGCTGTAAGCTATTTAAAGGCAGGGACAAGGCCATCTCCATCTAGCCCTGCATATAGTAGTACACTACCCATGTTTGTGGGATTGACTTGCATGGCCATCTTCACCATCTACAAAACAATGACTGTATGTATCTGCCATCTCAGAATTACTGGCAGGCTTTGTGCCTGGGGAATAAGTTTCAGGGAAACCACAAACTATGGAGAAGAGCCACATGGGGTTTGGGCCACATGGCTCTAGCTCCTTCAGTGGGAGGCAAGAAGCTTCCTCAAACCAAAATGTTTGGGAGGGGAGCCTGCCAATTCTGCTAAGTGGCTGCTCCAAACTATAAACTTTGAACATGCTCTGCTGTGCTTCCAAGTCCCAGAATGTGTTCAAATCAAGGGAATGCTGGCAAATTGAAATGAATTTCTCCATCCCTGTGAAGAAACAAGGAAAGCCATGACTTTGACTTCTAAATAGAGTCCCGGAGGGAGTGTGCCTAATTAGACCAAGGATCAAACTTCTTCATGCCCCACCAGAGGCTCACAGAATTTCTGTGGGCATATGGCCATAGAATCTGTTTCCTGATCAAAGTGGCCTGGCTTTGCAGAGCAAAAACCATAGTGCATGTTATCTTATCCAAAGAATTTATAATGTTGGAAGATGTTTCCTAAATCACTAATGAACTAAACTCTGTATTTCTGGTGTTTCTGTGAAAAGAAACAACTCTCATAAATGCTCCATTAATCATATTTATGCATTTCACTTGGTTATTTGAATAATTATAAGCTAAATAAATAATTAGGCCTTCACAAACTATTAGCAACTTTAAAATAGCTTCCATAGAATCCAAGCCATTTGTCTTTGTTTAAAAAACTAGCTATAATATTAATATGAGAAACAATCACCATATAAAACTGAAAGTTTGCTGGAAGCATTTTTATGTATATGTTTTTTATTAGAGCGGTTGTGAGCTTACAAAACAATCATCCATAACGTATAAAATTCAGATACATCACCCCCCCATCAACACCTTGCATTGTTGTGAAACATTTGTTACAAATTATGAAAGAACATCTTCAAAATATTACTAATCTCTATGGCCCATAGCTTATTTGGGTATTTTTTTCCATATACCTCTTATTATTAACACCATGTATTAGTATTGTTCATTTGTTATAGTTCATGAGAGAACACTCATATTTGTCCATCATCCTAAAACTAACAATCACATTCTACTTCTTTAAGGAGCTCATAGCTTAAATATACATCAAATTATTTTTTACTAAATATTAGACATAATTATACAAATATTTTGCTCTGGAGATTCTCAGTGACTAAGCATTGTACTTATGAATATAAATAAACACATTAAAGCACTCTGTGTTTGCATTATTAAACTTCTCACAATGGAGCTGTGACATTCATCTTTATGTACCATCTAACTAAAAATGCCCCTTGTCCCCAAGGAAGGATTGAGATTCTGGAGAGCCAGAAGGACATGCTACCTGGGACAAGATGCATTGAGCCAAGAGAGGAATAAGCAAGAATGAATACCAGAAGTGAAGGTTAAAGGGGCTTTGTAAAGGCCTGCTATAGCTGATGCAACATCAGAGTAAGAGGAAGGAAAAAAAATTGCCAGGGAAGCAGGGACAGAAAGAAGCCAAATGAGAGGAAGTACATGAAACTAGAGTCAAAGTACTAAAGTGCTGTCTGTTAAGCAATGAGTGACAAATTTTAGCTGCCATACCTTGCTTCTTCTGTGGTTGAACTTCTCTGCTCCAAAGACACAGAAATCATAAACTGCTGCTGCCTGACCTCTACATAGCACCTACAAAACTGTCTTGTAAGAAAAGATTAATTTATGCAAAATTATTCATTCAGCCTTAATATATATTAATGCTAGACATGATACTACATTCTGGTAATACATTAAGTTTGCACTGTTGAAACACAACCCAGTAAGGGAGATAATCATTTAACATTATTTGAATCCAGTAAGGGTTTTCTGCATTATTGACTGAATGCATGTGTGTGTATGTGTATAACAATCAGAGAACCCTATAACCGGGATAATTTCATAGAAATATCATAAAGAATTAATATATTTAAATATTTAACAAAATAAGTCAACTACCCACAGGGTAGTGACTAAGGGGGCTCAGGTTTTGGTGTCAGGGAATTTGTATTTTTATCTTGCTCCTATTTTTTACTAGATGAATCACCTGGGACAAATTTCTGAAATACTTGGAGTCTTGGTTTTCCCCCATCTCATAGATTTGTAGAAATTAAATTGTATGTGTGACACATAGGAAATATTTATTGAAGGTCACTATTTGTATAATAAGAAGGTGCCAACACCACTACCTAAACTAACCAAACATCTTATCCATCCTCTGAGTGTACAGAGTGGAAGGATCCCCTCTTTGCTACCTACAGGTGCGTAGATGTGCAGAGGAAGGAATCCTTCATGATTCTTCTCTAAACTCTTTACACTTCCCTACCCCAAGTCTTCTGTGTCACTAGACTGCCAGAAGTGGAGAACCTTCGTTAATCTACCTCCAACACACACAAACACACACACACACTCACATGCATACACACTACTGCCAGCATGATTTTTCTAAGTTTTAAGTTTGTAAATGTCACCACCCTTATAAACTTCTGCTATATCATCATAACCTATGAAACAGCAATTATCTGTTTATTGTCAGTACAGCATTGTATGTGGAATAGAGTGCATTGCTAAAAGTAGCTCTCTAGAGCAGGTATTTCAGCTCAACAGAAGGGCCAGAATTTCACATGATGTGTTTGGATGTGAGTGTGGAGGGCAGTTCTACCGGTGTCTGGAAAAGTGCACCAGAAGATTCTCCTCTGTAGAGGCATGTGCAGCACTCCTTTTTCAGGCCCTCTGAGGTCACATGCTCTACTCATGCATTCCAGTATTCACTTGTATGCCTCTTCACTTCCCTTACAACATTTCTCTGCCTTCTATTGCTTTTCAACCTGACAGACTCCTCTTCATCTTTCAAGGTTCAATACAAATGTCCCTGTTTTCTCTTTAGCTTTTTTCCTTCCATTTGCCCAACATATCAAAGGAGAATTAATTCTGAGTTCACATACCATTTTTATACTCCTCTACTATAACACAAATCATCATTTTAAGTAGATAGATACAAAGATGATAGATAGGTATGCACAGATGATAGATAGATAAATATAGGTAGATCAATAATGAAGGAGGGAGAAAGACAGAGAGAGTCTCCCTCATCAGAATCTTTCTCTAAGGCCAAGGGCAGTTCTTTATTCATCTTTCTACTATAAGTACACGTGCAGTACTTGGCACATTTTAGGGGCCACATTAGTTCTTATTGAACTCAGTCATCTATTGAGATAAATTAAAGGTGGAGAATTTGCTACCACTCAAAAACTTTAAAACAATAGGTTTAGATGTGACCACTGTCACAGTGTGATCAACCCAACTTCCATGTATGGCAAGGATATAGGAAGAGGGATGGATGAGGATAGATTGTGGAATAAGCTCAAAAAGGACAAAAAACATTGGTTTTCTGTTTTTCTGATGATCCTACACCAAAACCTGGAATACATCCTGCTGTATCATATAAAAAAATTAGATATCCTTGATTGTTGCGTGAATAGCTTTATTCGCCAAAGACCAACATGCTGAACCAATTTCAGTTCCTAAACATAACAAGATTTTTCTACAACTAAGTCCTTTTCTGAACTATCACCTCTGGGTGGACTCCTCTCTATACTTTGTCCACTTTTCTATTTCCCTAGCTCCAAGTCAACTTTATGGTACTTGCTTAAACATTTCTTCTTTCTTATCTGTGCCTCCCATCTTCTTTACTCAATATTTTACTTCTAAAATCTAACATACTACTTGGCATATATAAGGTGATCAATGAATAATTGATGTTTAGAATGATAATACATTTCACCCTGTTCACGGACCTACTTTATCTCTGAAAACCCTTAGTTGTAATAATTCCTGAATGAGCGATACATACACAGAGGCTAAATCTATGCTCTAGAATATAGTCTGTAATATGCCTTTGGATTTAATATTGCCTTCATAAAAGTATTTAGCATTTTCAACTCTTTAATCTATGGTGCAAACAGAATGGACAGCCTGGACGCAAGCTCTCTCTCTTATTGGAAAAATTACCTCTAATGTAAGAAGGCATCTTGCATTTCATCACCTTGAAGACAGCTGTTATCCATTTCCCACATGTTCTAGTTGCAGCTTCTGGTCTTCTGCTGAAAGAATTTATTTCATTATTTATGACTTGACCTATTAAATGTCAATGGGAAGATTCCCTGGAAAGGTGTGTTACTGTGGTTACCAAGAGCTTCTCTCATCCCAGAAACAGTCTGCTTTCTGGGTTGCAGAACAAGCTTTAAAACCAGCAGGAGCCACACATGCTGAAACAGAGACGTGTGATGGGCACAAAGAAACTGCTATTATTTCCAAAGCATCCTGGGAAAGGCAGGAATGATTCTAGGATTTTCTTTCAAAATGGTGGCTTAAGGACAGTCTGAGACAAGCCATGGAAATTAAGATTTGATTCTCCTGCCATAGATAGAACAGTGACATTTTTATACTTTTGCTATCTTCCCCACCTCAAAAAATGCATTTTTTATGAGAAAGTCAAACAGGCCTTGTCTCCTCACAGAACACTTGAGCCTTTTTTGTTAAATTACAGAAACAGTGAAAGATTTATGATTCCTTTGGACAAAATCCTTTTGTTTTAAATAGTTGCCATTTTTCCATGAAGAAATCAGACACCTTGTTGGTGTTTTCTTATAGTAAACATAAGGTCACCGAAAGGAAACAGGCTAGATGAAAGATCACCACAGTATTAAATTACTTCCATCTGCAAACACTGTAAATCCCATAGACATAAAAAGAGAAGTTATGGTTAGAGCTCTAAAGTGTCATGTTTTTGGACTTGAAAAAAGTTCTTCTGCAGAGGACTTTATTCTACTGCCAAGATTAAAAAACATGAAGTTGTGATACAGGAACTGGACCATGTCAAAAGCAGTCTACAGTAGAAATCTTGCTCTTCTTCCCTCAGCCCCTTTCCTCCATTCATTTCTAGCCTTATCTAACATTCAGGTTTACATTGGAAGAAATTGCTGTGTATCCAGGTCAAAGTCTTATAGCATTAGTTCTTAAAAGATTTTAAAGAACATATTGAAAACATGTGCTTGTTCTTTCAGTTTGTCTTTCTACTGATTATAACGTGTTCATGCTTGGGATGTAATTCAAAATGGTATCTTTTCGAAACAAGGCCATTTGCATTTATAACCAATTAATGTTATCCACAGTTACTATTTTTATTAAATTTTATGGTTATCTTTAAGTAGGACTTTTTTTTTTTCTCAAGGCTATAACTAGTCACTGAAAAAGAGTACAGTGATGATTTATGGTTTTAGCTGCTAAGTATCTGAGCCCCCTCCTCAGTTTTGAGAAATCTCTTGTGTGAATCTGGCCACCAAAGACAGATACTTGCTACCTAATATGCGAGAAGACATGGTATATGCATAAAGCATGGCAGGTAGACTCAGATATCAATATGCAAGGTTTGAATCGAGAACGAATGATGCAAAGTAGAGGGCTAGTTTAGAATTCATTTTATAAGCATTACCCAGTGCCCAGTAGGTGGTGAGAGGACACAATATAGTGATAAGTGGAAGCAGTAGTGGCAACCTAAGGAGGATGTCCCTATGGCATGATCTAGACTTTACCACTTAATCTGTTGTGTCCTTGACCAAAATCTTTAATAATTCTACCTCAGTTTCTTCATCTGTAGAATGGTGATAAAAGGATTCAATTGGTTAACATGCATCGAATAGAGTTCACTGGCTCATAAAAAGATCTTCAGTGGCCTTGCTAGTCTGAGTCTTAACCCTCTCTTGGTTATGTACCCATACACTGAACCACATTCCTCTGCCTGCTTGCTGATTCTTTCCAATATTCCTTTTTACGTTAACCAGGATAATTTCGTTAAATATAACCAACAATCCTGACTGAAAGCCACCTGCTAACACGATCTGAATTTTGAATAATCAAATACTCTCAAACTAGAGGCTTATTTTAAGTGCATAACTGGGATGTTTATGAGAAAATAGTTATCCTTCATAGTGCTCTATCTGTAATAAGCTATAAAATAAAAATTCAGTGTTTAACTTTGACAATAACCACATTGGTAATATTGTTATATTTATCTCTTTAAGTGATGCAGTTTAAAGGGTGATTCCAGATTCTGGAAGTAATGGCTAGAACTCTTACTGCTATTATGTTAAGGTAGAATGATTCTTAGAGTTCTGCTTACAGTAGAGAAAGAGAGATACTTTGTCAATTTGCTTTTACCTAAGATTCCCTGAGGACTTCCCCTCGGGGAACAAAGAGCAAGCAACATTTATAAGTTCACAAGTACGATATGGATCTTCAATTCCTGAAAACATGGGGCAAAGGTGAAAGCCCTGTTTGGGTTTTGTCCACATAACCTGAAGATATTGTGGAGAGACCATCAAGGGGGAAAATAACTGTGTAAAACACATCAGGAGTGTCAAGAGTCTGGACTCATTTTTAAGAATTCCAGGATGTTGTCTGGAAAATAGTAACACCAGAAGCTTCTTTTGATTCTTTCCTTGATATGATCTATTCTCAGAGCTTCTGAAGGGGAAGAGAGAGATAAAAGATGATATTGACAAAAAGTTTTAACTGCTTCAAAGGAAATCCATGTGGTTTGCATGCCTTATATAGCTCTTCCTAAAATAGGAAGCCAGCTGTCTGCTGAAGGAAGGCCCAGACTGCTGTGGCCAGTAGCTTGAGGCCACTAATTATGGTGACAGAGGCATCAGAGAAGGCAAACTCTTGAAAATCTATCCCCTGTACTTCAATATCTTCAATTTCTTCCAAGGATGGGCTGTATCTCACGACCTCAGATTAATCTAGAAGAATCAAGTATTTCTCTACCTTGCTATGGACTCATTGTTATTTTTAATTATTAGTAGTGGAATGTTGAGTTCTTGATAAGTATTTGTTGAGTTTGCATCCCACATCGAGCACTAAACAAATGTTGCATACACTTTGATAATGAGTTAAACAGAGGAACTTTTCTCCATTAACATTGGCACATGGACACTGAGGCAGCATGGTGAGGCTAGACAGTGCCAAAATAGAATGCAGAGCACCTTACCTGTTGTTTTAGCTTGAATATTAATTGCCTATATTACCTTGTAAAGGGCCCTACACCACTAATGTCATCAGTTCCTTTCCTTTAAAAAAGAGAGAGTTGACTTAGATCATCTCCAAAGTATACAGCAAGTCTAAATCTTGTACCTTTCGATTTCAAAGAAAAAATTTTCCCTAGTTAAGCAACTACAACAACAGCAAAAATTTACAAAACCCACTTAGGCCACATATATCTGAATAGAATACCTATCATCACAGTTAAACCACTCACTTTATAATATTGATAGATATATGTTGACCTATACCATAATGACAAATAGTTCACACATAAATGTTGATAACCAGTTTATTGATAATAATTGGTATTAAATATAAAACCATCCATAAATATTATATAATGCCTTGATAACAATATTGATGATAATAATCAATAGGTATTATTCACAGAGCTCTACCATGTGCCAAACACTGGTATAAATGCTTTATATGTATTTGTTTATTCCTTCTCAAACTGGGGTTGGAAACAGAATTATAACTCTTACTTAACAAATTGAAATAATTTTAGGCAAGGTCATACAACTAAGTGTAAGGAAGCTAGGATTTGAACCAAGCCAGGCTTGGCTCCAGAGTATGTGTTCTTTAGTACATAATGGTAGCCTCTTTTTAAAATAAAAATTTTTGAAGCCTATCATTCATACATGAACATACATAAATAATAAATGTATAGTAAAAGTGTAAACTTAGAAAAAAAACATGCATATCATCATACAGGGCTCTCACACATCACCTTACCACCAACACCTTGTTTTGTTGTGAAACATTTGTTAACAAACTATGAAATAGCATCATCAAAATATTACTGCTTCTTATTTCCTATCTTATATTTGGTATATTTTTCCCCCAACTCACTCAATAATTAACACCCTGTATAGTAATATACATTTGTTACAGTTTACGGAAAAATGTTCTCATATTTATCCTATCAACCACAGTCTATCTTCCACTACTGGATTCCCTGTGTTATACAGACCCATATTCTGTATAATCCATTCAAAGTATACACTCACTGGCTCTAACTTTGATCATGGAGTTGTGCATTTAACATCTCAGTCAATTTTAGAATGTTTTCACTACTCCCAAAGAAAAAAATCCCATACCCCCATATAGTTGTATATAAGAATTGATATAACTTCTTTACCATTGCTGCAAAAATATTACAATATTACTGTTAACTAACATCCATATGTAAAATTAGTTGTATTTTCCCATGTATCACCATATTCTTACCACTTTGTGAAAGAACATTCTTAAATTTAAACTATTAACTGCAAGCTTCATCCATCCCTAAAATCACTACACACACCCTAGATTATTACATAGTTCCTTTCAAATGAACTTTACTTCCACAGACTACCCCTTTCATCCACAATCTCATTTATAAATCAGCAGTGTTAGTTATACTCACTATAATGTATTACCATCAACTCAATCCATTTTCACATTTTTACAATAAATCTTATTGAAGATTCTATATACATTGAGCATCAGCTCGCATTCTCAATCCACATTCTCTTTCCTAGTAACCTTTACTCTATAGATAAACTCTGAGTTTACTCATTGTATTTAATTCATATTAGTGAGACCATACAATACGTGTCCTTTGTGTCTGGCTTATTTCACTCAGCATAATATTCTCAAAGTTGATTCATGTTGTCATAGGCATCCCAATTTCATTTCTTCTTACAGCTGAATAGTATTCCATTGTATGCATATACCACATTTTGTTTAGCCATTCATCAGTTGATGGACACTTGGGCTAGTTACGTATTTTAGCAGTCTGAGATCTTGATATAGAGAAGGATCCAGCCAAATGAAGATGGGAGAGAGGAGAATTCCAGGTAGAGCTAGTACAAAGTCCCTGAGAGGAGAACATGAAATGAGGCAGGGATGTGGAATGAGATAAGACCAAATGATGGGGCTGGTGCAAGATTAAGTGTGACTTTCTAAGTCATGTTAAAGAACTAGGACTTTATTTTAGATCCAATGGGAGAGTTTCAAGGAGGGAAGTGATAGAGTTTTTAAATAAAAGAAAGAAAATAAACGCAATTTTAAAAATACAAAATAAAAATGGGGTCCTACTACAATTTTCTCTGACTGCATCCATTACAATATACCTCTCATATATGTATACCAGCTCCTAATTACTCTTTGTCTCCTATTCTGATCATCTATGAAATAGAACATTCAAATATTTCCTTGCTCCAACAATATGTGTATAGCATATTTATAGCATGAATATACATCTGAAATAGGAACAAAATTTGGGGGCCAATGACTCTCCTAAAAGTATATATATATATATAATTAAATCTAGATGAAAACATTTCATTTGTCTATTCATTCCTTCAGGCATCTCTTCACTCAGTAACCTTTTCATTTATCACCAAATATCAATAGGTTGTCAATAACATAAAAATGCCTGTGACACCATTTCTGTTTTAACGGTTTTCCATGAAAACAGAAAATAATAAAATTTCTATACAAAGTGATATTGGAACTCAAAGGAATAAAAACACTACTTGGTACCCCAAAGTAGAAACACTGAGAAACACAAAGTAGAAAACACTGAGGACCATTTAGCAAGTTATGAGTCTTGGGAAAATACACTTAAATTAACTAAAGTACAATTTCTGTCAGCTATGTCTTGACTCAGCAAGCTCCTGTCATAGTCATAGAAACCATTGCATTTAGGTGCTTCTATCAGGTGCTACTTATGCAACTGAAAATAGAAGTGATCCTTATGGTTTATCAGAGCAAAGTATTTGTCTATCATCAACAGGCCTCAGGAGCCAGATTCCTTCTTCCAAAGCAGAACCAAAATCAACTGGTTCTGATAAATTGTTCTAGATGAATCACACACATACACACATATACACATGCATATATACACTTAATTTGCAGGAAGAGTACTGGTGAAAAATGCCTTAGTAATTATTTCTTTTGGTTTGTTGTTATCTCTAATCCTGCATGAGGGGATCTCACTTGAAAAGAATTACAGGTTTTCCTAGGTAAATACACTTGTCAAGACTTAAAAACCAGACTTAAAAAAAAGGTTTTAAGGATAGAACTGGCCAAAATAAATATTTAAAACCTTGACTTCTAAGTGATTAATTGGGTCTCCATAATTTATTCCTGGCCTTCCAAATGGAGCAAGTTCCTTCATTATCATATCCACCCCTAAGTCAGGGGTGATGGCAAAGTCTCAAAACCAAGCTCACTAGATGTCAATCATTTATTTTTGGTTTTCAGAATCAGATCTTTAAAGCTGTGGCTAATATTTTTCCTATGCTAACTTGACCAAAAATATGGAAGCAGAATGTCTATCTCTCTCTATTCTCCTTATGACTTACCCTCCTATAACCCATACAGGCACCCATACTCACATGTAGGTATAGCCATGGTAAGCATGTTATCCCATTTTCAATCTCTATAGCCTAGTGGTTTAGAACATGGTGTCTAGAGTCAAATACCTGGATCCTAATCCTGTCTCCACAACTCATTTGATATGTGACCTTGATCAGTTAGTTAACATCTGTATTTCAGTGTCCTAATGAGAATATCATAAATATTTAGAGTTATTTTGAGGATTAGTTTAGTTAGTGTCTGGGGGCACCATTTATGTTTAATCAATGTTATTAATCCTAGGAATTCAGCCCCTGTCCCGGCTTGGACTTTTATTTGATTGCCTATGGTCCTTGTCTACTTTCCTGTTCCCAAAACTAGGATTATAATCTCTCATCCTCAAGAACATATAGGTTATCACTTCCCCTTGTTAAAGGCCACTGAAAACTTCATAATTTTCAAGTATTTCATGTAAATGAGACAAACTGAGGAGAAAATAGGTGTGGGGTTGGGAGACTCTGACATCAGAGGTGAAGGGGTTTACAGAGGACGAGGTATTCTGTAACATAATGGTTTATTGCTGTAGAAGTATCTGACCACATATTATACAGGCTTTCAGTCTGTTCATAGATTCATCAATTCAACATTAGAGTCAGACCAATGGGAGATATCAAATCATAAAAAATAGTCTTCCTGACTCTAACAAGCTTTTAGATGACTGTGCGTGTGAAGGGCTGATGGGAGAATGATAAATCAAATACTCAAAATTATATTATCTTATTAGTTATGCTTCCTTTACAGAATCTAGAAGAATGAGAGGCAAGAAAAAAATAGGCTTGTGGAAGTTGGAGTAAGGAAAGGAAATTGAAAATATCTAAAGGATATGAGCAATCTGGTACTGAGGAAGAGAAGAAAGATTCTACTGGAGAATTTGAGTAGATTGGTATGGGAGAGAAGCAGATTTCAAAAATGCAAATGGTGGCCAGATTAGGAGGTTCTCTCTCTTAAGACATTTTTATGGTGAACACTGCTTTTGAAACAACAAAGCCAGAGCCTGTTATGGTTCATTTTACTGACAGTTACCATCATATTGTTCAGGGTCGTGAAAGTTGATCTATCCCTATTTTCAAACCAGTGTTCACAATTCAGTAGCCAGAGCAGCATGAGATGGTGCCATACAACATGTTCTATAATGATGTTGACAAAGAAAAAAAAGTTGTATTTTTATGGGCCTATGAGCATCATTTAATTAGTGATCATGGATTAGTACATTTCACACAAATTTTGAGCACACTTTACCAAAGCTTGTGCTAATCAAGTATGGAAAGGCTGAGGTTGCAGCCCCACACATTTGGATGTTTTGAAGTTGTTTTTCCAAGAATTTGTATTATTCTTTCTGTTATTACAACTTACCTGCCTTTATTTTAAGCAATCATCAGTGGATCATCATCAAAATTCCTGCTTCTATTCTGGTTTGCTCATCTCAGAGACTTCCAACTAAAGAATGGGCCAAGAGATTGGTTGCCTGAGCATGTATGTGTTTGAATTATCATTGCATCCCCAGTACCCAACACAGTAATAAGAAAAGAGAAAGTATTTAATGCAGTTACTTGTTGAATGAATGAAGGAAGGAAGGAAAGAATGGACTGTTGAGAAAATGGAGAATGAATCATTAATTGAATGAATGAATGAACAAATTATAGGTTTGCCAAAGATCTTTGATGAATCAATGGATAATTAAATGGAATGAGTGGATTAACGTATCATGAAAGCTCCTAAAAATGGCTATGATATAGAGAATAAACTTTATATTTAATAAAGTTAGGCTGGCTGTGGTCAGCTTGTTTCTTTTCTTAAATATGTGTGGGACTCTGCATATCTTTCTGCCTCTTCGAAAAAAGCTTTGTTGTAGAAGTTCAGTTTAAATTGATCCTTGAAGAAGGCCATCCAAAAATAGCCCAGCATGGGAAGTCCAGCATGCTGTTTCTTTCACTTCCTTAGGCTACTCCCCTATGAAAAATATTTTGATTTAGTTGGTTCATTTCAAGTGATGGCAGTATGAATGATCACTTTATAGCGGACATCAGCAAAAGGATAGGAATTTACCATTAAAATAGAGTGAAACTGAAACAATTTTGGCCTCCCTCTGCTTTCCTTGAAGATAAATGATTATGATGTCAGTGCAATTTGAAAGAATATTAAATCAGAGGCTGAAAATACCTAGCAGTTCCAACTCCCTCATTCCACAAGGTCCAAATTCTCACAGACTCTAAAAACTAAGATGATTCTCTCATTCTCAGAAATGGAGTGGATTTTCTGTAACTAGTGTCATGACACATTGAGTGGAAAATTCCTCTCCACTCATGGTAGTTTTACATTTAAAATGACTACCTAATTTTTTACCAGATAGTACCTACACATAACTCAGATAAATAAAACCATACACCAGACCCTAACCAATCACAAAAGGAGGAAATAAACATGCCCTTTTCTGTCTTGTAGCTTTTAAGTCTTTTTCATTTTACTCTTAGAGGTTTCCTTCAGCATCTCCCTTTGGATTTCTAGTTAGATTGCTCACGGTGGTAAAAAAAAAAAAAAAAAACTGGGGAAAATAGCAACCAGGACCAATTGCCTCCTACTCTAATAAGAGGGGACAGGGACTGATATTTTTGTATGGCTCTTTGAGTCAATACTTCTTCTAGGTATCTGTGATAGGATACATAATGCCCCCCACCCCCCAAAGTAACAAAAGGGACTTTGCAAATGTGATTAAAGATCTTACAGTCGGGAGATTATCCCTGTAGGCCCATGGTAATCAGAAGAAGAGGGCAAGAACTGAGAGGGGGAGTAGGCAATGTGATGATGGAGGCAGAGGTTAGAATAATGTGGCCATGAGTCATGGAATCCAGGCAGCCTCCAGAAACTGGGAAGGACATGTAGCAGATTTTCCCTTACAGCCTCTAAAGGAACAGCTCTGCTGATGTTTTAATTTTAGCCCCATAAGACTGATTTCAGATTTCTGGCCTCTAGAACTATGGGAATAAATTTGTGTTTTTTAACCTACTAAATGTGTTATGGTGGAAAGCAGAAACTAATATATTGTCTTTACATTTTCTCATGATGGATTCAGAACAATATGAGGGAGAAGGACCATCTCTTTTATTGTGACACCCAAGACTGCAAAATCTTCACCCAAGTATACATGGTTAATTCCTTAAATCCAGATCAATCAGCCAATAAAGTCTATGATTTTTCTACAGCATCATGTAGCCAATGATTTCAGCCAGATTTCCCCTACTTATCCACCAAGGTCAACCAAGTGCCTTGTTCACACATACAAGTTACATAAGATTCCATTTCACCCCATTGACCATTGCTTTTATGGATGAATACCGCTTTGAAATCTTTGATTTATAATGGCATTCTTCACCCAACTGCAAATAATGAGTTCATCTGCTGTGCGTGGAGGTAGGGAAGAAAGTGAAAGTCCAGACAGCCCTCACTGGATGAATTGTGGCCCAGAACCTCTTCCCCAGAGGTGTCAGGATCTGCTGGAAAGCTCTTAGGCTTTTTATTTCTTCTTTATAACTTCAGCAGGGAGTTACTCCAACACACAGCCCCTCCTACCAAAAAAGCTGATTTTGGGAACTGATGGTGGAAATGATTGAAATGTATCCCTTCTCTGCATTACGAGGGAGCTGAACCTAACATCTTTGAGGGCACTTTGGCCTCTTTCCAGAAGAGATGCTATCTGATTTACTGCAGTGCCTACTGTGATGCCTTGCAGGCCCGGCTTCCCACCTGACCAGTGGGAAACAGCTGCAAGGGTCTCCCCAGACAGCCTGTTTCCGGCAGGAGAGTGGAGGCCAGCTCAACATCTGTCTTATCTATTATTGATGTGGACAAAAGTTCACGTTCCTTGGTTGTTACTTGTCAAAGAGTCTTTCAAGCATGTAAGCTGTTCCTATTCTACTTCCTCTTTAGATCCTTCTGCAGCTCATTTGGAATTCTCAAAAGGTACAAATAATTCTGTCTTCATGGAGCTCACCTAAGGCCATTGAAGCAGACACTTATTTCATGAGTTAGTCCTTCCTAATACATTTCCATTGTTTTCATTATACAAATGAAATCATGGGGCACAGGCCCAACACACAAGGGTATTCACTATCCATCTGGTAGCAAGACTTAGGGCCTTGGCAAAAGTCAGAACAGGGTGCTAAGAAGTGCAATAGTAGTGTTCCCTTTATACTCTTCATTCATCATTTTTCCTAATGCTTTTCCCCTATCATCAAATATTTTCAATCTGAGAATGAGTAAAGTAAGCAGAGCCTTTTTTTACTTATACCTAGCCAATTTGGTCAGTTCCAACCTTGGATCATTTTATGCAATCCTAATGTTTTGATGTGTACTAGTGGAAAAAGAAGGGAAAGATAGTGAAGAATGGGAGAAATTGATGACCAGTACAGAGCACCTATGTAGTTTCATATAAAACCCCTATATTTAGCACTAGGGTTTTGATAAGCAGTACTCTAGAATGACTATCTTAAGCTTTTAATCATTTTCTTATTTGTGATGTTCTAGTTAACTACCAAACAGAGGGAGCAATAAGAACAATCTGATGGATGCTAAGGAAAGTTGAAAGAGGACTTTAAATAGAAAATGTGAATTTGAGGAGGAAAATGCTGGTGAGAAGCATATAGGTTGTAAATAGTATGGAATTTTAAAAAAAGAGACTCAGCCTCTGGGAGCTATCAGTAGATAACATTAATTACTTTGATTTCTAATTTAAAAATATTCAGAGGAACAATGTGGAAAGTGAAGATTATCAGAACAGACCTGCTTATGTTTCACATTAACATCTTTTTGATATATGAAAAATGTTCTAGACCCACAGCTGTGAAAAGAAATACCATACAGTGGGTTGAGTTAACAACAGAAATTTATCCACACACAGTTTCAGAGGCCAGAAGGCTTGATTCCTCCCAGGGTCAGATTCTTCTGGTGGGCTGGCAGTCTTTGGGGCTCCTTGGCTTTTCCATCACATGGCAATGTACATGGAGCAGTCTCTCCTTTCTCTCCCAGGTTCCATTGACTTCTAGCTTCTGGTTGCTCCTGTATCTTCCTCTGTGTCCAATTTCCTTTGCTTATAAAGACTTCAACCATATTGGATTAAAGCCCACCTTCATTCAGTTTAGGCACATCTTAACTACTAACACTTTCAAAGGTCTATTTACAAATGGATTCACACCCACTGGATCAGGGGGTTAGGGCACAAACATTAATTTTGTGGGAGGTATGATCCAATACCCAACAAAGAGATATGAATTGGAAACTGTTGTGAATTTCTAGAGGAGAGGAAAAAACAAGAGGTGGAGTTTATTAGAAGATAATTCTGAAATATTTTCTGATGAAACTGCTCATTTTTAATCAAAATAGAAAAAGATGGTAATGTATACCTTTGGATAAGACTTTGCTTCCCATGAATCAATTTCTACTTTGAAGCTTAAAAGGTTTGGAATACTTCCATTGGTTTCTAGATAGGTCAAAAATGTTTTATCGACCTTGCGACATGAAGAATTCCTCCGTTGCAGTCTCAATGGGTTACACTTAGTTCCCCAAGTATGGACGATAGCCCCAATTGGATCTTTCTGTTTTCTTCAGACTTGATGAATACTAGTACATTTTCTCAGCATCCATTTCAAACACAACTTTCATACAGTGATCTTTCATTCTTTTTTTTCTCTTTTTTTGTCTTAATTTATTTTTTAATGTTACATTTCCCATATACCCCCTACCCCCCTCACTCCACTCCTCCCCCCCATAACAACAACCTCCTCCATCATCATGACACATTCATTGCACTTGGTGAATACATCTCTGAATTATCTTTCATTCTTTAACCTAGAATATTATGTAACAATATGTGTAAGTATGAAAAAATAAATATTTATCACAAAATGGTATGCTCATCAGTTTGTTTTTGGACTGTCCATGCTCTAAATGTATAGGTATTTGTAAGTATGAAATAACTTATAGAAAAGAAGCAAGTATAGATAATAATAGGTACCTTTTATTCAACCCACTATGCTCAAGGCTCTATGCTAATCTTTCTATCTGTTTTTTATAATAATTATTCATTCCTTCAAGAAAAGTTTTGAGTACTTATATGCAGTGTAGGTGTACATTATATTCCCATTTTGCGTATGAAGAAATGAGGCTTAGAAATGGATAAGGTCACAAAGCAGTAAATAGAAACAACAGGATTTAAACTTGGTTATTTTAAATCTCAATTGTCCAATCTTTTCATTAAAGGAATAATCAGAAAAGAAATGTTCTTGACTATAGCAAAGTAAGGAAGAGATACCTTCAAGATCTTTCTGTTTCCTGTTTCTTATCCATATTCAATCTCTCTCTCTCTGTCTTTCTCTGTCTCTCTCCATTTAGCTTTCCTTTATGTTGTTTCCATCTAAGACAGGCTGTCTCTGAATTTACCAAGGTGATTGACAACATCTATAGAGTTATACCAATACTCTCAGCAATGATATTAAAAAAAAAAAAAAAAAAAAAAAAAAAGGCCTCTTCTTGGTTCAAATAAAAGTCCCCGGGAAAAAATTTCATTGGCTCTGTTGGACAAGGTCTGCTTCATTTTCCCACTCCAGGAGAAAAGAGGAGTGATATCAGCTCCATCTGAATGACATGGACTGAGAATCAATTCAGGGTGGTCCCCTAAGTAAAATCAATTCAATTAGCTGAAGGGGAAATTAGAAGATGGGCAGGAAGGAGATCTAGTAGATCCATAACATCTCTTCTCAGCCAGTTCCTTCTCAGGTAAGGAATCTATTTCTTTACTATTTCTTAACACTTCTTTAAATTCTTTCCTCATAGCCTGTAACTGTATTCATGCAATTGTTCAGCTATTTATTTGTGGGCTCATGCAGGAAATATGTAATCTAGACACGATTTATTTATTAATTAGTACAAAACCATGTAACTACCCCACATAATAGTATATGTTATGCCAAATGTAACCAGAATTTTCTTTGAAGGATCAAAATATAGTTTGTGATAATTCTATTCTCATTTCCTCTATTGAAGGCCAATAACTAAGAAGTAAAGTACCTACACTACTTGAAAAAAGATGACTGCTTTGAACTTATATTAGACCCAATTCACATTATTTCTTAAAGAAGGAAATAAGCATATTTTGCCTTATCAGTTATCAGGCCCTTATGCTTGTTGCTTTTACAGATGCCACCCTTTATTATCAGAAACGCTTCCTCTGTAGGCAGCGTTGCTAGGCTCAGTTCTGGGAAGCAACTCCACTCATTTACGTAAAAATTCATTCAGCACTGTATTGAGTGTTTCCTCTGTGCCAGACCTGTGCTTGGTGTTAGAGATACAGTGCTCCCAAGGATAGCAAGGTTATCAGAGAGTTAATTAATGCCTTCACTCAAAAAATGATGTCCTCATGCTATCACTGCACTAGCTTAAGGAGGATAAAAGCCCTGTCTATATAGAGCTTTTAGTCAAGAAATATATATTTCAGTGCAGTGCACTAAGTACGATTATAGAAGTAAGCTATTTGTTTCAGTAGAAAACACGTGAAAGCATAGATGAGCATAGGTAAAGAATGGCATATTGGTGACACTGTCAAGGTTGATGAAATGTGTCTGAGGAGATCGAGGGAATCTGGAAGTCATTAGGGCAGTTTACTAATATCTGGTTTACTGTAGTCCTCTGGGTACATATTGGATTGTACTTCTCTCCTCTGTTGACTTCAAGACCTGTGAACTGTGGGTGAGGAGGCTGTTCAAGGTGGAAGCTTTAGGAGCTTGGTGCTGGAGGAACACCCAGTGCTCTAATGTAGGGCTTCCCAACCTCCTTTCACTGGAATGATAGTAGTCTGTCATACTGATCTGTAGTATGGGCAAAAGTGTTCAGGAAACAAATGTTGAAACCATTGCAAGAAAGATGTTAAATATGTTCCTTTACAACAGAATTTCCTAGAACCCTTAAAATGTTAATTTCTTTTGTAACATTATAAAAGAAAGGTAAATAGATAGCATTCCAAATATTTCTTTAAGCCGTATCACTATATCCAACAGATATTTTCATTATATGATGGCTCATAGGTATTTGACACTGTTGACCTTTCCTAATCTGTTCTAGATCATTCATTCATACATTAATTCATTCAAGTATATATTCATTAATTCATGAACTATTGATTGACCATATTGCATGTACTTGGCTCTAGGCTAGTCACTGAAGATAAATCAGTGAGTGCAAAAGGGCATAATCCCTTTTCTCATAGAGCTTATGTTATGGAATTTTACTTCAGCAAATAGATGCTTAATTAAGTCTAAGATAAGTGTTCTGAAAGGAAGACTCTTATAACCAAGGAGTCTGGCCTATCCAGAGGGGTCAAAGAAGACTAGGAGCTTGAGTTAAGTGTGAAAGATGGGGAGGTATAACTTTGGCCAAGGAAATACAGGCAAAGGAGCAGAAGAAGAAGCATTTCCAAGCATCTGTAGTTTATAAATGAAGAATAGGACAAGACTGAGAATTGTTAGTAAGTCTAGGGTAGTTCAAGCACAGGGAAAAAAAAACCGAGTTCATGAAGACCTGATGTAGGTAGGTTAAAGATCCAATTTCTTTTTTTTTTTTAAGATTTATTTTTTTTAATTTATTTCTCTCCCTTACCACCCCCCCACCCCCACCCCCCCCCCCATTATCTGCTCTGTGTCCATTCGCTGTGTGTTCTTCTGCATCCGGTATCCATTCGCTGTGTGTTCTTCTTCATCCACTTGCATTATCCAGTGGCACTGGGAAACTGCCTCTCTTTTTTTGTTGAGTCATTTTGCTGCATCAGCTCTCCATGTGTGTGGCACCACTCTTGGGTGGGCTGCGCGTTTTTCATGTGGGGCGGCTCTCCTTGCAGGGCGCACTCCTTGTGCATTGGGCACCCCTATGTGGAGACCAACCTGTGTGGCACAGCACTCCTTGCACACCACAGCACTGCGCATGGGCCAGCTCACCACATGGATCAGGAGGCCCTGGGGATCGAACCCTGGGCCCTCTGTGTGGTAGGCGGATGTTCTATCAGTTGAACCATGTCCACTTCCCCCAATTTCTTTATCCTACACAATCTGGCAAATCACTGAAGGGATTTAGATTGGAGAGAGGGGTAGTAGAGAAGGAGTGATATTTATACACGTATCTACATGATTATTTGATTATGTAGACTGCTCCCATAGGTGTTCCACAATTTGAAAAGCAATGCTCTACTTTTGTGCTTTTCACGCTTTAATGCTAATATTAGTGACCTGAGGACCTTGTTAAAGCACAGCAGATCAAGGGTAGGGCTTGCAGTCCTAACAAACTCTCAGGTGAAGAAAATATATGAAGAATATATTCATATATTTCTATATTAACAGAAACTTCATTATATCACTCCAATAAGTCTTCATTATATCACTTTCAATAATAAAAGGAACATCTAGACAGAACATCAATATGAAAAAGAAGACTTGAATGATATCATAAATCAAATACACCTAACAGACCTATGTAGAACACATCACCAAACAGCAGAAGAATGCATATTCTTTTCTAGAGCATATGGATCATTCTCCAGGATAGACCTTATATTAGGTCACAAAAGAAATCTCAATGCATTAAAAAATATTGAAATCATATAACACATTTCCTCCAACCACAATGGAATGAAGTAAAAAATCAATAAGAGAGAGACCTGGAAAATTCTCAAATATGTGGAAATTAAACAACATAATCTTAAACAATCAAAGGGTCAAAGAAGAAATCACGAGGGGAATTTGAAAAAATTTTGAGGTAAATAAAAATGAAACATAACATACCAAACTTATGGATTCAGCAAAGGCAGAGCTGAAAAGGAAATTTAAACTTTAAGTGCTTACACTGAAAAAGAAGAAAGATCTCAAATCAGAGACTTCACTTCAGAACTGGAAGATCTAGAAAGAGAAGATCAAACTAAACTGAAAGTGAACAGATGGAAGGAAATAGCAAAGATTTTAGTGGATATAAATGAAACAGATTAAAGAGAGAGAAAGAGAGAGAGGAAGAGAGAGACTGACTCAATGAAAGCAAAAGCTAGTTCTTTCAAGGTAAATAAAATTTACACAATAGCTAGCCTGACAAAGAAAAAGAAAGGATGCATATAACCAAAATCAGATGCAAAAGTGGGGAGGATTATTACTGAACCCATACAAATACAAAGGGTTATAAGAGAACGCTTTGAACAACTGCACACCAACAAATAGATAACCTAGGTGAAAAGGGTAAATTCTGAGAAACACACAAACTACCTACACTCACTCAAGAAGAAATAGATCTCAAAAGACAAATTATAAATAAAGACATAGTACCAGCCATCAAAAAATTTCCAAGGAAGAAAAAGCCCAGACCAGATGGTTTCACTGTAGAATTTTACTGACCATTCCAAAAAGAATTAATACCAATCCTGGTGAAACTCTTCTGAAAAAAATCCGAGAGGAGGGTCTAATTCTTAACTCATTCTATGAGGGCCAACACCATCCTAATACCAAAGCTATAAAAATATACCCACGAAAAGAAAATTACTGACCAATGTACCTATGAATGTAGATGTAACAAAATACTATCAAACAGAATCCAACAGCACCTGAAGAGGATTATACACCATCATCAAGTGAATTAATTTATGCAAGGGGGTTTCATCTTAAGAAAATAAAGTTATACTCCACATTAACAGAATAAAGAGAAAAATCACATAATCATCCCAACTGACTCAGAAAAGACACTTGACAAATTCCAGCATCTTTTCTTGATAAAACCACATAGAAAAATAGGAATAGAAGAAATCTTCCTCAACATGATAAAGGGCATATATGAAAACTCATAACTAACATTCTACTCAGTGTTGAAAGACTGAAAGCTTTCCTTCTAAGATCTGGAAAAAGACAAGGATGCCCAACATCACTACTGTTAATCGACACTGAGAAATAAAAGGCATCCAATTTGGAAAAGAAGAATGAAAATTTTCCCTATTTCTAGATGACATGATTTTATATATGGAAAATCTTAACTAATCCATAAGAAAGTTACCAAAGCTAATAAATGAATTCAGCAAAGTGGCAGGGTACCCATCAACACATAAAAATCAGTAGTCTTCTAAACAATAACAACGAACAATCTGAAAATGAAATCAAGAAAAACTATGTACAATAGCAACTGAAAGAATCAAATATCTAGGAATAAATGTAACCAAGGATATAAAGGATTTAGACACATAAAACTACAAAACATTGATATAAGAAATCAGAAAGACCTAAATAAATAAAAGGATATTCTGTGTTCCTGGGTTGGAAGACTGAATATTCTTAAGATGTCAATGCTTTAAAGTTGGCTTTTTCTTGGTTCACCACTGGCCCTATTACTGAAAATCTTTAACTGTTTTCTGGAGCTCTGAGAAAGATGTTTCTGCCAGTTCTTGTGGTTTGCTCAAGCTTCTGTGGGGGATGGAGTCCTGAAGCTTCTCACTTTACTGTCTTTATCAGAGCTCTGGCATTCGGTGTGCTATATGAAGGTACATTTCTGGATTGCATTTAGTTAAATCCAACCACCTTGCCCTTTCTCCTCCCTCACTTCTCCAGTCCCTTGCCAGCCCCTACTCACATTGCTCATTAGCCCTGCTCCTGCACAGATGGTGCTTGCGGACAAGCTGATGACTTCCATCACCAACAGGCTGTTCAGTGCCTGAGGGTGCGGCAGGTAAATCATCTGTGCAGGTGTAATAGGGAAAGGAGGATTGATGCTAGGAGGAATGTCTTCTCTTGTGATATAATCTATCAAAATAAAAATCCCCTCTGCTGACTTGCAAGGAAGTATACTTTTTCATGTTTATATGAAAGAGAGCTAATGACACCTACATATATTTACCTTTCTTTCGATTTTTTTTAAACATCCAGATGTTCAGAAGCGAGGCATTCAATATTCCTTGTTTGACTTTTCTGTCCTCTGCCATCTGTCACACAGAGTGTTTCAGCCAGTAATGTGAGGAGGCATTTAATAATAAATTAACTTGATCATGACATATTTTGATGACCTCAAGTCAAAGCAAAAATGGCAATACTATTAATTAAATAAGGGTTCTCACTTACCTTCCAAATTTCTTGATAGCATAAGCTTGTTACCACTGTGTGATAAGATTATATCTCAACAAAGTCTAAATCTTTCCCATTTTTAATGGTAGCAGGGATGACTTACTTCTAATTTAGAAGTGTAATCACATTTAGTCTTTCAAAGGTTAAGAAATTCACAGAAAATACTATATCAATGAGATAATAAAAAAATAGTTAGTACCTAAGTATATGGTAGGTAACTTACTTTATCAATCAGAAAAATAATGCAAACAACATCACATTTGAGGGAAAAGGAAAACAAAATCCTAAGACTGAGAAGAATATTGTATCCTTCTATGTTAATTGCCCTTGGGTCCTGTTACAGATGTTTTATTGTTCTTTTTTTTTTTTAAGTCCATATTTGTTCTTTCTTTTTATCCCTGATTTTACATTTTAAACACACAGGAATCTCATTACGTTTGTTGTTTGATCTTCAACCAACACATGACTACCTACACTTGCACTTGGATGCTAACATACATCTTATCTCTGATATACACTTGATGACAGGTGTAAATACAAGTCATGTTTCTGGATATAATAGGAATTTGCCCAGTGCAAGGAACATAGATGGTGGTTGTGAGTTAATTAATTTCTGGACCATTTGATGTGAAGAGAATATTTATTTGAGTGGGATCTGTAAAGGCCTTTACTTGGTTCCAAAAAAAACCTTTTCTTGGTTTCCTCATATTTGGGTGAGTGATAGTAAAGTTTTCAGGTTGGCTAAGGATTGGGATTATTCAATTCAGAATTTACTACTGGGATACGTGAAAGACTTTTTCTGTTCTTTGCCTCTCAGGCTTTTTTCTAGCTCAGTGGTTAAATCCTGAGTTCACATTTGGTAGTTACTGAGTCATACTTTATCTGTGCTCCACTTAGAGAGTTCCTCCTAGAGACTAGAAGAGAATTGATTAATTTTCTTCATTTTCTAGCTTATTTGATTGTCTGAACACTTTTCAGTGTGACTCTATGTGAAATTAGTAAACTAAGAGTTGAATGAAGCACTGTTGGAAGCCATTGTATTGATGATTATCAACAGAGTATGTCCATAATTATTGATCTGTTAGTACCCATAGAGACAGGAAAATGCTAATTAAACTCTTCTTTGCATTTTCAAAATAGCTAGCTTCCTCATTGTAGAAAATCTGGAATAATTCTACCTATGGAAGGACATTATTTCCCTCTTGTAAATTCTCCCTAAATGTACCTGTCTTTCAGAAAATGGCTTTTATTCCTCTGAGTTTCCCTGTGGTCTCTTTTTGTTAAGCTAGAATTAGCTTGTTTGTTCCCATTATTAAATACTTCCGTTGTATACTGCTTGTGTTCATTGCTATATACTATTAGAATTTTAATCAGAATTTTAATCAGGATTTGAATTCTCATACTAGATGTGCTAACACTGGATATGTTTCTTATCCAATTGTACTTTTGTTGGAATGAAAATTAGCACAGATTTTCTTTTATAATGTCACAATTAATGAGATGATGCATATGAGACATACATGCATTTCCTTGTGTACAATCTGACGTAAAAACATTAGATATTTTCATTATCTTTACTTTATAGTCTGCAGGACTATCCCTGTCTTAGCCAAGGTTTTGACAAGCCAACATTATTTTGAGACACATAAGTAAGGATTGCATATAATAATTTAAAATATAAGCAAATAGATTCCACATGCCAAAGTTGTATTGATTTTCATGTTTCACATTTCAGGATCCTCCAGCTTTACCTCAGTTGGCATGATTTACTTATGGAAATGGATAAACATAATTAAGATCCTTTAAGAAAGTAAAAAAGCCTGATTAATAGATTTACCCACTATATTAAAAAATCACTATTTTATAGTACCTATATCAGAATTAGTCCCACAAAGAAACTAGGAAATCTTTCTTAAATGCCAGATCATTAGATGGACACTGCAAAATAGCAGTCCTCTTCCATGCCTACCCTTCTTTCTCCTGTATAAGGGCAGGGCCCTCCAACCTGCTGACAATTGCCTGATTCTGTTCAGAGGTATTTTAAATCTGACTAGCTATCATTCATCAATAGTTATTCAGTAAGTGTCCAAATCCCAGAGATAGAGAATTCATAGTCTTTTAGTTATACAAGGCTATGGATTCATGATACTAATATCTGTCTGGCTTAGGAGCCCCACAAAGTCACAAACTCTGAGTTGTGTTTTCAGTTTTTACAAAGACTTTCTGGGGCTTTAATCATTTAGATTCCTCTTAGCTATTGAGTGAATTCTCCCCTTTCTTTCTCTACTTTCTATTCCAGTTCCCTTTTTTCACAGAAGACCAGTGGCATGGTGAGCAATGGAGTCAGTTACTAAGGTACTACTGCCCCTTTTGATGGTACCAACATCCAGTCTCAAGGGTTGATGCCACCTTGTCCACTGAAACTCCTGGTGGTGCCTTGTATTCCCAAGATTAGTGAGATTGCCAAGAAAAGGTACTCTTACCATGAAGCATTGAAAGTGGGCTTTTATGAAGTTCTTAGAATCCCTCTCTAATGCTGAACCCAATTTTTAAATCTTTTTAGTATACTTCTTGACTTTCATTTTCTTGAGATAAATTATTACTGGGAAGGTTCTTAATCCCTCTTTTAAATAGTCCCCTAACAGCCACCCATACCTCTACCAATCCTAGCATACTAGACATTTCTGATTTCCAGGGGACATCTAGAAGATATACATTATAGAGGTTCCTAAAACAAGGCCATGGTCACATAAATTAGAAGTTTTCAAAAAGTCTGACTATCAGTAAAATCCTAAAATGCATCAGTGTAATTTGAGTTCTAAAATGCACAGACATGAGTAAAGCAGTTATTAATTTATTCTGGTGTGGTATACCAGAAAGAACATTGAACTAAAAATCAAGAGAGGGATTAGGGTCTGTTTGTCCCTGAAATAGCTTTATAAGCTTGGACAAGTCTCAAAATTCCTAGCTCATTTAAAAAATGAAGGGATTGAACTCAAGATGCTAATGTTTTCTCAAAAGTTCTTTCAGTTCCAAATAAAAACACTTTAAGGGACCTTGTTTTAAGGAAGCAGAAGCGAGAAGGGACTTGGCAACTGAATTCACGTTCTGTAGTTTAATACTAAGGCATTGACTTGCATGATCCATTTTAGGAGAGCTAAAAAGAGGAAACATATCAGCCAGATGTTGTATGACACACTTTTAAATTTCGTTTCAAAGCTTATAGGTGGAAACAGGCTTTAACATTGCTTTCAAGTTAAATTTCTATCTACATGAGAGAAAATAGGTCTTCAAAAGAATACCAGTGTCTGGGAACTGTCACAATGCACTTTAGGAAGGATTGTAAGCAAAACAGTTTAAGCATAAACTATAAAGCACAAAAGCAAATTCAGATATGAAAAAGAGATATACATTTAGTGAGAACCCTCAGCCACTCTTTATTCAAGGAATATAAATCTTTTGAAAAAACTTCCAGTGAGCTTCAAATTACATAGGCAGAGAAAGAGAAAGAATATACAGATATTTATGGCAGTGTTACTAAGGTAAATGCAAATGTCACTACAAAATGTCTATGTTGGCAATAGTATTATGTAGGTTATGTGCATTTTTTCTAACATCTTGAAAGTAAAACTGCAATTACAATTCAAGGTGAATAATGGTAAATTTTCCTATCTAGAAAGAAGATTAATCTTTCTTTAATTGACTCTTTGATCAGAATAAAGATTTGTAAGAAGAAAATACAATATGCCTCTGATAAGGGATTAGGGATGATGAATGGGGAAGTCACTGGCATTATGGGAATTCCTGTAAGGTACATGCTGCAAGATGAAGTAACCTTTGGATGCAAGATTATTTAAGAAGTGAATTTTTTGGTCAGATTCAAAGTTATTTGCAATGTACTTCTTGAACTTCCTAGTAACAAAACACCAATTCTCTCATTGTTATGATGGCAATTTAGAGCAAGTTCTTCCTGTCTTTATTAGGTACTTGACAAAAACAGAGGGTAGCCCATAAAGTGCCATAAAAGTAGAGAGAATGTTGTTTATATTTTCCATAAAGGTCTCAGCTCACTATGAATGCTAAGTGGATGCTAAATCTGAGTCATGAAAATGTCTCTCTAATGAGTGCTAAAGAATTCCCAGAGTAAGATCATGTCTTTGTAAGCAGTGTCAAAAATCAACCTTTCCTGCCTTTGTATCAAAAGGTTTCCAGAAGCTCTCTGCCCATAATCTTTTATCATCCTCAGACCAGGTACTCAGTAAGTGTTGATTAAATTAATTTGAGAGCTTTGTTGAATTACAATGGTATGCAAAGTGAATTCTTAGCCAATCCCACATTTCTAGTTCTATTACCATAATGAAAAGGTTTTTATATTATTTTTGTTTTGAAATGTTATGACACAATACTAATAAAACTCCAGCTTCAATTTCATGGATAATCATTATAATCACTCCCCTGCATACAGTCTTAACTCTTTTGCTTTCTCTTGCTTTGTTCTACTCACTTGACAATGCCAGCCCTGTTTAAATTCTACTTTGCCTTTTCACTCTCATAGCCAACATGACTTGAAACCAGAGCCATGCTGGCTGTCTCACTTTAAATTCATAATCTCTAACCTCAAGAGAGCCTTTAGTGCTGATGCCCAGCAATCAGCTCAAATTTCTCTATTCTAATTACTATCCCTCACTCCTAGACAACTATACAACTATGGCCTAATGCTTCTTCCCTTCTCAAGTATCCAACATTTTCCCTTCCATTCTCACTTTCTGTTGATGACTGTACAAGTCAGTGCTCTCTAGAGAAGCAGAACAAATAGAAGACACACACACACACACACATATATACACACACACATATATAATTTTTGTATGGAATTGGCTCATGGCACCATGGGGGCTGGCAAGTTTGACCTCTGTAGGGTAGGTCACAAGCTGAAAGCTATGGTGAAGGTGATGAAGTCCTTAATTCAAATTCCCCAGAAAGCCGAATGGCTAGAAATTCTGACTAGAGCTAATGCTGAAGTTGAGGCAGGAGCTCTTTCTCTGACCACTGAAATCCTCAGTTCTGGCTTTTAAGACCTCCAACTGATTGGGTGAGGATACCTCACTTTGCTAAAGGCAAACTCCTTTGTTGATTGTATATGCAATCAAGTGATTATAGATGCCAATCCCATCTATGAAGTACCCTCAGGTAACAAACAGACCACTGATTGATAGTACAACTGAACATCAATAACCTAGCCTAGTTGACAAATGAAATTAATCATCACAATGACCTTAGGTCTTATCAAACTTAAAAAACAGAAATAATTTCATCATCATATCTACTCATATAGCAACAACAGTTTAACATATTCATTTTTCTCTCCCCCAAAACATTTGATGAACTTTCCCCTCAAAAACTTTTCTTCAACAATGCTCCCCTCTCCAGTAAATTTTTTTCTATCTGTTAGATCATTCCCATCAGTATACAGACATTCTGTTACTTGTATCATCTGAAAAACAAACACATAAACAACAACCACAAAACCTTTCTTCCTCTCTTAATTCTACTTCTTCAACTTCAATCCCTTTCCTCTTTTCCCTAAAATAACAAAATTCATCAAAAGAATTGCCTACTTTTGCTATCTCTAATTCTTCTCTATTTTAAACCCAGTCTAAGTAGGTTTCTGTCTCCACTATCCCACTGAAGCTATTTTTTTCAAAGTCACCATGACATTCATATTATTAAATCCATTGATTGGTTTTCAGACCTTATATAATGTGAACTATCATCACCATTTGACAGCAAATCTCTCTTTCGTCTTTTATTCACTTTGTGCACTTGTCCTTACTTTTCTCATACTAATTTTCTCTTATTGGCCTTTCTTCCATAATCACTTTTCTGGTTCATTCTCTTCTTTCCAGTTACTTAAAGTAAGAAACCCAGGGCTTAGTTCTTTGGCTTCTTCTCTTCTTGGTGATCTGATATAGTCATTGATGATTACCAAATTTCTAACTCTGGCCTGGAATTCTCAACTAACTCCAGAATCATATTCAGTTGATTCTCATTATTTATGGTAAATTGTATCTATAAAGTCAACATGAACACTGAGTTAGTAATTGAGCCATTGCTCCTAGGAGAAATGCAGAATTATTTCCCACAAGGCATTAGTCACAACATTTTCCTACACTGATTGATATATAGCCTTGTTTTAAGTATGTTTCAGTTTAAAGGCATCTTATTTAATATATATTGTGTTTTCATTACTATTGAACCCACAATTAACAGAACTATAACTAATCCCTGAATGAAGTTCTTCAAACATACATATTGTCTCCATATGGCACATTACAATCTTCTTGCACTTAGAAACACTAGATAGCACTTCAGGACTACACTTGGGGGCCATTTTAAATAGTGGAATCACCGAAAAAAAAAAAAAAAGAAAAAGTGAAAACCATGACACTAAATATGTCATAAGTGAAACTTTTTTATAGTACAAGAAGTGAAATATGAAGACAGTTTCAACTGGGAATGTGTGCATTGGGTATATCAAAATTTTTGGAGTTCTGTGAATGTCTGTGAGTGACCACAAATCACCATGAGTATTGATTTTGGGGTTACAAATAAATTTTAGCAAGTTGGTAAATTCTCAAAAAACAAAATCTGAGAATACTGAGGACTGACTGTATTTAACTGTCCACTGAAATTTCGACATGGGTGACTAAGTGGAATCTCAAAATTAACATGCCAAAAAACAAAATCTTAATTTCTATTCCTCCTGAGAGCTGCCAAACTTGCTTTTCCAGTTAATGACAGCTCTATACTTTTGGTTTCCTGGACAAAACAACAAAAAAAATTGGAATTATTCTTGACCAGTCTCTTTCTCCTCTCACACTCAATATTCAAACCTTAAAAAATGTATTGTCTCTACCTTACATCAGTGTCTGACTATTTATTACTGTTTTCATATTGGCCATCCTGGTCCAAGCTTCTCTAATCTCACAACAAGATTATTGCAATAGCTTCCTAAGCAGTCTCTTCACTTCTACACTTATCACCCAACATCTATTCTGAACATAGCTAGAACTGTGATATTAATAAAATGTGAGTCAAATCATGCCTTCCCTTAGACTCCAGTATGGGATTTTTATTTGGCTATCTAGTACATTTAAAAAAAAAAAAAAACACTAAAACATAATGGTTTTAAACAACTATTATTACCTCTAATGGATCTGTGCATTTACTAGTCTTGGTTGAGTGCTTCTTGCTTGGGGTCTCTTGTGTCATTGCTGAGTGATAACAGATAGTGGTTGGGACTTAAGTCATCTGAAGTCTTGACTGGGCTGCATATCCAAAATAACTTATCCACATGACTGACAGTTTATGCTGGCAGTTGATTGGGAGCTCAGCCAGCTGTCAAACAGATTGCCTATACATGGTATCTCTATATGGCTTTGGCTTCTCAAAGCATTGTATCTGGTTTTTAAGAATAAGTATTCTCAGGAAATAGAAGCTGTGAGTCTGAAAACATATGGGCCTAGAAACAGGCATAGTGCCACTTCTGTTGTATTCTTTTGGTTAAAGTAATTGCGAAGTCTACCCAGATTCAAGAGGAAGGTGAATGGACCCTACCTCTCAATGGAAGGGATGTGAGTGTTTTGTCCATTTTTAATCTGGTGCAGCATCCATTTCATTCAGAGTAAAAGGCAAATTTCTTACAGGTCATTTCAAAACCCTACAATAAGGCCTCTAGTGAACCCTCTGACTTTATCTTCAACTAACTTTCCATTTCTCACTCCATTCAAGTTACACTGATCTCCCACCCATACCTCAAAACCTCAAAATCTTAATATTTTCTTTTTCTCTCTTTCTAGAATCCTCTTCCCTCTGTGCACGTGTGTATCGCTTGGCCTCTTCTTTCATTCTCTGCTCGGATGTGACCCTTTTCAGTGAGGTCTTCCCTGACAACCCAATATATATAGCTCATATATATATATGTATATATATGTGTATATATATACATATATATATAGTTTATTTTCTCTCTCTCATCACTAGATATAAAGATCCAAGGAAAACAGATTTATGACTTTTTTTTTACTGCTGCATCTGTGGTGTCTAAAATAATTCCTTGAACACTGAGGAAGCTCGATAAATATTTTTGAATGAAAGAACATACTCTGTATCTCTTTAATCACTAGTAGTAATTTTATTCCATTCGACTAAAGCAAATTCAGGTTTTGCCCATTTGAGTCACTTTGACTTAATTAGTGACCTATTTGTGGGAGGCGTGCTTATCACTCAACTGCTTGACCACAACTCATTCAAGTACATCCGGTATCTAAGGGAATATTTTTTCTTAAAATTTAGTTATTGAAATATTGACTGTGACAAAGCTGAAATCTCATTAGGAAATAAACTTGGCAGTAAAAAGTAATAAATTCACTCCCTAACACCTCCTTGGAATTTGAAGAGTCCAAATAATTAAATTGCTTTGCAGTATTTTAAGCTTTAGAGATCCTTAAGCCTACTTCCCAGGATTTATATATGCATAGATTTAAATTTGGCTAAAGTCAAAGAATGCTATCATCTCAGAAGCCATCCATTGAGGCCTTTAAGTTCTTTCTGACCTTCAGTCTAGTTCTCAGTCCATCCAAACACACTGCACAATCCAAACACAGGAAACAAATCAAAGCCTTAACAGGTGAGCATTAGCTATTGTTCTCAATTGTGAGGCCTTCCTAAGACTTCTCACAAACTGAGCTTCATTTAAAACTGAATGAGAAACTGTTGAACTGCCGAAAGTGCCCTTTTCCCCATGACCATCAGTCATTATTAAAGATGGTAAATTTCACTATCGATTAATTCTAATTTTGTTCTGGTTGTGTTGATTATTTTTCAGAGTTGAGCTGTCAGCACACTATTGTTTGGACCATGTTCATTAGGCAACTTATTGCTAGTGCAGCTGATACATGGAACACACAACTAAGTTTTCCAGAGCCACCTTTGCTTGAAGAAAAATTTATCTTAGTCCATGAGACTATAGCACTATGTGTCTGAGGAATTAAACGGAAACTTTTAATTTAAATACTTTGTTAGGGGCAAAGTCACTGGCACTTAACAACAGGGTCATCTGAATCCAGGAAATGCATCCTAAGATTTTTTTTTTTTGTAGATCAGCATTGAATAGCAGCTTCTGTTGTCTGTAAAAGGTTACACCAATGCAAAAGAGTCAGAGTATGATTTGACAAGAAGGGTAACCCTGCAAAGGATGTCATTCAAAATTCATTTGAAGGATGTTCAGGAATCCTCTAGTCAGTCTGTCACTTCTCTTGGTATCAGATGATTATTCACTGGGCAGCAAATTCCAGGAATTGTTTCATATTCAGTAGGGTAAGATGCTACAGGGTCTTGCGTTGATTATAATAATTACCATTCAGTTAGTCTCTATCGAGGACTTAGTGTGTGCCAGCCAGTTAGTTGCATACAGGCATTATATCATTATTCCTAAAACACCACCAGGCCCTTTGCATTAATCTTCTAATGGCTATTAATCCACACAAACCATTCCATCTCCATCTGCTACAGTCAGAAACCAGTATTGTCTCTCACTGGAAGTATTTCAATATCATTTCAATAAAGATGGCTTTCCTTGCTTCCATTCTTGTACCTCAACCAGTGCTCTACATAGCAGAGAGAATGACCTTTACATGGGTTCGTGATATATCTCTGCATGATATGGCCTCTGCCTACCCCTACCATTTTATACTATCCTCTCCTTCAATTTCTGTTTTCCAGTTAAATTAGTCTTTTTTTCTATTTTTTTTACTTTTTCCCACAGTTCCTCAAATATGCCTTGTCCCTTCATGACTTATAGATGTTTTCCTATAGTAGACTTGTTACTCATAGTCATTCCTTCCTATGTCTTCTGGTAAACTTATGCTTTTCATTCCTCTAAGTCTTGGTCTTCAGTAAGACATTCTTCTAATTATATGCCTCACCTTCATAGCATTTAATGTAATTGGTCATAAATAGTATATTGCGCAGCTATATTGTTTCTATCTCTGGTGTACCAGAATGTAAGCATCATAAGGGCAAGGACCACATATTTTAGATAGTTTCCTATCTCTTAATATGCAGCTGTTGGGGATTGAGTCATGTCCCCTACAAAGACATGTTCAAGTCCTAACTCCCAATCTTGTGGGTGTGGGTAATCTTATAAATGGGATCATAGAAAATCTTTTTTGGATGAAGCCAAATTGAATCAGGCTTCTTTTATCCAGATGAATGGAATTCTTATAAGGAGAGAAAATCTAGATGGAGATACAGATGACTGACCTGGAGAAATAGAAGCTAGAAGTGGAAGTCAGAGGAGACAGACACCACCACGTGACAAAGGCAGAAATGCACTTACAAGCCAAGGGACCCTAAGGATTGCAGCAAACCAACAATGGAACACTACAGATGCAGGGAGAGAGCATGGACTTCCAGCTTCCAAAACTGAGACAATAAATTCCTATTGTTTAAAAAAAAACACCTGTGGTATTTGTCATTGCAGCCTTGGCAAAGTAAGACAGTGGCTAATTGGCTTGGAGATACTAAGCCAATCATAGTTTCTTCTTTTTTTCTTTTTTCAGGTAAATCTAGTATCTCAGATGTATCATACCCTACTCAAAATATGTATTGAATGCCTAATAGGTACCTGTGACTTAGGTGTTGGTTGGTTCTCTGAACCAAACGGGGAATATCTGTATCGTCATTGAACATACAGATGAGGGCAAGAGAAACTGCAAACCAAAAAACATATATGTTAATAATCAGATAGGTGTTTTGAAGAAAAAGGCCAAGTTTGTTAAGAGAAAGGACAAGGCAGGACACAAATTAAATGGGGGTCAAGGAAGGCCTTTCTGATAAAGAGGACTTACAACTGATTCTTGAAGATATGTATGAGTTAGGCATGCCAAATGTGTGGAGAAGAGAAATTTGGCCTCAGGACAAGATAGGACTTAAGGACTTATGTGCTTGAGAATGAACAGAAGTTAACTGACTAGGAAGATAAACACTAATAGGCCTCTTATTTCCAAAATCTCCAGTCATCAGATAATTAAGCACAGGAAGCGGATTTGGCTCAATGAATAGAGCATCCGCCTACCATATTGGAGGTCCAGGTTCACACCCAGGGCCTTCTGATCCATGTAGTGAGCTGGACCACACGCAATACTGATGCACGCAAGGAGTGCCATTAATTCAGGGGTGTCCCCCGCGTAGGGAAGCCCACGTGCAAGGGGTGAGCCCTGTAAGGAGAGCCACCCAGTGCAAAATAAGTGCAGCCTCCCCAGGAGTGGCACCACACACACGGAGAACTGCCACAGCAAGATGACGCAACAAAGAGACACAGATTCCCGGTGCTGTTGACAAGAATACAAGCGGGCACAGAAGAACACACAGCAAATGGACACAGAGAGCAGACAACTGGGGGGGGGGGGGGTGGGGGTGGGGAAGAGAAATAAATAAGAAAATAAATCTTTAAGAAGAAAAAAGAGAATTCCAAATGGCAAGTGAGAGATTCACAGTGGCTTTATGGCAAAGGGAGGGGTATGACCTCCCCAAGAGTTGTGAGATCTCCAGGACTTAAGAGGAAACCTATGGCTCTGAAGATACACAAATCTAATGCCTTAGATGAGGCAGGAATGTTGATGGGAATGATTGGAAGGATGCTTGTGTGGACCAGATATTACTTGTTGGTGAAATTTCCTGTAATAAGCTTGATGTTGAAGGGTTGGAACCTCCAGATTCACTGGAGCAGTAGTCAGCAAATTATGGCCCTTGAGCCATGTCTAGCTTGTTGCCTGTTTTCAAAATTTTTAGTGAACACAGCAATGCTCACATATGTTAACTATGGTTGCTTTTTTGCTGCAACATATAAACTATTTACTACCGGGCCCTTTTCAGAAAAGATCTGCTAACCAGTGCTCTAAGCCAGACTTGCTATATCTTCTGTATGAATTATCCTTTTTGCCATTTTGTTTACCTAGAAAACCCCTAATCATCTTTCAAGACAGAACCCAAGTGTCACCTCTGCTGAGAGGTCTCAGAATCCATCATTACCACTCTAACAGAGTTAACCACCCCTTCCATTGTGCTCTTATCTCACCTTGCACTGCACTTACCTCACACAATTATACTTATTACCTATTCACCTTCCCTAATAGTTTCTGAGTATTTTCAGGCAACAGATTTTCACATTCACTTCTATATATTCATATATCTAGTATAATATCTGACACATAGCAGGGTACAATTAAATATTTGACTGGTTGAAGGAAGGCATCAATGCTAAATTGATTGGAGATTCTTCACTTGAAAGATATATTTCTCCTCCTTGGTTACGTCTGATTTTAATTGTAAGTAAACATTATACAATATTAATGGGTCTTTCTAGAATATTTTAAAACACTTTGTTTCAGAGATCATAAGAGTCGACTTATTCTGTTAACATAAAAGACTGGGATGATTTTCAAATTAAAGATTTGTTTTTGTTTTTCCTGGGAACTAAATCATTATTTTTACATTTCCATAAAATACTAATATATTCGCTAATGTTATTGAGCAGTCCTCCTCTAGACATGCAATTAAAGTCTACTCCCATCTAAGCCACCATTTATCAGAAACTTACTGGCCCTGAAGGTCATCAGAATTTAGCTCCTACAGAATACAGAGAGAGCAGATGTCCCTTTGTAGAGAATTACACAAATAAATTTTTCTGAACACAGAATTAACAAAAAGCATTGTAATAGCTCACAAATCCTGGTAGGGCTCAGATGGAAGGTGATTTTCCAGACAGCTATTTAGAAAAAGGGATTTCAGCCATAAACATGCATTAAATTTTCTCTTGATTTCAAATAGCTAATTAGTCAGAAATGGTATTCACTGATCAATTTGTGCCAAAATCATCAGAAAACACATATTGTATTTTCATGTTTGGCATAAGATAATTTTTATACTTAGCATCATTGAGACATGAAGAAATTTCTCATAATAATTGAACAATAGTAAAAGTAAGTTACCAAAGAATTTCTCAAAGAAAGGTTAATCTCCTTAGGTACATAATTATCTTTATTCCACTGTAAATAGTAACCTTAAAGACTTAGTCAAGAACCAACAAAATGATCAAAAGTTCCTTCGAATCAGTAGATTCTGAGCAATGAATTCATTTATCTGTTTTCTTCAAATGATTATTTATTAAAAGTATTTGTGAATTAAGCAAAATTATAGGGAAAAATAGATAAGAACCAAAGTACCCTAGAGGTGCATTCTTCTTAAAAGTTCACTTAATCATGTTTCTGATAAGTCATACCATCTTTAATCCTATGAGGTCTTATTTAATTACTCATCTTTTCTCATGAAATAGCATTGTATCAATCAGGATAACATGTGATGCTGAAGTAAGGAACAACTCCAAGTTTCAGTGGTTTAACATACAATGTGTTTCTCACTTTTGCTAAAGTCCAGCATAGGTCAGCAAGAAGACTCTTTGTATGCTAATCACTTAAAGACCTACAGCAATAGAGAGCCCATCTTGATATGTTAACACAATCACACTGACGCAGTGAGAAAGGAGTGTGTTCCTTTGTGCACTGGATCTTATTCTGCCTGTGCTACTTGCTGCAAGGGTAAAAAACAATTAGAGTTGTGTTACACAATATGCATATTTAACTTACACAGATTCAACCAAGTGTTCTTGGAAGTCATGAAATCTGGCTGATTGCATCTCACATCTATCATGCAATAGAGAGAATTCACTGCGTTTTAGTAAACTTACAACAGATAATTTTAAGATGTTTTCTTGATCATCAAAAATATTTGCACTTTATGGATACTCTATGACATTTTCAATGGACATTTTAGATTAATTTTTTACTCTAAACATTGATTTTAAATCTCTTCTCTAGGTACAATAAAACTGAACAATAAGGCCCTTCATCCCAAGCTACTTATTATCCAAATTGAAATCTTATTTGAACAAAATATTTGGTTCAGGAAGTGGTCAAAAGAAATAACCTCAGTGAGAAATAGTTAATTTATTAACTAGACCTTATCTTCACTAAAAGTCATTCTGTTCATTTCTACATCAAAATCCTTACCACTCAGCAAGCTGCTTACTGATTTCCTTATAAATTTCGAATTCATAAGAGTAGCAAAAACTAAAATGTGTTCCTAGAGAAGGGTGCAATAAATTTTACAGGCGAGGGGGTCTCTAAATTTACTTACCAAATGTAGTATGTTCAATTATATATGTCTACCAGAAAAAAACTTTTTTTAACTTGAGTCAATTTGTTTATTATCTTTCTTTAAAAGATACATGGGTCACACAAAATGTTACAGTAAATAATATGAGGTTCCCATATACCCCACTCCCTACACCCCTCATCAATAACTTCTTTCATTAGTGTGGTACATTCATTGCATTTGATGAATACATTTTGGAGCACTGTTATACCACATGGATTATAGTTTACGTTGAAGTTTACACTCTCTCCCAGGCCATTCAGTGGGTTATGGCAGAATATATAATGTCCTACCTCTTTCCCTGCAATATCATTCAGGACAACTCCAAGCCATGAAAATATCCCCCATATCACACCTCTTTTTCCCTCTCCTTGCCTTCAGGAACTCCCATGGCCTCTGTCTCCACATCAATGATATAATTTCTTCCATTGCTAGAGTCACAATAATTCTATAGTAGATTACCAGTAAGTCCACTCTAATCCATGTTTTATTCCTCCATCCTGACCCTGGGAAGGCAATGCCCACTCCACCACTAAATTGAGAGGGAGCTTGGATCCCACATGGCTGATGGATGGGATTTTCCTGCTTACAATTGTAGACTCTCTCTGTTCCTTGGTGTGGTGGTTGACTATCCTCTTTGTTAGCTGAACTTTTTTCACCTTAATTCCATCCCTGTAGGTATACACCCATTGTCAATAGGATAATTTCAAGATGCTATTCTTAGATAAGGCATGGCCAGTTGAATCAGAATGAGTCTTAGTCCTATTACTGGAAGACTTATAAAGAGAAAGCCTTGAAGAGGGTCCAGAAGTTGTGAGCTAAGGGAAACTGGAAGAGAAAGGGTAAGACAGCCCAATGTAATGAGAAAGCCAAGGAACCCAAGGATTCCTGGCCAACCAGAATGCTACTGACCCGTGGAGGAAACCAGCCTTCTAGCCCCTGAAATCACCAGGCAATAAATTCCCATTGTTAAGCCAAGCCATCGTGTGGTATTTATCATAGCAGCCAGGAAACTAAGACAGTCTTAAATTCCATTGTTAGTGTGGATTATTGCAGGTACAGGAAAGAGCAAATTCTTGCCATAACATGTTCTTAAGTCAGAGAGAATTCAAATATAACTTACATATCTTTAGGAAGTGACATCCAAGTAGAGAAAAACTAATTATACACAGCCTGAGGGCAAATGAGGAAAGAGAATAAGATAACCACCTACCTTCATCTGAAACACGGAAATATTACAGAAGGAGAAAAATTCAAAAGTGTGATCCATATTTACAAATACACACATATATTATAAAAATAGTTTTTGCCAGGAAATACACTGAGCACAGAGATTAATCTCACATGGGAAACACTGGAAATTATTGGAACCAATTAAAACCAAATTAACCACAGCAACAATTTTACATCAACCACCAAACAGGGCTCAAGTAGGACAACCCTATGGATTATTTTCCTGCTCAGATATTATTTCTTCTATGACATGAATCCACCAATACCAAAACACTACAGTGCATTTATTTATTTATTTATTTGTAAATATTGCTCATTCTCTTGGGGTAGGAAGAGAGTCTATGAAAATAAGAATGGAAAGGGGATACTTACAGAAAGAATTGCATTGGTAATGAAACAAGAATGAGAAAATCCATTGTGTGAAAGGACTTCCAAGGCAGTGGTAGGGGAAGAACAGAGTTTCATTAGCAAGTGGCGAAAAAATGAGATTAGAATGGTAAGTGAAAATCTTTGAATTCACACTAACATCTCCAGGAACCTCAGATTTTGAGGCCAAGATAAAACCCAAATTGAAAGAATGGACATTTCCCATTCAATTTCAACAATACTAAAAATAGCCTTTCAAAAGTAGAATCATTTGACCAGACATTGATCAACTTAGATGATGGTTTTACATCTCAGCCCTATTTATTTCATTGAGGGTACAAATATGCCCAAGGATAATCTCATAGCCCTTAAAAAAAAAACAACAACAAAAAAACACTCTCTAGTGGGACAAATAATACGTATTTATTATTCACCTTATCCCATATATACAGCAAGCCACCAATGAGGTTGGATGTGCAGAATTTCTGGGTGCTTTTTCAATTCCCTAAGTACACAAATTAGTCACAGCTGTGATGTCCTTCATGTTACACATCATATGTTATTTCACAATCATCCCTGCTCTTCATTTTGTTAGAAACTAGTTGAACCTTAATCCACCGAAGAGAGAAATGATGTGAGAAACTGAGGGAAAATGTTCTATATTCTAAATATTTGTTAGTTAATACTTTAAACCCTATTCATAAACAGATGCTTTTATGTTTTGGCTCTGCTTCTTTTCACTCTTGCCAGCACTACACAATAGAACAATATGAGGTGGATAAAATAGGAAGTGAAACTAAAAGAGTAAATAAATTGAAAAAATGAAAATAAAGTGTAAAAGTATAGTTGGCAATGTACAGGAGCCCTGGCATCCCTTCACTATTTTGAATATAGGTTATTTTTCCACATCCTGAAACCTGCCATGCATTGCAAAACATAAATCTGCAAAAAGTCATATTGATAAAAGATTGATTTCAAGAGTAGTGTTTTAAATGAAACTTTAAGTGGTATATAAAGCAGACCCTGGGGTGAAGGTGAAGATAAGTGGATGTAGTCTAGGGTATTAGAGAAGTATAATTGTTTCCACCATTGTGAATGAGAGAAAAGCAAAAAGGAATATCATAGGCCATCAATTGAAACTGAAGCCTGAAAATTTGGCTTTTCCAAAAATCTGAGTTGCCATTTCCCAAAGCAATATGAGGTTTGAAAATGAAATGATTGTGCCGGGAGAGGAAATGGGTGTGGGTTTTGTGGCTCCCAGACAGCGGAAAGGAAAATCATTGCATTTAAAGCCAAGTTGTGTTTTCTCAGGCTTGAGGATGTTGTTGGTTTTCAGGCAAAGGCAAGAAAACAACCTGATCCTTGGCCTCTATTTTCCTACCTTAAGTCAGTCACATGTGGTTTGGTGTTAAGAAAGAATAAGAAGTGAAGAAAAACTATCTTTTAGTCTCTCAAAGCCTAATTCACTATGTCATAAAAGCAGCTGCCAGAAATGAAGAGAAAGGAAGTATATCAGAGCCTAAGGAAAGCAGAAAAGGAAAGGAGTCTTTGAAAAGCCACCATAATAATCAGTAATCCATTTCACATCTGGCAAGGAGATGCATCTACAGGGGGCAACCGGGATGCGTAAATGAACTTAAATTTCTATATTTCCACTGGATATCTATGTTTAGCACCTAAATTTTAAACACAGGAAGATTTTTGAAAATACACTCTTCTGTAAGAGGTTGTTTCATGGGATACAGGAAACATCTGGAGTAAGATCAAGTAGGTTTAATGACCACCCAGACAACTGGTGGTTGTACTGTTTTGTTATGGACCTATAATGGGTAGTTAAAATTCACTTCAGGGTCTCTAAAACGCATGTGGCTTTGCCAGCATTTCTCAGAATCTAGCCTAAAACAAGACATAACACCACTAAAAACATATCAGACAAGGATACTGTTGTATCCTAAATGAAGCACCTGCAATAAAGTCTAATCTAGTTAAAGTTAGAGGGTCCTTTCAATGTATTTGAATTACTAAAGAACAAGATGTCATTTTATTTCAAAATATTTTGTAGTAGTATGGGAAATGTCTCTGTTCTATTACTACGTTAATTGAACTTGGTCTACCTCTTTATTCTCTTAGTTTCAGTTCACCTAGAGCAAATGAAGTCAGAAATCAAGATGTCTTGCAAAAAATAGCTTTAAGAGGTATTTTGAGGAGTCATCATTTAAGCCTGTATGAAGATAACATGCTGGTTTTAAATTAAGTCACCACATTTTGGTTTTCTAAATTCTAAAAATTTGTTAGTTAATACTTTAGATGCTATTTATAAAGAGGCTCCTTTATGTTTTGGCTCTGCTTATTTTCACTGTTGCCAGCACTAAACATTAGAGCAATATGAGATGGATAAAATAGGAAGTGAAACTAAGTGTAAATAAATAAATAAGTCAGAAGATGCAAAGAGGCAAAGAATTCAAAGAGCAAATATACGGTAAATACATATTTTAATATTTACTACTGGCTTTATATATTTATATACATGTATCTTTTTGCTCAGTTGAGCCAAAGAGAATCATATAGAAAGATATCCATCACAACATTAATATGAAAAATTGAAAGCAACTTAAATACGCAAATAGAAATTGGTTTCCAGGATTCACATCATGTGATATTACATAGCCAGTAAACATATCCTCAAGTTTTAGGTAAAATAAACTAAAAATTAAAATAGTGTTAATAATATTTGCCTTTCAGAGAGATATTAAACTACATATAGTATGATTCCAATGGTGTGTGAGCCTGTTCGTGTAAATTTGTACAAGAAGAAAAGCTTCCAATAGAATGTTTCCAATATAGCGTCTCCTTGATATATTGATCTTTAGGTGTCCTGATAAGTGGATGGTGCTTATGGAAGAGAAATAAGTCTTTAATAGATGGATAAAGGAAAAGGGCATAAAAGTTGCTGGAAGATTAACTCAAGAAAAGGCAGATGTACACATACAGAATGAATTTTGCAAGGCCTACAGATGAGAAAATGTTTGCAAGAAATTCCAACTAGAGATATAAATTCACATTAGTTAGCCATAGTGTTTGAGTAAGGAGGGATTCATTAAGGGAGATATAAGGTTTACCTTAATTACAAAGTATTTTTTCATTATTTTAGGTACTTGTAAATAACCATAAAATAACAATAACAGCAGCAAAAATATTGAGTGCATTGTGTGCTGCCAGGCAATGGTATAATACTTTGCATGAATTGGATTATTTAAGCTTCAAAGTTGTAAAACAAAGAAATTCAAACTCAGAGTTAAAAATAGACAGACAGACAGGTGTGTGTATGTGTGTGTGTGTGTGTACATGTGTGTGTATAGGATCTTAAGCTAGTAAGGATAAGAATTAAGAATCTAGACAGTCTGACTCCAGCCTGCACCTTTACCCATAACCATTATTCTCTATTAATCCTTCTTAGTTGAAATCTTTTTGCTATAATCAGACATATAAATAGCATTTTGGGGTTTGGGTGGGCAACATGAAATATGCCCAAAACTCTAAAATGAAGAGAGTTTCTGGTTGTAAGAAATGCCAAGTGAGAAGAAAACAGATAACAAAGGGAGAGAAAAAGGAACTCTCCATTTACCTTAGGACTCATGTTTCATCAAATTTCACAAATTCCCAAAGATCTGATCCAAGATAGTAGTGGGTTACCCATCAAGCCAGGGGAGGCAATGGGGAAAGTGGAGGGTGACATAAAATCAGATAGGACGCTCAATTTTGAGCTTTGCACAATCCTGTATATAACAAACTTTAGGTTTTTGCATGTTGTGAAGATCAATGCCCTATAGTGAGTCCCTGTTTACCCCACCCTTCTTACTGTCCTGGTGTATGAACTTTTGATAGTTACGTGGCTTGTTATTCTTGTTATCCAATCACACAAAGTATGATGCAATTGGTAGTGTTGTGGTTTTGAGGCTTAAACCAAAGTGCACAGTTGCATTCCACTCTCATTCCTCTTGGGGAGAAAAAGAAGTTAAGGGAAACAAAGAACTGGTGTCCCATAATGCAAAATACTATTCTTTATTCCAAGAATTTCTGAAGACTAAACCATAATGCATACAAAAGAGTCCAGCATACAGCACAGGGCTTGTACCACAGTAGGATTTCAATAAATTAAAACTGTACTCTTCTCCCTGATCTTGATCAGATTCATCTTAAAGTTTATCCAGTAGTCCCCTCAAGTCTCTGCTTAATTAAGATTAAGGACTTAATCTTGATGAAATAATTCAAAGGGGAGGATGTTTCCTTTGCTCTTTCATTCAGTAAACATTTACAGAGCACCCACTGTGTTCCAGTTTCTATGAAAATCAATGAATATACAGTTGTAAAACAAAGAGAGATGTTCTCATCCTCAGGGATGATCACCTAATTCTGGGTGTAAGGTAGGGTGCAGAAATGGAATGGTTAAAAAGTCAAGCTCTGAAAACCAACTGCTGAGTTCAAATCCAATGTCTACCTCTTAAGTGCTAATCTTCAGGTAACCTACTTAGCATCTCTGTGATTCTGTAATGTATTTGTTCAATGGGGCTAAAAATATTATTAACACATAGGGTTGTTTATAAAGAAGTTAGTACATGTAAAGGTATTTAGAATAGTAACCTAGTATCCAGAACATGGCAAATGCTCCATAAATATTAATATTACAATATTATATCTTATTCCAGAGAACACACCCATTTTAATGGGGAACGTCAACATCACTGGTCAGGAGAGGAGACAATTTTGAGTAAAGAGGACCCTGTTCTATGACTCTAGAGATGTGCTTTCCTCATAAGAAGCTGTCTCCAGGGGTTGGCAGCAGGAAGAAATGTTGCTGCATGGGATAGAGAAAGACTGGACACATATGTTCAGACAAAGGTCATTGTTATTTTGTGGTTTCTAGGAGTTGAACATGGTAGACATAGAATTATGGAAAGTTTAAATGACATATCACAGAAAGGGATTTTAGCCAAGGCAATAAATAACAGCTAGCAATTATCAACTGCTTGTTTTGGGGCAGTTTCTCCTAAGAGCACTCTATGGAAATTAAATTGATTAATGCTCACAATTTTCTCTGGTGGTGCTTTCATTATTTTAACCATTTTATGAACTAGGAAACTGAGGCATAGAGAAGTGAAATGACTCATTTAAGGTCACACAGATAGGGGCAGACCATAGGTTCTAAATGAAAGAGTCTGAACCAGAGCTGTTAACCCTTGACATCACTGCTTTTGAATGCCAATGCAATTAAAAGCAATCAAAGCATACAGAAAAAAAAAAAGTCTATCATTCCCTAGCAGGCATGCTAGTTGCAGAAATATACAATCAGTTTCCTCATGTAAAAAATATAAATCTGCTACTCTTAAAAAAAGTGAAGGCATTATAGTATATACATGTAATATCCAGAAGAAAAATCAGAGGATATAGGGAAGGTATTTCATACTATCAATAAATTGTTTATAAGTGAGAAGTAATTGCTAATGAAAAGAAATGAGAATACCTATATCCTAGATGAAAGACTAAACCTGGATCTGTACAATATGGATCCCTTTAGCTGTTTCACTAACAAGGAACTGCAAAATATTGTTTTAGCCTTCTGATTTTAATAACTGACTTGGATTGTTAAATGAAGCATTTATCAAGAGTTCAGGCAGAAAGTCCAGATCAATAGTTGGAAACCATAGGGATTTGAACTTTAATAGAAGCAAGAACTTTATAAGAACCATATTTATCCAAATCCAGGATGGTGTCTGGGGAGTGAATGAACCCAAGCCTCTTAAGGGTTCACCTTTGACAGGGATATTACAGGTACAGAATTGGGCAGGCTATTTAGCTAACTGACCCCTAAATTGCCTTTCAAACTAGAGAATCAGGGAAATCATTAATTCTTTCATTCATCAAATCTTTCTTGAAAATCGGGTTATTCAGCCCTGTGCTAAGTAGTAAGAAAATGAGATATAGCCTTTTTAGAAAGTCATAGCCATAAATACAGCACCTAGGGACCTTAAGATTATTGCCCCTGATTTGTGCACTGCCCTATAATTTGCTTGCTGAAACACCTAATAAGCAAAGTAATGCTTGCATATTTTTTAGCACAGATTGGTCAGACAGGAAAGGTTTAGCAGAAATTAAAGGTTTTTAGTTCAAAATAAGAAGATGCTAAGTATCCCCAAGGGCCCTAACATGTGGAAAATGAAAGAAACCTTATTAGGAATATGGTATCCATAATTCTGCTGCCAAACCCATATGTGCACCTGCAAGAGGGCAGAAAACACGCTAACCTAGGACACGTGTAGGATTTAGAATCCGATCTAACACAGGGTCCTTCTCCACAGGAACAATGAGGTCATCTCACTGTGTTTTTCCAACACTTTATTGACTGTGTAATGGCATTTGATATTGCTAAGACATGGCTGTCCTGGAAGCACTGGTGCATTGCAGCAGAGACGTGCATTGTGTATGATGATTCATGCTCAACAAATTTGTGGCCAGGCTCTATACAGTAAGAAAAAAAAGAGCAAGATCAAATAACTGAGAACTGGGGAGTGAGAAAGTTCTCATTCTGAGGACAAGAGCACCTCCACTTTATGCAAAATGGAGAGGGCTTTGACACATTCTGTGCTCCACAGAGTTCCAGCAATCTTCACTAGTTCAAATCCTGGATTAATTGTTAGTCTAATAATGCTTCCAATGAAAAAAAAAAATATGCTTCTTATCTGCAAATCACTTTGCACAAGGGATAATGTGTAAACTTTGTAGCTTCTTCTAGATTGCCATGAGGTTTGAATACCTGCCAAAAAGGAAGTGCAAGAATAAACATGACCAAGGCGCAGAGTTCCATGAGAAGCTTCAGGATTTTTGGAGGGAGGGGAGGAAAAACAATCTGAAACCTGAGTATATCCAGCAAACTAGTTCATTTATATAACCCGGGGTGACTGGTGGGAATGTGCTGGCTTTCAAGAACCAATCCTCAACTGAGAACATGCACACATCTCAAGGGAAAACAGCTATTTAGTAGGAAATTATCTGACCTCCCTCACCACCCTGAAATTAAAAACAAAACACAAAACAAAAGCCAACAACCACTGCCGATAACCTGGTATTTGGCAAACATATCTAGTAAACACTCCCTCAGACTCCCCATTTTCTATAGGGTGAGATGCATATACATCTTTCCACTATATATGTGAATCCTCCACAACCTAGTCCCTGCCTATTTCCCATCTCCCTTTCCTTCCAGCATCTTCCTTTTTTCCTAGTTACACTCTACACTGCACAATGCTCAAAGAGGCCTGCTTCAAGTGCATCTGAGAAAAAAGAAAATATAAAAACCTTGACCAAAAGGGGGAAAAGAGAGAAAGACAAATAAGTTTTTATGGCTAGGAGACTTCAAAGTGAGTCCAGAGGCTGTCCCAGAGGTAGCGCTTATGCACATCTCAAAAGAATCTCATTGACAGCCAAAGTAGATATTATCCCAAATAGCAAAGCTCCTCAGAGATATGGAGACATCCAGATACTATAGTCAGGGCAGATAGCTCAGACATTTGACCTGCCCATGTGCCAGGTGAACCATGAATCTCAACAGAGTTGCAACACCTACTCTCCAGTTCAACGGACTCACCCAGGACAACTAACAGGGAGGAGATGATGGACAAACAACATACCAAGAAACCAAGAGTGTCTACAATTGCAGGCAAGATAGTCTCATCCATTAGTGATATAGTATTCTACTATAGACTTATTGTGATTCTAGCAATGGAAGAAATACCACTGTTGTAGAGGCAGTGACCCATGGATGTTCTGGGGTTAGGGAGAGGGAAAAACAGGTGCAACAGGGGGGCATTTTTGGGACTTGGAAATCCTCCTGAATGACATTACAACAACAGATACAGGCCATTATATTTCTGGCCATAACCTACAGAGTCTAATGGGAGACAGTGTAAATTACAATGTAAACTATAATCCATGCTTTGTGGCAATGTTCTAAAATGTGTTTATCAATTGCAATGAATGTACCACACTGATGAAAGATGTTGCTAATGTGGGAAAATGTAGAAGATGTGGGGAGCGGGGCATATAGGAATCCCTTATATATTCTCTGTAACATTTATGTAATTGAAGTATCTTTGAGAAAAAAAGGTGAAAAAAAAGTAGGGGGGCACCTGCTTCATACTTCATGGGCTAACTCTTCTCAAAACACAACTCAAATATTTCCCCTATTGGAAAGCCATTTGTGAGCAGCCTCTGCTCCACCCTATTTTATCACTCCACCTTTTGTGACCATTTAATAAAAGCAAATGCTCATTGCATTCTCTTTGTACAAGGCTCGATTCTAAGACTTTTTCATTTAGTAATTCATTTAATCCTCACAATAATCCTCACACTCATAAGAGATCCTCTTTTTCAGTGAGGAGCCTGAGGCACAGCGAGAATGAATGATTTGCCCACGATCATACCATATGTAGGTGGCAGAGCTGAGCTCTGAACTCAGAAAGTATGCCCCTTACCAAAAACCAACTATGCTGCAGCTTTGCTTGGTTCATACCCAGTTATACCACCTAGCATGTTGTATTGCAAATATTTGTTGGCCCACCTGTCTTTGCCATTAAGTATGAGTGCTTTGAGTGCAGGGTCTGAGCTATATCTATGTGTATTTTGAGCGCCCTTTTAAAAGACCACAGATAAGTGCTAGTTATAAAGTGATTAGCAGTTGAGCAAGTTAGGCCCTGAACACTATTCCATCTATTTCTGGAAGTGGCTCCTCAGGAAACGAAGGTTGGCTGTCATTGTGGGCACCAAGGTGGAAGGGAAAATGGACGTTAAATGTGTGGAACCAAAGTAAAAGGGGGGCAAGAGAGGAGTTTTTTGAGAGTACACAAGGATGGATATAAAACATGTAATATTACACCATAACATATAGGAGATGACAGACTGATAATGTAAACCATAATGTAAAACATAGGATAACTAAAAATGTAAAGAACTGTGTATCCTAAAGTATGCACCATAATGTAAGCACAGATATTACCTTGTTAGAAAGCTAATATCTCAGACTCTGTACATCACCTTAAGTAAATATGATGTGAAAAGGGTGTAAGAGTATCGCTGTGGAAGGAAAAAGGTTTTGTGGTGGATGTATGGGAGTGCTGTATATTATATATATGCATTGCTGTGGTCTAGGACTCCTGTGAAGAAATGCTGAATAATTAGGGGGGGGGGGGGGAAAGGATAGGATGTGGAATTTTTTCAAGTCAACATTCTTTATCTAAGTTCTTTATCTAACTTTATCCAAGTTCTTTATCCATCCTTTAAACCCATCGCTATATACCATTCCCTAGTAAGGGACCATGACATTATATTGGGCTTCAAATTTCGGGGAGTTCTGGACCACAGAGTGTTTCAACAATGGCAATGGAGGGATACTGGTATGGGATACCAATGACAGGTGATATATGGCTGACAGGGAGCTGTACAGAACATATGTCCAGGGGGCATGGTAATGATTGGATATACTCATAGTGGCAACAATTAAAAACCACAGCAGGGGGGGGTACTGGGTTCCTGGCCAGTGGTGCTCTGCCGCGGTCCCTAGGGGAGCAGCGACAGTCTCTCAGGTACAGCGGCGGGGACCTGGAGGGAGTGAGGGTTCAACAGTGAGCCCCTGATGCTAATGACTATGCTTGTGAGCTGATAAACCTAAAATAAGAACAAGGCCTAGAGCAACATTGTGCCTGGGAATTTCCTCCTGTCAGCCTTCATGTTACTCAAATGTGGCCAGTCTCGAAGCCAAACTCAGCATGTAAATGCAATGCCTTCCCTCCAGTGTGGGACATGACACCCGGGGACGAGCCTCCCTGGCAACAAGGGACCACTATCAAATACCAACTGATGATGCAACTGGAAAAGGACCTTATACGGAAGGTTCAATGCGGATCAGCAGAATATCCAGGTCTACATAAAATAACACGACTTTAAAATGCTGTTTGACCTAAAGTAAGGGGGAAATGGAAAGGAGAAATGAGTTTATATGGCTACGAGTTTCTAAAAAAGAATCTGGAGGCTGGCAGAAGGATTGCCCTCATGCACAACTGAGCAGAGTCAGAGAGACAGATAAAGCAGATACAACCCCCAGATATTGGTTCCTTTGAAGGCTAAAGAGACCCGTGAGAGTTATGGCCATGGCCAATGGGGTTAACTACCAGGGCAGATGGCCCCTCTTTGGAAATGGTGTTTATGTGTGATGAATCTGGACTCAGATGGGATCTCCCTTCATAAGACTTTCATGCTAATGTGCTGGAGGTGCAGTTAACGTTGGGATTTAAGATATATTTAGGGGATTTGAATCTCTGGACTGACAATGTGATAGCCAGGTCCTGAGCCTCAACAGACTCCAGCACCTACAATCTGATTTATTGGACTTACCACACTCAGCTAAGATGGAGTTGAAGAAGGACAATCACCACACCATGGAGCCTAGAGTGATTACAACTGAAAATGGGAGGATTGCATCCAGCATCCATGTGGAATTTGAGCCTCCTCTTGACATAGAGGTGCAATGGACACAACCAATCCAATGTCCACATAGAAGAGGTGGTATTGGATTGAGAAAAGTGGACATGGTGGACAATGGGTATGGGGAAAGGCAGGAAGAGATGAGAGGTGGAGGTGTCTTTGGGACATGGAGCTGCCCTGGATGGTGCTTCAGAGGCAATCACCGGACATTGTAAATCCTCACAGGGCCCACTGGATGGAATGGAGGAGAATATGGGCCATGATGTGGACCATTGACTATGAGGTGCAGAGGTGCCCAAAGATGTACTTACCAAATCCAATGGATGTGTCATGATGATGGGAACGAGTGTTGTTGGGGGGGGAGAGGGGGGGTGGGGGAGCGGGGTTGAATGGGACCTCACATATTTATTTTTGATGTAATATTATTACAAAGTCAATAAAAAATAAATAAATAAATAAAGTGATTAGAAAGCAAGCAAAGAAAATAAGGTGGGCTGATACAGATTTTGAGAGAGAATAAAAGTGAAACTTGTTAGCCTGGGGGAGGAAAACATTCTGCATTGAGGCTGTTTTGGTATTTTGTTTGTGTATGTATTTTTTTTTAATATGTTCTCCCCAGAATTCATGGTAAATAACATAGTGGACCATTTAGGAGGCACAGGAGAGAAAAGGGAAACAATGTTCATTGTATAGGGATTTAGAAGAGGTTGGAGGATCAGGGACGGGCTGAAGAGTCTCCCTAGGTGGGAGAAGGCAGACAGCATCCCAAAGGTGGTTGCTCAAAGATCTCTGCAGAATCTCAGCTGTGATGACCACAGGATTCAGGCAAGGGCAAGTTCATTTGGATGCAGGGGACTGCAGGGTGAGGAGTGAGGGGGCAGCTGCTATTTAGATAGGAGGAGGAGACTGGTGATTCTCCCACCTTGGGAAAAGTGAGGACACCTCTCACAAAGGCTGCCTAGCTTTGCAGGGCAATGCTGCTTCAGGGCACAATGATAAGGGGCCACAAAGACTGTAAAGAAGAGCATTCTTCCCATTCAGTGATAGAATAGGGTTTGGTACCTTCCCAGCAAGACCTGCAAGGGATGTGAGCATTGACAGCCTTGGGAATATCGTCATAGTCCACTAACAAGGGACTTCCGGCAGTAATTTGCCTTTTCGAAAGGGCTATTGAAGTGGCATCTGAAGCATGCTTTCATTCTCACTTCCCCTCCTGGCCTTCTTTAAGAAGGAAAGAGTTACCTGATTGATGGGAATGGTGATAGCTGGATGTCAATTGGGCCACATTCATTAGTATGTACACTTTTTACATTGAAGAGGCAGCTGGAGCAGTCCTTCTGTTGAAGTCCTTTTTTTTTTTTTTTTGGTCTTGGACTGACCGCCTTTACTCAGGAAAGTACGCGGTCACTCTGAACTGATTTTCCATGTAATAAGCAGACTGCGTGTGTCTTGCCACTAGTATCTGCTCTCTCTGTTCAAACCTATCTACCTAAAACTAATGGGGTAACGTTCTAGTTTGCTAGGTGGCCAAAAGCAATATACAGAAATGGGCTAGCTTTTACAATGGGAATGTATTAACTTCTAAGCTTACAGTTCCAAGGCCATGAAAATGTCAATGAAATGTAGTTTATTACTATTAATTTCCCACAAATAGCCAGGTATTAGTCAGGCCTGGGAAAATGCAAGTTACATTGTCAGAAGAGAGGAAAAGAACTCATGGCAGGTATTCTGAGCTGACCTCTTCCTTCAACATGAGCAATTATGTGAAAAGGGGAGCAAGCACCATGTAAAGAGACCTTGAGGTGCTTTTGCAAGAAAAAGAATTTTGTACACAAAATAATCTGAGTTCAAATAGCATCTTTACCATTAAGAGCTATATGATAGGTTGTAGATCACTTAACCTCTCCAAACTTCATTTGCTTGAAGAAAATATGAGCTATATAATCACTTTCAGCCTTCCTTCATCATGCCATCATCAGGAAAACAAAGGTAAACACCTTGACATTGCACTTTTTAGGAAATTACAATAAATAAAAATCTAATATACTAGAATTATTATCTTCATTTTCTTAGAAATTTGTTTATGTTGTATAACATTGCTTGATCATAGCATAGACTTCTGGGAAACAGAAAAATTCTGAGATAAAGGAACAGACCAATCTGTGTTTAAATCTCTACTGAGCTATTTTCAAGTTATAAGACTGCAGTTAAGTTATGTAAGTTCTCTGAAACTCAGTTGCCTCATCTGTAACATGGAACAAATAGCTATATTAAAATCCTGAATTTTATGCTCCAGTCTCATGTCAGCAACTAATTAGCAATAATCTTATGTAGCTTGAGCCTTAGTTTTGGTTTCTGTACAAAACGGATGAAAATATCCAAATGCAGTATATAGTTATAGTGTTTGGTGGAACTAAGAATATTCTTTTATGCAAGTGATTTAATCTGATTTACCCAGTGGGAAACCACAAAAGGCTATCATTTTGCTTTCCTTAGTTGAAGCTATTAACTGTAATTGCTTTTGTTAATAATACTTACTTATTATAATCAAAGCTCAATTTTTGTACTTATGCCCTTGGGCCAGTTTTCAGAAGCACAATTTATAAATGAAGGGAAAACAATTAATAACAACCAGAAAACCATTAATGATGTTATTTTTAAAAAATGCTATATAATCTCCATTTGCAAAAATCATGTATAACACACACACACACAAAAAAACACTTGGCCACATTTGGTGCTGTGGGCTTCCCTAATATTGGTCAAACAGTTTTTCAATAAAATAAACATAGTGCCTCTGAGGACAGTCTCCTCTTAGGCTTAATGGGATGTTTCTATTAATCTACTGAAGGTCAGATGCAGCCTAATACAGTCTCAGTGGTGTCTTAGTCTCAAAGAGAGAACTACAATGACTTAAAGAATAAAATATTCCATCATTTACCCACAGCACTGGCCAGGAAAATATTTGTAATCTGGCAACTACTTTCCTTAATTATAAAGTCACCCCTTGTCTTAGTTTCCTGTGACTGCTATAACAAACACAACGTATTAGTTGGCTTAAACAGGAATTTATTCTCTCATAATTTCAGAGGCTAGATGTCTGAAATCAAGGTATTGGCAAGCCATGCTTTCTCTAAAGTTTGTAGCATTCTCGTGGTAGCTTGTAGGATATCAATCTCTGCCTCTATCACATGGCTCTCAGACTTTTTTGGTTCCTCTAGTGACGTCTATTCCTCCTGCTTGGTTCTCAGTCATCTGCGTCTCTTTCCAGCTTTCCTTTCCTTTTGAAGACAACAGTTGTATTGAATTAAGATCTACCTGGATTAAATTTCCCGTCATCTGAACAAGACCTTTGAAGATCCTATTCATAAATAAGTTCACAATCATGGAACTGGAAGTTAGTGCTTAAGGGTGTCTTTATGGTTATGGGTGGCTTAGAGTTATGTACCCCAAAAATGCATGTTCTTAAACTTCATCCATTTCTATGAGTGTGAACCCTTGTAAATAGGACCTTTTGATGAGGTTACGACAGATAATGTGTGGCCCAACTGAATCAAGATGGGTGTTAATCCTATTACTGAAGGTCTTATAAGGAAGGCCACAGAGAGAAAGAACATCAGAAGAAACAGCCAGAAATGTAACCTCAACAGAACCTGAAAGAGAAGAGAGAAGCCAAGAGAGGCAGCCATGGGCATTGCCATATGTGACAGAAAAGTGAAACACTAAGAATCACCAGCAGCCAGCCCCAGAATACCAGTTTTCTGGGAGAAAGTGTCACCTTGATGACATCTTGATTTTGTACTTCTCCTAGCCTCCAAGCTTTTAGTCAATAAATTCCTGTTGTTTAAGTCAACCCATTCCATGGTATTTACTTCAGCAGCCAAGAAAGTAAAACCTGTGGGGATATGATTTAATCTACCACCTCACCTCAGCACTTAACACCCCTTTTGCTCCAAATCCTAATGCTATTCCTAAAAAGTGCATCAATATTTTCTGCCTAATGTCTTTTATTTGCTCTTGCTTTTGCCAGGAATAGCTTTTCCATGAATGCTGTTATGAATTGAATCAAGTCTCCTTCAGAAACATGATCAAGTCTTAATCCCCAGTGCTGCGGATATGAACCCATTTGAAAATAGGATCTTTGGAGATGTTATTAGGTAAGGTATGGCCAAATTCAATCAGGGTGGGCCTTAATCTTATATGACAGGAGTCATTAAAATGAGAGGCAATCTGGACATAGTGAGGAAGAGATGGGGGAATAAAAATAGAAACAGCCATGTGATAGAGATTGATGAATATATTGCTTGCAAGCCACCACCAGAATCTTAAAGACTTCAGAGAAAGTCTGATCCTGCTGACACCTTAATTTTTTACTTTTAGCCCTCAAAACTGTGTGACTATGAATTCCTGTTGTTAATATCAAGTGATCTGTGGTACTTTGTTACAGCATTTCTGGTAAACTAATACAGATGCCTTTTTCTAGTATTCAAATACTAGTTGTGACATACTTTCTCTGATCCCACTTCTGAGCTTAGTCCAGGTCAGGGAATGCATTTGTGTTTTGCATATATTTGTGGTCTTCACTGCTATTCTGTTGGTCTTAGCCATGTTACCACTAGGTACCAAACCCTGTTTCCCACTGGTGAACTTTCAGATATGCCTACTGTCAGCCTCTCCCATCTCCATACAAGAGTCCAGATTGCTCATCATTGGGTTCCACCTACCTTGTTGGGATTCCCATCCAGAAGGAGATTAAGTGTTGGATTGACAATTGCTAATGGGCACTAAAACATTCCTCAAAATGTAACTCAATGGAGAACACACAACTCCAATGCAACTTCTTTATGTGTTTGCAAAGATCAGTTTGATAAAGTGAAAGGAAGTGGGGGTGAGTCACTAAAAAGTCATGTTCCTGAAAACTTGGTCATCGTTGAGACACCTTGCCATCTGAACTGTTCCAGCTATTGTAGGGTTTGTTTTGCTTAAAAGACTGTGCAGGGGATTGTGAGTTCTGACCAATACTGGAACAGTTTCTTCCTTCCCATAGATGAAAGAGCCCCTTTCTCGGTACTGCTATCCTTTCCAAAATAAATTGTGAGCAAAAATGTAAAAAAAAAAAAATCATTTTTGGGAGACCCTAATTTACTAGCCTGTTCAAAGTCAAATCTAGCCTCCACTACTTCCGTTTGTATTATTAAGCACTGGCACATTGCTTTAGAAATCAACAGAAATGATCCAAACCTCTTGGACTCCTCTACCCTTTGCTTCTTGACTAAACCTGTACAACTAGATATAGCTCTCAGTCCTTCCTTTAAACTATTCTTCCCCACTCCAGTGGCTGTGTTTAGAAGCAGAAACTTATTCTTCCCCAACTCCCCACAAAGTCTGTCATGCTGTGTGTGTAGGACCAAGCAAACTAGTTTCACCAGCAACTCTTTATCAACTAATTATAAATGTATGGAAGGCATACATGCTAGTACACAAGAGAAATTAAACCCATTTAAAAAAAAGAAAATTTGAGTAATCTACTTAAATATATATATGTGTGTGTATATATATATAACATGTGTATATATATATATATATGCATATAGTGTGTGTGTGTGTGTGTATATGTATATATTAGAGAACTTGTGAACTTACAAAACAACCATGCACAAATGAAGAATTTCCACACAACAACCCAACAACCCTCCACCAACACATTACATTGTTGTGGTACATTTGTTACATATTATGAGAGAATATCCTCATCATCATATACCACTAACTATGGCCTATAGTGTACATTAAGTATATTTTTTCCATTCCCCCATTATTAGCACAATGCCTTTTTTGACACTGATGCAAGAATATTACAATATTGCTGTTAACTATTGTTCATAAGTTACAGTAATTGTATTTTTCCAATGCATCTCCATATTCTTACCACCTTGTGATAGTGATGATGTACATTTGTTCTAGTTCATAGAAAAACATTCTTGTATCTGTACTGTTAGCCAAAACCCTCACCCACCTCCAGCTTCACTATGTTATTCAGTCCCTAGATAATTCTCTCGCTTTCTTTCAGTTGACATTTATATCCCTAGACTATCCCTTTCAGCTACTCAATTGATGTTTATATCCCTAGACTACCCCTTTCAGCCACAATCCCATCTATAAAGCAACTGTGTTGATTATACTCACTGTAATGTGTTATCACCAACTCTATCCTTTTCCACACTTTTACAGTCAAGCTAGCTAAAAATCTACATACATTAAGCATCAGTACCCCTTCTCAGCCCTCATCCTATCTCTAGCAACCTATACTCTAGATTTTAATTCCATATACTTAGTCTTCACATTTAGTTCATATTAGTGAGAATATACAATATTTGTATTTTTGTAAGTGGCTTATTTCACTCAGCATAATATTCTCAAAGTTCATCCATGTCATCATATGGACATTGTCATATATCTTCTTACAGCAGCATAGTATTCCATCATATGTGTACACCTATCCATTCATCAGTTGATGGACACTTGGATTGTTTCTATCTTTTGACAATTGTGAATCACGCTGCTATGAACATTGGTATACAAATGTCTGTTTTCAGTTCTTCTGAATATATTCCTATTAGACGGATTGCTGGATTATATGGAAGTTCTATACTTAGCTTCCTGAGGAATTGCCAAACTGTCTTCCACAGAGGCTGACCAAGTTTACATTCTCACCAACAGTGAAGGAGTGTTCCAATTTCTCCACATCCTCTCCAGCACTTATGTTTTCTGTTTTTTTTAATAATGACAATTCTATGAGGTGTGAGATATTTCACTGTAGTTTTGATTTGCTTTCCCCTAATAGCTAGTGATGTGGAACATTATTTTCATGTGCTTTTTTGCCATTTGTATTTCCCCTTTGAAGAAATGTCCAAGTCTTTTTACAAATTTTTAAATTGGATTTCTTGCTCTTTTATTGTTAAGTTGCATCATCTCTTTATATAGCATGGAAATCTAGCTTTTATTGGATATATGGTTTCCAAGTATTTTCTCCCGCTGACTGGGCTGCCTTTTCACCATCTTGATAAAGTCCTTTGAAGCACAAAAGTGGTTAAGTTCAAAGTGGTCCCATTTGTCTATTTTGTTGTGGTGGTTGTTTGTGCTTTTGGTGTAAGGTTTAAGAATCCACCACCTACCACCAGATCTTGAAGAGGTTTTTCCACATTTTCTTCTAGGAGTGTTATGGTTCTGGCTTTTATATTTAGTTCTTCATCCGTTTTGAGTTAATTTTTGTATAGGGTATGAGTTAGGGGTACTCTCTGTTTTGTTTTGTTTTGATCCTTTTACTCTGAATAACTTCATTTGTATAGGTTTTAGTATTTCTTTATAGTGGTTATATTAACAGTAAGTTCTGTAAGTGCTTGCTAAGTGCTAGATGCTGGTCTAAGCGCTGTGAATAAATGAACACATTGTGGAGCAGGTGTAGCTCAGTGGTTGTGTACGTGCTTCACATGTAAGAGATATTGGATTCAATCCCAGGTACCTTCTAAAAGAAAATAAATTAATTAATTAACATACTCAATTCATGTAACAACCCTATTACAGGCACTTTATAGTTGAAGAATCTGAGGTAGGGAGACTGAATATCTTTCACAAGCTCGCATAACATCTAAGCAGCACACAGAGAGTTTGGGCCCAGGGTCCATGTTTGCTTCCTCATTATGCTACCTCTAGGACATCCTAGACTATGGAAGAGGCTGATGACTACACTATCGCATTGTTACAAACAAGGCAACCAAAGCTTAACTTCCCCAAGGAAATTTACACAGCTACAAGTAGCAAAGCCAGACCTTAAACCCAGGACTTCCAGCCAAGTCCAGTGTTGCTTTGGTAACTGGCATTCTGTAGAGGTTAAATATTTGACCCCAGGGCCTTTGCTGTCTGTTTGCCGACTTTAGGTAAGTTACTAAAGTGCTTCTATTTTTTTTTCCCTTTTCTGTAAAATAGGAATGAGAACATTATTGAACCGGATATGTCCAAAACACTATGTAACATGCAATCAGTCTAAAATTATGAGTTTTTTAAGATTGTATTTTTAAAATTTTATTTAATATACTATGTCTTGGAAATCTGGTGTGTGTATTCTGTACTTAGGGCACATTTCATCTTGGACCAATTCATTCCTCGGCTCATCACCCACATGTGGCAGCGCCACCCTAGAGGCTCCCCACCCTGTGCCCCTTTGGGTTACATCACAGAGGACCAGAGAGACCCTGGCCTTGGTTGCCGACCCCGACGCTCACACCCTCCCTGCTCCAGCACCCAAGTACTAAAGGGAAGGGACGATCTTCACAGACCAACCGCCGAGAGGGCCAGCTGAGCCGCTGCCTACTTGGGTCCTGGTGGGTCTCGTATAATCTACTTTTAATTTATTAGTTTGCTCCATAAGAATTTATTGTAAACCTTTTGGTTAAGCATACTCAAATAGGAATATGGAGAGGTAGAAAACACAGACACCAAACTCTGAAGGCCTATTTTTAAGAAGGTGCAGCACCTGACAAGACAGAGCGTTGTGTTGAATGGAGTGAACCAGTCCTGTACTTGAAATCTCTCTTCACCAAGTCTTGAGCAACCATGGATAAGGAACTTAACTTTTCTGAACCTCAGTATCCTTCTTTGTCAAATGGATATCATAAATATCACCATAGAAAGGATAATGTGAAAAGCCCTTGTACAGTCTAGCATGTAAAAGAAGTCTCCATAGCCATTTTCAGTAAACACTATATTTACAGAGAATGAAAAACACAAGTAGATAAAGTGGGGAAAATGAAAAGAGGGCCACAAAATCATGTGAGGGACTGGTCAGGAAATTGGTGCTCGGAATGTGGTGGGCACACTCAGTACCAGGTTGTTAAATGTGGGGAGTTTAGAACCTGCCCTGAGGGAACGGCATCGTCAGACAAGTACAAATCAGACTGAAGATAAATGCACTAAAATGGAACCAGAAAGTCTCTATTCTGGTTCCATTCCTTCCTTTACTCAGCAAATATTTACTGAACACCTATTACATGCCAGAGAGTATACAAATTAAAGACTACCAAGATAAATAAAGCAGATTCTTCTCTTGAGAAGCATCCCACTCCATAGCCTTTCTGTGTTTCCATCTGTAAATGAAAATGGGTATAAAATACATCACTCCTGTCCTGCGAGGGACATAAAGCCAGGAGAAACAATTGAATAAGTAAAACTCTTAGAAGTGCTCAGTTAGGAAATATTTCCTACCCAACTATGGACCTGCACAATTAAGACCTCATTCATTATTTAGTGTAGATAGTAAAGAGGAGCCTTGCTTACATGGCTTCACACTGAAAATAGTGTGCATCACTCACTGTTCCTAATTAATGTTATTAACCAACTAACACCACATCTCAAAGGCAAGCAATAAGCAGGACTTTCTCACTCATGCATCTCTGGATCAGGTGGGGTTCAGCTGATCTACACTGGTCTTGGTGCACTCAACTCTCATTGTGGGTTGGATCAGGCACTATCTTAGGCCTGTTGTCATGGGGGAAGTCAGAAGCACACAAGGGCAAGTACAATTGTACCCCACATTTCAAGCTTCAGTCATCATGTCTGTTTACATCCAAATCTTTGGACAACACTTATTTCCCCAAATCAAGTGAAGCCCAAAGTCAAAGTGCAGGGAAGAAAACTGCCCCACTATAAGGCCATGGCAAGAATGTGGATGTGTAAAGTTACTCTAAGGGAGTGAATAGATGGGATCAATAATTCAAGCTACTATATAATGCATTTCATTTCAAGGGGCCATTCAATATTTGCTGTACTTGTGTTCAAGTTTGATGATTTTAAGGACCCTTAAAAACAAAATGTAATACATTGAACATGCAAATCCTAGGTGCTTATAATTTTCTTATATACAACTGAAGTATAATTTTTTGTTTTGTTTTGTTTTGTTTTACCATGGCTAATATTTCTTGGACTTTTTTGTTCTATTTTTTATCTTTCTGTATTAGGAATTCAGAAACCCAAGTTCCAGGCCTAGATCTGCCACTGATTATTTCTGAGACCATCAGCAAATTATCTCAGATTCTTTTGGCCTTATTCTCCTCTCCTATAAAATGAGGGTTTAGTTTAGACAATTAAATTTCCTTCCATCATTACAACTACATGAGTGTGTGTTTATGGCCATGGAAATGGGCCAATAAGCCTCGTCTCATCTTTCTTTAAAAAAAAAATGGTTGAATCTTGTTAAAAGTTTCCAGCACCAAAAAACCATGTGTCAACCAAAGTTGGGATCTGGCCTAATGCCATGCATAGTATTTAGATGGCCCCTTGGATGGGCTCAGACTCATGTACCGTATCCCCAATTTGTGGCTCTGCACTATCAAATGTGGAGGATCCCTGATTATGAGATAAATCTCTTTCCTCATAACAAGTTTCAAAGACAATGTAAGGGAATTTGCAGAGACAAAATGAATACACAAAACATGTTTGTTTACATCGCTCAAGTTTGCATGGAGATTCAAAGTACGTTTTGCAAATATGATTGTATTTGTCTTTCTGAAATTGGCACAAATTGCGTGTGCTTGTTTGGGAAGCTAATGGTATCACATATGCTTCTGCAAGTGCCACATCAGGGAACTGTTTTTATGTAGCCTTGCATGCACTTCTGACACACCACAGCTGAGGTCTGATTTAAGTTGAAGCCCCAAGTGACTGTAAACCAAACAATTATTTTTTTTAGCAGTCCTAATGTGTTCGCTTGTTAATGACCCACAGCCTTAAACTCATACTTGGCAGGATGGAAAAAAACTTTCTTTTTTTAAGCTCCAGGCTCCAACAGGGCAAGGGACATTCTGGAAGACTAGTTGTGGATGACCAAAATGCAATTTAAAACATCAGCAGCCTTTGATCAAGGCAACTTGCTTACTTTTAATTGTTTCCAGAATGCTTGTTTGAAAATTTGTTAGATTACACATCACAGGCAATGAGAATTGATGGCCAAATTCAGTACCTTAATTCTTGGCTCAGAAGGGAGTTGTGCTTGTTACAGTTACACTAAGGAAGCTGAGCTTTTGGCCAAGCAACGTAAAGGTGATTTCGGTTGCTGTCTCTTTTCACCTATACCCAAAATGACAAGAAATGAACTGAGGAATCGTCTAGCAAAGTGTGAGATAATTGGTTGCTGGCTATTTTTCTCTTGTTGCACTAAATTTAATCAAAGTTCCCCTCACCCCCTTCTTTGTGAATGTTAGTGGATTCAGTTTTTCTGTCCTATAAAGTTTTCCCTTACCAAATTTGAGCAAACACAGGATGATTAGCTTCAAGGAAACCTTTAACCACACATGCCAAAATCCTTCAATGCCTATTAATGAAAAGCAGGTATCTCCTGACATTGAATAAGGGAAGAGTTGGAAAAGTGATAGGAAACTTCCCTTAGCGACCCATGCTCAGCATTTTTTCTCTTCTAACCTTCATTACCCACTTGGATGACCTCACAGTCTTACAGAGTCAACAATGACTTTTTGCACATATCACGTTTAAAGTTTCATTTCCAGCCTCAAGCTCAGTTCTCTAATTCAGACCTGCACAATTTACCACCAGCTAGACAAGACAGTTTTGACCAGATGGAGGTATACATTTACTCCAACATCAATGTGGCTAATCATAGTTGATTGTCTTTACCCCTCACCTACCTCCTATTCAATCCCATTTCCTTCTGTGTTTTTCTACCATGCTACTATCTTAACAACTATCAAAAATATAGAAATCATCATCAACTACTTCCTGTCCCCTGCTGCCTACAGTTCAATCTGTTAGTAGGCCCCATTTATTCTGTCCTTGTGCCTTTTCCCCCAAATTATCCTACCTTTCTGATCACAATACCCTGGAACCAGAGCCTAACAGGACTCCGAGTCATCTAACTTGTCAATTGTCAATCTAAGCTATATTTTAATATCAGAATTATCTTCCTTAACCCATTTAATTATGTCACTATCTATAGTTATTTAATACTATCTCTAGCCCAAGGTTAAATGCCTCCACTCCTAAGCATAACTTAAAAAACCTCCTTTTGCTGACACTGAATTGTATCTCTTGCCTTTATGCCACTCTGCTACTAGCACCTGAGTTCCAGTGATAAACTATTTACACAATACATGATAAGTTTTCCAATCCTTGGTGCTCAGCACCTGCCTTTTTCTTTGCCAGGGAGCCTGTCTCTTTCAAGTTCTTGCGTCTTTTCAAAAACTCAACCCTATTGTGACTTTTCCGAATGCTAAACTACAGGGTAAACTACAATCCACGCTTAGTGGCAATGCTCCAAAATGTGTTCATCAGTTGTAACAAATGTACCACACTAATGAAAGGTGTCCTTAATGTGGGAAAATGTGGGAGGGGATGGGAGCGGGGCATATGGGAATCCTCTGTATTTTTTATGTAACATTTATGTAATCTAAATATCTAACAAAAAAATTTTTTTAAGTATATATATGTATAAAAACATAGGTAAAGTCAAGCATGTCCTTCTTTCGTGCTCTGTCATTATCTAGGGGAAGCACATATGTTCAGGTGACCATTTGTCCCAGTTTGCCCCAGACTATCCCTGTTTCAGCACTGAAAATTCCACACCAGGATACCTCTCAGTCTGGGGCAAGTGAGGGTTGAGGGTCAGTTACTCTTTTCACTGGATGTACTCATTGTTTGCATATCTGCCTCATCCTCCAGGCTGTGAACTGTTTAAAGTCACAATTCATCTTTGCAGCCAAAAATCTAGTACAGTGCCTACAAAATAGCTGACTGAATGATAATCATAATGTTTTGCTCTTTTTCATTTAGTCCTTACAAACTTTGAATGATGACAGTATAAGCTGTAATTATTTATAAATGAAGCGAATACATCCAAGAGAACTTAGTGATCTGACCAAAGGCAGACTACAAACAGAGATGTTCTCTGATTTCTAAGCTATGCTTATTCTTCCATGAAAACTTGATAGATCATTGGTTGTGTTGTGAGTCTGTGATGTGTTAGATTGAGCATTTTCTATGAACAAACTGTTGGAGGAAATTAATTAAATTTAGATAAGCAGTTAGTTATTGGCCTTCAGATTAATTAAATTTTGAAAGAGTTATTTGTCTGAATTAGACATCTTCAGGCAAGATTGACTGTCTAGATATAACTAGTATAACCCAAGCAGAAAGTGAAAATAAATGTTATTTCATAAGAACGAAATAAAATCATTTCATAAGAATGAAATAAAATCATTTAGAAAATGAAACCATTGAGATGTGTTAGTTAAAATATTTACAACATAGTCACACAACTACAGTTCTCTACCAGGGGTTCTCTACCAGGGATGATTTTGCTTCCCTGCCAAGGGCATTTGGTGATTCCTGGAGACATTTTTGGTTTTCACAATGGGGGAGGGTATGCCACTGGTAACTGTACGTTAAGACCAGAGAATGGTGACAAATGACTGACAAATGATGACAAATGGTACAGTGGCAAATGACTACACTACTCATGGCAAATCCCATCAGTTTTTCTTTCAACCCATGAGAATCATCCCCATCAACTACATAGCAGTAAATAGTGAATTAAATAGGGCACAAATAATTCATTCTGATAAAACAAAGTCCAGTTATATATTTTTAATGTTGATGATAAACTGATGTTTATATTCAGTTCTTCAAATTATTATTTTTATTTTGTCTTCTTCTGATAATGAAAGTAGTTAAGCTTACAGCAAATATCTTTATTCAATATAGGTGTTTTGTTTTTGTGTTTTTTTTCAGAAACCTAACTATTGAAAAGAATGACTCAGAATTTTAACCTATTTGCATTACTCTGGAATTTGCAAAGTTTAAAAATATATTAATTATACTTAAAACCTCTTTTGAATCATAATTTCTTAACTCAATATTTATTTGATTATCACACAAATTCTATCATATGAATAGACTCTAGTTTAAGCAGTCTCCTAAAGTTGGATATTTGGAATTTTTCCCCTATGTTTTGCTATAATAAATAACACCACAATGAACATTCCTGTACATTAATCTTTAGCCCCCCTCTCTGATTATTTATATAGGGTAAATTCCACGAACTAAAATGTTGGGGTCAAAATGAAACCATTTAAGGTTTAGAATTTCAGTGATACAATCCATAAAACAGAAATAATAAACTATGGCCTCTCCCTGGTCCATAGTATAAAAGGGTCATGGAACAGCGATTTATTAATATAAACCATAGACTAGGCATCCGACTGTGAAGTTATCTCTACATGTGCAAATATAGGTGGGGGCCAGAAATTACACAAAGGGCCTGTTGCAGAAATAAACTTGTTCACGTTTATTTTTGCTCTAGTTCAAAAGCTATGAGTCATATAAGACCTCCTTTTGGAAAATACGTGGCAGAATAACCCAGAAAAGAGGTATATATGTGATTTCAACTTTTCAAAGAGGTGTAACAAAAGAAAACTGCTTTACCAGCTTATACTTACAATAACATGCACATAATACAGGGGTTAATATATATTTAGTGAAGATTTACTATGTCGCAGACCCTATGCTAAACTCTTTACATTCTTTTCATTATTATAAATACATTCTGTTTCTGATCCTTATTACAATCCTAAGGTAGGCATTATCTCCATTTCACAGAAAAGGACTCTGAAGATCTTAAGATATTAAGTAAATTGGCCATGTAAGCATATTAGTAAGTGGAAGAGCTAGTATCTAAACCCCCATCTTTATAGCCCCTAAGCAATTGTTCTTAAACCTAACACCACCCTTCATGTTTACAATATTCAAAGTTCTCCATGCAAGTGCCTATTAAATGTAATTATACAGATATATAGAATTAATACATTTTTTTCTCTCTATTTAAGATGCTCTTAAGCTAGAATATCCATCTCTGTAGCTAATCAAGCTTCAATCTGGCCTTCTTTGTAAATGTGAGACTGCAGATTTCACCTAATCATCTTTACAGGGAAGTCAAAGATCCAAGGGAATGTGTCTGTATTCCCATTTGGGGGGGCTTTTTTCCTCTATTTTTAAAGCATCAATACTGGAGAGAGATTTAAAGAATGGTATTGCTTTCTGTCTACAATCTAGAAATATGGGACTCTATTTCATTTCTCTCCAACACTATTCTTTGTTACCCCATTACTTCTATGCTTTGTTACCCTATTATTTCTCTTTTCAATCCAGTGTAGAGTTATATTTTCCAACTCCCTCCTTCCTACTTACCTATCCATTAATCACCTGGGGTTGAACATGAGTTACCTTTCTGTTTCTGATTAAGTTTTCCAGGTTACCCCCATTTTAGTTTGCCACAGGGCTGCCAATGTATAGTACTAGGAATGGATTGGCTTTTTAATGGGAATTTTATTTAGAATAAAAGCTTACAGTTCTGAGACTATGAAATATCAAAATCAAGATATCAGCAGAGATGCTTTTTCACCAAAGTCAGCTACTGGTCATCCTATGGTCTTGCCATGTAGCAAAGCAAGATGACCACCAATCCCTGCCGAGGTCCCTTCCTTCCCCTCCAGAATCTGCTGTCCCCTGGAGCTCAGCTGTGAGTAACAAGGCATAGGGCTTATCTCTCTCAGGCCTCCTATCTCAGTCTCAGCTGCTCTGCTTTCTTTCTGAGTTCATTTGTGGGCTGTGAGGCATATGGCTCATTTCTTCAGGCTTGGGCTGCTCCAGGCGCCCAGCCTCTTGGATCTTCATGCTTAATCTTTAGCTACTAGTGACTCTCAAGTGCTCTCTCACATGACAGAAGAAAAAATGACAGCTTCAGCTTCCTTTCTCAGTGTGTGTCTCTCTCTCTCCATTTATATAAAGTTTCAGTAAGAGGATGGAAACCAAACCAGAGTCATGCCTCACTTACATAATCCAAACACAAGGGTCTCACAGCCAAAGGAATGGATTAGTTCAAAAACATGATTTTTTTCTTTCTAGGATTCATAAAAGAACTTCAAACTGTCATACCCGCAATAACCATACTTATGGAGGACTTTGTCAACATGTTTCCTATATTCATCTCTTGTCTTAACATATATATTACCTCCATTTATAAATAATTTTCACACATCTAATTTAACCAGTCCTAGGTTTCTTCTTGTATTAGTCAGAAAAACCCTTTTATAAAGGATGTTTATTTGGGGTAGAATCTTACAGTTACCAGGTCATAAAGCATAAGTTACTTCCCTCACCAAAGTCTGTTGCCATGTGTTGGAACAAGATGGTTGCCGATGTCTGCCAAGAGTTCAGGCTTCCTGGGTTCCTCTCTTCCCAGGGCTCAGTTCTCTCTGGGCTCAGCTGCTCTGCTTTCTCCATAAGACCAGCTGTAGAATGTCAGGCGAATGGCTCTGTCTTTTTCTCTGAGGCCTCTGCCTGTGTTTAATGAAGACTTCTCTCCTTCCTCACATATCTGCTTCTCTGTGTGTTTACTTCTCAGGCTCCAGGATCAAAACTCCCAATTCTGTCTTTTGCCGTGTCTTTCATCTGTGAGTCCCCACCCACCAAGGAGTGGGGACTCAACACCCTAATGATGTGGTTCAATCAAAGCCCTAATCATAATTTAATCAAGTAAAAGTGAAACCTCAGACAAACCAGTTTACAAACATAATCTAGTATCTATTTTTGGAATTCATAAACAATATCAAACTGCTATACTTCTCACATCTTTTGATTCTTTCTTAAGTCATTACCTTCCTCCTGTCCCTTCACTCATTGTCCCTGTCAATGGACATCTGGTGTTCCAAAATTATTGCTTTATGAATATCATAATTTGATCTATTATAAATGACATATGTATGCTTTACAATGCTGTATTTAAAACTCATTATATAATTTGTTCTCCACTAACATTTTTTTCAGTAAAATATAAGCATATCTATGTAAGCATCCTCCTAAATCCTTAATCCTTATAATAGATATTCAAAATGTAAATATTCAATTCTATTTAAAATTTTCTTAATGCCTACCAGAATATTTGCCAGGCATTGCCAATTTAAAGATCCATAAGACTAACATTCACATTTAGTGAGGTGAAGTGATTTGCCCAGAATCAACAGCTAGGTCATTAAAAATTTGGCCTCACATCTCACTCAGATGTTCAGAAACATTCACTACAATGACCTTCATGTCCATAGACACTTTCTATCTCTTTTTCTTCCACCTATTTTTCATCAGTGAAATCTTCGAAAACCCAGTTCAAACATCACCTCTGGATCGATGGCCTGAAAGGGATTGTGGGAAGATGGCAGAGTAGATAGATTCAAGACTCAGTCCTTTCACCAGAATAACCGTTAAACAGACAGGAACTGTCTGAAACAATTATTGTGAAATTGGCCAGAAGAACACTATACAGCATCCAGGGAAGAGCATAAGGAAGAGGCTGATAAATTATGGAAAAGAGATCTTTCCATGTGACAGCTATTAGCAGTCATCCGCTACTCTCATGGGAGGCTGATGTAGGGTGTAGTCCCTGGATAGTTCACTGGTCTCAGAAAGGGGCATAAAAATACTCTTACCAAAGACCAGGGCATGGTAGACCACTAAGCATGGCTTTCAATGAGCAACGTTGGATCTCTGGGGACCTGGTTCTGAAGTCAGTCATTTCTTCAACATGCCTCAGACAAAGACTGCCGCAGAGGAGTCTTAAAGATGCTATGATTTCTCAGGGTTAAAGGGAATGATTGCTCGGGGGTAGTGGCATTTGGTGGACAAGTCAAGAAAGCTCAGCTTTGACAAACTGTGGAAGATTTTGGCAACCTCCCTGATCCCCTCCCTCAGGTGTTTTGGAGCTGGTTATCTCCCCCTCCATGAGTCCCTGGCCCTGTTTTGACTGGGAAAGACTGATTTGTGAAAGACCTCTGGTATGCTACTCCATCACCCAGAATTTGACCTTCAGGTAAAAACATCTGGATACAATGAAAGTAGAGTAAGAAACTATAAAGGTAGACACTATGGAGCAAAGGTTTTCCAACTCCAAACACCTGGGAGAGTGTAGCAGATTGATATTGATGAATTCCAAAAAGAAACATTGTATTATGTTTGTAAACTGATCTTTTCCTCTGAGTATATTAGATTATATTGGATTAAGAGGTTTAATTGATTACTTAACCAAGTAAACCTCTTGTGTCCATAGGGCATTGAGTCCCCACCCTTAATGGGTGAGGACTCACAGATAAAAGGCACGGCAAAGGACAGAGTTGAGGGCTTTTAATGTTGGAGATTTGATGTTGGAGTTTGATGCTGAAGTTTTAAACTGGAGCCCTGGGGAGAGAGACAGAGCTGTTTACCTGATAAATCTACAGCTGACCTTGTAGAGAAAGCAGAGGAGCTGAGCCCAGAGGAACCCAGGAAGCCTGAACCCTTGCAGATGTCAGAAGCCATCTTGCTCCAAAACATGAAAATAGACTTTGGTGAGGGAAGTAACTTATGGCTTATGGCCTGGTATCTGTAAGCTCATACCTCAAATAAATACCCTTTATAAAAACCAACTGATTTCTGGTATTTTGCAGCAGGACCTCTTTGTCTGACAAATACAGAAAAGAAGGTCTATTTCCTGAGAAACATAGGGGAAAACCAAACTCTTCTAAAGAAGTGAACTCCAAAACAACTAACAAGCAAAAGCCAGAGGCACAGAAAAACAGGGAATTCTCTGCACACTTTATTCACCTTGAACAGACCTTCCTGATAGGAGGGCTGAAGTTTAAGAAAATCTCTTTCTTACAAAATAAAGAAGAAGACATCCCAGGGAATAAATCCCAGAATTAACATCCTAAAATATTTAAAATGTGCCAAGTACAACAAAAGAGCACAAGACAAACAAAGAAATGAGAAATGATGGCCCATTCAAAGGAAAGGAATAAAAACCCAGGAACACCAATGAAGAACAGACTATGGATGCACAAAACAAAATCTTTAAAATAAAAATGATCTAAAAATTCTCAAGCAGATGAAGGAAAATACAGAGAAAGAACTAAAGGCTATCAGGAAAACAGTGAAAGAGCACTATTAGAATCTTAGTAAAGAAACTGAATTTTTAAAATGGAACCAAACAGAATTACCTGAGTTGAAGGCCATGATAATTGAAATGAAAAAGTCCCAGGAGGGTTTCAAGAGCAGATCGGAGCTAGCAGAAAAAATAATAACTGAACTCAAAGACAAGACAATTTAAGTAAGTCAAGCTGAGGAGCAAAGAAAAAAAGTAAATATAAAAAGCAAAAACAGCCTAAGACATCTCTGGGACACCTTCAAGCATAAAAATATATTCAATATGGTAGTCCCAGAAGGAGAAAAAAGAGAGAAAGAGGCAGAAGAAATATACTTTTATGGATAAACATGAAGACACGTATACCCCAATGTATATTGATAATACTATTAAATGCAAAGGACAGGGAGAAAGTTGTGAAAGATGCAAGAGAAAAGCAATTTTTTATGTACAAGGGAGTCCCAAGTAAATTTAATACTGATTCTCATCAGAAACCATGTAGAGAAGAAGCCAGTGGGTTGAAATACTTAAATAGCTTAAATAAAACTAATGCTAATCAAGAATTAAATATCCAGTGATACTCTTTTTAAAAAATGAGGGATAGATTAAACCATTCCCAGATAAACAAAAGCTATGCAAGCAATGCTAAAGGGAGTTCTTCAGACTGAAAGGAAAAGATATTAAACAGTGGTTCAATGTCATTAAGAAATGAAAACCTGCAATAAAGATAACTATTTGGGTAATTCTATATGTTGGTATTATTGTGGTGTATATAATAACCACTTCTTAGTTCTACCAGGTGCTAAAGGAAATGCATAAAAAGCAATGAAAAGTCTATGTTTTTGGCTTGCAATGTACAAAGATATTAGTGGTAACAAGCACAAAAAAAAAGGTGGGAGGACAGAGAGATATAGGAAATATATATGTGTATGCTATTGAAGTTAAGTTGGTATCAAACCAGATATGGTTGTTATATATTTAGGATGTTAAATTTTAACCCCATGATAACAAGTAAAATAGATGAAAATGTACCCAGATAGAAAAGAGAAGGCACTTCATATGTTACAACACAAAAATCAATTAAATATAAATGTAGGCATTAAAGGAAGAATTGATTGACAAATACGGTATAAGGCAAAAAAAGGCAAAAGAACAAAATAGCAGAAGAATATCCTGCATTATCAGTAGTGATTTTAAGGGTAAATAGATTAAACTCTCCTGTCGCAATGCAGAGATTGGCAGAATTTATTTAAAAAGTATGACCCAACCACGTGCTTTCTGCAAAAGACTCATCTTAATCTCAAAGATATAAATAGGCTGAAAGTGAAAGGAGGGAAAAAAGAAACCATGCAAGTAGTAACAGGAGAGAGTTGGAGCAGCTATACTAATATTAAAGTAGACTTTAAGTGAAAAACATCAAGATGTAACAATAATATATATATGTATGTATGAATCTAACAGCAGAGCCCCAAAATATATGAAGCAAATACAGACAGATTTGAGTTGAGAAATTATTGGTTCTAAATTAATAGTGGGAGACTTTCATACATCACTTTCCATAATGGATAAAACACCTAGTCAGAAGATCAATAAGGAAATACAAGACTAGACTGTAACTCTAAACCAACTAAAACTTATATCCTACAAAAGCAGAATGCACATTCTTTTTGAGTGTGCATGGATCATTCTCCAAGATAGACCTTATATTAGGTCACAAAACAAGTCTCAATAAATTAAAAAATATTGATATCATAAAATATATATTCTCCAACCACAACAGAATGAAGCTAGAAATCTATAACAGATGGTGAAAGGGAAAATACTCAAATATGTGGAAATTAAACAACATACTCTTAAACAACCAATGGATTAAAGAAGAAATCATAAGTGAAATTAGGAAATAACTTGAGACAAATAAAAATGAAAATACAACATACCAGAGCTTATGGGAAACAGTGAAGGTAGTATTGAGAAGGACATTTATAACTGCAAATACTTATTACAAAGCCATAGTAGTCACAAGAATATGGTACTGGCATAAAGACAGACACATAGACCAACAGAATCAAACCGAGAGCTCAGAAATAAACCTTCACATTTATGGCCAACTGATATTTGACCAGGTAGAAAAGACCACTCAATTGAGGAAGAATAGTCTGTTCAACAAATGGTGCTGGGAAAACTATCTCTCATTTAAAAAAAGAAAAGGACTATTCCTACCTTGTACTATATAAAAAATCAACTTGAAATGAATCAAAGTTTTAAATATAAGAGCCAGAGCTATGGGGACCTCTTATATTTTTTGAATGTAACATTAAAAAAAAAAAAGAGAGAGAGAGAGAAAAAACTTCTATTAGAAAAAAATAGGGAAACATTCTTAAGACCTTGTGTTAAGCAGTGGTCTCTTATACTTTACACCCAAAGTATAGGCAACACAAAAGAAACAACAAATATACTGAACATTATCAAAATTAAAGACATCTGTGCCTTAAAGGAATTTATCATGAAAGTAAAACAACAACCCTCACAATGGGAGAAAATATTTGGAAACCACATATCCAATAAAGGTTTAAAATTCAGAATATACAAAGAAAATTTTCCACTTAATAAGAAAAAGACAACCCAATTTTTTTTTTAATGGACAAAAGACTTGAGTAGATATTTCTCCAAAGAAGATATATAAATTGCCAGAAAGTACCTAGAACGATACTCAATATCATTTGCTATCAAGTATATGCAAATCAAAACCACAATGAAATACCATTTTATAACTGTTAGAATGACTGCTGTTAAAAAATGGGAAATAGCAAGTGTTGAAGTGGATGTAGAGAAAAGGAATATTTATTTAATGTTGGTTACAATAGAAAATGGCTCAGCTGCTGTGGAAAATGGTTTGACAGTTCCTTAGAAAGTTAAGTATAGAATTACCATATGACCCAGCAATCCCACTTCTAGGTATACAAAAAAAGAATTGAAAGAAAGGACTTAAACAGATAATTACCCACTAATGTTCATAGTAGTTTTCACAATTGTCAAAAGATGGAAGCAACCCAAGTGTCCATCAATCAATGAACGGATAAATAAAATGTGCTACATACATACAATAGAATATTATTCAGCTTTAAAAAGGAATGAAGTTCTGATATATCCATCAACATATCTGACCTTTGAAGACACCATGTTGAGTGAAATAAGCTAGACACAAAAAGTCAGATATTATATGACATCACTGATTTCAAACAATAGAATAAACAAATTCATAGAGTCAGAATCTAGAATACAAGTTACCAGGAGATGGGGTGGGGATAGAGAATGGGAAGTTATGGCTTAAAATATACAGAGTTCCTGTTTGGAATGATGGAAATGTTCTGGTAATGGATGGTGGTGATAGTAGCACAATATTGTGAATGCACTGAAATATGTACCTGAATATGATTAAAAGGGGAAATGTTAGATTGCATATATAGTAACAGGATAAAAATTTTTTAAAATATCCATGAAACTACACTACACAAATAGTGAACCCATGGACTGAGGCACAGCGTCAGGCAACAGTCTGGCTTGCCTCTCTGGCCAGCTCTGGCGCGAAGTAGGTACCGCTTCCGCTAGGGTAAGGGTGGCTGGTACGGGCGCTCCGCCCTCGGCCTGGTACGGGCGTCACCGCCCTCGGCCCACCCTTCGGCCCTCCCACCGCACGTCATCTCATGCCCCCCCCTGCTTTCCGAGCTGACCGCCTGACCTTATAAGGGCATTCAGCCCGCCCGGACCAATAGGGAGCCGGGGCCAGCAACAGCCCTCCCCGCACCGGCCTGCAGCGCCTCAGCTCCCATACCATAGATAGGCAAAAACCCTGTGCTCACCAATCAGCTCTCACCCCGCACTAGCCCCACCCCCGTTCCCTCGGGCTTATATTGTCAAACACTTCCTCAATAAATGGGATCTGCGCCATCAGCCAGTCTCCGTGGTCTGTCTCCTCTAGCCAGGCTGCGTCGTCCTCGCCTCCTGCGACCCCACGAAGCCCCGCAGAGGCTTCAACGGACTTTAATAATACAATTATAAAAATGTAAAAATGTGCTATCTTCAATTGCAACAAGTGTTCCACATAAATGCATGTATGCATGTTAGTAATAGGGTGCTGTGTGGGAATCCTGAAATTTATGCATGAATTTTCTATAAACCCCCAACATCTCTAATAAAGAGACAAAAAATCACCTTGCTTTGAAGTCTTCCTCTCCCACTGTCCCTCACCTCAGACAGAAATGTTTACACTTATTACTCTAGTAGAGCAATAATACTGTTATATTAGGCACTGTCTAGTCTCTCTCAGTCTTTCATAATGGTCCTCATTTTGCTGATCTTAGTGCCCATTTTAATTGACAGGGTGTGTAACATAGAATGGATGCCTGGTAGACCTATGCTTGGATGAATTACCAGGCATACAGTGCTCTGAATTTGAAAGCTGCTAAGAAGTTACAGTCTCTGCCTTTGGATTTAGCACAAGACCTGTGACCAAAAACTCAAACTTAAGTACTAGGAGTTCTCCATTTGAGTTTATATATATGACAATTCAGTCACAACAGTTAAACTGACTGGGCTTGTTGCTACTTTCTTCTTATGCCCTAGGAATGCTGTTTGAAAACCCTTTTCTTCTACCGTCTACTTCAGCAAGCTGGCATCTTTGGCAAGTAAGGTCACAAAGTCACATATCCTGCAATATTCAAGTAAACAATTGCTTGAGTTCATGGAGTAAAGATTTGTTTAATGATCATTTCAAGTTATTTCCTTCATGGTTTGTTTAGGGATATCTTGCAAAAATTAATATATTATTAAACAGTTCATGTTATGCAATAGCTTAAATTATTATGTTGAATTCCAATTTTTTAACACTTCATTCATATACCATATTGCAATTATCTTTTGAATACTTGTTCAAGGAAAGGAAGCATTAGCACTTGAAAATGGATTTAATAAGCCCTGTTTGCCCTCATGGAGAATACAGATGATTAAAACATAAATAATCAAAATACAATAACCTGGGAGCCTAAAGGTCAGAACCTCTATCTTACTCACTATTGCATCTCATGTTTCAGCCCTGTGTCTGTCATGAAGTACGCATTCACAAATTAATTGGACAGACTTGTTCAATTGAATGTCATATATGCTATAAGAGAAATTGTTACTTAAAACAGGGATTATCAATGAAGAGTTCACAGAAGAAGTACGATTTTAAATAAGCCTTGAAATATAAGTAGTAGGATCTGAGAAAGAAAAGGTGGGATGATGGCATTCTGAAAGGATTGAAGAGCTTGTCAATGTCAAAGGCCAGGAAGAATTAAGACTGCTTACAAATTGCAGATAATTGAATTTAAAATATTGGATTGGGTATGAAATATAACAGTGAAAAATAAGACTAAAGAGTAGCTTGCAGACAGATCTTAAGAATTTCAGGTTTCCAAAACTAAGTTCCAGCACTGTATATCTGAAAGATATGTATAGGTAGAACAATAAATTGTTCTTTTTTTTTCTCATTTATTTCTCTCCCCTACCCCCACCCCCAGTTGTCTGTTCTCTGTGTCCATTCGCTGTGTGTTCCTCTGTGACCAATTCTATCCTTATAAGTGGCACCGGGAATCTGTGTTTCTTTTTGTTGCATCATCTTGTGTCAGTTTTGTGTGTGCGGTCCCATTCTTGGGCAGGTTGCACTTTCTTTCGCACAGGGTGGCTCTCCTTAAGGGGCGCACCCCTTGCACGTGGGGCTTCCCTACTGCGGGGGACAACCCTGCATGGCACGGCACTCCTTGCATGCATCAGCGCTGCCCATGGGCCAGCTCCACACGGGTCAAGGAGGCCCGGGGTTTGAACCACAGACCTCCCATGTGGTAGGTGGATGCCCTATCCTTTGGGCCAAGTCCAATTCCCCAATAAGTGCTTCTTTAATCAGGTAAATTTCATGGAATTAAAGCAGGGTTTTTTTTGGTCCAAGATTTCTTTAAGACACACTAGGCTACTGTGCATTAGGTTTTTCAGGTAAAAGAAAATTTTTTCTGTAATATTTACCTATTACTCCATAACCACTCACCCAAAACAATGGCTTCAAATAATGCTTTATTATTTCTCATGACTGCGCATTGGCTGGGCAATTCTGTGCTCTCTCATGTATCCCCCTTAAGCTGGTGGATGGACTGGAGATTAGGTTTACCTGGATGGTCATGCTTCTTTCTCCTAGTTGGATTTTTTTTTTGTTTATATCTCATATTTCTTCAAATGATGGTGGAAGTATTCTAAGAAGGCAGGAATGGAAGATGAAAATCTTCTTGAGGTCCAGACTCTGAAATTATACAACATCACTTCTTTCACATTGCATTGGTTAGGCCAGCCCAGATTCAAGAGGAATGAATAAATAGATTCCGCTTCTTGAAGGGAGCAGTGACAATGTCAGTTGTAATAGAGTGTTCATACAGGAATGGGAGGAATTTGTGGCCACGTTTTTCAATCTAACTTGATACACAGAGATTCTAAGCTAATGAGATCATGGAACAATTTTTTTTTTTTTACTTCTATGGACACCATCTTTTAAATTACAATTTGGCAATATCAATGTAAGACCTTGAATAATGGAATTTTTTCTTTTTATCATTGGAGACCGCTGGAGTTTTTAATTAAGAATTTTACTTTAAAAGAGATATGTTTTATAGTATATGGTTTTTCATTTTGGAAATGATACATAGTAAGTATTTAGGAGAGGGTAACAAAGCAGAAACTCTAGGAGATTACTAAAGAAGTTCAAATGAATGAAAAAGGGGTTTGTATTCAAGGTAAATGGTAATGGAGTAAGAAAGCCAGAGATCTAATCTATATAATCTGAACACTTATAGTAGGGGTTTAGGGAAATGCAGTGCTTAGGGAATAAAGATAAAGAGTCAAAGTTTGCCCTAAATATTTAAACTTTTGATTATTAGGACAATGGTGAAAACATGAACACAAACATGGTCATTAAGAAAGGAAGTATGGATACAAGTCAGACAATGATAAATTCGTTTCATATATTTTGGATTACCAGTGTTAGTAAAGCTACTGTGTGGAGATATTTGATAAGGATTTTTAGTTGCAGGATTGAGCTTTAGAAAATATATAATTATTGGGAAATTTATATATAAGAGGTTAAATCATTATTGATACAAATATCAATTGACACAATACAATGTAAAATAGGACCAGTGAAGTCCTTGCCATCTCAAACCTTCTAAATAAGTAAATAGGCAAATACAATGTAATGTACTAAGGGTTAAGAAGCAGATTTGGCTCAGTGGATAGAGCGTCTGCCTACCACATGGGAGGTCCAGGGTTCAAATCCAGGTCCTCCTGACCCGTGAGGTGAGCTGGCCCATGTGCAGTGCTGATGAGTGCAAGGAGTGCCATGCCATGCAGGAGTGTCCCCTGCAGAGGGGAGCCCCACGCACAAGGGGTGTGCCCCAAAAGGAGAGACGTCCCATGCAAAAAAGTGCAGCCTGTCCAGGAGTGGCGCCACACACGAAGAGCTGAGGCAGAAAGATGAAGCAACAAAAGGAGATACAGATTCCTGGTGCCACCAACAAGAAAACAAATGGACACAGAAGAACACACAGCAAATGTACAGAGAGCAGATAACTGGGGGGGGGGGGGGTATAAATAAATAAATAATAAAATCTTTAAAAAAAAGAGTAGGAAACTACAAAGTGCAATGGGTAGCATCCAGAAGAGATCCTTTAAGCCATACCATTAGAGTAGGGGTATAACTATTAAATGTAAGAAAGCATGGGTGCTTTGAGAAGCCGAAATGTAAAAATCAAATGAATGGAAAATAGGAATCCGGAAAAACAAAAAATCTAAATATGGGGAGAAAGTGGAGCAATCTGTAACTATATTAAAAGTTGCTGAAGTTGAGGAGGGTTAGCACTGAGAAGAGATGATAATTGGACATTGGAAATAGGTTTCTGAATGGTATTAAGGGTAGTGACTCAAAAAAAAAAAAAAAAGAAGAAGTATGTAGAGAGTAACCATATTGGAGAAGTTTGGATTAAAAAACAAAGATGTAGGATGGTAATATAAGAGGAAGCTTATACAGGTAGATGAAGAATAGATCATGTTTTTGCAGGTAACAGCAGAGCCAATGAACAGGGCACAATTGACTACAATGGAGGTCATTCCAGAGGTAACACTTATGAATGTCTCAGCAGGATCTCATTGGCAACTAAAGTAGATACTATGATAAATAAGAGGACTCCTGAGGGCTATGAAGACATGCAGACATTATAACCAGGGCAGATGTCTTAGGAATTTGGTCTCTGGCCAGTGGTTCCCACTTTGGAATTTATGCTCCCCAGTGTGACAGAGTTGGACTCAGCTGTGGTTTCTCTACACATAGCTCTTCTATCCTTCTATTTGAACCTATAATTAATACTAGAATTGGTAGACATACATCCTAGAGACTTAAATCTTGGGTCTGTCCATGTGCCAGCTGTGCCCTGAATATCGTAAGAGTTGTAACACCTACTCTCCAGTTCATTGGACTCACCCAGGACAGCTAACAAGGAGGAGACAGTGGACAAACAACATACCAAAGAACAGAGAGTGTCTGCAACTGCAAGCAAAAAGTCCCATCCATTAGTCATATGGGATCAAAGTTCACCCTCAATTAAAGGTGGAGTGGGCATCACCATCACAGAGTCCCAGGATTGGAAAATTAACTATGGACTAAAGTAGGCTTACTAGTATTCTACTATAGACTTATTGTGATTCTAGAAATGGAAGAAAGATCATTGATGTGGAGGCAGCAACCACTGGAGATTCTGGGGGTAGGGAGAAGGAAAAACAGATGTAATATGGGAGCATTCTTGGGACTTGGGAACTGCCCTAAATGATATTACAATGACAGATACAGGCCATTATTTATCCTGTCATAACCTACAGAGTTGAGTGGGAGAGAGAGTGTGTAAACTGCAATGTAAACCATAATCCATGCTTAGTGGAAATGCTCCAAAATGTATTTATCTATTGCAATGAATGTACCACGCTAATGAAAGATGCTGCCAATGTGCGGAAAATGTGCGAGGTGTGGGGAGTGGGGCATATAGAAATCACCTATATATTCTATGTAACATTTATGTAATCTTTTAAAAAATAAAAAAAATATTAAAAATAATTAAAACTACAAAAATAAACAAATAAAAAAATACAATGGAGAAAGGGACCATGGTGTTGCTAAGCTCATAGGAATACTATAAGATAATAAGGAGCTGCATATCATGATTCCCACAATGCCATTAACCATTGTTAGGTTAACTGTCTTAAGTTGAGCTCCAGAAGAAGAATCTAAAGCAAAGTTTAGCATGAGGAACATGTTTTAGAGAGTGTCCTTGAGACAACCTCTGTAAAAGGGAGGGAAAGAGGTAGGATTAGACAAAGAGAAAAATCATGTGTTAGACAGAACAATGGTCCCCTGAAGATATCCATGTCCTAAATCCCCAGAACTTGTGAATACATGGATTACATGGCAAAAGAGAACTAAGGTTTCAGATAGAATAAATGTTGCTAATTAGCTTATCTCAAAATATGGATGGTTCCCTGTATTATCCATATTAGTCCAATAAAATCATAAGATCATTAAAAACAGAAGAAGCAGAAAAGGTTAGAGTCAGAGTAATGCAATGTGAAAAGAACTTTATCTTTATTGCTGGCTTTGAAAATGGAGGAAGGGGCCATGACCCAAAGAATGTGGGTAGCTTCTAAGGCAGTAGAAGAAAGGAAAATGGATTCTCCTCCTGAAGCCTCCAGAAAAAAACAAAACTCTATAACGCTTTGATTTCTGCTGAGTGAATACTGTGTCAGATGTCTAACCTATAGAACTGTAAGATAAAGTTGTATTATTTTACACCACTAAGTTTGTGGTATTTGTCACAGCAGCAATAGAAAACTAATACATTGAGCTGTGATGCAGGCTGGACAAGCCACTAGGCTAACTCCATGGGGAACTTTAGTACTAGAATAGTCTTTCAGACTTATCCTGGCTTGGGTCAAGATGGCTGGCCTTTAAAATCCCTCACCAGTCAGCTTTGAATGTAGGACCTCCTGGAAAGGATGATCTTGGGTGAGGTGGCTCACTGAAGTTAAAGCAATCCTTGGAGAGTCTGACTGCTCTAAGTTTGTCTGCCATTACTACCTCCAATAGCTCCTGCAACAAACCTTACATTGAAGGACATCTGGGTAGTAGGTCCCAGTGTCCACCAGAAAAACCATAAAATTTATCATACAACCCAGGTGTATTAGTCAGTCAAGGGGGTACTAATGCAAAATACCAGAAATTTGTTGGTTTTTATAAAGGGTATTTATTTGGTGTAGAAGCTTACAGTTACCAAGCCATAAAGCATAAGTTACTTCCTTCACCAACGTCTGTTGCCACGTTTTGGAGCAAGATGGCTGCTGATGTCTGCCAAGTGTTCAGGCTTCCTGGATCCATCTCTTCTCAGGGCTTACCTCTCTCGAGCTCAGCTTGAACAGCTATCTCCACAAGACCAGTTGTAGACTATCAAGCAACCAACTCGTCTCTTCCCAGGGCCTCTGCCATGTCTAATAGAACCTTCTCTCTGCTCCTCTGTGTGCTTACTTCCTGGGCTCCAGCATTAAAACTCCAACATAAAAAACTCCAACCAACTCCTCTGCTCTGTCGTGTAGTTTTCTACTGATGTGGCCCAATCTGAGCCTTAATCATTATTTAATCAAGTAAAAGTGAAACCTCTAAATCTAATACAATCTAATGTGCAAACAGGCCAGTTTGCAAGCATAACCCAATATTTACTTTTGGAATTCATAAATAATACCAAACTACTACACTAGGACCTTGAAAAAGTAATATTATTAATAATTATGCCTGGACAACAGGTCTACATGAGGTATTTCTTAATAAATTTGTATCAGATTCTTTTCTTATTTTGGTAGGGTGAGTGTCTTACTATAATTATTTGAATAATATAATTAATTCCATTTGATTTCAGCTCTATCTATCCAGGTACTCAATTTCCACTCAATTAAGTATTAAGTAATACTTAATTCTCTCTTTATTTCAATTATTTAGTCAGTCCTTTTCCTCTATCTTCAAATTACTTCTAGAACCCAACCAGTTCTATGTCTGCTGCTTCTTGAACCTACCATCTTTTTCATGAATTACTTCAAAGGTTTCCTCACATTTCTTTCTTGCTTTCCTTTTCTCAACAACCTAATTATTTTGAAAGATCAGATGTATCTTGTTGCTCCTCTGCTCACAAGCCTGCAATGAGCGGCTCACTATTTTATGTTATGTGAAATGTCCTCAACTCCTTTTCAATACATGATCTTACCCCCAAGGTATTCCTTTGACCTCATCCCCTATTATCTCCCTCTTTCCTTTTCTCTCCAGCCACAGAGACCCTTTGATATTTCCCAAACATTTTAAGCACCATCTTGCCTTAGAGGATCTGCTCTAAACCTCAATACATCCTTGATTACTCTTCTACAGATATCTGCTTGCTTAACTCCTTCACCTCCTTTAAATCTTCCCTTCTTAATGTTGCCCATGCTGGCTGCTCTATTAAATTCTATAAACTGCACCCCTGCACAGTCTGGTCTCTTTCCCCCATAACACTTGTCCTCTTCTAACCTAAAATATAAATTTCTTCTTGATGGTGGTTATTTTTTATTTTGTCTCCTCCTACAATACAAATTTCATGAAATCAGGGCATTTGTCTGTTCATTGATATGTCCCAACAACAAAGAATATGAATGGCTTATAGGACACATTCAATAAATACTTGTTCCCTCTCTCTCTTTCTTTATCTCTCTCTATCTCTATGTTTATCTCTATCTCTATCTCCATGTATTTAGGATTGAAAATATAAAAAATATACTTATATATTTAGGATTGAAAATATAAAAAATATACATATATGTATATAAGATTGAAAATATTAAAAATATACACACATATATATGCATATATATATTGAATCCAGGACCTTGTACATAGGAAAGAGGTGTTCAACCACTCAAGCTACATCTGCTCCTATAAATATATTTTTCTTGTTTTTTGTTTTCTGGTCTGTGAAGAAGTCATACTGCATTCTGAAGTCAGACTCTTCAGTAAAGATCTGTAACCTACAGAATTGAGGACCAATTCTTGAATCTAACATTTAAGTCTCAACACCATTTGGTATACTATTAGGAAATTTGTTTATCCTCCCTAAACCTTGGTTTCCTTATCTGAAGCAAATAGCTAGTAACAACTTCCCAGAATTATGGGAAGCATTCAGTAAAAAAATATAAATTACTAAACAAAAGTCCTTGAACATGCTAAATGTTCAAGAAATGATCAGGGGTCTTATTTTCATTGTAGTTATTATTACTACTTATTATTATTATTATCTTTAATTCCAGTGCGAGTTCTCACATAGCGCCTACCTGATAATCCAGAGTAACTGCTTCATTATCAAAAATAGCCTGTATTTTCTCAGCTCCAGGCCTCATTCTTCCTGTTCTTCTATATCAAACATTCAGCTCTACTGATTATTTCATTTTCAGCTCTAATATCAAAGGCTTTATGGAATCTTCACTGATTCCTCCCTTGTCCCCCAAACCTAGAAGTGACCCCACCTTTCCATGTATTCCCACACATGTTGGTACTCTTTGCCTTCCTGGGGTATGTGTCTTTTCTCCCCTTGGAGATGTTGAATTTCTTCTATGTAGGAATCCAGTGAATGTAGTACTGTATTTTTGTGGTTGCTTTCTGAATATGTACCTTTACCCTACTAATAATGACAAGAAGTGACTCTAGTCTTAATACAAAGATCAGTTCTCCTATATTTGCTCAAATTACAAATCCAATAAGAAAAATTTAATAACTTCAGAAAGTATATAAAACCATGCATTATTAGTTTAATGGAAGTAAGAATGGAATAAAAAGACATGAGGTTAAAGGCACCGAAACCTTAATATTATGAAGAGAGTATATTATTATTAGATAATTCAGGTTTTTTTAATTTCGCAGGAATTCTAAAGATTTGCATGTGGTTAACTTACATACCACTTATGCTGTAACAAAAAGAGAATTAACTGTTTTTATCAAAACACCTCACTTCATAAGCAATTTACTTAATGTGATTTGCATAATTTCTCAAACTATGCCAAATGAATTTAATATGCATTATTCATGATGATCTTTTACAGAAGCAGTCTCAAAAAAAGCTTTTGGTAATTTGCTACTATTCTAATTTGTAATCCACATCTGAAAAAAAATTAATATACAGAAAGTCATAAGATTCTAAGTCTTGGTGATAGCAAATTTTCAAAGAAAATGGATTTTAGAGTCATCAAGTATTTTCCTAAAGGAGATGCACTTAATATACTTCATCCTTTAAATCTATCAGGTTAATTAAAATAAGATCATAGTGATGACTGATCGAAATAAAGTAGGCTGAGGAATAGAAAAAAATAAATGAAGACACTGAAAACTGGGGCAGCAAGAGATATGGAGAAGATAGACTTGAAGCCAGAAACCTGGGTGCCTCTTCTCACTCCACTAATAACTTCCCTGCTGAACAAACATATGTAAGTCACTAATTGTAATTCTTATCTTAATTGCCCCTCTTATAATGGAAATGTTGCCAAGGTTTTTTACATTTTTAAATTCCAGGAAACTGCAGAATATGTCTACCCACCAAATAAAATATATATTAGCTGGTAAAGACATTGGTTACTAACCTAAATAAATTAGCTGGAAACAGGTAATTAACTTTAATTTGGTTTCTGTCTCATCTTTTTGAAAAGTTTTGAAGAAACGTATGAGTTTTTGTAAATTATCCTTCTGCCCAAGAGACTGGTAAATATAATTCAGAGGCTGATTGGCATAGGGGGAAAGTGCCCCCAACTCCAATTTAAATAGCTGCTCAGCTACATCTAGTAGATTGGCCTTGAATAATTTCTTTCTTTCTCTTTTGGTCCTATTTTCTTCATTGTTAAAATTGAGCTTAATAGAGGAATATTTACTATAACACCCAAGAACCTTAAATTTCAATGCCCCTCTTACCTGGACCCCTACTACAGTGGGCTGAATGGTGCCCACACCTCAAGAAAATATATGACCCCATCCTAATCCCCAAAATCATGTATGTGACTTTATTTGCAGAAAGGGTCTTTGCAGATGCACTTAAGAAAGGATAGTAAGGACAAGTGGCCTTATAAGGCATACAGAGGAAAGACACTCAGGTAAAGAGCAGAAGGCTACATGACAATGGAGATAGAGATTGAAGTTATACAGCCAAGGAGGTCTTGAGCAATGTGTCTGTATTGTCATATGCTTGGTAAACACTCTTTATACTCCAGATTTTTATGTCAGTTGATTTTGGAGTGGCCACAAACATTATTGGGATGCAGATATTACTATCTGTCCTGGTAGGGGAGTAGCTTCAAGGAAAACTCCTATATCATCTCTTGTGCTAACTCAAGGTGACCAGGATAATGACAGAAAGAACAGAGGTTATATAATGCAATGACCTTGTACTACTATGCCCTGTACTGGAAATCTTTGGAAACTGGGGGAAAAAAGATTTGAAATGAGCAGAGCCAGTTGTGGAGAAAATTGTTCTAGTCATTAGATATTTAAAATGATAAGCAAGTCAGTTCTCATCACTGCCTAAATAAAATAGAATTTCACTGCTGACAGAAATATACTCTAATACAATACAAACAATTATAAACATCATACTTAATTTTTATTTTATGATGGGTGTGGTGGTTTGATATTATTGATGGATTCCAAAAAGAAATACTGATTATGTTTGTAAACTGGTCTGATCCTCTGGGCTAATGATACCCTTAGACTATTTTGAATTCAGAGGTTTCACTTTTATTTGATTAAGTTATGACTAGGGTTTTGATTGGGCCACATCAGTAGGACAAGGTGGAAGGGGACTCACAGAGAAAATGACAAGGCAGAGGAGACAGTTGAAGTTTTAATGCTGGAGCCCTAAGAAATAAACACACACAGAAGCAGATGAATGAGGAAGGGGAGAAGGCTCCATTAGACACAGCAGAGGTCCCTCTCTCCCCTCCACCCCAGAAGAGAAACGAGCAATTTGCCTGATATTTTTACAGTTGGCCTTGTGGAGAGAGCAGAGCAGCTGAGCTGGGAAAGAAATGAGCCCCAGGAGAGAGACAAGACTAGTCCCAGCCTGTGGCTGAGATTGAAGGAAGCTGGGACCACACAGCTGTGGGAGGAGGACGAAGACTGAACCTCCACAGACATCACCCACCATCTTGCATCAACACGTGGCAACAGACTCTGGGTGAGAAAGTAACTCTTATGGTACCTTGAGTTGGACTCTTTAGGGCCATGTGACTGTAAGCTTCTACCCCAAATAAATACCCTTTATAAAAACCAACCATTTCCGATATTTTGCATCTAGTTTGGCTGACTAATACAATGCATACCTCATAAAATATGATTGATCAAATTCCTTTCTTTGTGGGACAGACTGTGGGTATATAAGTATGAAGATATATGTCTTATGCATTCTAACATAAAAAATGATAGAAAACAGATTTGACCAACAATGTTGGAGAAAAGACTGAATTATCTTTATATTCTTTTTATAGAAAAGGATATCACAAAACTATTACATGTAACCCAAAATGATTATGCAACTCAAAATGTAGGCACAACAATGTTTTGTCTGGCTATTATTTGGTAAGAATATCATGTTATTTATTTATTTTTGATATTTGTAGTATACAGCGTAGTTTGTGATTTCTTTATCATTCTCAATAGTCACACTTTAAAAAAATGTTCTTGCCTTTTTTTAAAGATAAATAGATCACACAAAATGTTACATTAAAAAATATAAGAGGTTCCCATATGCCCCACCCTCCACCCCACCCCGTTCCTTCCACATCAACATCCTCTTTCATCAGTAAGGCACGTTCATTGCATTGGGTGAATATACCCTGGAGCACTGCCACACTGCACAGAACATAGTTTACATTGTAGTTCACACTTTCACCCAGTCCATCCAGTGGGTTATGGCAGGATAAACGATGTCCTGTGTCTGTCCCTGAGATAGCATTAAGAAAACTCCAAGTCCTGAAAATGCCCCATATCACACCTCTTCCTCCCTCTTCCTGCCCTCAGCAACTTCTGTGGCCACCATCTCCACATTAATGATACAATTTCTTCCTTTGCTAGAGTCACAACAGTTTTAGAGTAGAATACCAGCAAGTCCACTCCAATCCATATTATATTTCTCCATCTTTTGGACCCTGGGATGGCAATGTCCACTCCACTTCTAAATCAAGACGGGGCTTAGATCCCACATGGCTGAAGTATGTGATTCTCCTGCTTTCAGTTGTAGAAACTCTCAGTTCCCTGGTGTCAGCCAAAGACATGGTGATGTAAAATACCAGACATTGGTTGGTTTTTATAAAGGGTATTCTTTTGGAGTAGGAGCTTAAAGACACCAGGCCATAAAACATTAGTTACTTCCCTCAGCAAATCTATTTTCATGTGTTGGCGCAAGAAGGCTGCCCATGTTTACAAGGGCTCAGGCTTTCTGGGTTCCTCTGGACTCATCTCCTCTGTTTTCTCCACAAGATCAGCTGTACACTGTGAGGCTCTCTAGGCTTTGCCTCTCTCCACAAGGTCAGCTGTAGACTATCAGGTGAACAACTCTGTTTCCCCCTCCCTGGGGCTCCAGCTTCAGCATCAAACTCCAACATTAAAAGCCCCCAACCCTGAGCTTTGTCATGCCTTTTATCTGTGAGTTCCCACCAACCAAAGGGTGGGGACTCAATGCCCTACTGGCACAAGATGTTTACATGATTACTTAATCAAGTAAACCTATGAATCCGATATAATCTAATATGCCCAGAAGAAAAGATCAGTTTATAAGCATAATCCAGTATTTCTTCTTGGAATTCACCAATAACATCAAACTGCGACACTCCACCCTCTGAATTCCAAAAAGGTATTACAATATTCAATAAAACCTTAAATCAGTTATAATGCAAGTACTAAATCATATCACAATCAATTTAAAGAAATACAATTTGTCTTGGGGCAAAGCTCAAGTTTTAGAGCTATAGACCTCTTAAAACTTCCAAAACAATTCATCTGCTTTGAATACACAAATGGACAGACAAAAGATAAACATTTTCATTACAATAAGGAGAAATTGGGAGGGAAACATGACTCCTGGTTTCTCTACAGTTCAGTAGAACTGCAGGGAATCCTGTTTGATTTTAAAATCAGAGAGTCATTCTTAAGAAGATGGTTTCTTCTCCTTGAGGTCATATGGATACCCACCCTTTCCACTGGCTTGCCCAATAGCCATTTTCTTGGTTCCACCCTCATCAAATATTTGGGTGTTGACCAAGCTCCAGACCTCTCCCTCCAAGAGTGTTGGGGTAATTGCCACACCTCACCCAATCTTTGGGTTAGAATCTTAGCCCCCCTAGTACAGTGATGTGAAGACAACATTCCCCCTAACTTTTGGCATACAGACTCAAACCTCTAAGATCAATGAGTTGACTACCTGGCCTTCCCTAACCTTTGGCACACAGGTTCAACCCTCTCAAAGCAACGAGTTGATCACCTGGCCTTCTCTAACCTTTGGGGGACAGGTTCACCCCTCTTAGACCTGTGGGGTGCTGACCTTAACTGTCTAATCCTTGGGGAATGTGCTCCACCCTCTCTGTACCCTGGGGCAGCAAAACTCTCCCAGAACATCAGACAGGAACATCCATCTTCTTCAACTGCTGGTGCAAACTCACCCTCTCTGTACACATGGGTGGGGTTCCTCTCTTGGTCAAGGTGGTGTCCTAATTCCAGATCTCAGCTTCCATGGTTTTCCTTTTAAAGCTCTTTCTCCTTCAGTCTCTCCTTCCCTTGTCCTTTTTATTCCAAGCTGATGGTGGTTTTGTTCATACAGCTCTCTCAAAAACCTTGCTGGTTTAGCACATAGGAAGCAGGGGTCCAAGCCATCAGACATTAAGATTTTCCACAAGTCTTTCCTAGATAACTGCATCTTCAATCTTGATTTACCAGTCCCAAGTTTAGTTAAGTCCTCCAATAGGACACTTTCATCTGGGATCCTGATTTCCAGAAGCTTGGAATTTCCAGAATCATTTTCTGTTTTCTTTGTGCCTGACAGTTCAGTCCTCAGCATATCTCTCTTGTCTAGCATTTTGCTATATACTGCAAGCAAAAGTCAAGCTGCATTCTCCAGGTTTACTTTGGAAACTTCTTCAGCTAAATGCCCAGGCTCACCATTTTCAAATTCTGTCTTCCATAAAACACCAGGAGTTAATCTTGCTAAGTTCTCTGTAACTTTAAAACACAGATCACCTTTCCTCAAGGTTCTAATAATAGTTTCATCATTTACTTCTAAAGCATCATAAAAAGTCTCTTTAGCATCCATATTGCTATCAACAGTTTCTTCAAAGCGACCTAGGCCTTTGCCATCAAGCATCTCACAATTCCTTCAAAAAATACTCCTTACCCATTTATAAAATCATCCAGCGTTTTGGTAATTGCAAAAGCACTACCCCACTCACAGTACTAAATTATGTATTAGTCAGCCAAAGGGGTGCTGATGCAAAATACCAGAAATTGGTTGGCTTTTATAAAGGGTATTTATTTGGAGTAGGAGCTTACAGATACCAGGCCATAATGTGTAAGTTACTTCCCTCACCAAAGTCTATGTTCAGGTTTTGGAGCAAGATGGCTGGCAATTTCTGCAAGGGTTCAGGCTTCCTGGGTGCCTCTGGGATCAGTACTCTCTTTTCTCCACAAGGTCAGCTGTAGACTATCAGGCAAACAGCTCTGTTTTTCCCTCCCTGGAGCTCCAGCTTCAGCATCAAACTCCAACATCAAAACTCCAACATTAAAAACCCCCAACTCTGGGCTTTGTCATGCCTTTTGCCTGTGAGTTCCCACTCACCAAAGGGTGGGGACTCAACACCCTACTGGCAAAGAGGTTCACGCAATTACTTAGTCAAGTAAATCTATGAATTCAATATAATCTAGTATGCCCAGAGGAAAAGATCAGTTTATAAACATAATCCAATATTTCTGTTTGGAATTAATCAATAATATTAAATTGCTACATTGACCATTCTCACCTCCCCATCAGCTGACCTGGGTACATCCAACAAACCAGAGAGTAGATGTTGCAACTCTGCTGAGGCTCAGAGCCTAGCTGGCACATGGACAGTCCAGACTTTCAAGTTTTCTGAGCATACACAAACCTATAGGTCAGTTTGTATTAAAAATGTTTTTAATCTTTACCTTAAGGTCATAAAGTCATCTATAGGCACACATAGTGTATATAAAGTGAGTGTATGTATGTGTATATCTGTATACATTTGTCTATAACCATGCATTTATTTGACCCTAGGGATAAGTTATATATTCTTAAATTTGTAAATCATGTAGTTAAAACATCTTAGCAAGTCAGAGCTTAATACAGGGTACTATAATTTTAGCTTTAGTTCTAATTTGTACTTTTTTTTTTCCCAAAGCAACAGAGGCATTTATTTGGTGTCTTAGAATTGCAGTTCAGGGAGCACAGGTTCAGGTAGCAACCCAAATCTTGTCCAGCCTTGGTATTTCCAGGCAAGGGTTTTAAAGTCCCTGGGATCTGAGGAGGTGTGTCTTTTCACTTGGTAATTGGGCTATATCAGTAGCCCAAGGCCATTGTAAGGGCATTTTCCAGATATTTAGCGACTGATTGAGCCCCTCTGGAATTTTCCGAATCTTTGCTGCCCCCAATCACTGGACATTAATTCTTGCAGCAACAATTCCATGGATGGGACTAGAAATAGCCCATAGAGTAGGGGGACAAAAAGTACCAGAATCAAGGGGTGCAGCAATGGTATAGAGACCCATCTGGAGGGGTGCCCCTCTTGCCATGTATGTATATATATATACATGGTTTTTGGTGCATGGTCCATCAACTCAGTGACTGGTCCCCAAGTAGTCTCCCAGCTACCATGGGACCACACCTCTTTTTTTTTTAATACCAAAGATATATTATTTATTTATTTATTTTGCTCCTAAATTCTTTTTTTTTAAATGACTTTTTTTAAATTAAAGTTAATAGATCACAAGGAATGTTACAGTAAAAAACATAAAAAACAAAAAACATAAAAGGTTCCCATATAACCCACTCCCCACCCCCACCCCTACCACATCATTTTTGTAAATTGTATTTTTTGAAGATAGAAACATCACAAAAAAATGTTACATTAAAAAATATAAGAGGTTCCTGTATACCCCCCAACCCCCCACACCCCACTCCTCCCACACCAACAACCTCTCTCATCATTGTTGCAATCTTACTGCACTCAGTGAATACATTTTGGGGCACTGCTGTACTACACAGATAATAGTTTACCCTGTGGTTCACTCTCTCCCCCAGTACATTCAGAGGGTAATGGCAGAATATATAAAGTCCAGTCTGACCCTGCAATATCATTTAGGACAACCCCAAATCCCAAAAATCCTCCCACATCACATTTCTTCTACACTCTCCCTGCCCTCAGCAACTACTGTGGCCATTTTCTCACCTCAATGCTAAAATTTCTTCTATTACTCATCACAACAGTTTTGTAGTAGAATATCAATAAGTCCACTCTAGTCCATATTTTATTTCTCCATTCTGTGGACCCTGGGATGGTGATGTCCTCTTCACCTCTAGATCAAGAGGGCATTTAGATTCCACATGGATGATGGATGCAATTCCTCCATTTATAGTTGTAGGCACTCTTGATTCCCTGGTGTGATGGTTGACCATCTTCACCGCCCTGTTAGCTAGCCTGGGTGAGACCAATGAACCAGAGAGTAGGAGTTGCCACTCTGCTGAGGCTCAGGACCCAGCCGGCCCATGCGCAGTCCAGAGATTCAAGTCCCCTCAGTATTGACCATCCCTAGCACCAACCGCAGGTTCAGTAAAAGTGACAGAAGAAAAGTCACATGTGTAGAAAAGTTACATTTCAGTCCAGCATTCCAAGGTAGGGCCCTCTAACATGGCACAGAACTCCAAATCTATCTGCCATAACTATAAGCCCTGTGGATCTCTGTAGCCTTCAGGAGAATCAGTACCTAGGGTTATATCTACTTTTGCTTTTTCTGGGGTCCTGCTGAGGTGTTCATAAGGATGACCCCTCTGATGACCTCCTGACTCTTTTTGGAAGACTCTTAGCTATGTAAACTCATTTGCCTTTGCCATTTCCCCCTTTCATTCAAAGTCAAAGAGCAGTTTTTAACACTTGATTGAACATGTAGGCCAAGATATTCTGTTGGTCTGAGCTGACCCTTTTATTCGAGGTCTCTTTCTAGTTTCTTCTCCAGTTAGTGATTGGTGGTAATCCCTTGGCTCCAAGGAGGCTCATCCCCAGGAGTCATGTCCCATGTTGGGGGGAAGGTAATGCATTTACATACTGAGTTTGGCTTAGAGAGTGGCCACATTTGAGTAACATGGAGTATCTCAGGAGGTAATTCTTAGGCACCCTGCAGCTCTAGGCCTAGTTCATATTTAAGGTACACAGACTCCTAAGCATAGTCATCAGTATCAAGGACCTCATTATTGGACCATCCTTCCTTGTTGATCTTTTCCATTGTACTTGGGGAGTTGGTGTTGTTCCATTGGAGAATGTGACAGAGCTCCCCTCGGTGGGAACTCAACACTCCCTCAGTTGACATTTGTAACTGCAACTACTAGAAAAATACCCAACATACATCATAACATATTTATATTCCCTATATACATGATCCTAATATATTGCCAAATTCAATTAATAGGAAATTGAAATATAGTGATGGAATTAAAGTTTAGAAATAGAATACATAGTAATTTAGAAATACTAAAATAAAGTAAAAATAAATTGGTGTATTAATAAAATGAAAAATATTATAAAGCTTTGTTTCTAACGTTTTGCCTTTCATCACTGTAATAGGTATTGCCCTGTATGTACAGTGTCAAGGCACTTTCTTCCTCAGTGTCTACATCCTTTCTTTTTTTCTTTATTTCTAATTTTTAATTTTGTCTTCAAAAAAGCTTTAGATCACAATAATTCACATACATAATATAGGCAACTCCCAGATAGCCAATATCAAACCATTTTCCCCTTTCCCCAGCAATGATCTTTTTACATGTTCATATTATATTTGCTGCAGCTGATGTACAAATTTTGAAACATAGCTATCAAATATGGTTCCACTTTGTTTACATTATTGTTTATATTTTAGACTGTACAAATTTCTAAATTTTTAGTTTCCTTATGTTTTACATTATAGTTTACATTTTAGTTTATAGACTTTTATACAACATTTTAGTTTATAGACTTTTATACACTTTAGATTTAAGTTGACATGCCCATCGTTGTATGATCTTGTGGGGCACTTCTATTGCCCCCAAGTTGTCCTGCTTCCATCCATGCTGTACCTCTCTCCCCCTCCCCTCAGGGTACCCCATGACTCTCAATCTTCATTACTGAGGGCTTGACATACTAGACTGCCCTAACTAATTGGGAGCCAGTGATCCTCTCAAGAGACACAATTCCCTCTCTTTGGGAACATCAGTTTTCCCCAGGATGTGGGTACACCTCACACTCATTGTATGAGTCTCCACCCAATGATATAACACACTATGACAAAATGAGCACTCACTCCCTAGAAGCTAGCCCCTGTACCAGATGCCTCCCACTTATGCACCTTAAACACATGATCCTTCCCTATTTTATTTTCTAAAGAATTTTCTGAACAGTATAGTTTCTACTATATACCTGACATTCTCCCGTATTCAATGGTTCCCCCAGCCCTCCCCCCAAATCCTTGGGTCATCTGACCCATCCTCCCAACCCTAGACCCCTCAAGCCCACAAAGCCCCACCCAAAGGTATCCCTATACCCCCATCTTATCCCTTCCCTGTACAAATACTTACTTCCAGCTTGTCATAGACTTCACCCATGTAGGCGTCAGCTCGCAACCTTCCTCTCCCTGCCAAATTCCATTAAGCCTATCTTCCAGTCTTTAGCTCTCTGAGACAGCTCAGTTTGCTTGTTTCATATCAGAGAAGTCATGAAGTATTTGTCCTTCACTGCCTGGCTTGCTTCACTCAACATAAGGTCCTCAAAATTCATCCATGTTATCACATGCGTTTGTACTATATTCTTTCTAATTTGTACATTTTAATGCTTGTCTCTAGAACATATATTATTCACAGGATACCAAAAGATAGGTGACAAATGCAAATAAAAACTGAGATGACTCTAGAATTTATATATATATATATATATATATATATATATATATATATGTGTGTATCAATAGGCATTTAGAATGTGTACTTTATAAACAACCAGTATAATATATAGAAGTTAGAACTGATCACTTTTTGCCAAGCAGATAAATAAGATTAAAACATGCTTTAAAATCTGCCACACAATTAGAGGTGAAAACAGGTTTGGTGGGGCATGAAGTTTAAGCAATTTGGGGGACACAATTTAAGAATAAAAAGCAAGAGTAGGAATTGATAGTTAGATATGAATAGTGTGAATAGTTTGCTAGAGTCCTTCCCAGAACCTTGGAAGGGGCCCTGTAATTGTGAGCCATGGATTTTTACCTTCCCTAGTAACATATTGAAAACTCACTTCTGTGCAAAAATAAAATAAAATAAAATAAAATGCCAGGAAGCAAATAATGAAATAAGTACTTTCATGAATTTCTAGTATACTTCCGGGAATTCATCTCAATCAAATAAGTCAACGTGCTAAACAAAAAATTTAATTTGTAAAAATATTCATGCTCATTTCATTGATATATATATATATCAATAAAATATAGATGCAATTACAGGAATTAAATAAAGAGGTAATTTAATACATTTTTATGCATATCTACTTAAAAGATGAACCTGCAAACATTGAAAAATGATGTTTGAAAAGACTTTCTAAAATTCTGGGAAGTTTTACCTATTTTGGGTAAAAAGGTAGAACATAGTATGATCTGGCCTATTTTATCTACATAAACGACAAATGTGAGAGAAAATTTTTAAAAATTCTCTCAGTAGTGGAAACACTATTGGCATTTTCTCTTTTTATCTTTGTACATTTTTTTCTCTGACATAAGGACAATGGACATTTTATACAATAAAATTTTTAAGTGATCACAGAAAAACAATTGATAAATATAAGCTTGATGTAGATAAAACCATCTCCAGCAGGGTCTTGAAATTCTCAAAAGAAAATTAAAATTTAATATATAAGTAAATTCATTCTTCCTTGAATTTTTTTTTTTTCCCTAAACCGAAATGCCATCTGACTTTGAACTCAAGTAAACTGTGATGAAGTGTTGTAATTTCTAGAAGCCTGAGGCAACAAAGGAAACTCCTAAGAGAGGAACCAGCCAATCAGGAACCTCCTCGACTGCAGGATAAATTCTTTTGACCTTACTTCAATCTGCACACCTCAGTTTAGTAATCTCTGGAGAGCTCTTCCAGCTATATCACCTTTCACTTTATCGACCCTGTCGTTAAAACATTACTTAGCTATTAATTGAAAATGTAAGAACATACAGGTAGAATATCAGTATAACAACTCTTTTCATACCAAATATTTTATTAAAGCAAGTAGCAATTTATTTAAGTACAATTTTTAAAAACTTACTTAAAACTCTCCCGTGTGAATGCTTAGTTAAATTTACCCAAGCTGTTCTCAATTCAAATACTGGTTGACATGCTTACTAGTTTTGTGACCTGTGAGATAAGTCATTCAACTTCTTTTAAATTAAATGTTTTCATTTCTAAAAGGAGCTAAAAAGATGTACTGGAGAGAACCATTATGTAGTCTAAATGAGGTAAAGCAATGAGATGCCTAATATAATAACTTGAT